>NC_086375.1:80730544-81363299 GCF_036588685.1 Mytilus trossulus
TGGGTGGATCAAAAGGTTAATTAATGGAGATTTAAAAAATTGGAAAATTATTCCACTTTTTTATTTTAATAAGTTTGGAAAAGATTTCCTTATCTTTCACATGAATATTGATAACACTGACTCTATTCCAGAGTTAAAGGAGCTGCCAAAATTTTATTTCAACATTGTAAAAGCATGGATAAATAATAAAAAAGTACAACAGCCAAAAAACTTTAGATCTATACGTCAAGTAGTTATTTGGGGAAATCGTTTCTTAAAGATAAAAAATAAATGCCTTTTATTCCAAAACTGGATAAATAGTAATTTTATCTTTATTAATGACATCATTGATGAAAATGGTAATATAGAAGAAAATTTTATTTTACAAAAGCTTAAAATAAAAAGTAACTGGATGTCAGAATTTTACCAATTAAAGAAAGCTATTCCAAGAGAATGGTTAAAGATTTTAAAACAAGAAAACTCAAAGAAAACTAAAGTAAAAACGCCCTATGCAATACATATTATTGATAATTGCAATAAAAAAGAAAAATTAGAAAATGTAGATACCAGAAAAATTTATAATATATTAATTAAGAATGAAATTGAAATACCTGTTGGTTTTTATAAATGGAAGACAAAGCTTAACCTTGTATACATTAAGAGACTTTCATGTAATATGTTAAAGTTTGTTCATTATTTTTTAAAAGATAATAAATACAAAGTGTTCCGTTGGAAATTGCTACACTTTATTTTACCTTGTAAAATTTTATTAAAAAAGTGGAAGATATGCGATATTTCAAATTGTCATTATTGCAACACCACAGAGGATTATGATCACATGTTTCTAACATGTCACTTTCTTGATAATTTCTGGAGAAAAGTAAAAACACTCTTAGAAAAACTGAATATTAATAATAATATTCTAACATTAAAAAATTTAGTTTGGGGTTATAAAAAAAATGATGAACAATACTATGAAATTAATTATTTGATTACAATTATAATGTTTTGTATATACAAGGCAAACTATATGTCTGAACAGAAAACAAAATCTTTAGATGTATATTCTGTATTTAAAACAGAATTCATGTACAGCTACAAAATGCAGGCAACTAGTAAACATACTAAGAATAAATGTCTACTTAATAAAGTTGTCAAATTGTTGTAATAATTTTTATGTTTGCAAATGTATAATCTAGCAAAAATAAGAATAGAAAAAGATAAATAATTTTAAAAAGTCTAGATCCGGAACTGATTAAGAGAAATAATTTCACCGATAAGCGTGGAGATAACGGTATTGCTCTCCACTTTTTTTAGAGTTAAAAATAAAAGGGAAAATTTTTTTTTTAACAGAATCGATACACATATATTGTAATGATTATTTATACATACATGTGAATTGCTTATATTAATCATATATCATTATTAAAACTGGTATTTCCAAACCAGGAAGAGATATCAATACAATAATAGAAAACCGATAACGGCAAGTGTGAAATATTTCCGGAAACTTTTTCTTTCTAAACAAACTAGATATACATATTGATAAATTAGAATTTCATATATACTTATTTATTTTACGGTTGAAAATGAAATATATACACTATAGTCTAGATAAATTGTACTTTATCATTGTTACACAGAGAGAAATAATATTAAAATGCAGGTACCCTTCACTAGAAGGCTGGACTAGTGGATTCAATTGTTAACAGCAAGCAATATATTGTTGAATAAAAAAAAACATTTATAATGTTCAGTAACTATATGTATAAATTATGTGAAAGGGAAAAAAGCGGAAGAAACGCAAAATCATAATATTAAATGCAAATACCTGGGCTGTCAATAAGGTATGAATACACATCACCCCATTGCACATCTGGCCATTTACAGGGATTATTCTGCCAAACGCCATCGGGTAACTTGTAAGGACACTCTTTACAACTAATTAGATTCAATTTACACTGATAGCGACTTAATGCTTTACCATTTAAACTCTCTTGATAATTGTACGACATTGTAACACCTGATTAATATTTAGACTTATCTCACACTTGTTAATTAACCTTGTTTATATAGATATCTTACCTATGATGCCCCATTACTTATAATGGCATCTATGGTAAGGCTTCACCCCTCAAAGATGGCGGATTCGGTAACTAACCGGTGGTGACATCACGACGAAATTAAGTATCTAAGGATTTCCCTCAGGTCAGAAGCTATATATGACTCACCAAGTTGGACCTTTAATATTTTTACTGTCAAAATTGAAGTAGATTTTCGACAAGGTAATTAAAAAATAAATAGTATATGAAGTTGGTAAAACGTTATTTGCATTTATGGCCTTTTTATTTCATGTTTTTCGTGTTTTTTTGTTTTTTGGCGTTTTATTTCTAGTATTTGGTTTGACATGCATCAAGAACAACTGTCATTTACTTTAATTTTCATAGGTTCTTATGCTTTTGGTTTATACTCTATAGTAATATCATTTTGAAGTAATTAATAGTTAAATGTGTTGAACAGAATTAAACTTAACAATGTTACAACTTTTAATGTTGTAGATGTCATCATGAAGACCTAGATGGAATCATAGAACAGCAATTCAAGTGTCTCACAAAACAAAAATCTTTCTAAAATGGGCTCGCTCCAAAAAGACAAGGTGTGAGAAAAAAAAAGTGAATAAATATATTTTAATTTTATTGTATTGTATATTTCTGTACCATCAGTGTTTAAACATTAGAATACATGGGGTAGGAGGTGTCCGAACAGCAAACTTTGTTTATATTTTGATCACTCAGACATTGAGCAAAATGTGTGTATTAAGGATTGTGTGCTTTCGAAATCAATATTTCTCTTGGATGATAATTTGTGTTGTTATATGCATATCGTTAAATGTTAAATAGAATCTTGGTGGTTAAATTGTGGTTCGTAGGAAAGCCCTCAACACACATATTTGTTATTCAGTTGATTAGTTGTTATCATCAACATGGTCAAGTCATGCTCTCATCAAAAGAATGTGGTCGCTCAGTTTTATTGTTGAAAGTTACTGATAGTTTACAAGTAATTTGCAGTCAATGGCATCTAGTCAAAATTTTGTGCATCCAAACACTTTTTATTGTTATACCTATTGTTAAGACAACCATCAACCACCAAAGAACATTATTTATATATCTTTGGGTCACCATTAAGTCTTCAACAGTGAGCTAAAGCCCACACCATATCAAATATAACCAGACAATGACTTTGTTTAAAGTTGATCAATTTTGTTTTGAGATTATTTTTCAAGCTTGGGTCTAATACACATATCCACTATCTACTGATAAGCCCGCCCCCCCTTAGCAACACATGGCAACCCAGTATCTTAGGTCAAACATGGCGGACAGTGGTCAGTAGTGAATTAGTAGTGAGAATGAAATTTCTAGTTTCTGTGTGGAAATATGCCTAGAAAAGGGGTAAGAAGAAGATCAAACAGAAGCAATAGTAGTGACAATAGTATTGTAAATGACTTAAAAGAAAAAAAGCCATCCAGAAAGAAAAGTAAAAAGAAAGACATACTCAGTTCGTCAAATGTAAACCATGGTGAGCTGTACACAGGTGACATAACGAATGTAAACAATCACACATGTCCTTCATTTGACAACCCAAGTTTAATGAACAATATGAACCAGCAACGTTTTACTCAAGATACAAACTTCATGTACTCGCCTAGTCCTAACCCGATGTTTCAACTTCAAAATCAACAGCTATGCTCTACCCCGAACTCCGGTACAATATATCCTATGCAACAGGTACAACATTCATCGCCAGTCATGCAATACACATCCCAACAACGTCCAGTCTGGGTTGATGAGTTATTCCAGAGAATGGATACATTTGAAAATAAACTTGATAAACTTGAAAAAGTAGGCTCCTTAGTTAGTTCTTTAAATGCAAAGGTTGTAAAACTAGAAGTTAATGCCAAAGAAATGGACGGCCGCTTGGAACAAGTTGAAAAATCGACGCAGCTTATTAGTAACAATTTTGATAAAGTTGGATCATTTAAGACTGAACTTGATAAAGTATCGAAGCAAATGAAATCTGTAAGCGGGAAAAAAAATTCTGTAGACGAAATAAGTGCGTCCGTCGACAACATGAAGAAGGAAAACAGCAAACTTAAGGACGAATTGATTGATATCCAAATGAAGTCGATGCAAAATAACTTGGTCTTTTATAATATTAAAGAAACTGAGGAGGAAGTTTGTTCCGAAATTATTGGCAGGTTCTGTGAAAATAACATGAAAATAGACGGTGCTGCCACGAAAGTGGTCATTTCAGATGCCCACCGATTAGGCAAAAAGGGTGAAAAAACACGTCCAATTTTAGTAAAATTCTCAACATTTGAAAGTAGAGATTTAGTTAAGAAAAGCGCAAAAAATCTGAAAAATTCGACATTTGGCGTCTCGGAACAATTGCCTAAAGAAATCCAGATACGGAGGAAGGAAAAACTACCCATACTTAAGGAGTTGCGCGAACAAGAGATAAAGGCGTATTTCGTTAAAGACCGCATTTTTGTTGGTGGTAAAGAATATAAACCATAGGACATTTCCAGAGAACTTTCGGAGACATTAAAATGTTTATGTTGGAATATTAACGGCCTTACATCAGTGTACAATGATAATAACTTTTTAAATCTAATAGACAAGTATAACATTTTATTATTTAGTGAAACTTGGCTAAAAGAAAATAACTTTATAAACATTGATGGGTTTGAAAAAATTACTTGTCTTTGTAGAAATAAAAATATTGGTAACAGAAATGAAGGTGGTTTAGCTGTATATTGTAAACAACACTTATGTAAAGGTATTTCGGTTGAAAAAGAAATCAACCATGGTATTTTGCTTTTAAAATTTGAGCACACATTTTTCAATACAACTAAAGATGTCTTTGTTTGTTTTTCTTACATTCCACACGAGAAATCGAAATATTATAATGTTTGTGATATTGATTTTCATGAGATTATTGAAAGTATTGTTTTAGATTATAGTGAAAAGGGTATTGTATTAATATGCGGAGATTTTAATAGTCGCATTGGTGAAGTGAGTGACGTTTTGTATAATGATCAATTAGATAAATTTGTAACGAGTGTAAATCATTTTGAAAACCCCATTATTTCTGATCGATGCTCAATGGATAAAGTTGTAAACACCTTTGGACGTAAATTATTACAGGTGTGCTATAACACGGGATTAACTGTAGCTAACGGTAGACTCGGAAGCGATACGAATGGTAAATTCACGTTTTGTAACAGTAAAGGGACGAGTGTCAACGATTATCTTCTTGTGTCTCCGAACGATTTTGATATTATTAGTGACTTTGAAGTTCTAGATATGAATGAGTTTTCAGATCATATGCCTTTATTATTTGAACTTAACTTTTCCACTATATGTCAAAAGAGAACAAATACTACAACACGCAATTACATTAAATGGGAAACAAGTAAAAATGATGAATATGCAAAAACTTTACAACCTCATAGAGAAAAACTATTGTCAGTTGTGAATAATATTAATTCAGATGTCGATATACATAACGCCGTAAGAGAGATAACTCAAATTATTTACGACAGCGCTTTCAAAGTGTTTGGACACTCAGTTTCTACCCATAAAAACATAGATCGTAAAAATCGTCCGAATAATGAATGGTTCGATGTCAATTGCAAAAACGCCCGATAAAGATTTCATGTCATGAGAAACTTTTTTCAACGTCACCAAACAGATTCAAACAGGAGTGAATTCGTGATTGCTAGAAATGATTATAATAAAGTAAAGCGAAAAGCCCAATTCAACTATAAGAGGAAAAAAGGTCTGGAACTTTGCAGTATTGCAAAAACCAATCCGAAGAAATTTTGGTCAACCGTAAAGCCAAAAAATAAATCAAAGTGTGTAGTGGACAACGAAGAAATGTTAAATTATTTTGAAAACGTTCTTGGTATGAACCCACCCGAGCTATCTGATGCAGTGTTAGATCTTTTAAATAACAGTTATTTTGATAGTGTAAATATAGAATTACTAGATACAGACATTTCGGAAGACGAAATTTTCAAAGCACTAAAGAGACTCAAATCTGGTAAAAGTTCTGGTAACGATGAAATTGTAGGTGAGATGTTTTCGTCATGTCCTTCTTTTTTCGCACCTATTTTAAAAAGTTTATTCAACTCGATCTTTGCTATCGGAATATATCCAGAAAATTGGACTGAATGCCTTGTTATTCCTGTTCCCAAAAGTGGTGATCTTACAAATCCGATTAACTATAGACCTATAATATTAGTGAGCATCCTGTCAAAGTTATTTACTAGCATTCTAACTGACCGTTTGTTGTCGTGGTCACAGGACGAAAATCATATAATAGACAACCAATTCGGATTCCAACCAGGACGTTCGACTGTTGATGCTATATTTACTCTGCATGGAATTATTACACATACTCTTCAACATAAATTAAAATTATATTGTGGTTTCGTTGATTTCCGAAGGGCGTTTGATAAGGTGGACAGACGAATTTTGATATACAAACTTCTCAAATCTGGAGTTAGCAGTAAATTCGTATCAATGGTAAATTCTATTTATTCATCTGTGCGTTTACGTGTGCGGTCTGGTGGAGTAATATCAGAGGCTTTTGACAATCATATTGGCGTAAAACAAGGCGAGCCCTTATCTCCGTTACTTTTCTTATTCTTTATAAATGACATTATTCAAGATATCTCCACCGATGTAAACGAAGATGTCATATCTTTGAATGGAGTCCTTATATATCTAATACTTTTTGCTGACGACACCGTTTTATTTGGAAAAACACCGACTGTTCTGCAACACTTACTTGATAAACTTTTACTTTACTGCAATAAATGGAATATCGAAGTCAATGCTGATAAAACCAAAGTAGTGGTATTTAGAAATGGATTTAGACCAGTAGACACTATTTTTTTATATGATAATAAGGAACTGCAAGTTGTAAATTCATATGTGTACCTTGGTGTATTATTACATTACAACGGAAAGTTTGTACATACTCAGAAACGTTTAGCACAACAAGGATCTAGAGCCATGTCATCTTTAATGAACTCTCTCAAACAATTCTTCATCACTCCAGAAGAACAGATGTTTCTTTTCGACAGTATGGTCGGATCTATTTTAGGCTATGCATCAGAAATATGGGGTTTCCATCGTGCTAAAGATATCGAACTTATCCATAATCGTTTTTGTAGATTTATATTAAAATTGGGTAGAAATGTACCAACATGCTTTTTATATGGCGAACTTGGCCATTTACCTCTTTTTATTGTTAGAAAACAAAATATATTGAAATATTGGTTACATATTATTACAAATAAACCAAAAGTTGTATATGATGTGTACAAACTCTTGTATGACGATGCTATCAATGGTTATGTAAACTGGGCCTCAAATATTCGTGATATGTTATATGATCTTGGTTTAAATTATTTATGGCTAAACCAAGATGCTAGCACAATTTGTATAAATAACATTAAAATTCGTATTAAAGATCAATACTTGCAGAATTGGTCAACTTCTATTCAAGAATGTAGTAAACTGTCTTTTTATAGTACATTTAAATTAACTTTTTATATTGAAAAATATCTGTCTTATAGCAATAATGTTAATCTGTTAACAAAGTTACGTAGTGGAACATTAAAGTTAAATATTGAAGTTGGCCGTTATAATAATATTCCTAGAGAAAATCGTTTATGTGAATGTTGTAAAATGTGTGTTATTGAAGATGAATACCATTTTGTTCTTGTGTGTCCATCTTATAGATCTGTACGAACACAATTTTTACCAAAGTACTATTGTCATTGGCCTAATAATACCAAACTATTAAATTTACTACAAGCTTCTAGTAAGTCTCTTACGATCAAATTATGTAATTATGTAAAAGCTGCATGGAACATTCGATCTTCTATAGTCTCATAACTTAATTTATATGTCATTGTATCATACTATAATTGTTCTCTGTTGTCTTCATGTTTTATATTATGTAATATATGTTGTTAATTTTGCCATAGCATGTCTATGCTTTGCAATAAAGATTCATTCATTCATTCATTAATCAACAAAATGGCGGTTATTATGAACATTGAATAATAACAAAGTAAAGAAAATTTTATAAAAATATAAAGAAGAGCAATAAATATATATGTTTTTGTGTTCAAATGTGATAAAATAGTTACTCCTCAAGAGTTGAGAGTTAGATTTTTGAAATTCTGACTATTTAAACTTAATTTAAAGAAACAAATAGAATATTGAAATTTGAAGCTATACTATAGATTACTTCATTCACAAAAATGTAGTTTTTATTACACGATATAGAATATGATATGATTGATAAGATAAATTATGATGATAAATTACAGGTTTAATTAAGCATGGCTAATGAATGTTGATAAGTGTGTTTACTGTGTAGACAATCACAGCAGTGGGTCAACTTGTAAAACAAGCGTCATTGCTCCAGTACCTAATAATTGTTTATTGAATAATATTTAGCCAATTTTATTTTTTATGTCCATAGATAACTTTTACTGATAATTAAAATTCCTATCACTAAGTAAAAATAAAGAACAAAAGAAAATTTATTTATTTTTTGCTTACATGTATATTTGGTCATTGATATTCGTCTTGGCTTTAAATTCATATAGACTCTTATCCTTTTAAGATATAAATATTTGCACATTGTACCTTTTTAATTTCAAATTAAGAAAATAGAATATATCCAAACTTCTCACTACTTTCTTTTTCTTTTTTTATAAAATATATAATAATAATCCTGTTTAATAAGTAAATATTCCCACAGAAGACCAAGTTGTATCAAAATTACACTTCATTTTACTAATGAAGCATCTATTCAAATATATCTGTTTATTATAATTATTCAAGTTTCCCCTACCTTTTGACAAAATTCTAAAAATACTTTCATTTCTAAATTCAATTCTTTAATTGCTGAATCTTTACATTATGATATATAATGTAATTTCAAGAAATAATACATTCTAACTTGGATGTTTAATAGTATAATAAAGTCTTAAATGAATGAAAAAAATATCAATTTGAATTTTATTTAATTTGTAAACCAATCAATATCTTGTGTTTCCAAATATATGTTTTTTCATCATTTTTTTAAAATACTATTAGCATGTAAACAATATTTTAAAATCAATAAGCACTGTCATCCTATTCCCTTTTAATTGATTTATTGATTAGTTTCATTAATTGAAATAACCTTTTATTTTGTTGGAAATTGACAACTTGACCTTCCTCTACCCTCCTACATTAATTACTTCCCTAAAACAATATTATTAATGATTAAATTGCGAAAATTTCAAAAAAAATCTATCAAATTAACTGTTCAGATAAGAAAGCTTGACCGAGGTTATGTCCGACAACACGTGCTGCTATCAAATGTTTACACATGTGGTAAATTGACCACATGTGATTGGTCAATTAACTGATGATTGGCAGGAGAGTGGATAGGTGTATAGAGTAGTTATTGGATCAGGTTTCCTGTGGCAGAATATTGCTATGGCATTTTGCAAGTTTAGCGCATTGAGAAGACAATAGCTTGAATATTAAAAACAGTGTAAAACTATGGACTGCAAGCCAAAGAAAATACCGGATGAATGAAACTTATTAGTTTAGATGGAATCACAGTTGAACACAACCACTAACCAATTTTGATTCCGTGTTGAATACTAGTATTGTATTCACCCTGAATTCGATCTGAATTCAAATTAGGCTATTGGTTGAAACAATATTGAAGCAACCATTATTCTAAAGAGATTCAATGTTGAACATCAACGTTGATTCAACATAGGATTTCAACGTTGATACAAATTTGCAAAATCTAATAATAATTCAACATTGATTCAACATAGAAAATAAACATTGATTCAATGTTAAATCAACGTTGTGTGCCTCCTGGGCTAGTTAACCAATCATAATATGAAACGGTTATTTTGACCTGAACAGCTGTTAACTGACTGAAAAACAAATAATTATAATAGGTGGTTTTTAGTCTTTTAGTAAATTATCAGACTTCGCCACCACGTCCAATTCAGTATTGTTCAGACAAATCGCTTGTAGCACTGAAGATACTTTCAGACTATCTTCGGATTGTTCAGTAGTTCTTAATTACCTGTACACATGAACAACGAACTAAAATGTCTGAAAAGTTACTGAACAACAGTGAAATAACTGTAAGCAAATTTTCTGTACTGTACTGAATCTACCACATTGGAGTATTCTTCTAATTTACTGAAAGTCTGAAGTTGAAGTAAAACAAATACGTGAAACTGAAATCTGGTATTTAGAAATGAAAAATAATCTTTTCAATCAATATGAATAAAATCGGTGGCCAGCACTCTCTATAAAGATGTGAGTGTCTTCACAGAACATTTAAATTTTCAAATCTGTCTAACTAAAGGTCAAATTGTTGTTACTGTATATATCCTGAACCTTTCAGTATGCCAATGTGCAGTCGATATATGCCGGATGGCCATCCAGTAGTCAACCACGGCTGAAATAGCTATCTGAATTTTAAAAACTTAAGCTCATCACCCGTATGATTGAAGAATATTTGGCTCGGTGTTACAGAAAATTTAAATGATATATTATTGCTTTTCTCTATCTTGGTTCCTTATTGTAGTATTTTAATCAGTAAGACTTTCTAAGATAACAAAACGAATACTAAAAATCTGGATTTAAAATAAGGCATATACTTAGGTACAGTTTTAAATTTGCTAGCGGGAATGACGTTATACAGCGAATCAACTTTATTTATAGTTAATATAGGACAATGCTGTTGATTAAAAAATACTCAATTCCAGGACCTTTTGTTTTCCAAATAATTAATATAACCAATAATTGATAAGTTCCAGGTCGACGGGTTCAAACAGAAATATTTGAAAGCAGAGAAAACTGTGCATCTTATAATTGGCATGATGACAATACCAATACCTAAATAAGGCTTACGCATAGTTATATACTTTATTTCAGTCACGGACCCGCGAAATCACGGGTGTGTTCTAGTATATCTCAAAATTTATACCCGGAAGGCCGTACCTTACACTACTAGGGTTAACTTTCTACAAATTGTGACATTCTACATCTTCTTATATATTTATTAATGTACATGTACAATGTCAACAACTTTTTAATAACATGCTCATTTTTGCCAGATATTTTTATTGCATCAGGCTCACAGGCATCCATGTTTGGTATATATTTTGGTTTATATCAATGTCTACCGGAAATAATATTTAAATTGTTATACTGCAATCGATGTTTTCCGGGAAGAATTTAACTTTAAATTTTGTATTAGTATATGTTCGGAAGTAGACATGAATTTCATGGCTTATTTACATGTTTGTTTCTGATGGCGCTTGACCCATACGTTAAAATGATAAAGTTATGCTTGTGTGTTTTTTTCCTTATATTTTTATCATTTTAACGTATCTATGGAATTTTCTGCGCAAATAATTTCGTATGGTAAAAACGTAAAAGTTGTTTGATGTATCATAATTTAACAAAATTTAGATTTAATCTGCGAGTAACACATAGAATATCGGATAAATCTCTTAAACAAATACAATAAAGCAACTATATACCAATCGTTTTTCGACAATGAGTAGATGATTAACTGCACCAACGCATAACCGATAAGTTTCGACACCACGTCCTTATTCGTGCATGTGTTATATCAAAACAATACAGTGAAATGAATTAAAGTCTGTCAACGCATATATAAGAAATCAACAAAGTATATATTACAAGCAAGCTTATGTACAATAAAAGTGTTGATTCCTTTAAAATGTCTTGAGATTTAAAGTTCTAGTCTTTACGATCTCAACGTTTGCGACATATCATGTATGTCGTTAATCTTCACGATAATGCCTTACTTCGTTTTTTTTTTATTTTTGTTTTCACGCTAGTGGTCGCATTTTCTAAAATGCAATCATTCGGAAGGCTATTTAAGACATTACAATATTTTAAGTCTATAAAAATCGTTTGTTTTCCTACTGAAACAGAGGTCACTACAGGAGTGTCACCATATTATTCGTGATTTTATTCAGTACTACTTTTGTATTGCTGTTATTCTCTTCAAATTCATCACTTCTGTTTTTTCTTTCAAATTCAATCTCTGTGGTCATATCTCCTTCGTTGCCTTCAGTGTAAGCTTTTGATTCAATATTTATTTCATTTATTTCCCCATTGTTATTTGTAACAAAATTTAAATTGTCGGGAATTCCAGTTGACGTGTTAAGATGCAATTTGCTAGAACATTCATTGGCAGAATTCTTAACTTCTTTAGCATATGTTGTATTGTCGCTGGATATCTGAATGTCAGTAACAAAATCAGTTTTGTCTGAAATATAAGACAAGTTCAAAGGCATTTGCATAGAATATGCAGTCGTTTCTCTTTCAGTGCAGTTATCAACGTTATCCTCTGTGTAAACACCTTCAGTTACCGAATTGAATTTGTCGGAATATTCAGTTGTGTTCAAATCCTTTTGAGGGGAACAGGCATTGCTGTGATTCTTTACGACTCTCGCTTGTATTGCATTGTCGGTGTTCCTTTGTGATTCTGTTGATTCATCAATCAGAAGTTGTTCATATATGTTGTTGTTTTTCGGTTGCAGGAACGGCTCAACAATTAGTGTCGTGTACTCATTTGTAGAATTTTTTAGATTCGGTTTTTGTAATGACGTTGCTAATTCTATACGGTGATACTGATCATTAGAATCGTCAGAATCAATGTACGAGGATCTAATGGAAAGTTTTCTTCCATTTACTGTCATAGGTCTAACCATCATCGATTCTCTGATTTCTGAGTAATGGTCATCATCTTCAATGTTTACAGTACTGTTTTGACGACTTCGGGCAAATACAGGATGTGTCCCTTCAATAAAATTAAAGAATATTTAATTACGAATTATAAAAAAGAGCGATTAAAAATGGGGGGAAAAAAGACCACAACAATTCATTTAAATAGGTATAAGTATTATATTATAGCTATTCGTTTTATTCCATTGTAGGTTGTAACGGTAGCTAATTTCCTTATAAAATCTTTCAAATTTCCATTTATTATGCCTTAACGTCTAAACATTTGACAACTTTATGACATTAGTTTTCATTAACGACGGAAATGTCATAGCTGATATGCTTAAATATATACCATCCTTCATGCCTTATACATCGTATACTGTGTTCTTGATAAGCCGACCAAGAAAGGTATAACTCGACAGGAGAAAGCCAAAGTTTTACATAACCTCTTTGTTTGAGTAGTTTTGGGTGGAGTTGCCTGGATGTCAAATAATCAAGGGTTCGGATCTCACTAAGAAAGAACAAACATTTTCAAAAATTTTCTGGTTAGCAAATTTATAGATCTTACATTGCTGGGCTTAAATTGAAACTATAAAATTGAGAATGGAAATGGTGGATGAGTCAAAGAGACAACAACCCGACTAAAGAGCAAAAAGCAGTCAAATGCCACCGACGGGTATTCTACACAGCGAGAAAATTCTGCACCCGGTGGTGTGCTTCAGCTGGCACGTAAACAAAGATGTGTACTAGTTCAGTGATAATGGACGTCAACCTAAACTCCGAAATATATGAATAAAATAAAATTAAAAATCATAGAAGACTAATAAAGGCCAGAGGCTCCTGACTTGGGACATACGAAAAATGCAGCGTTTTAAACATGTTTTTTTTTAATATTTCTTTTAAATATATATATACATAAGTACGTCTGAGTCAGTGACAACTCTACAACAGATTTATCCATCGGATCGCCATCAATGATGGTGATACATGGCTGTGTACATAATGTATATACAACTCGTCTAAACATCAACCCAACAATGTTAGATCTGTAAATTTGCTTTCGCAAATTTTTGGTTCTTCCCTCGCCGGGATTCGAACCCATGCTACTGTGATATCGTGACACCAAATCGCCTGCACTGCAGCCGTCCCGCTAGACCACACGACCACCTGGGCTCTCAAGAAAAGAGCTTTCTCTGGCCATGTGTTACCTTTCCACGTCAGTTTTAATCTAGCGGCGTACTACAGTACATGATATATAAGGCATGAAGATGTATATATATATATATATATAAATGTAGTCTTAGTCTGGTGTTGTATACTCATCATTTCTCTACCATGAACCCTTCGCATATGGTGCGTGACTTTATGTAGTAGGTCGTAGACCAAATGGTCAAACACATATTTTAGTTGCAAAAGAAATTTTGTAGGATTGTAGCAGTTGAAGGAATGATTGAAACACGCGATTTGCCCTTGGATATGATTATTTGTATATTTTTTAGATCGCCCATATATGACTGCTTATTATGGGTAAGGTTTCCTAATGTTTTGAGTATACTGAAATAAGTTTACGTCTTGTAGACGTGTTGCATATTGATAATGGTGTGCTGTATTCTTACCATGACACCATATCCAATCTATTTCGCGTTTCACCTGCATTAGAATGGAATTGCAAATTAGCGTTATATGGTTGAATGAAAACAAGAAATATAAGCGCGAAAATACCATTTGTTTTATGAAGATCAAAATAAATTTAATTGCATTAATCATTTCATTTGGCATGCCTTAAATAAACATATAACTAATTATACAACAACTATAATGCTTTCCCCGATTTATGAGTTTTGTTGTGATTTATTCTATCGATGTACGGTTTTTCGGAATAAAAAAATATAATGTATGCAAATTCATATAAAATATATCCATGGGTCAAATTAAATTAGAAAAATGAACACAATGTGGTCCAACAATTTCTTCTATGTAATCCAAGCCGATTAAAAAGCATTCCAGAGAACAATCATTTGTAAAGAAAATACGGAAAATATATGCAATAAGTTGCAGTGCAATTTTGATAGATATATATTGCGGAGTAGGATATGGACATGAGGGAAGTAATTATATGTATAAAAAAGAAGATGTGGTATGATGCCAATGAGACAACTCTCTATAAGAGACCAAATGACTTAGAATTCATCAACTATAGATCATTGTACGGCCTTAAAGAAAGAGCGAGGCCCATACTGCATTGTCAGCTATAAAAGGCCCCGAAATGACAAATGTTAAACAATACAAACGAGAAAACTAACGGCCTAATGTATGTACAAAAAATAAAAGAAAAACATTTACATGTATGTAACACATCAACAAACGACAACCACTGAATTACAGGCTCCTGACTTGGGACAGGCACATACATGCAGAATGCGGCAGGATTTAACTTGTTAGCGGGATCCAAACCCGCACCCTTACCTGGGAAAGAGGTGTAACAGTACAACACAAGACCGATTTAAAAAAATAGTTGAAAAAACTAAAGCTTAACTCATCTGCTGGATACAAATAGAAATACATCTAACAAAAACACAATGAGAACAGCATTACAATGTGTACGTTTTGTCTGCATTCTGTGGAGGAGGAATGGCAATGGCCTAAAATTTCTCCCATTAAAAAAGAGATGAATGTCAGTTTTTCTTTAATGTTCATGGAAGCAATATTATTATATTGTGTAATAAACGCATTTGATTTCTGATTGATTTTTAAAAATCCACAAATACAATAGATTTACAAACCATAAATGGAAAATAAAAACACACATACTTTTTAATCGATAGTTAATAGGATTTGTACTCTTCAATCTGTGGCGACACTTCCTAAAAAAAAAACTGTTATTGTTCCTTTACAAATTTTAACTGATAACATTATAATGTTAGATTATTTACAGAGTGTGTACAATCGTCTTTTGAATATTATTGATCATGCTTTTTACAGGTTCCAACAACCAATTTTATAATAATCAAGGGATAGCAAACAGGGTTCCTTTCTTGAACATTACACAATTAACTATTAAATCAAAGCTACAACTTATTGTAATCTTACATTACTAAAACATTTGTAAAATTAAATTCATATCAAGACATCGAGTCTAATTCATTTGATTAATGTTCTTCATCCAAATCCATGTTTGTAATTTTTAGTTATTATTATGCAACTAATGTCAGGATTAAAATATCCCCTGAGAAATTTTTGTGAAAAATTTGACTAGAATATAACAATATTGCCACCCTAACTTGTCTTTCATTTTATTTACTGTGTTTTGTATATATGTCTTTTTGTGTTTCATTGTTATATATGACGTGGCTATGTACCTATAAATCATGGCATTGTGTTATTGTGCTATGATAATTTTTTGGCATTCTTGTCTGTCTAAAGTGCATTAGACAAACAAGAATGAAAAAAAAATATCGTACTAGTAGCACAATATGCCTTTTTGTGTTTATTTGTTGCATATATGAATGTCATGAGTGATGGATAATGTCAGAATAAGGATGGTTCGTTTTGGATACTCCTTAAAATAAAACAATTCAGCAGTTAAGTCTCTTGGAAAATGTAAATATTATTGGAAATTGCATTGTACATTTTTTCTTTAAATGTGTATGAAGGGTTTACATCAGTTTACTTTTTGACCAGTTCTAAAATAAGTGCCTAACATCAATTTTAACAGGAATTATGTTCTTTTGAAAAAAAAATTGCACTGAAAATGGCGTTTTGACGAGGCACACAGTACACATCTTTTGAAATTTAATGAATGATCTTTATTCTCATAAACCAAATACATAGTTACAGAGAAGATATTACAATAATATATATAACATATATAAGATATAGCATGTGTGAAATACAAAACTAATATGATAAATATTTACACAAATGATAAATAAACATATAGTTTTATCGCACCGCGGGTAAATTATCACGTTGTGATTGGTTTAACGCCGTCACGTGGTGACCCCCTATGAGACCGTAGGGGGTTAGTAAGTTTCGTAGGGGGTTCGTGACGCGGTAATGGTGACGTCATCTATTAATGTTGTTGTGTTTTGTTGTTTATTTTACAACTCCGGCCTCACCCCCTATGGATTTTACTAACCCTCTATGGATCCGTAGGGGGTCAGTAGCGAACCATATAACTTATAGTATGAACCAGGAGGATAGACTTTCACAGAAATAGATTTAATAAATCTACAAAGTTTCTCAAGTTCAACAATATTTTGGGTTGAACATACTTGTTTGAATTTGATAACATTTATATTTATAATACAATAATGAGGTAAGTATTTGCATCTTTCATCTTTGAAATAATTACAAGACATGATATAATGGTATTCATCACCAATGTCAGCTGAGCCACAAAGGTGACACAATCTTTCAGATCTTGGTATGTTGCGCCACCTTCCCGTCTCAATGGGCAAACGGTTATTCCTACATCTAAATTTACATAAGGTTATTAATAAATTAAATGGTAGAACTGATAAATAGTGTTCAAATTTAAAAACATTTTTGTACAATCTATAACACAGCCCCGTGGGCGAAGTGTTCATTTCTGTTGACCATTCTTGAATGAACTGATCTCTTAATCTTTGCTGAACACTCAATACAACCCAACGTTTCTCAAATAAGTTGCGACTTTGCCATATATTTGACATTCCACAGTCATCAAAAATTTTCTTTATATATAATATCCATTTACTATCATAACCATAGTTATTAAAATTTACATATAACAGCTTATATAATAAACATGATATTTTGCTCTCTTTTCCTTCTTGTAAACGACACCAGAAATTAATCATACGTGACTTGACGGTAACAGAAATGGGACATCTTCCCAATTCCCAATAGACCATAAAATTGTGGGTCGATTTTTTTAACCTCAATGTATGTTTGCAAAAACGCAAATGAACTCTCTCAAGAATATCTAAATTTTCGAATCCCCATATCTCACACCCATAAGTTAGTATAGGAACAATAGCCTTATCAAACATATCGAGTTGGCACTCGATAGACAAGTTATTTAATCTGGATTTTTTTATCACAGCATACATTGCTTTAATCGCCTGGTCACGAAGATATTTTCTGGTGGAAAGAAATGAGCCACTTCTAGAAAATACAATACCAAGATATTTATAACTACTGACTATCTCAATTTCATGTCCATCTATATTAAATAATAAGTTTCTAGGTATTCTACCTTTTGAGAATATCATAATTTTCGTTTTATTTATATTAATTTTCAATTTCCATTGTTTGCAATACTCTGAAAATTTGTCCAACATACATTGTAAATCATGGCTAGATTCAGAAAGTAGTATTGTATCATCAGCATACAATAACAGAAAAAAATCAAAATATACAAAAAGTTCATTTTCAATATCTTTTGTTACAGACTGAATTCCTTCAATATTAGAGTTTTCTAAAAATTCTTGTAAATCATTTAGATACAGGGAGAAAAGCAAAGGAGAAAGGTTTTCCCCTTGTCTAACTCCTGTTTCACAAGCAAAAATATCAGAAACTTCTGAATTATGAACAATTTTAGATTTGACATCATCATACATATTTTTAATAATTCTTAGAAATTTTCCGTTCACATGGTTTAATATCAGTTTAAAAAATAAAGAGTTTCGATGGATAAAATCAAAAGCTTTTTCGAAGTCGACAAATACACAAAATAATTTCTTCTTTTTCACCCGCAATAATGCAAATAAAGCATGTAATGAAAAAACATGATCTGTTGTGGAATAACCTTGCCGGAAACCTGCTTGGTTTTCGTATAAGATGTTATAATTTTCAATAAAATCCCCAAGTCTGTCGTTAAGAATTGACGTGAAAACTTTCCCAAGACAAGACAAAAGTGTAATCGGTCTATAATTTTTGGCGTCTAATTTACTCCCCTTGTTTTTGAAAATAGGTATTACATTTCCAATAAGCCAAGCCTCAGGCAAGATTCCCGTATCAAATACAATATTAAATTAATATACATAAATATCAACCATACAATCAAGAGAAGAAGCAATATATTCATTAATTACTTGGTCTTCACCCGGTGATTAATTATTTTTAGCTTTTTTTACAGCTTTCAAAATTTCCTCCCGGATTATTGGACAATTCAAATTTTCATTTACTGTATCAGAATTTACATCGTTTTCTATCAAAAACTCATTTTCGAACTTATTTTTTTTGTTTAAGTCCTTGAAAAAATCAAATAAATTTTGCAGTGAAATATTGCTTTTCTCTCTTTTTCTACCTCTATTGAACAATTTCCAAAATTCTTTTGGATTTTTTGTTTTCAATCCCTTCATCTTTTTACTCATTTCAGTATTATGATTCTTGATATTAACATCCATAACTTTTTTATAATGCAATTCACTTTGTCTAAGTCGTTCTTTAAAAATGTTCGACCCATAATGTTTGTATAACCTCTGAGATTTTCTAAATTCTCGTTGCGCTTTTTTACAATCTTTATTGTACCAGTCTTTACTAAACTGGTTCTTTGAGCACTTAAACATAGTTTTATTAAATGTCGAAGTTCCGAATGTTGTCTTGGCAGATTCGGTTAAAGTATCACAAATATCAGTAACAATGTTATTCATATCATATTTAGTAACAATGTTATTCATATCATATTTAGTAACATTATTTACATCATTTATATATGCAGACAATCTATTACATATATCATCAACCTTATTTCTATCTATATTGTTCTTATACTCATTATATTTTTCATTTTTCCATTTATTTACTCTTTCGTCACCACAACAAAGTGTTTCTGTTAATAATTTGTCTTGTATTTCATTATTTGTATACAATTGAAGAGACAAAGGAGAGTGTACATCTGAAAATAGTTTACAAAAATTTAACACTTCAAGTTTACAAATGTTGTATAAAAAATGAGTAGAACTCAACGCATAGTCAATAACGCTAGAATTTCTACTAGTTGGACTACCTGTTTTGTTTTCTTCCAGTCTACCGTTAAGAATAAACATTCTGTTATTTTTACAAAAATCATTAAATTTCTTCCATACCCATTTACTGCAGTATCTATACTATTTCTCAGTCTTGGTATACCAAGTTCATCTAAAACATCAACATCACTTAATTCATTATAATCTGTGAAATTATTTTCAAAAGAACTATCTTTATCAATGTTATAAAAATCAGACAAATTTCCCGTGCGACTATAAAAATCACCAAGCATAGTAATATAGTTTGTTTTACTACAAAAATTTTGTAATTCAAATTCAATTTCAGTAAATGCATCTTCTGATGTATATGAAGTATTTATCGGTGGGATATATATAATTCCAAAAATAGCATCTTTTGGTAAATCTAAAACTTTTTTGTCTATACTAAACCAAAGTACAAATTGGCAGTCTGACTGAATATATTTAATATACTTGTCTAAGTATTTTTTAAAACCCAAAGCAATACCACCAGATTTGTGATTTGCTAGCTTCTTTCTGTTTTTATAATGAAAAATAAAATTATCACAATCTATTTCGTCTACATCATCTAGTTTTGTTTCTGTTAAACATAATATCATGGTTATCTAATAATGACTTAAATTCAGGATACAAAAGTTTTGTTTTATACCACATACATTTAATGAAAGGATTTCAATAGTTTTGTTGTGAACATCAATATCTTTATTTACAGGTAATGAACAAGAGTGAAGGTCGCTAGTTTGTTTACACTGGTCATTTCTAACGGTACTTTTCAATCCTCCACGGTATTCCTAGTTCTGTCCTTTTCGGGGTCCTCTACGGGGTTGTGAAAATTTCGACTGGTTGAATTCTCTCGGTCGAGCTCCTTGTTCGTTGTATTGGTGGCGTGAACGTGTCTGTCTTTCGTTAGTGTCCATTTCTTTAGTGGTGTCTTTTGGTGTAAATTCGTTCCCTTCAATAAATAAGCGGTCCCTCTTGAAGAAAGCTTTTTCCCTTTGACGACGTGCCTCTTGAAAGTGGGGCCACAGTGCTTTCCTATGGTCGTTTATCTCCTTCGGAAACTGTTCGTTTATGCCGTATTTTGTGTCTTTTAATTCTCTAGCTGCTTTCCGTACGAGTTCTCGTTGCTTGAAATTTACAAATCTACATACTATTTGTTTAGTAACAAATTTAATAGAACCGTCAGGATTTTTTTCGGTGAATTTTTTACCGAAACGATGAGCTCGATGAAATTTCGGTAATGTTTCCATTTTAAATTCCACTGTCATAAAATTTTCGATAGTTTTCTCTGTTTCCTCCGACTCGTCATACATTGGGATACCCGTAAAAATCAAATTATCCCTCATCGACCTAGTTTGGAGATCTAGTTGTCTTTCGTTGAGATCTTCGAAATCTGTTCGTAGTTTATCAATAGTTTTGGTTGCTTCTTCGTTTTCAGAGCGGATCTCTGTCAGGTTTTTTTTTACTTCTCGGACATCCTTTTTGTTATTTTCGAATTCTGCATTGATAAAGTTCAAACCTTTTTCAACCTCGTCGACTCGTTTATTGATACTCTCGATACCTTTAACCATACTGTTTACCGTTATATCAAATTTGTTAAGTTTTTCGGTAAGTTTGTCAATGTTTGATATTTTCTCACATATCATGTCTACTTTTTGGGTTAAAAGATCAATTTTCCCTCCGTTATCTATGAAAGCTGGGTTCATATTCGAGTGAATCATTGGCTGCATGTAAGTATTTTGAGGGGTACCAGGAAAAAAACCTAGGGTTGATGGTGTTGGCGGGGTTTGCAAGAAGTTTGGATTCTGAATGTTATGGAATTGCTGATAATTTCTATTATGTTCGACCATTGGAGATTCGTGAACAGGAGTACTTTGTATCGACATGTTTGACACAGGTTTAATTGGATTGTCAGTAGATTTAAGATTCTTACTTTTGTTTACACTTTTGGTTACACTATTACTATCAGTGTGAGTACTATTTGATTGCCTTTTATTTGGTTTCTCACCACTTGTTTCTGTCGGATAATAGCCTCCTTCAACAAACTGAAGATTCTGCTATATATGTTTCTGACGAGTTCCGTTTGCAGGAGAAGACATCCAAGTAAATAAATTGTTGAACTAAGACTGTGGAACTAACTATATACAGTGAATTTAAATTAAACTTTTAAAAACTGGCAAATAACAATATGAGCCTCCAAGGCTCTAGAGGTTTGACACTAGGGCCTTGAAGGCACCTAGTGTCTCTGCCTGTGGGATGTCTGGTGGTAAGGCGTTCCAGTTCCTTATAGTCTGTGGTAGGTATGATGTCTTGTGTGCATCAATACGCGAGTGCGGTACTTGGTATGCCTTAGAATGTATATTCCTCCCTTTTCTTACTGATGGTGTGACTCGTCCTTCTTTCTCTATTGCTACCATATTATTCTCTATTTTATAGAACATTGCTAGTCTGGTTTCCTTTCTTCGTTGTTGCAGCGGTTTCCATTTTAGGTGGTCTATCATTTCTGTGACACTTGCAGTTGGTTTGTACTTATTTGTCACATATCTCGCAGCTCTTCTTTGTATCTGTTCTATTTTGTAGATTGATTCTTTTGTTGCTGGGTCCCAAACAGATGCGGCATATTCTAATTGTGGTCTTACTAGTCTGATAAAAGCTTGGCTCTTTACTTTTGTTGATGATATTCTGATGTTTCTCCTCAGGAATCCGAGTGTTTTATTTGCTTTGTCAGTTATCTGTTGTATGTGTTGATCCCATTTTAGGTTGTTTTGAATGGTGAGACCTAAATATTTGGCTGCCTGCACTTCTTCTAAATTGTGACCATGGAGGTTGTATGATGTTTGAATTGGTGTTTTCTTGTTTGTTACCCTCCAAAATGTTACAATTGTCGGGGTGGAATTTCATGCACCATAGTTGTTCCCATTCAGCTAATTTATCAAGGTCTTCTTGTAAAAATTTTCCACTGTCTTTTGATGTTATTGTCAGGTAGGCGATGGTATCATCTGCAAACAGACGAACTGTAGCATTTAAATCTTCTTGCAGATCGTTGATGTAGTATAGAAACAGGCTTGGCCCAAGGACTGAGCCCTGTGGTACTCCTGAGTCAACAGGGACTGATGTTGAATTGCATCCTTCTAGTACAACAGTTTGTGTTCTTCCACTCAGCCAGTTTTTTATCCACCTGTTTGTGTTGCCTTTTATTCCATAAGTATGTAGTTTGTTTACTAGTAAACTGTGATTGACCTTATCAAAGGCCTTAGCAAAGTCCATTATCAGCACATCTGTTTGTTGTCCCATGTTCATGTTATTAGCTAGGTCGTCAATAAATTCGATGAGCTGAGTTTCACAGGACCTGCCTTTCCTGAAACCATGTTGCAATTTGTACAGGATTTTGTTGTTTTCACCATGGGTCATAATTGATGATACAATTATATGTTCCATCACTTTACAGCAAATTGACGTCAGTGAGATTGGTCTGTAGTTTGAAGCAGTATACTTTTGGCCCTTCTTGTAAACCGGAGACACGTTAGCTGAACGCCAGTCATCTGGAACCACTCCAGTATCTAGGGATTTTGAGAACAATAACTGTAGGAGAGGTGCTGTCTCACTATGTAGTTCTTTGAGGATTCTAGGTGATATTCCATCCGGACCTGGTGATTTGTTTGGGTTCAGGTTTTTCAGTAGTTTGTCTATGCCCTCTGTTGTGATGGTTATGTTTTTCATAGTTGGTGATGTATTTTTAGCTTTCATTCGCTTAGATGATATAAATTGATCTTTTGTGAAAGTGCTTTTTTCAGAGAATGCAGATTGAAATTGTGCATTAAGGATGTTCGCTTTATCCGCTGGTTCAGTGAACAGTTTTCCTTCTTTCATAAGTGATGTTATGCCAATCTTTTCTTTCCTTTTGTGTTTAACAAAAGACCAGAATTTCTTCGATCCCTCAAATGGTTTCTCATCGTTTTGAGGAGTGATAATATCTTCGATGTATTGCCAATACGCATTTCGTTGTTTTCTTTGTACATCTTTCTTTAGGGCTTTTGTGTTCTGTCCGTTTGATTTATTCCTTTTCCTTTTTGGTTTATCACTTTTCTTTGGATTCATAAAGGCTGTCTATTTATTTTCCACCAGAATGAATTAAATGTTTTTGTCAAAACCACATATATACATCATAATCCATTTTGAAATTCAAAATTTGAGGAGCGAAAAAATAGTCGACATTTTATTTCACACATGCGCAGAACTCCTTAATGAAACTTATATCAAAATCGTATATAAAAAAGGTGCAAGATTTATCATGGCTCTTCTATATGATTGAAAATAACATTGTTCGCTATATCATGTCTTCATTTCCTGGATATTCTTTTAGAAAACAAAATGAAGAATCAAACGTATTTTGTTTAGAGTTGTTGCAAATGGAACGATATATTTAATGTATCTTCAGGGGACTGTAACAAATTGAGAATCCTTGTTTCTCACAATTAACTTAGTCAGTTCCCATATAGTTGAACGTCCTATAGTTCACGGCGTGATGTACCCACGTGGAAAAAAGTGAACCTATATACGACTGACTCTTCCGACTGTTTAGACAGCATACCAGATACCAGGAGAACTGACTTCGGCTTTTTTTACTTACAGACAGATCGAATCGGAAGATATTTGGTTCTTCGAACTAGAAAACTAAATATATCAGTGACTTTCTAAGTAAGCAAAAGTTTGTTGTTGCGCATCATTTAAGATTTAAATATCTACATGTAACACGAATACAAAAACATAGAAACTTAAAGATGGAATTACTAACATGAGGAACAGTCAGTGAACATTACAATTGTTCATATTATGTTTAATAAAAGTTCATTTTAAAAAAAATATTATGAGATTATTTCTAGGTAACTTTTAAGGACATATTTAGTTTGATTTTTCTTGTTTATTCATTGATTTTTTTATGATTAAATTTTCAATTGTTTAATTGATAAAAAATAATAATGTAACAGTTTCTGTTTATATTTGACCAAAAATATAGGGAAAAAACAATTAATATAAAACAAATGTTTGTTAATATTTTTAATATTTCATTATATTTCTTAAAACAATATACCGTTTTGCAATATTTTAGGTAAGAACTAAGAAAGGTGAGTAAGAGTTAAATATAAAGATGCTAGTCCTTAAGACGACCCCCTTATTCCTAATGTTGAATATTTTAGTATAATTATCAAATGTTGGAGAAACGTAAATAGATAGACGATTGATTTAATTATTTAATTTTGCATGTTTCATCAATGTCTTATGATTAAAAAAAAAATTGTAAATACAGTTAAAAAGTCGGCATGAACATTCAATTTGTTATAAGTGACAATTAATGAAATTATTGGTTTTTCTATAATAAAATAAATATGAAAAAAAAACATATAACAATCAGCCTATTCGCCCTACCTGACATGGAAATGGATGAATGAAAAACTTTCGATAACACCTTGCAGTCAACTTGGGTTTTTCAAGTTAAAAGTTACTATCGTTAAAAATTCATCCATGGAGATGTCGGACTCAGGCATAGTAAGGCATTTCTTTCATTATTATCGAATAAGATACTTGTGCGGAAAACACACCAGACTCTCTAAAAACATAGCATTCATTATACCCTCTCTTAAACCCCAGTCCCACAAGACCACGATCGTACCACGCTCACCACGATCTGAAATAAATAAAGATCGTGGTGAGGTCGCGGTATGAGCGGCTTGAAAATGTAAATTTTCGATGCTTTCACGATGCTACTACGTCCTCATTACGCTTCTACAACGACCTTGCTACGATTATACCACGTTCTCCACGCGCTTATTGTGCGACCTCACTACGCTTATCAAGATCTGTCTACGCTCATCATGTTCTCACTACGACCGTACCACGAGTTATCCGATTGCAAACCGATCTTGCCACGCTTCTTCTGCGATTATAGCACGTTCTTACTACAATTATACCGCGATCTATTCTACGCTCTCAGCAATAACGTCAACATCGTGTTCCATATGTATACAGTTCCATTCCTTCTATTTCTGATTAATACGTCTTCTCGAAAACAATAGTCATGCCACAAAAATCTACTCGAACACGTGGGCGTGGTGGTAGGGTTTGATTTAGAGGCAGAGGGAGCTCTGATAGTAACGAATCTCGATCAAGTAGTTATGTCGGACCGACCAATCCGACGTAAATTAAAACCTATTGCTGGTCTATAAAGCTGATATGACGATATTTAAGTGAACGATAGCAGAAATGACACAGATGTGTCAATAGATATAGGAAGATGTGGTATGAGTGCGAATGAGACAACTCTCCTTCGCCAAGTAACTACTTTTAAAAGTAAACCATTATAAGCCAAGGAACGGCCTTCAACATGGAGCCTTGGCTCACACCGAACAGCAAGCTATAAAGGGTCTAGTTCCAAAATTACTAGTGTAAAACCATACAAACGGGAAAATCAATGGTTTAATCTATATGAAAACAAGAAGCATGGTTGAGCCGTAAGACAAAATGAACAAGAAGTCCCTATTACATAAAGTCAGACAGACAAAACCGTGAGATATTTAATATATTTAATGCGAAAATGACATTGAGAATGATGATCGTAGTATGAACGTAGTCAGGTCGTAAGAAGATCGTGATGAGGACGGCAAGGGCGTGCTAATATCGTACTATGGTCGTGAATAGCGTGGTATAGTCGTAGTGGAAGCGTAGTTGGGTGGCAGTAGGAACGTGATGTCGTAATAACGTCGCAATGAGATCGTAGCGCAGTTTCTCTGAAAAGAATCACGCTTTCGCTACGCTCTCGCTGCGATGGTAGCGACATTTGCGATCCTACTACGATCTTAGTGCGCTCTCACTACGCTTCTACTACGATCTGATGTCACCACGACCGCACAACGATTGTTTTGAACATGTTCAAAGTTAGCCACGCTCATCAAAATCTTGAAGACCTCACCACGACCGTGATACGACCTTACTGCGATCTACACGATCGTACTACGATCATTAAAATTTGCAATTTTTTTCACAGATCGTAGTGCGATCGTGGCCTAGTGGGACTGGAGTATTATTGATGACTTTTTTTATGAATAAGGAGTCAATGTATAGGTAGTGTCTTTGTTTTGATAAACCTTGTACAAACAATTTCATAAATTCGAAAGTTTCACTACCTAGTCAGGACTGACGACCTGTCGATATATATATTAACGTACTTTTTCTATTATAGTTATTTCACAGGTAATTTATAACACTGCTTTATGCTTGGTTTACAAAGAAAAAAAATCCGAGGAAAACACTACATTATACATGTTACTCATATTAAGTACTAAAACTACCATGAAACGACAAAAGCTGTAGCACCGAGAACTGCGACCACTGTTACAATAACTACTGAAGTTATAACGTTATCTGTGGTAATAGAGCTTTCATCTAAAAATGGAAACGAAACATGTATTACCAAATCATTTGACAACGTATCACTTATTTATTTTGAGTTGGTGTTTTTTTTTCTATTGAGGCAAGTTTACAGTTACAAAAAAAAATTAAACGTAAAAGGATTTTTCTTGCAGGTTATATGTACTGTGAAATGTGCATTTTTTTCATTTTCACTTTTATTTTATGTGATCGAAAGACGTTGTGCTGGTGTTGGCAATAATAAATATTTATATGATAAATCATATACATGTACGTGTAATACATTTAATTAACTGCCCTATGTGATAAAGAATGAATTGTAATTTGGCAAATTGAAAACGTACATCTTTAGAATAATTAACTTACAATTTACATATTGTTGTCCCACGCAACCGATAGCTTTATTACAACTGAAAGCAGAAAAAAAATATAATAACAAATTTTGTAAATACAATTAATCGAGTTCTCATAAGAATCTTAATTGGCACTAATGAATGATATTTCATCAACATATTTATAGGTTGTTTTAGAGTAAATTTTAAAAATTAAGTTTGAAGTATATTGACATAAGTGTTAATTGTATACTTTACAGTAAAGTTGGTGGTGACCTTTCTGCATTTGTTTTTAGAAAACACTTTCATTTTTGCAATATCTCTTTCAATTTCCGTTACTTAGTATTTTAGAACTTGCTAAAATTGACATTGAGATAGAAAAAAAGTTGACAGCCAAATATCCTAAAGATTATGTTTAACAAATCTATAGGGAGGCCTAGCTAAGTTTTGTGTTAAAATGAAACTCAAGTTGAGCAAAATGTCATTTATTCAAAATTCATCATTAATTGAAAATGACATAATTATTAACAATATCAAAAGTAGCAAATAAATGACAATGACATTAAAAAGCAAAGATGGGCTTTAGAAAATGTCCCAACGAGTTTATCATACATTACAGTAATAAAGAGTAAACCACTACTACAAATACAATTAAAATAATCTTGTGAAGCATCACATATCCAGTATCTCAAGATGAAATAATTGAAATAAACAGTAAAAAATGAGAATAATGATTTAAACTATTATAACAATTGGGCGGAAGATGGGTGGGGTTTTGCAAAAGGCTACAACATATTTTCAAAGTTTCTAATAAACGATGTTTGTCCTTTCAGAGCTCATGCGATAATTTTATTTTAATATCCCCTCCCAATAACTGGATAATCCACTTCCTTATTTGACCATTTTTTACAATGATCATGTAGACCTTGACCTCAGACGAGATACATAGGTTCTACACTTACATGTATGCTGTATAATACTGTACTATACCCCAGGTGGCTAATACAGATATAAAATTACTACACAGTAGATATTACTTAATCCTAAATAATTATTTGAACTTACAAACACAAATGTTTTTTTATTTTTTAAATAATTTATTTTTAACAGCCAATATTCCTCAAGATGATGTTTAACAAACCTATAGGGAGACTCCTCAAAGTTTGCTGTTACTAAAACCCAAGTTAAGCAAAATATCATTTATTCAAAATTGATCATTAATTGAGAATGACATATTAACAATATACATAGTAGCAAATTGTGTCATCCTGGTTTGCCCACGTTTGATTACATGTACATGTATATGGAAAAATAGAGGGAATTGTTGTTTTAACAATTATAAAATTAGAATTGAGAATGGAAATAGGGAATGTATCAAAGAGACAACAACCGTATAGTTTATTGCTGAATTATAGTCATACTTTTACCTTTTATTTTACCTGCAAAATTGAAAAGGAATATAATATGCTGCTATCAAATCAAGGAAAATGTGCAAAACTTTTCTATATTTTATATATATTTGGCGGGATAATGTATTTTTTTTTTTTAAATATGAAAAAATGTGTACTAAAAATGAATTATTATTCCAATCTACTAGTATTAACAAATTGATAAATTTTAAATCATTTTTTGCAATAAACCCAAGCTGGTAACATATTCTGACTCTTTTGTGGGCAGTTCTCTAAAATTATTGTATTATAAATTTGAAATTTTCCAGCATTCAAATCTTCTGTGACAGCACATCTCATCTGATACGAAGAGCCGCAGTACTATCTCTTGTTCTAACCCACCTTGTAAACACTGTTTAGCTCAACACGTTAGGAGACATTGGAGAAGCTGAAAACATACCAGCTACAACTTCATTTACAGATTACTTGAGAGGGTTTTGGGTTGAAAACTATCGCATTCTATGGAACCACTATATTACACAGAAGGACCCTGCACCACAAATCACTTGGAAGGATGACACAACAAACTAAAGAAGAGATTCAAACATGCCCTACTTAACATCTACGAGATCATTGAGCTACTGAAGGAAGACACAGGCACTAACTGAATGCAACTTTATCCAGTTTACAGTAGGAGGAGCCCCCCAACCAAAAAGACGACGATACAGAGTAATAGACACCAGACTCCAACAACTGGAAGAACGATACCAACAAGGAGTCATCAACGAGGTATATTATTCTGAAGTGCATTCCATCTTCTCCATTTCAACTGAACAATAAAGTGAAATATTTCAAATTGAGACTTTGTAAATATAATGGTTTTTTTTATGTATATATAAAAAATTGTATTTCTCATCATTTTACATGTAGTGCCCTTATTAATTATTTACCATATTACTTAACTTATTTCCTTATGCAATGCATTTGTAAAATTGATTAATTAATTAAATTATGTTTGCAATAAAAGAGAACTTGCATGTATTAATATATTGCAAATTATTCGGAAACTAATGAAAATAAAGACACTTTTATAAATTATTATAAATTAAGGAATGTATCTCCCTCATGCAAAGCTCTGACTCCTTTCACGGATTTGGCTATACTTTTTGGACCTTTTGGATTATAGCTCTTCATCTTTTATATAAGCTTTGGATTTCAAATATTTTGGCCACGAGCATCACTGAAGAGACATGTATTATCGAAATGCGCATATGGTGCAAGAAAATTGGTACCGTTAATTTTATTATAACTGAGTATCATTTTTTTTGTTATTTTTGATTTGACATTAAGATACTGTTTTTTATATTATTTTTCTATACAAAAAAACCCAACCTGAACATCTAGAAAACACTACAAACTATATATCTAAGTAAGCACAGACTATACAGTTGTATGCTCATTAAATCTTCTGTCTTTTTAGCTCACCTGGCCCAAAGGGCCAAGTGAGCTTTTCCCATCACTTGGCGTCCGTCGTCCGTCGTCCGTCGTCCGTCGTCGTCGTCGTCCGTCGTTAACTTTTACAAAAATCTTCTCCTCTGAAACTACTGAGCCAAATTTAACCAAACTTGGCCACAATCATCATTGGGGTATCTAGTTTACAAATTGTGTCCGGTGACCCGGCCAACCAACCACGATGGCCGCCATGGCTAAAAATAGAACATAGGGGTAAAATGCAGTTTTTGGCTTATAAATCAAAAACCGAAGCATTTAGAGCAAATCTGACAACGGTGAAATTGTTTATCAGGTTGAGATCTACCTGCCCTGAAAATTTCAGATGAATTGGACAACTGGTTGGTGGGTTGCTGCCCCTGAATTGGTAATTTTAAGGAAATTTTGCTGTTTTTGGTTATGCTCATTAAACCTTTTGTCTTTTTAGCTCACCTGGCCCAAAGGGCCAAGTGAGCTTTTCCCATCACTTTGCGTCCGGCGTCCGTCGTCCGTCGTCCGTCGTCGTCGTCGTCCGTCGTTAACTTTTACAAAAATCTTCTCCTCTGAAACTACTGGGCCAAATTTAACCAAACTTGGCCACAATCATCATTGGGGTATCTAGTTTACAAATTGTGTCCGGTGACCCGGCCAACCAACCAAGATGGCCGCCATGGCTAAAAATAGAACATAGGGGTAAAATGCAGTTTTTGGCTTATAAATCAAAAACCGAAGCATTTAGAGCAAATCTGACATGGGTGAAATTGTTTATCAGGTTAAGATCTACCTGCCCTGAAATTTTCAGATGAATTGGACAACTGGTTGGTGGGTTGCTGCCCCTGAATTGGTAATTGTAAGGAAATTTTGCTGTTTTTTGTTATTATCTTGAATATTATTATAGATAGAGATAAACTGTAACTGCAAAAATGTTCAACAAAGTAAGATTTACAAATAAGTCAACAAGACCAAAATGGTCAGTTGACCCCTTTAGGAGTTATTGCCCTTTATAGTCAATTTTTAACCATTTTTCGTAAATCTATGTAATCTTGTACAAAAATCTTCTCCTCTGAAACAACTGGGCCAAATAAAATGAAACTTGGCCACAATCATCATTGGGTTATCTAGTTTAAAAATTGTGTCCGGTGACCAGACCAATCAACCAAGATGGCCGCCATGGCTAAAAATATAACATAGGGGTAAAATGCAGTTTTTGGCTTATAACTCAAAAATCAAAGCATTAGAGCAAATCTGACAGGATTAAATTGTTTATCAGGTCAAGATCTACCTGCCCTGAAATTTTCAGATGAATTGGACAACTGGTTGTTGGGTTGCTTCCCCTGAATTGGTAATTTTAAGGAAATTTTGCTGTTTTTGGTTAATATCTTGAATATTATTATAGATAGAGATAAACTGTAAACAGCAACAATTTACAGCAAAGTAAGACCAAAATGGTCAATTGACCCCCTAAGGAGTTATTGCCCTTTATGGAAAAATTTTACAATTTTCATAAAATTTGTAAATTTTTACTAACATTTTGCACTGAAACTACTGGGCCAATCCTTATAGATAGGGATAATTGTACACAGCAAGAATGTTCAGTAAAGTATGATCTACAAACACATCACCATCACCAAAACACAATTTTGTCATGAATTCATCTGTGTCCTTTGTTGAATATTCACATAGACCAAGGTGAGCGACACAGGCTCTTTAGAGCCTCTAGTTTGTTTTCTTAACTTATAGATAATTGGTAGAATTAAAAGTTAAAAACCCAGGAGTAAACCGTAGCAAATAAATGACAATTACATTAAAAAGGCAAAGGTATGGTATACAAAAATTCCATCTATATTACATATAGGATATTTGAAAAGCTTAAGTCTTCTGCTGATTGACTCCTGGTAAGTCATTAAAATAATAGATGATTGATACGTACGTTTCATTTGCAAAGCAACGACATACGTAATTACATCTAAGGCCGTAATAATTGTCTGAACACTCATCCTTGCAGTTTACACCATATGTCCCATTAGGACAATCTAGTAAGGATGAAAAGAATGCATTTAATGTTCGAAATAAATTACAGCAAAAAAAGATCATTATACAAGCATTAAAACTAAACTGTGAAAACTTTAAATTCTTACAGTTTTGTTTTTCATGTAGACAAGTATTTGGAATTTTGAAAATATATGTAGGACTCTAAAGTGCGATGGGAACGCTAAAGCACGATGGACATGCCAAAGTGCGATGGTCGACTAAAGTCCGATGCCTTCATACGCTAAAGTGCGATGGTCCGCGAAAATATAGACGTACGAAACGTAGTTGAATTATGACGTTAACAGTCGTTTATACAAACCAAAAATGAACATGCCGGAAGATGAAATAAATAATAGAAGCGAACAGATGCATATCACCCCTAGTTTTGGGTGGGGTTTGTGTTGTTTATTCTTTGGTTTTCTATGTTGTGTCATTTGTACTATTGTACTATTGTTTGTCTGTTTGCCTTTTTCATTTTTGGCCATGGCGTTGTCAGTTTGTTTTAGATTTATGAGTTTGACTGTCCCTTTGGTATCTTTCGTCCCTCTTTTAATGTTTACGTTAACGTTAAATTATTGTCCATTTTATTGAAGAGTATAAACGTCGGTAAAATAAAGGTACACGTTTTCAAGCGTAAATCATAAATTTTCATTTAAAACTTCAGTGTGTACATTGTAGTAGATCACCTTAGTTTTTGGTGGTGTTCGTGTTGGTTTTTTTTTTAGTTTTCTTTGTTGTGTCATGTGTACTATTGTTTGTCTGTTTGTCCTTTTCATTTTTAACCATGGCGTTGTAAAATTATTTTTGATTCATGAGTTTGACTGTCCCTCTGGTACTATACATATATGTAAACAATTATTGTGTTTGAACTTTTCGATAAAGTCAAGAATCACGACCAATAGAAGGTTAAGCAACATTCATACTCTGAGAATATACTAACAATGTTCATATAATATTTACCAATGCAATCTTGTGAATTCGAATCCAGTCTATATCCTTGACAGCATCTCAGCTGCGTTTTTTCACCACTTTAAAATAATTTAAAAATGTAATGTAGACTCGATGAAAATTTGTACTGTAACATCTATACCAATGATTTTCTGATATGGCATATATTCATTAATACACAATATTTTTATTGACAAACGATAAGGGTCGTGGGATCCCGGAACCAATGGTGGCAAAACACGTAATGCAGCCTGCTTAGGACATAACATTAGTTTTAAGAAAACTAAATTGCAACAAAAATGACAATTTAACGAATAGATTGTTACAAAAATACCAGTATAAACACTTAAATGTCCATTTTAAGTATGGACATTCTGAATTCGTTTTGCATCATAATATTGTCATTTCACTTAGAAAAAGACCATTGTAAGTCTGATTAGGATATCTATAGTTCATCATTCATTATCGGGTGAAACCAACACGTGATAGGATGCATGCTTCAACCCTGCATCTCATCCCTCCAGTTAAGCGCCGGATTTCCTGTTGCAGTATTTCCCGTCATTCCCGGTACACATCTGCTCCAACTAACATAAATTTTGTACAAGAGGTTCGTCTGCTTGTACCCGACGGCCAAACGTGTCCCAAATATGCGCTATCCGATTTAATCCGCACTCACGAAAGACCATGGAAGAGCAATTACTTCTTCACCTTGAAGAAATGCTATACCCGCACTTGAACGATGCCACGTAGTCATTCATATACACCGCTATTAGGAAGTTATCAAAATGAGATACAACCATTGGTCTATCGGATTTTGGCAAGTCTTTAACGTTATTGTATTTCCGCACAAACCTGCTAACTACAGTTGCCTCTCTGCCATTCAATAGCTTTATAAGATAATCCTGATGACCGCATCCCGATAATCTGCCACCTTTGTGCCTCCGACATTCAGCTTCGTGTCTTCTTACCATGTTCACAGAGTGGATAAAATTTGAATCGTTGGACTTTTGAAATATTCAAATTTGAAGTGCGGGAGAACTTCATTTTGTAATTTGTATAAGGCCATAGTTCACGTACATGATACGTCGACATCTCAATAACCAGTCACACATGTATGGTCACAACTTTCTAAAGGAACATTGGTCTTGTTAAAATCAATATTCATATTCAAATAAACATTTTTGGTAAATAAAGACACCTATGATGCAATATAGTAGGGAGTGCTTAACTTTTTTCCTTGCGTATTTTATACAAATGTGTTCGATTAAGTTTCGACTTACGTAGTATGATAGATTATTCTTAGTTGGCTTTTTATAAAACGGAATCGTGCTTCCAGATTAAGTTTTTTTCTTTTCTGCATATAACTGTACATGTTCGGAACACGGCGTGTTTCTAACTACCAGACATATTACGTCAAGAAAACATTAAGGGGAGTAAAGAAAGGAACTCGCGAAAAACAATATTATAGTATTCGACTTCAAGTTCAACGGAATGTTAACTATGCAACGACACAATTCAGCAATGTTGAACCTTGTCTTGCTAATAATTTTAAGTCAATTAATTATACACTGTCAAAAAAGCGTTTTAGTTATATATATATATATATATATATAGAAGTAAGTCTATAAAAATAAAACAGACAGCAAATTTGATATGTTAGTGATACTGAGCAGATAAGGGAAAACTATAAAAGTCTTAAAATTATTAAAGTCTTGATTTAATTCTGTTGCGCAAATCTTAAGTCAATATCATTTTAGTATAAAAAAAAATCTACTTACCGTGTTAGATAGCAAACTCTTGTGTTATCCTTTCTGATACTAAAAGAAAACTTTACAGTACATGCTAAGAAACAAATTATTATTTTCAACATGATGTGATTCACAAATGTCTGTATCCATGAGAATTCATAACAATGTTTCCCTGATTTTTTTAATTGTTGTTCCGGTATGTAAATAACAAGGAAATTATCACATTATTTTTTCAAAATTCAATTTTAAGCTTAACAAGTATTTAATCTAAACAAATGAGGATATGAGTGCCAGCATTTGTCAGTTTTGTGCCAAAGTTTTGCGTAGTGGTACAACACCATTTTTTTTTAATGTAGTTCAAGTACATGTAGTTTTTTTTATTAAAATGTGTTCCACAGTGACATTTATCTGGATGTGAGATTAGAAGCAAACTCTGAATATTATCATATTGTCATTTTTTCAATATTTGGTTAAAATATTCAATATCCAATATTTGGTTTCAATATTCAATAGACATGCTGTTTTTTACTTAATCTTTTGAATCCATGGCTAACTGCCAATAATCAGACTTTAAATCATAAAGTTCCCTTACCCAATAAGGCCAGTATGTCATCAATGTGTGCAAAAGGCGTAAAATTAATTTTTGTTATTTGGTTATTTTTTCTGTAATCAATGTAAAACCGAATAGAGTTGTCTTTCTTTTTTTGTTAAAACAATTGGAGCTGACCAAGGTGACGGTGACTTTCTGATAATGTTTGCTACCAGCATTTTCTTTACTGCTTTTTCGATACATGGTCTATGTTTCAAGGAGTTAAATAAGGTCTTAATTGATACGGGCGATTATTTCTAGTATAATTTTTCATTTTGAGTGTTTCAAGTCTTCCTAAATCGTTATCTTTTTTAGCAAATATATCCTTATTTGCCAAAACTAATTTTTCTATTAAAGAACAATTATTCATTTGAGACATTAATTTCAAGTAAACTAATTTTTGAAAATATTTCATTTGATTTTTCAATATTATTTATTGAAATAATATTTTATTCCTGTAATAGTTCATTTCGAGCAATTATACAACCTCTTTTTAAGCGAAAAGTTTTATCCGTGTTATTTATAAGCATAACAGGGAACTTCCTAGAATCATCCAATTGAAAAATTGAGTTACTTAACATTTATCCCGGTTCAGTATATCCTGAGTACTTTATTTGGTCTTTTATAACATTTTTGATTCGTAGACGAAACGCGCAAAAGGCACTGATGGTGGAGATTTATTTCCCCGAGGGTATCACTAGCCCAGTTGTCAGCACTTAACTTTTAGGAATTTTGTGGTCCTCAATGCCCTTCAACTTCGTTTTTTAATTTGGCCTTTTATAACATTTCTTTTATTCGAGCGTCACTGATGAGTCGTTGGTAGACAAGACGCGCGTCTTTCGTAAATATTAAATTTAATTTCCTGTATCTATGATGAGTTTATCTGAGACATTTGAAAAACTATGTTTTTATTTTTTTCGCGATTATATTTGGTTGACGCCAAACAACAATTTACAGTTTAAGGTTATGATAATACACATGATTATAATCGAATTATTAAAGCAATGTGTAAATCTTCGTCTAAAGGTCCATATACCTTGTCAACTCTTAAACGTCTCATATTATAGTATAATCTAACTCCATTTTGAATTATAATCAATCAGGATCAAGTGTTATATTTCTTTTCATATTACCCGCTATATAAAATAAATGACTTTGAGCAACACTTTTCATTTTAACGCTGATATTCATACAACCTAACACGTTAAGAGGAACGCCATTAACTGATTAATTTACTATTTTCTTACTTAATTTTTGGGGATTTTTTCTGCTTACATCTACGAGACTACAATAATTACGTGATTGACTTTTGATTCTAATATGACGTGCTTCTTTCGTTTTGTGAATAAACCCATACTTTAAATCAAATAATTATTTTTTTGCACGTGCGTATATTGACTACTGCAGAAAAATGAATTTTATCAAATTGGCATTCATTTAACATATTTCATTAACTTAAAACACTGTCAAACTCTTAAATGATGCATATGTTGTACTGTTTTTTGGCAAAACTTTTAGGACTTTTGGTCCTCAATGCCCCCTGACTTGATACTTTATTTGGCCTTTTTAACCTTTTTGGATTCGAGCGTCACTGATGAGTATTTTGTAAACAAAACGCGCGTCTGGTGTATATACAAAATTTAGTCCTGGTATCTATGATGAATTTATTTACAACCACTGGGTCGATGCCATTGCTGGTGGAGATTTTTTCCCCGAGGGTATCACAAGTCCCGTAGTCAGCACATTTTGTTCTGACATGCATTATCATTTTCGTATTTTTTTTAAATACTAAGACTGTTCTACCTCAGACATAGATTACCTATGCTGTTTTTGGCCAAAAAATTAGGACTTTTGGTTCTCAATGCTTTCTTACTTCGACCTTTATTTGGCCTTTTTATTTTTTTTGGATTCGAGCGTGACAGGTGAGTCTTTTGCAGACGAAACGCGCGTTTAGCGTATATACAAAATTTAGTCCTGGTATCTATGATGAATTTATTCACAACCGCTTGGTCGATGCCACTGCTGCCGAAGATTTATTTCCCTGATGGTACCACAAGCCCAGTTGTCAGCAAAACTTAGTCCTGGTGTCTATGATGAGTTTATTTACTAATTCAATTATCATGACTGTAATGTGTTGCAATTGGAAAATGACATTTGTGATCTAGATACGACAACCGTGCCTGCTGGCTCCTCCTTCTGAAAAATCACATTGCCAGTCGTTTGCCTGTTTACAAACAAAAAAAAGGAGTTTCATGGAAGAGCCTACACTTTACACTTCGGAATTACCTTAATTGTCCTAATCAGAATCGAAATAATCAGTGTAAGATATACTATATTACAGTTACTATTTATTTTTACATAGATAGGCATTATATTCATGTAATTTTAATCCTCACTATCGCTCGGGCAAAAATAATCACGAATATAATGCCTACCCATATTAAAACAACAATAAAGTAAGGCTTGCATCAATTATTTCTTAATAAAACATGAGTTAGGGCTTCCTGCTAAATTCATGCATAGTTGTGTCTACTTTTAAAACTGCACTATTTATCGGCTTCATTATAAAGAGAGCTATTTATGTTGTTTGATTCCTAGTGTTCCTATTAACTGGTATGCTTTTGCAGAACCTTTTTATATGACCTGATTTATTGCAATTCCAGCAAATATGTGTTAATCTTTCCTTTACTCCATAAATAAATTTCTGTTATTTCTAGGTTGTGTACTACAATTTTTAGAAAAATTATATGGCTTGTCACTGCTGGTGGAGATTTATTTCCCCGCGGGTATCACAAGCCCAGTAGTCCACTTTTTGTGCTGACATGAATTGTCATTGATATGGATTTATTTATAAATTTTACTGATTACAAATTTTTGATTATTTTTTTTAAATACTAAGGCTTTTCTACATTAGGCATAGATTACCGTAGCTGTATTTGGCAAAACTTTTTGGAATTTTGGTTATCAATGCTCTCCAACTTCGTACTTTATTTGGCCTTTTTAACTTTTTTGGATTCGAGCGTCCGTGACGAGTCTTATGTAGACTAAACAAGTGTCTGGCGTATTAAATTATAATCCTGGTATTTTTGACAAATATTTCAAAAAGGGAACAAAGTTTGTATCATTCTTTTTTTCTAATTCTAACAAAGTTTAATGTATATGTTAGCGGCAATAAGTGAAATTAGGCATTAAGCTTAAATCCTAGGCAATAAGCTAACGCCTAGGAATTAAGTTATTGCCTGAAATTTTCAGGCATTAACCTTATTACCTGAAATCTGATGATGATTATTCAGCCTATAGCCGAACATAACTTTAGGCAATAAGTGAATTTCAGAATTTATCTTTATCTAGTGATTTATTCTTCATAGTAGTTTCTAAAAAATACTCTTAATACTATATGTACTCCATACATTCATTTGACAGATCTTCATATTTTATTTAGTAATTTAAGTAGTTAAAAAACAGAATTAAGGATGTATTTTTCTGACGTTTCAGTTTCGTTCTGCAAAATTTTTAGAAAACGGGTGAAGGTACAAAAAATGAATATACCAGAAACATGAACAAATGTACATCCCCTATCACTTTTTTCTTTCAAAATTCTTAGATATGTAATGTTTAAATCATTAAAAACAAAAATGCTGAAACAATATGCATTTTGTACTAAAACAGAGAAAATCACTAATTTACAAAATGTATTGACACCATTGGAAATTTGACACGAAAAAGCCTCTAAATATGATAAAACTTATTGATATTAATTTAGTTACCTATAGTTAAATTTATTCAGATTGGTTTACTTCATCTTCATTGAATATACGATACAAAAAATGTTGGATAGTGATTTTTTTTACGATAATTATAGATTATCGTAGATTATCTCAATTGATTTTCTCGCTTGAGCTGGTTGAAAACAATCGAGTTGAGATGACCAATGATAATCTGTTTATCGCTATTTTACCTATGATGACGTTGTGAATGTCAATGTCAATTTCGTTAGCAACCCCACGTGGCCTCCTTAGTTTCTAACGATAATTTTTCCATCTCAAGCGAGAAGCATGAAATGAAAATTATCACAAAAAAAAAATCAAAGGAAAATGCACAAAATAGCGATAATAGCCCAAAAATATGTAAAAATTGACGGAAATAATCTAAATTGGGTACTTTCAAAATGCTGTAGCAAAAAAAAGTGCACCCCCATAAGAGATCATAAGATTTGTTTTCTCCAATTATTGTTTACAGTCATATAAATAAAAAAATCAGGTTAAGAAAAAAGTTTAATTCTAAAAATGTTTGGCTCCTCAGAGATGTGCACCCTTAAATCATACTTTTTTGTGACATTACAAAAAAACAAAGATTTTAATAAAGTGATAGTATCAAGGGGGTGCGGGAGATTCTATAAAATAGCTATGCTAATTATGTGAAATTCTTTACCCATCACTAATAGAGCTGCTTTGAATTGATAAAAAGTAGACTATATTTAGAAATAATATTTTGTTTACACCATTTTCAATTTATTTTTAATTGGATAAGTAAACTTTCTTTTTTAACAGTTCCACAACTTGTGATAACAAATGACACAAATTTCTATCTAGTTTTCATATTTTCTCAAGTATTATTTGATGAGTTTTGATCTATATAACATATTTTAAAAGTAATTTCATTTATTGTAGATGACATTTTAAAATTCAGTTCTTATAATTTTATTATGTAACAAATGTATTTTTTATTTAAATGAATAAATGTCTTTTATTGACATTCGTTTATATTTTAGGCATTAAGCTTAATGCCTGCACACATTTTTCAGGATTTAAGCTTAAATCCTAGGTTTTAAGACTAATGCCTAACATTATTTAGGCAATATACTTACTGCCTAGGCGTTAGCTTATTGCCTAGGATTTAAGCTTAATGCCTAATTTCACTTATTGCCGCTAACATATACAAAGAAACAGAAAAACCATAACGTTTCTGATGTTAGTCCTGTTGTTAAGGTAGTAATACACAGTTTAGTTTCGCATTTTGGCCCTGGTGGATTATTCAAATACGAAAGTTATTGTGTAATAAAACTCATTTTTAGACAGCTGAGTACTAATTTAGCCGTCAAAGATAGTTTATAAGAATATCAAGATGTTTTACATGTTTTATTGACTATTTTCGAAGTTTTTGACGCAATCTTACAAAACAGTGAGACAAAAGACATATGATTTTCTTTGGATTAACTGAAAGATATATGTCAACAGCTTCAGAAAAGGTTTTACATATCCCAATTGTTACGTTATTCACGTTCTTGTTCACACTATACGGACTTCATATACAGGAGTGTGCTCCTTACGCAGAAACTGCTCGAACAAAGTTATGAGGAGGACAGATTAAAATTGACACTCCGTAAATTTTATGGACACCATCACGAATTGGTGGATCCGTACGATGTGTCTTTAACCAAACTAGCTAAGGACATTTTTACCACATGGTAGATTGTGGTTTGTCATTATGTCGTCTAATCTTTTAATTACCAAACGTGACTTATTCCCGATTGTGACTGTTTTGCTTAATGTGAATTCGCATTACTATAAGACGTGTTACGGTACTTGTCTATCCCAAATTCATGTATTTAGGAAAGACCTTATTGTTTTTCTCCTGTTTTTTTTTTTCCTTTTTCTTTTTTTTCTTCCAACATTTGTTTGAAAGGGTCTCCTCCCCTTTCTGTTGAAGTTATCAAGACCAAATATGTACCATCGATAGACCTCATCATGAACTTCTACCAGATGAACTTTTGTAGGATTTCATCATCCCCTTTAGAAGTTATCTCCCTTTTATTGATTTTTTTCAACCTGCCCCCTTCAAATGTTTGAAAGATATCATGACCTTTTATGGACAATATGTAGATATCATCATGATGTATTACCATATGAGGCTGCTTAGGATTCCATCATCCCCTTTGAGAGTTATATCCCATTATAACATTTTTTTTAATTTGCATTTTTCTTAAAAAGTGTTAGAGATAAAATGTAATTCAAAATGACAGCATGTACAAGAGCAGATGGAAATGTTTATAAACATAAACAATTAATTTGTTACTTACCCTTATAAGGAGTTATTTCCCTTGAAAAATTATAAATAATTTTTGAAAAATTCTATTTCGAGAACCGGAAGCCATAGAGACCTGGAACCTTCACCAATAATCTTTAATTCATGTGACCTTCAATATGCACCCAAGGTCAAAGGTCACCGAGTGCAAAAAAAATGTACGCTGCAAATTCAAGCTTACATATAAGAAAAACGATAAGACTTTGCTGCATACATACAGCATGTAAATTGTTCCTCTCGATGAGCTCTACATTTTATACAATAAGCCCAAAAATGTCCGACCGTCTGTTCAAAAGTTACAACGGGATGATTCTTAAAAGTATAGTATTTTGTGTATATCTTTTTAAAGGTAATATATATCAACCTACTATCAACTGCAAAGATGATCAGTTATTCAAGACCTTCAATTTGAGGTCAATGTCAGGTCATGATGAAATTTCACATTGACCTTTACAGTATACTATGACCTTGACCTTGTGATATTTGAAAGGTCAAGTGGTCCTGAGTTGAATGGTGATAGTCCCATGTCTCCACGGCTTTCGGTTCTTAAGTTTGGTATTGCATCATATATTTGATGATTAAATGTGACCTTGGTGAACTTTGAAATTGTCCCAATTCTTTTTCTATAATGTTGTCCTTTAACTGTAGATCATTTACCATTTAACAGATTTGAGATATCTATTGTCGTTTTAGAGATAATGCAGTTTGTAATTTTTCGAGCGGAGGCATATTTTCTGAATCAACAACAGCTAACCACTTAAAATGTTTAAGAAATTGACGAGATTAACATAGTTATATGTTTGACCAAATACCAAAAACATTAAATGGAAAAAACGCCAAAAATTCAATTTGAAATTTTCATGTTTTGCATTGACTTTGTAAGTTTCATAACTTCTATTTATATAGTTGATATTGCATCATGTTTTGCACTTTGTCAAATGGGGTCATCTGATATATCTAATTGAAGGTCTTCATAAACTCTACTTATAAATGAAAATTTTAAATACCCTTTTCATCCCAGGGGGACGGGTGGGGTCATTTAGTGCAAAAATTCAAAGGAGTAGGTCCGGTTAGGACCGATTTTGGCCTCAAATTTCAGTTTCATCTGACGAAAGATTTTGACCACTTTTTAAACACTTAAGTGTCTATTTCATATGTTTCCATTAATTTATGTGAAAGATTTTAACTTATTTCGTCATTAAAAACGATCCGATTCAAGCTCAAATATGAAAAATCTACCAAATATGCGAAAAAATGTCACTTTTCAGATGGTTTTTGTCAAAAACGAAAGTGGAATCATCCGTGTTCATCCTCAACCTTTATATATGTTATGTATTATCATCAAAGACAACTTCTATTTAAATATTTTGGATGAACACGAATGCGGCCACTTTCGTTTTAAACGGAAACAGTCTAAATTTCAAGTAAAATCCTGGAATTGTTTTCAGATTTCAGTAATTTAGCATGACTTTATGGTGCTAGTACCCAATATATGCGCATTGTATTGTCAAAAACAGCCCATATTTATGTAGAAGAACCATTTTACTATCCAATAAACAACTAAAAGTTTACATTTTAACAATTCTGTTAAACTGCCATATTTTGGGGCCAAAAAAGGGTCTTACCGGACCTACTCCTTTCTCAGATGGTAAGGTTGTCGCATATCAAATGAAAGAACATAAAGTGTACATTTTAAATTTCAAATTGACGTCTCCCAAAAATGGGTTGGATGGGGTTATTGAGTGCAAAAATTAAATTTTCTTTTAAGATAGGGTTGTTGTATATCAAATGAAAGGTCATGATGTGTACATTTGAAATATCAAATTCCCGACCTCCAAAAATTACTTGGTTAGGGTTATTAAGTGCAAAAATCAAACTTTCTAGAACATGGTGTTGTCGCATATCAAATGAAAGCTCTTCTACACTGTGTTGCATAGATCAAACCTCCGATCTCAAAAATGTAGGCGGATGAGCTCATTAAGTGTAAACAGCGAAAAGTTTCAGAAGGTATGCTTGTCGTATATCAAACGAAAGGTCGTACAAAGTACATTACGAAAACATCACTTTTACATATTTATTCGAAATGCGCATCTGGTGCAACAAAATTGGTACCGTTGATTTTATTACTACCACTGGGTCGATGCCTTTGCTGGTGGACTATAAGTCCCCGAGGGTATCACCAGCCCAGTAGCCAGTACTTCGGTACTGGCATGAAAATACGGATTTTTTGTGTTATTAAAATTAGCTGTTACAAAATATTAGAAATTATTATAAATTCAGGAATGTATCTCCCTCATGCAAAGCTCTGATTCCTTTCACGAATTTGGCTATACTTTTTGGACCTTTTGGATTATAGCTCTTCATCTTTTATATATGCTTTGGATTTCAAATTATTTTGGCCACGAGCATCACTGAAGAGACATGTATTGTCGAAATGCGCATCTGGTGCAACAAAATTGGTACCGTTGATTTTATTACAGGAAAGACCTTTCAATTGTTTTACAAACAATTGAGATACTAGTGTTATATTTGTAATTTTCATCGGATTTTGTCAAATGTGTTGACGTCTTTTCTATTATATTTATGTTTTATGGAAAGAAAAATTAATCACCGCTTCATTTATTAAATTTTGTTCAACGTGATCTGTACGATAATTTACGTTTCAAGTTGCATTCATAACAAACTGGACATAAATATTATATTTAGTTGCTATTAATAAGTATTGCAATATGCATTGTGCTTTAATGTTATATCAGTATTTAGTTCTAATATAATCTTAAATATATCCTAATTCCATCTTACTTTTGAATTATAGTTTTTCATATGTGACGTCATTTTTGTGCTTTTTTCAGATATTTCATAAATTCAAATGTGACATAATTTTTGGCCTTTTCGCCATCGTATGTGACGTCATTTTTATGATTTATTGCGTTGAGGCCTGGACTAAATCGGGTGTGTCTATTCTGTGTTGGTCTTAGCATTATGTATTCGGGTTTAGTTTTCTGTAATTAGTTAATACTTCAGTTTCATTATGTATATCTGTTTTATATTCATTTGATAAAATTTACTGTTTGCAATAGCTTTAATTGTTCTAAATAATAAGTATGTTCTTACCCCAAGCATAAAAACATAGCCGTATTTGACACAACCTTTTTCAACTTTTGATCTTCAGTGCTGTACAACTTTGTACTTGTTTTCACTTTCGATCTTTTATATCTGGACGTCACTGGTGAGTTTTGTGTTGACGCGGTGCGTTTTTGGCGTATTGAATTTTAAACCTCATGCTTTTTGTTATCTATTAATCATGTGTTTCTTTGTCTAATATGTTTATTTGTATTGTAGTCCTTTTATATTATGTTGTCATTTCAATGTTATATTTAACATTGCCATTAAAGTGCGAGGTTTGGCATGCCACAAAACCAAGTTCAATCCACCATTTTTTTCCTTGAAAATGTCCTGTACCAAGTCAGGAAGATGGCCATTATTATATTTTTGTTCGTTTCTGTGTGTGTTACATTTTAACGTTGCGTCGTTTGTTTTCTCTTATTTTTGTGTGTAAATTCACATAAATTGCGATAAGACGTGTCACGGTACTTGTCTATCCCAAATTCTTGTATTTGGTTTTGATGTTATATTTGTTATTCTCGTGGGATTTTGTCTGATGCTTGGTCCGTTTCTGTGTGTGTTATATTTAAGTGTTGTGTCGTTGTTCTCCTTTTATATTTAATGCATTTCCCTCGGTTTTAGTTTGTTACCCTGATTTTGTTTTTTGTCCATGGATCTATGAGTTTTAAACAGCGGTATACTACTGTTGCCTTTATTCCTTACGTCTTAACTACTATCCCATTCCCTTTCATGAATGTGACCTACCGAATTAGACTATTTACCGGATTTGTTATCACATAAGCAACACGACGACAGCCACATGTGGAGCAGAATCTGCTTACCCTTCCGGAGCACCTGAGATTACCCCTATTTTTTGTATTTTAAGCCATGGCGTTTTCAGTTTATTTTCGATTAATGAGTTTGACTGTCCCTTCGGTATCTTTCGTCCCTCCTCTATTATTCCCCAACCCTTTGTCATTTTTCGTCCTGTATGTGTAGATTTTCCTTTTATTTTTGCCCTGATCTTTCAAATTTCCTTAAACTTCAGTTTTCTTTGAATACTTTGTGTTTAATATTGTCCGAAAGGCATCCATTTTGACAGAGAATGATAAAAATCACTCGTGTTTTGGAAAAATATAACCTAAACACTAAATTTGTTTAAAGTGAAAGTAGAAGTTTATATTTAATATAGGATACAATCATTTAAATATTTCAAATTTATTTGTAATATATTTTAATAGCCAGATATTCAAAAGAGTTTAAAAGTCATTTCGTTAAGAATAAACAATTAAGAAAATTTTGGGTTGCAGTTCCTGTGATTATAAACGTCAGCATTTATTACAGCAAAAAGGTATATATGGTCATGTGGTCAAAGTTGCCCCAAAATGCAGTTGTTACGGAAGCTTTCAAATTCTGCACTAAATTGGAAAGGGTAATTTTAAAAGGCTCCCGCAAACTTCATAACAAAATCTATACATTGTAAAATATTCATTTGATATTCACCTTTTTTCAAACCTTAATGGATAAGGTTTAAATAAAGATCAAAATTCTAACCCTGAATCATCCAATCAGGAGCTCAAAAGTAGTTTTATTCTGAGTATTATCTCCAATGTAAACCTCTATTGTAACCCACAACTGCATGAGACAGAAATGCTTAATCAAAGTTTCAATTCAGAAGTACAACGGAATGGAAATCTGTTAAAATACGTTTGTGTAGTTTAAACAATCTGCAATCTGGTTACTTAAATGTACATATATGATACACTGACCTTCATAGAAGTATTTTAAAACCGAAGTCAATTGATTTACCAGTTATCTACAGTAATGAATCAATTGTTCTATTGTTTGATCTAAGAATAGAAAATGAGGTGAGTAACGTACATTTTTTATTATCAAAATATAAACTTGTCAACCGTCTTATTAAAGCTTTCAAATTATCATTTGAGTGGTTTGTTTCATGCTTATGATAAATCAATGGTTTGAATGCTATATTGATTTTATTTCTCTAGTTCAGACATGCATTGTAATCACTGTGTTCATTGAATTTAATAAATGTTGTTTTTTTTTGTTTGTTTTCAGAACAATGATTTAAATTATTAAATTTCACATTTTTAAAAGACACAGTTAATATAATCATAGATGTTTTATGATATAAGGGGATACAAAATAAATGCATTGTTCCCCCACACATACTAAATGTTATAAATTATAACCTTGTGTTTAAATATATCAATCAAGTTTCCGTATCAAGATTTAGCATGTTTAAACGTTATTTACAAACTTATTTACGTCTCCCCTGAGTTAGAATGTTTTGGGATTTTAATTGGTTTGTCAGTCCTTGACTAAATATGAATAAGTTTGACAAGATGTTTCAGAAGTGTTTTTAGGCTAACATATTCATCTGATAAAAAATATACTTTATTTACTAAAATTGCTTGGTTTATCAATAACAATCAATTCAAATGACATAATATTTTAAACTTCGGGAGCAAAACCTTAGTATGTGTAGCTCATATCAATATGTAGACTTTGATGAGTGTGATGCCGGAATCTTTGAAGAGGGCATTACTGTACTCAATGAAACAGAAAGTAGAGCACTGTAATCAATCATTGAAACACATTTATTATGAAAGGCCTCAGCTTTCCAGTACAAGAGAAACTATTGCAACTTGGACACACCCGAGAAATTGCTGGTTCGTGACTGAATTAAAGTATATAACTATGTGTAAGCCTTATTTTGGCCTGGGTATTTAGTCTTGATATTTTCATCTGATAAAGTCATGCTGATTATAAGATGCACAGTTTTCTCTACTTTCAAAATCGTTCTGTTTCAAACCGTCGACCTGGAACTTATCAATTATTGGTAATATTAACTATTTGAAAAACAAAAGGACCTGGAATGGAATATTTTTTTTATCAACTGCATTGTCCAATATTAGTTATAAATAAAGTTGAATTATTTGTTTCGCTGTTTTGCGTCATGCCGCGGCCGGCTAATAAAACGGAAAACTGTACCTATATATTCGTATTGTCATCTTTTATAGTCACACTGATTAAAATACGTCAATAGGAAACAATGTGACAATGATAGAATTTAGTAGTGTCAACCATGTTAGATTATGTCCTGTGTATATAACAAATCCGAAATAAACTGTTTGGTGGTGCGCCTGTCAAATGTTAAACGTACTGATAAGGGATGGGGAACAGGTGAATATACAATTGGTATCGGTTTCGGGTTCGACCCGGAACTTGTAAAATTATTGGCAATATTATTTATGTGGAAAACAAAAGTGTCTGGAGTGGTGTAGTTTTTAATCAACACCATTGAACTATATAAGCTATATATAAAGTTGAATTCTTTGATTTGTCTTGTTTATCCCATGACGGCTAACAAATTGGACCTCGTTATTTTAGTATTATAGATATTTGTTATGATGGTATGATACTAAACCCCTAACGGAATGGATTGTGTCTGGGATTCATCTGATGAAGACATAATCTTTCAATCAGTTTAATTTAAGTCTGGAGCTGGCATGTCAGTTAGTTGCTAGAAGTCTGTTATTTTTATGTATTATTGCCATATTGTTTAATATGCGTATTGTTATGCGTTTACTTTTCTACATCTGCTAGAAGTATAAGGGGATCATTGAGATCTCATTAACATGTTTAACCCCGTCGCATTTTTGCGCCTGTCCCAAGACAGGAGCTTCTGGCCTTTTTAAGTCTTGTACTAATCTAAATTTTAGTTTCTTGTGTACAATTTGGGGTTTAGTATGGCAATCATTATCACTGAACTAGTATATATATTTGTATCCCGCTTTTTTACACGTTTCGATAATCCTCAACACATTATCGTTGGAAATCGACAAGGGAAACACTACAAAAATGGGCGTGGCGGTTATTAGGTAGAATGCGGATTTTGCGGAATATATATTTGTTTACGTCCCAGCTGAAGGACGCCTCCAGAATTTCTCGCTGCATTGAAGACCTGTTGGTGACCTACTGCTGTTGTCTATTCTATGGTTGGGTTGTTGTCTCTTTGACACATTCCCTATTTCCATTCTCAATTTCATTAAGTTCCAGTTACAAACTATGCATCAAAAGTGTGGGGATACAAAAGTATCTTTGAAATAGCTATGATAGAAATATATACCATAAACTCAGCCGTGGAATCAGTGGTAATTGTTTCTGTTCACTGGATTCTTGTTTAAAAAATTTGTTCAATTGTGTAGTGTAAACATTATTAGTATGAAGAAATAAAGTTGAAGATGAGTTACACTTTGTGACTGAATATCCACTATATATTGATAACAAAAATTAGTTTTTTTCCGATATTTCTATAACTTGTAATAATTTTCAATTTATAGACATGACTATTCACACAAGAAAAGTTAAAAATCTAGAGATAAGGAGAAGTTCAAATATAATAAATGCAAATTAGCCACATATTGTTAGTGGTATATGATTTTAAATGACATAATTTAAAGATGTAAATTGTTTTATCTGGTTCTGTCCTGGCCTTTTATAGCATTTTTTTACAGTATTAAACGATGTTGCTTTCCTATATGTCTCTAGTTTACATCTAATCTTGTGTACTTGTATGTAATGTTATGAAAGCTCTTTACATGGCCTTTCAATTTGTCTATGAAATAAAATATTCTTATTCTTATTCAACTCGTTTGATGATATTCCAATGTCTGGGCTTCATTTCAATAACATAACTTACTTAATGTACCTGAAAGAAACCCCTAACAACCAATTTTTAACGGCTTTTCAACTGCTTTGGGTAGCGAAGTTGAAGCTCAGGAACTGTTACTGCTAATGAAGATGTGTTTGTCACAGCTTCAATTTGATTTCTCGACAAATTTCATAGTAAAACTCATACAGCTGTTCCAATGCGGTGCCCTAATTCTCATGATTCAATAATATTTATCAAATGTACCATGTTTATAATTTATTACACCAGACGCGCGTTTCGTCTACATAAGACTCATCAGTGACGCTCATATCAAAATATCAATAAGTACCACTAAGATATTGTTGGTGCACGATCATATTGAGGAATTGGTATAATGAAATTAACTCAATAAGTAAGTTCTGGTAATTTCTGTTTTGTTTTACTGTTTAGATATTTGGCTTGGATTTGTTGGACAGACAGCGAACGCTTCCGTGTCGCGTGTTCATGATGGCACGTATAATTTGTGCTCTATGGCACTAAAGTCAATTTCTGATATACTATCGGAATTGTAACTGAGGCTCTTTTATTATTCTATCACAATTTCCACCGCGTTTTCAGTTTATTTGCCCCTCTTTTGTACACAACATATGTATATTATATTAGATTGTAAAACAATACAAAATAATAAATCAAATAAATTGTATATTTGCAGATACAAACACTCTTACAAATTTGGAAAATGGTTACTTGGGAAAGATATACTATTGTCGGCATTATCAGTTTTGTGAGTGTATAATTGAATTCTGTATAGATATTTTTAAATCAAAATTTCAGAAGCTAAATTATTATGGGCAATGCATGTGTTTGAACAACATTAATGAAAAACAAATCCATTATGACGACATATAAAATTAAGAATTAAAATGGGGAATGTGCCGAAGAGACAACAACCCGACTATAGAATAAACAACAGCAGAAGGTCACCAACAGATCTTCAATGCATGATAAATAACAATGTTTTGTTAACTTCTAATAATATATAAAAAAAAACATCTAAAGAGATTTGATATTTGATGGGACCAATCAATTAATTACCTTAATTACAGATCGGTACGAAAACCTATTTGGAATATCAATACAAACACTTATTCGTAGCGATGTTTATCCGATATCCTTGCTATCACATCAGTAAAAAACAGTCAACTTGGGATAAATACAGAGTAAACAGGTTTAGCAACACACATATTTAAAAAATATAATACTCCTAAACTTTATAATAACACACATCAGTACTGATATACTGTTGAAACAAAGGAACATAGCTATGTAAAATTTATTTCTATAGGTAAGTCTTCTTCTTCCATCAAGTCACACTTTTATTCAACGGTGTCCTGAAATGAAAGAACTAGAAACAATTAGAAGGTACTGGAATTGTTTACATCGAAAAGAGTATCACTGTTTGGCGATCGATGTCATCGAGCTCAACACATTCAGAGAAGAATGCAGAACATCAGATTGGGTATCAAAAGGTACAAGTGACAAAAGGAAAACTCTTATTCAAGTTAAGATAGCCCGGATCTTGCACTACCCGGCATGGTTTACTTGATATAGATTTTTTTTCTTACGAGAAAGCTGTTAAACCAAGGGCCCTGATTGGTAAAGTTGAATTTATTCATGCGAAAGTTTTACAAACGCAATCATGATCGAGGTTATGTAATATGTGTAACACATATAGCCTCTATCATAATTTTGTTCTCTTTTTCTCGATTGTTTTATTTCGGAATGAAGCTTATTACCCTATTTGTACTTATTATTAGCATCACGACGCGTGCTATATGCGAAGCAGGATCTATTACCCACGCTTAGCATCTGAGATCATCCACGCCTTTTTGTGGAGTGCGGAATACTCAGTCTTTAGATTTTATTATGAAATTGGAAGATACACTTGTTCGAAATTATGTTTGTTTTGCCATGGCTTTCCCAGTTTCTCTTTATCTTATGGGTTTGGTTTGTCTCTCTGATACTTTTTGCTGACACCTTATTGTTATAAGTCGGTCAGTTGAAATAAAATACAAATTGGCTGTGGAAGTCACGGACCATACACTCACATTAGTTAAAGATCTGGGAGCGCATTCAAAAGTATATCCGAAGGGTTAAAATTCAATAAAAAGTCAGTCACCTAAATCGAAATGAAAAGTAAACCATGATCACTATTAAACATATTTTTAAAAGTGCACCAACAAAATGAGCTCCAGAGATGCAGCCACCGCAAGGTTCCGACAAGGACTGTTTTTTCTTTAACTTTTTAATTCTTAACACCGTTATTCCATCAAAAGACAGTCAACAAAAACAAAAATTCAGATCAATATCTAAATGCACAACAAAAGGGTCTAGACAGTTGTATGATTAAGTAAGACGTAAGGTAATTTATTAGTCAAAGCAACTTAATGTTATGGAACAAAATACTCAAATCGATATTTTTCTTAAATATATTATTATATTTCTTTAATTAACTGAGTTATCATCGTTCCTGTGATCCTTTGAATTAGGATGAAATAAGTTACTGAAGAGCAATTAGATGCTATCGCTATATACAAAAATGCAACTAGAAGGGAAAAAAACAAGCTATCCGACTTAACGACCGCTTTAAATGTTTATGGTTATATAATTTTTGGGTTCATGTTTCTCAAACTGTTTTTATGCTCTGATGCATTATGATTATAGTTTTTATTAGTTTGTCAGTCCTTCTTCCATAGGAGTTTGAATGTCGAAGTAGTATAGCTTCTGTCTCAGAGTTACATAGGTGTTCTTAGAACAGAGGAAACAACTCAGAGAAGTAGAAGACAACCTAGAAAACTGATTATTTGAACAATTCAAAGTGGTGCTAGTTTGTAGTATATTTTTTTTCGAAAGATGCGAGTCAAGTTCTGTCATTGTGTGTTACGAGTGCTCCGAGAAAGGATGTATTTACTAGAATAAAAAAAAATCAATTGATATACACATTTCCTCGTATATATTTGTAACATTTCTCTTTGTTTCGTGGTGCGAGTTTGCTAAAGTGATGCAAGTTGTTAGAATGTTGAGAGTGTATGAGTGGTGCGAGTTGTCCGTAGGCCGTGTTGTCATAGATTCAAGACAAGCTGAATACTAAAAAAAGTAAATCGCAAAAATACTGAACTCCGATGAAAATTCAAAACGGAAAGACCCTAAGTAAATGACAAAATCAAAAGCTCAAGCACATCAATCGAATAGATAACAACTGTCAAATCATGACTTGGTACAGGCATTTTTGACCTGCTCAACAAAATAAATGTAGAAGGTAAGAAACTAGATATGGAACTTTATTTAGGGTTACATTAATTTGGCGACGCCAAATATAGCTCTCTGAAGTTATAAAGTACTGCATATACAATTAATTTTCATTTTTATATAATACTTCAGACGATTTTTGGCTCAAAGACATACCGCCTAAATAAATTTGGTCTGCAAAGGAGTAGGTTCGATCTAAAGTGGTCCCTTTTTTGTAATTTTAAAGGAATAGACAAATATCCATATGCATTATAGAGTATTTAGTGACTAGATTGACAAATATCCTTTTTGTTGAAAATTGAGGTTCTTGGGTTTTATTCATGACGTCAACATTAGTACTGAACTTGATTTTCAACGAAAAAATCAATGAAAATGGGTAGATTGCCCTTGATTATTGGACAGGAAACATAAAGCGCATACGTCAACAAAATAGATGTTTCAAAATAATGTTTGTACGAACATTTTATTTGTCTATCTTGAATTTATAGTTTGTCGACGCTTGTGCTCTATGTTTCCTTGTCTTAGATTTGGTTGAAATTCGTCCGATTTTGTCATATTTCGCAGAAAATTCTTTTCTTGACTTATTTGGGATGTAAAAATCAGCTATATGATCTTGAAACATTGAACTTTATAGTCGGGACCTTGTCGAACTTACTTCTTTAATTAGTACTATAGATAGATATAGGAAGTTGTGGTGTGAGTGCCAATAAGACAACTCTACATCCAAATAACAATTTAAAAAAAGTAAACCAGTATAGGTGTTTGTTTAGAAAGACGAGAAAATAACTATTAAGCATACTGTATTACTTTTTTTCATTTTATATAAGGGAATTATCCAGTAATTAGAGGGGAAAACATCGACTATGAGATATGCTCAGCTGACTCCTATCAACCAGTTTTGTTTAGGTCCAATGCACATTTTAAATGTATTTATCTGAAGTCCAACTGTTCATTAGAAGGTCAAGTAGAAATGAATGTAGGAACAACAACTAGTGACAAAGCTTGTCGCTGTGATTACAATAAAGGATTTGCATTTGTGACAAGACCTAGAAATCCATGTGCCTGTGTTCCTTCAAAAGAGGATTGCAGCTGTTATATCAAACGTTGTGCAAAAGGACAAACATTAAATTCAGGTAAACTATATGCTTAACAGATCAAAACTGAGATAAACTAAAGTGCTATTTGCACCATTTCGCATTTTGCCTATTATCTGTATATAGTTATCGTAGGTAGATATAAACATTAAATAGCAAAAGCGATTCAAAATGCGCGATCTACAAATAGGACACATTGCTAAAATCTGCAGTCGACTCGTTCTTGGGGTGATTGCCATGGTTTTTTTTTTTCAATGTTTGATTCATTTATAATGGTGAATATGATTGCCACGAGACCTAGGATAACGTTGTTTTTATCAACAATAGTCATAATAACAATGGAGGAAGTCTTAGATATGATGCCTTGTCCAAAGAAAAAGTTGAATTTTACGGCAATCTTTATCCGTCATATTGTGTATGCATTAATCCTAATTCTTTGTGGACAGTTTCAATTGATGGGAATTTATCAATCTAATATCATGTTTGTTTTCTTTATAATTAAATTGCAAAAGGCGGTTTATAGGTTTAAGAGATAGTTTTAAAATAATCATCTTTAGCAAGGAAATAGAGAAGTATTTAAGTTTCAACTGATTGTTAAATTATGAGAATGTTTATGTCGGTTAGACCATTGTCTTTCGAATACTATCGGCCGCTGCATTTTTTGGGTAATAATATTAGGAAAGCAAGAGATGAACGTGATTTTTTTTAATTATTATTAATGATAAAAAAACAAATTGATTGTTCAATCCAACTTTTATTTTATTTCACTAAGGGATTTATATATTTCGGCTATCGAAGTCATGATTTCCTTCTATATACCCTCATCCTTATGAAGACCGAATTATGATATAATATCATAATTGGGTCTTTATAAGGATTAGGGTATGACAATGAGAAGTTGTGATATAATTGCAAATGAGAAAATACTCCATCATTACCAAATGGTGTAGAAATGTGTATAGATCAAAGTACAACCTAAAATTAACAATCATATGAAAAAAAACCGATACCTCACATCAAGGTATTATATATGTACCCAAAAAGGACAACATTAAACAATAAAAACAGGAAAACTTACCAGTTGATTTATGTACAAAATAATATACGAACAACAAAAAACAGCAACAAACGACTACAAAAGAATGACATATACCTTATTATGTATAAGCATAAATAGAATTTTACAGGTTTAAGGTTTAACATGATAGCAGGTGCAAAGCCCTCCCTTACCTCAAACTGCGAAGTACAGCACATCATTTATCAAAACAATACAATTCAGTTGTAAAAACGTTAACTCGTCAAATCGATTCAAAGCAAAAACAAACAATTCAGATCTCTAAGAATACTTTCAATTACCGAACTAATTTAAAACTATCTTGGTAAAAGCCAAAAACAACAAACAAAACGCATGTTCTACTAAGCTAGATGCCTGGAATCTTTGATTAGTTTGTCTTAAAAACTTGATGCTTTGAAACGAATATTTACTTTCATTTAAAAAATGTTTGTCTAAAATATTCTTGATGAAGTTTTTTTCACTACCACGATATCATTAGTTAAGACAAGACAATCCATGAACTGATTTAACTTTAAAAACTGTTAAACATACTCCCTGATGCACTTCACTTGAGTATCACAATGTTCTTAAGGTTTGGACATTTGATTTTCTTTTTTTGTTGCATCTTTCTCACTAATAATGGATTATTTTAAAGGGAAGAGTACACGCTTTTTCCGTTATTATAGCCAGAATCTGGTAATATTTTTAAGGACAATGCATTTTGATAATGATTTTCTACTGGTTGTATATTTCAGATTACCAGTGTACACCTTTAAAAGAAATACATGGAAGTACTACATGCAATGTGATGTAAGTGTAACATAAAAACAAAGTCTATATAACTCAGTAGCCTCAATTTTTATTTAAATATACAATAATATAGATACAAAGATTTGATTAGTAATTTTGGCTATACCTGTAGAAAGCTTATTAAAAATACTATTTCATATCCTAAATTTTATGGTAATATTGTACTTAAAGCGAGGAAATCACTATGTGATCCTTGTAAACTCGTCGAACCTTTAAACAAACTTATAAGTAAGGGTTATCGTACCAATATTGTAATTAGATCTCTGAATATAGTTCACATTGGCACTAATATTGAATTTGTCATTAGCAAATTAAAACATAACTAAATTTCATTATCTTTTGAGGCGAGATGTATAGAGACACAGACACGTTAACTTTTATTTCTATAGAAGTCGCTCTTCACTATACTACTACCTGTCGATACATTTATTTTTGGTATTGCACAAGTCATGTCTTCTTTGACTATTAATGACGTTAAAATACTAAATCCCTGTGATGTGTTTTAGTCGATTTTAGTCTTTGATGCATGATTTTTTACTATTTATTGGTTTTGGCTTTTGACTAGCTGTCAGTAACTGCGAGTACTCTCGAATCGTATTTCTTGTTAATTCGACCTGTTGATACTGTTTATAATGCTTTTTTGTTATTTTTTATTTATATGGATCTTGTCTGTACACCAGCTTTGATTATTTGTAATATCTTCAATTTTTCACTTATTCTTACAACATTTGTATAAACTTCATGATTATAAAAAAAACTTTTTTTTTTCTAAAGTGAACATTGATTAGTTAAATATTTCTCAGTGATGTCCTGTGTTTGAATTTGTTTGTTAGCTTTTTGGTCATGAATGTTCGTCTCTAATATTTAATTAACTGTGCATTTGTATTCAGATATCGCAGATCAAATTTATTCGTTCATTGTGTAATCATACGTTTTTTGATTGAGTTAAGTCTGCCAATTGATATTTTATCGTATGTTTTTCTATGTTGTGATTTTATGCTATTGTTTCCAAAAAAGGGAGAAGGTGTGGATCCATTAAAACGTTTAATCCCGCTGCAAATGTTTGCACCTGTCCTAAGTTAGGAATCTGATGTACAGTAGTTGTCGTTTGTTTATGTAATATATACGTGTTTCTCGTTTCTCGTTTTGTTTATATAGATTAGACCGTTGGTTTTCCCGTTTGAATGGTTTTACACTAGTAATTTTGGGGCCCTTTATAGCTTGTTGTTCGGTGTGAGCCAAGGCTCCGTGTTGAAGGCCGTACTTTAACCTATAATGGTTTACTTTTAAAATTGTTATTTGGATGGAGAATTGTCTCATTGACACTCACACCACATCTTCCTATATCTACTAATAAGAATGGAAATGGAAACATACATTTAATCAAAACATCAAAATAAGAAATTTTCTTTCTGATTGTTCTATTGAATATCAATAGAGTTATCTGCAAAATAATACATATAACAAATCAGATCACGTAGAACAATAACATTTGCTTGCGTTTATCAAAAAAGGACTATTACAGAGTACAATGAATGTTAACTATATTACAACATAGGCGACATGAAAATGTTAAAAGCCACTACATTACTCTAGTTGTAAAGTCAACAATAATATGTCGTCTTTTGAAGTAACATTTCATAGCTCTTCTTCAAATAACCATCCTACGGTTGAAAAATTGTCAAACCATAATTATCCGCAAAAAATTGGAAAGAATTTCAAAACCAACTCAAAATGTCCAATATTTTCCTCATACAGCCATTTCCGTCTTATTTAGACAGAGAAGCATCCAGTTTGCTGGTGAAGGCCTATGCATCCTCTTAACCATACTCCTAGTCTGAAGAATCTTCCAACGGTTATGTGATTAAAGTTAACGACGTCTCACTGACTTGCAAGCAAATACTGTATACCAAGTCTTTCAACAGTCAAATCACTGGTTCGCTATATTTTACGAGACAATTTTACTTGCAAGATTACAAAATTGAAATACAGTGAAAAAGTGGTAATCAGTTGTTGCTGAAAAGCCATTTAAAAAACATTTAAATGACTATCAAAGTGACTATAAATATATGCATGAACTTCCTCTCAGTAAACATACAGGATTCCCTAATCACTCTTGTATCTCAATAAACCGACTTTTCATTGATCCAACACGTTTTACTACAGTAGCTGTGTGTTTTGATTTATTTGGAATGTATACATACACAGTCTCATTTATTGCAAATACTTTATTACCAGAACTATTAATTACAGTCCTCTGATATTGCAATTTAATCATCGAACCCGTTAAATCGGAATAATCGGCATCAATTTATTAGATAATATCTCTAATTATTTATCGTTAAATTTCACTTTCACAATACTCTGTATCTGTATTGTTACGTCGAAGGTATCAATACTCTACGCGCCTATTGACGTCGTTGGAGAGCTGTTTTTGAAGTTCTCAACTGACTTGGCGCGCACTATGTCTTCTTCCTACTTTTTCTGATACTTTCACTTTTTATGTACTGATTTATGTGAATGCAATTTTAGCACATTTTCTTCTTTATTCTTTTAAATAAAAGTAAATTTAAAAAAAAAAGAGAAGATGTTGTGTGATTATCAATTAGAAACTCTTACCAAATAACCATATGACAAAGAAATATACAACCAAAGGTCACAGACTGACCTTCAACAATGAGCAATCCCCATATCACATAGGCATCTATTAAAGACATCGAAATGGCAAATGTAAAACTATTCAAACGAGAAAACTAATCACTGAATTGCAGGCTCCTGACTTGAGACATGCATATACATACAGAATGTGTCGAAAGATATATGACCAATTTAGGTTCATAATTGGCTTAACTTTTATGAAATACTAGAACACACCCGCGAAATCGCGGGCATTCAGAGCGTATTTGAAAGGATGTAAAGTGTTGGAGGAAGAATTTTGTAAAAGATTTAATGTTTTGAGAATTTCAGGAAAAGTATCAAAAGTCATAGGTACTTGGGGACAGGAAAATGTTTTTTTTTTACCCTCCTCCTTTATTTCCATAATGTTTTCTATTAATTTCATTATGAACATACATTTAGTGTACATGTATTATGAACATTCCAGTCAGGAGCCTGTAATTCAGTGGTCAGTGATATTTGTTTTTCGATCATTTTTGGTACATAAATAAGGCTGTTAGTTTTCTCATTTGAATTGTTTTACATTGTAATTTCGGAGCCTTTTATATCAGACTATGCAGTATCGGCTTTTGCTTATTGTTGAAGGCCGTAAGGTGACCTTTAATTGATGTTAATTTCGGTGTCATTTTGGTCTCTTGTGGAGAGCTGTCTCATTGGCATTCATACCACATCTTCTTTTTTTTGTAAAACATTTAGTGACTTGAAAATTTCAGAAAAGGTATCAAAAGTCATAGGTAATTTGAGACAGGATAATTGTTTTTCTAGCCCGGCTCCTCTTTTTTCCACAAAAAAATCCTATTTTTGTTTGTTTGTTCTCTATTAATTTTAATGACACATGAATATTTTAGCGCTTATCTGTATATTATGAACATTCATTAAAAGGGGGTGTCGGAGCAGAGGCGGATTTAGCCCCCCCCCCCCCTTTTTTTCTGGAAAATAATTTGTTGCTTATATAGGGAATCACTGTAGTATGACCGGAGCGGGCCCCTCTTAGGCAGTCAACGGGCCCCTGCGTATGAAAATTTCTGGATCCGCCACTGCAGAGGGGCCCTAATCCCAATATCCCGGGCTTAAAAACATGAAATCCCGAGGTTCTGAATTTATTATACAAATTAAATATCTCGACATCCAGAAATTCGAAAAAAAGAAATCCCGGATCCCTAAATGGTCAATCCTCAAATTTCGATCTTAAAAACACCCGTTCCAGACGTCCCGAAAGTGTATTTTCTTTTTACAGTCAATTCTCAGTTAAATAATTGATCCACAGCGATCATTGATATATAATGCAGACCCTCTCTATTAAATAAACTCTGTGACTGCCGTAGATAGTGAACTTGAAATTGATATCAGAAAGAAAATACACTTTATTCGTAGTATATGTATTTGTTTCAAAGTAAAAAGAAAAACGCAAACCGGAGGTCTAATCTGACTTAAATTTCGTCCAATGACGGATATAAGACAGAAAATACACTGTATTCGTAGTATTAATGTATGTTCAAAGTATACAGAAAAACGCAAACCGGAAGTCTAATCTGACTTAAAATTTCGCTCAATGACGGAAACATATCCGGACGTCTTTTTTTTTCGTTTTTCACCCAAAATAACTCAATCTGAATAATCATATGAATTGATGACAAATGCGATTATGCACTGTACCCATAGGACACAGAGGCATGATGATTAATTTATTGTGGAAAGAAGAGAAGCGACACCCAAAATGAGGTCTTCTCGTTTTATAGTATAGAAGACGGATTGAGTGTATCAAATCAAAATATTGTTGTCCAGTGTGATCCTTATTAAATATTCACAATTAAGATGTAGATGGTTAATTTTTAAAGTTGTTAGTGATGCTAAATGTATGTCTATTTATTTGTGGTCGAAAATGTTTTCGTTGTGGTTTTCGAACGTTTTGGTTGTCAGAATGTGTTGCTATGATATCATCTAGATAAACATTTATTTTATAAAAAAAAAAAGTCTAAAGAACAAACATGTCAAGTGAGGTATTTTTCAAGTGTCAAATGAAGGTCACGAAATATTAATGATCTAAACATGGCTGCAATGTATCTTTCTGATCCATTCTGTTTAACGAGGTACTCTCTTAGGATAAAGCATTGTACCAAACGGCTTCTTGGCTAGAGAGTGGCTTATGGTGTTTTATTATTTCAAGAAAAAATCGAGTTCATATTTATTATATAGATAACGCCAACATGTTTTTTCTGTTTCATCTTGTCATTGGTCTGCAGCACAGTATCGTCTGTCTGGATATGTCTGTTAAAGTTAACAAAGCATATCAAATTACATTTACAAATTCAGCTTCACAAAAATATTTTTATAATTTTTGTTTGCTTACATGATATTTTTGTTTTAATCGCCAAATGTTTGTTTCATCTAATTTGCAAGTTTAACATAAAATTGTTCTTATAAACGGACTTATTATTTCTTTATAATGCAAATCAAGATTGTCATTGCAGAGCACTTACAGGCATCACAGATGCAAACCCTAATAATTCATCTATACCTAAAACTATTCTTATCGATGTTGATGTTCCACACGGCATATTAGGTATGTAACATACATTTCATTACTTTAGTTTATGTCAAGAAACATCTTTTTGAATTGTCAACATCCTCTCATTGATATAACAAACATGTAGTGTGGAATTTTTGTTTTCACAGCTCCCTTATAATCCTATATTTCCTATAGGAGACTCATAGATACCTGCATATGTTCTCATAATTTTGGATTGGAGTATCCCGGATAAAGTGCTTACAATTAATAAACCCATTCACACATCTGCTAGTGGCCTGTTATTCCACGAGGATGACATCTGTTTAGTACTCAGTCATTTGCCACTGAAATCATTTACTATATAAAAAAAAATTATTCAGAATGTATGGTTTCAACTAACTCATGCCCTGTAAGTGTGACTTTCGATCTTTTTTTTAAACAATTCTTTTTTTTAATGAGACTAAAATTTTACTATGGAGGAATCTAATATATATGACAAACAAAATACCATCCTTATTGTTGATCAGAAATAAGATTTATCTTGAATATCAATTATAAACCTAAACAATATTTCATACAAAAATTATGGATATAAAACTCATATTTTATTTGTTTTGAACAAAGATATTGAATTTGCGTTCAACTCACAATTGTTAACGCATCAGGCATCTGAACTTTAGAAAAAAATCCAGCAATTAAAAGGCAATACTGGACTAAAGGCATAAAATGCACTTGACAAAGACGCAACACATTACAGTAGCCATTTTAAATTGTTAGATCGTAAAAGTGTCATATTTTCTAAAACTGAATGGTGACGTTCGTGATTGATCATACTAACACAGGAGAAGGACCGGTAAGGGCTCGCTTTGAACTTACAGTCGAAGTACATCTAATGAAAAAGTTCTTATATATTTTAAAGTGTCTACCATTCGATTGTCGATTCAATTAGATTATGTATTATATCTGGACTGATTCGGTCATTAAAGTTGATTAACTCAAGTTTAAGAAAAAATTATCGACTATATGCAATAAAACGTCACTTTTTAAATGATTTTTGTCTAAAGTGTTCATTTTTTTTTTGTACTTTATTTATCAAACACAACATATATTTAAAGACTTAATACAAATGTTACCGCTTATATTTTAGACGAATACCTTCTAAAAGTTAGCAAAAATGCTTAAATTGGTATGATTTTAGTAATATAATTGCATGAACGGAGGATGCTTTAACACGAAACGCGCGTATGGCGTTTATAATAAATTTAGTCCTGGTATCTAATGATGAGTTTATTTACAACCACTGGGTCGATGCCACTGCTGGTGGAGATTTATTTCCCCGAGGGTATCACAAGCATAGTAGTCAGCACGTTTTGTGCTGACATGAATTGTCATTGATATGGCTATTTACTGTTTACAATTTTTGAATTTTTTGAAATACTAAGGCTTTTCTACCTGAGGCATAGATTACCTTAGCTGTATTTGGCAAACAATATAAGGAATTTTGGTCCTCAATGCTCTTCAACTTCGTTCTTTTTTTGGCCTTTTAAACTTTTTTAGATTCGAGCGTCACTGATGACTCTTTTGTAGACGAAACGCACGTCTTTCGTATATACTAAATTTAGTCCTGGTATATATGATGAGTTTATTTACCTGATGCATGTGCATTGTATTGTCAACAACAGCTAATAGGTTTAAAACAAAAGTATCTTATTTTTCTTTTCTAATAAATACATGAAGCTAATAGTATATATTTTAACAGAATTGTAAAAATGCATCATGTAAATTTTTGGGCCAAAAAAGGACATTAGTTTATAAACATTTAATAGAGAAAAAAAATGTTTTTTTGTAATACTGGTAAAACGTTTGAAACCAGTCTGTAATGAAAAATGCAAGTCTTTCAAATTATATATCTAATCTCAGAAATTTCCATATGAATATCCTTTTAGAATTGCCTTTTTTGTTTTTCTCTTTTTTGCAGAACGAGGATTAATTTACTTAATGATGCTGTTGACCATTTTTGTCATTTTAGTGTTTGATATAATAGTGATTATTTGTATTTTATTCTCACAGTGCGGTAAGTGTTATTTTTTCCAGTATAGTGTGTTTTTATTAAATGTTATCATGTTTCAATTTTGTGAACTTGTTCTGGTTTTACATTCTGGTGTCGTATACTATTTTTGAGCTATTTCTATCACATAACAATGCGCGCTTCGGTAAGCCGTCTATCTTTCGTGATGACAAAAACAGCATCGATACACGTTATAGGATTTGCATTAAATGGCCACACAATAAAAATAGTTCTGAAACATATTTTTGAGCATGCGAGTGAATTACAGTATTGCGAATTGCACAACATTTTCTGCTTTTTTACATTAAAATTAAGAAGTGCTGGACTCCTTTTCATTTACATGAAAGAACCTGACCACCATGTTTTGGAAGATTTTTAATTGCTTCACGTAGACAAAATGAAGGGCAAGAACTGTACCTGTACGAATACAAAATGGCTCTTTAACAGGTTCAATCTGATATCGCGACATATATCCTGATGAAATTTACACAGCTATTCAAATGCGGGTGCCAGACTCTTTGATCGAAAATAAACTGACAAAAAATAGTACACAAGAAACAGCAGAAAACTATAGACTAGTCACTTAAAAGGTGAGGGGGTGTGGAGGTTGTACTTTGATAATCATGAGGACAGGAAAGAAATGCTTACTAATGGTATTGTCATTCGAAAGAAGCCTATTCAAGCATACGTCAGAAATCCTATGGTAGCTTATAATGAAAATCTATAAAACATTTGGGTGAGAGTAAAAAATATACCCTGCTCAGCGGATGATGGACAAATCAAAAGAGCATTAGAAGAGAAGAACTGTATTGTAAACAAAATAAATAGAGAGAGGTTAACAGTTGATGGGCGTCTAACAACCTGTCAGATCGGTGATCGCTTTGCTATTTGTGATTCCATCCCCACACCATTACCAAAAACTCTTCTTATTGGTAAATATAGAGCTATAGTTCTCCACAAGGGTCAAGTAGAAACTCAGAAAACAGTCAAATGCAACAAATGTCTGCAAGAGGGACATAAGCTTTTTGAGTGTCCAAATGACTGGGTATGCAGAACTTGTGGAGGCATTGGACATAAATCTAATAACTGCACTACTTGTCCGAATGACTGGTTGTGTCAAATTTGTAGAAATTCCGGCCATACAGCCCAATACTCTAATGCTGAAACTGTCTCCTCCAGTGAACACAGTCAATCAGAATGCGATTCTGATTCTGACAAAAAAATCTAGTCATCAGCATGATCAGGAAAACAGAAATTATACTGAACACCAATCACCAGATCTGTCGAATTCATAAAACCGATTTACATTCAACAAACAAATACATGTTGTAAGTGAAACAGTAGAGAAACACGACAGTAACAATCAAAACAATTAATTAATGAAAAGAAAATCTGAAAGAATTCTACAGACGAAAAGAGGCAGGTTAGAAAAGCTAACCGACAAAAAGACAAAAAAAAGACAAACAACACCGTTCTTCTGGTGATCAGCAAAGCATGGATCAATTCTTAAAGGAGGCTTTTCGAACATCTTCTCAAAAACCCAATGATGATACAAGAATACGCAATAAACAAAATGCAACCACCCCTACTGATGAACTGCATCCAAGAGAGGAACCTGTGAAAAAAACTAAATCCTGAATTCCTCTTAAAATGTTATAGTTCTAAGTTTTGGGATTAATATACTGTCAAGGTCCATTCTTCTAGTATGTCAATTTATAAATTTCCATAAATGGTTAAAATCCATATCAGTTAGAATATCAATTTCGCAAAATTGTGATGTATCCACACTATATCGCAATGTAAATCCTGTATATGATGTTTCAAATACAAATACTTCTAGAATTTTTTATTTGTTTACATTCCATATATCCTGCACACGTTAACTGTAAAAATGATCCAGGTCGTTGTTAATTCATACAAGGTCAACACATCAATCTTTGATGTTGAATCTGAAAAAGAAAAGAAAATTTGTTACGAGGTAGAACATGTTGAAGGTAGCATATTTTATATAAATACCGTAAGTGTCAATTTTAACATCAAAATAATTACACTTCAAAACTATCTAAATCCGGTACATTTCAATTACCTATTAAGAGAGATTTTCGGAGAGTCAGTAATGAAACTAAAAAATAGATTTAAACGTTCACAATGCTATATATAGAAAAATTGGTAAAATCACTATCATCAAAACACTTTAAATACCTAATATAACATATATTGCATCACTAATAAATCTGTGCAACTAAACTATATCTAAGTTTTAGAAGATGACAAATTATTTTTTATGGGAGGTTGGTAGTGAGAAAGTTAAAGTTCAGTGCTAAGAAAAAAATATTTAGAAGGGGGGTTAAAAATGACAGATTTAGGTTCTTACATTGAAGCAATGAAATTAAATTCGGTTAAAAGACTTACAGATGAAACTTGGGCAAGTTGGAAAATTATTCCAACCTACTATTTCGGGATTTGGGGATAAAACCTCATCATTATTTAAAATGAATCTGGGTTCTCATAAATCATTACAAAAATTTAAAAAACCTGCCTACGTTTTACTCAGAAATCTTAAAATGCTGAATAAAAATTTTTGGCGGGAAGACAAAAAAAGCTAAGAACTATTTAGATATTAGGAAACAAGTTATATGGGGAAATCTATATTTTAAGAATCAAGGCAAAAGATTGTATTTTAAACATTGGATAGAAAGAGACATAATTTTTATAAACGATATAATCGACGATAAAGGAGAAATTTCGAGAAAAAAAATTGACATACTGAAAAGGAAACAAAATTGGATCTAAAGCAGAAACGTGTATTTTACGTAAAGCTATACCCAAATCTTGGAAAGAAAAAATAAAGAGTAAAACATCTATAAATACTAAAGTTCATTTTCAACATGATATAAAGATGAATAGCCATGGATTGTATTTCAATCTGGACATAATTTCATTCAAAGAAATATATAATATTTTAATTATATCTAATAAAGAGCTCCCAGTAGGATTCTATGTATGGAAAAATCATTTCACTTTTAATAACTTTACTTATTTTATAAAGAAAAACCTTACTTTTACATTCCATTTTTTAAAGATAATAGAATGAACATGTTTAGATGAAAATTACTGCATAATATTACTGCAATTAATCTTAATTTGCACCGTTGGTAATATCTGATAATCCAAATTATGTGATTTGTTCCAAACGTGATAACTATAATATTTTTTCAGTATAACAAAGAATCAATCTATCAATAATTTACAAATCAATCAAGATCAGGGATCAATAGCTCCTTCTTTGATCTCTTCAATATATATTTCATTGTTACTGACCAGAAATATTTGATTATTATAAGTTTAAAAATTTACACATTTGATAAATGACTTAATGACTGCAGTAAGTTGCTCACCACTTCATGAAATTATTTGTCAAGCCATGAGGTCAACCATGCTTGATCATTCTTGATCATTCTACTTTCGGTTAAACTAGTTTTATATAATCAAAACAAATGACGGACAAAAATTCGTCTTTTTTGGTGTTTTTTTATAACTTCTTTCTTATATGATTGTTTATATATAGGATCACTGAATAATATGTATGAATTTTGTGTTCTTATAAATACTTTGTAAAATGCAACTAACACAAGATATAACTATAATATATATTTTGCTAATCAAATCCCCTGGTTTAAATAGCAATTAATAACACAGGGAGGAACCTTAGCGTTAGTGTTGTAGCGATAAGGGACATTGTTCACAACCAGGAGTGAAATAAAATATTTAAAGTTGAAAAAAAGACTTAGCAACACGAACCCCACCAAAAACTGATAACATATACAAAAGATATACATCTTATTTACACATTTATCCGTGAATCCGATTCGTCAAAAATAACGTGTCCGCCTTTGGTGGTTTTAGAAAATATAATATTTGTAGCTATCTGATGAGTTGAACACTTTTTAACTGATTTGTATTTTTGTTCTCACATTGTACTGTTACACCACTGTACTAGGTTATGTGTGGGGTGCACTAAGACTAGTTTAACCCCTCCACATAAGGTATTTGCCTATCCAAAGTGAGAAATATGTAGATCAGTGGTTGTAATTTGTTGTTATGTATACAACTTCTTATTTTCATACGTAAAATAACAGGTTTGACGTGTTTTTCACAAAAACTTCAATTAAAATTGAAATATATCGACGGTTATATGTGTTTAGCATCTAGAGCTGTAAAAGATAGAGACTTAAATAGCAAAAGTGGCTAAGGGTCAAGATTTATAGATAAATCAACATTACCAAATCATGAATCTACACCTTATAGGTTGTAATATAAAAAGCAATAACTCCTATTGAATTGTCTGTTGAAATGTCCAACTTTAACATCAAGACATAAGAAACAAGCATGGCCTTTATCGTGTGTAGACACCAACTTTTAATAAAAACTTGTTAATTTGCCAAATTGTAATCGAAATAATGTAAGGTAGAAGAAAACCTTGAAAGAGACTTTTTTTCCAACCCCCTGACGCAAAGGTGACCGCAGATGAATACTTTGTAATTTATAGAGTTCTTTAGTCACACATCTTTGATAAATAAAAGCAACAGTAGTACATGTTCGTACATCCCTAGTTTTGATTGTTTGTTTCTTATTAATAAGGAAGAAAAATTCGCATATGCGTTCAATAGCCTGTAATTCGGTGGTTGTCGTTTGTTTATGTGTTACAGATTTGTTTTTCGTTCATTTTTTTTTACATAAATAAGGCCGTTAGTTTTCTCGTTTGAATTGTTTTACATTGTCTTCTCGGGGCCTTTTATAGCTGACTATGCGGTATGGGCTTTGCTCATTGTTGAAGGCCGTACGGTGACCTATAGTTGTTAATGTTTGTGTCATTTTGGTCTTTTGTGGATAGTTGTCTCATTGTCAATCATACCACATCTTCTTTTTTATATTAGTAAGTTAAAATCTAATTGAAAAAGAAAATGAATCAGCAGAACAACCTAATAATTATTCAAATGACATAATTCGTCAGTTAACTCGTTCTAGAAGTAATAGCCCTTTAAATATACTATCTTTTGCACATTTGTTTTTTTAAATTTTACCTTTATAATGCTCTTCGGTTGTATTAAAATTTGGTTCTCTGATCTGTGGGACACATGTGATTCCTATAAAAATTGAAATTAATCTAACAAAAATACCGAACTATTTAAGATACATGTATCGATTATCTGCCAGGTGATGTAAAACAAGACAAGATCTACAAAAAGAGTACACATACCAGAAATTAACAATCGACTCTTTCAAAATGTTTCCCTTTATTGAAAATGTTTACTTATTTTATATAATTTTTCCTGTACCAATTACATTGAAGATAATCATATAAGTACAAATTCATTAGACCGTTTTAACATGTTTTGCCATGCCAAAAAATCGACACTTAATATTTCACAAAAAGTGTTACACGATGATTCACGACCATAAACTTTTCAATTCTGCTACACCTACCTATTTAAAATCTTCTTCAATATAATTTTAAGAGCAATTTGAAATATCTATTTATTTTAACAATTTTTTTTAGATTTTGCAATATAATTCAATACATTATATTATCTATTTTTAAGCACGAGTCTTCTCGTAAAATGTTCTTCACGGTCCAATCCAATCCTATCGCAATACTTGACCACCGTTATTTTCTTTCACGGTATTTTTTCTCAATATACCGAATGACTGTAGACGTTTATAAGTCCAATTTGATAATATGTCGCGTAGCGCTGATTGAAAATAAAGTATTAAATTATATTTCAAAAATAAGAACCATCATAATGTCGACACATACATTGTGAATGCAATCATTCATTTTACAGAAACCCCGAGAAAGGTTTAATTCTTAAATCCTTAAAATAAAAGATTACAACTTTTCGAAGTCCAAAACATAATGACATATTTTTTTAACAAGGTAGAAAGGGAAAGTATACGCTACTTACATTTGTACCATAAACGAATAAAGATTTGTTATGTCATCGACATATATAGTAATAAAGAAACGTTCAATGAAGTTGCATTATGTAATTTACTCGGATGTAAAGCCTCCAAAATAAGAGTATAGGATGAAATGATATCATATGTTCTACGAGTTTGTTTTCAAATAGTCAATCTGTCATTGATATGTTTATTCTTATCTAGTGTTATTATAGAGTTGAGTAATATTCTTGTTGTGATTTTTATCCTGTACTCTTTTTGATACTCTCGTTAGTACACTTATAATCTGTATAAAAGGGGAATTATAATATTATCTAGATCAAAATATTTATTGTGACTGGTCATTTCTAGAAACCTCTTTAGTTGTTGAATTTTATTTTTATTTTACTTAAGAATTATTTTTTTCTTTGATTATAAAATAGTGTATAATTTTGTTCTTGGTAATTTTTTTCTACACCTGCCCATTGTTTTAGTCCGTGTGTTCTTTATATATGTTTTTCACTCTTCTAATGATTTATTATTGCATTCATGTTCACCCCATATTTTTATTGATTTATATTCTGTTATATACTTATCTTATATTTTTAGGATTATGTTTTCGAAAACAAACTGAAAAAAGTGACCAGGGTATTATTGAAATATCTCCTGTAAAAGCAAAGGATCCGTTACCTCTATCAGGTAAGGTACAATTATCTAGAATGGAATATAAACACAATAACTGCCTAACAAAGTTTATTCTGAATATTGATGCACAAATCTTTTCAAAAGTAAATTGGCAATTTTTGCTCTTGATATATTTCCATATATGAATAAGATATTCGGTTGTGTCACCTAAATAAAGCGACACATTCGGATGAATTCAATAATGATGGACTATTCTCTGATAAAATATTCCATTTTGATTGTAGTTATGGTCGTTTGGATTTGATAATCAAGCTGTATGATTTCTCGTGAAACATAACTAACACGGATAAAAAAAATATGTTCGTATGTCAAAATAATTTTTTTTTAATAAGGAATAAGATTCTAAAATTATCCGATATTGTCTTCTTAGTCAATATAACTGCCTATCACATATTTGTTATGAATACCTTAGGTTTTGCATATACAATAACCTCAAAATTGCCCGGGGAAAAAAAGAGTATATTGATAATGTTCCCCGATTCCAAATGACGTCACGTCATTGCATCCTTAACGAAAATTGATAACACATTTGTGATGAAATATTTAAGATTTTACCTGTAATGTTTCATTTTTCTCTTTTCGGCAGAACTTAAATATGTGATAAATAGATAATAACATGTCTTTTCCATATTTTCCCTGATATTATCCCTCGACCCAAATAGGCCCTCGGCTAAAGCCTCGAGGCCGATAGGGGAGTCTCGGGATGATACCAGGGCCAATATGGAAAAGGGCATGTTATAATCTATTCTTATTGCATGTTAATTTGTGTCTCAACAATATTTTATTTTTAAAAACATAACGTAAACATTACATATGAAAACTATAACAAGTGTTGGTTGAATGCTAGTTGCCGAGAGTATTATACTTTGAATTTTGAACAAGAACAACACACTTTTGATAAATTGTGAATAAACCAAAGGTTGACAAACCCTGATTCAAAGATTTTCTTTGATTTGTTTTGCTTCTCAGGTGTTTATGAAATGCCTTACGTATTGTGGACATCCTTGGCTTTGTTTTTGGTTTTGGATGATCGTTCCTGGTAAAAGTAGTTAAAACAAGTGCGTTGAACACACTGGAATTTAAAAGTTTTATTTTTCTTATCTATCAACGGTTCGATACCGCTACCGGTTGACTGCACCCTTGGAATCATCAGATCAGTAGTCGGTATTGAAACATTTCACAACAGCTTTACTCTCATTGACGGATAAGGCAATTTATAATTGTTAAAACAAATGAGGTATTTTATCTGTATATTCCTCTAAGGAAATAGTGTATTCTATCTTTCCGATTAAAATATTGGAAATAATACTACTGATGAATGTATGTGTTAATTGACAAAGACAGTCGGCAAAGTACTTACCTAAAAAGGTGATTTCAATTATATCACTGTTAATGTTTTTATTGCATGTCGGTAGATTGTGATTATGATTCGCTGTTAACCCTGTACGGATCCATATAAAGAGTTGAGGCCTAAGGCAGAATCTCTTATAATTTTGTTCACCCTCTATGGTCATTAGGTGGTCAGAGGTGAACGATAATATAAAACTTATAACGAATTAATTACACGTAGGACTTTTCCTGTTGCATTTTGTCTTTAGGAAAATAAACAACGAAATACAACAACATCAATAGATAAGCGTTTCCATCAACTGTTATCGAGACGTCATGAAATCCATATGACTATCCCCTACGGATCAGTTATGGTATTGCCAAGTGATGGCGTGAACCCAATCCCAACGTCTTAATTTTCCGACCGTGCGATAAGATATTATTAGGATGCTGCAGTTATTTATGGTATTTCTTAAAAGGAGTTGCTGTTTCGAAGAAATGTATTATCCTAATGCTCGTTGTGATAAAATCTGGAAAATAAATTGGTGGAAAATATTTAGAAAACAAAAGCGTCTTCAAGTCGAAGCGAGACCGAACAAATCCTTCCTAAAAACTTCGAAAGACAATTCAAATGTCTTCAAAGCACTACTATTTAAACTAAGGACTGAACCCCACAAAACCAGTACGTGTATTAAATCAACTGGAAAGCTATGCATTCCCTCCTTAATATGATGTTACTGTCCTATTGCTTATGATATGTATACCGTTGTGACTTAACATTCGGTATGTCACAATCGAGGAACAGATCAGATGTCATCTATAACACAAACATTCCATATCGATTAACAAACTCATGGAATCACCCCATAAAACTTCAGAAGAAATAACTTCAACTTATATCCTAAGAATCAGTTGCTCGATTAAGTGTATCTTTGTACATGTCAACAGCAACTGTCTCTCAAGTATGTTTTGGTACGAAACGAAAGCAACGGAATATTGATATAAATACTCTGTATTCATGTATGTCGTAAATCATATTCTTAACCAATGCTAGTTGTCAAATTCTATATAAAAGTCAAGATATGATACCTGTGAATTTTTATTGATATACGATTTCAACACAGTCACTTAATTTTGAAATCGTAGAGTCTGAGGATCAAACTCCATTCCATTATTAACGCTATGATGTTACTGATGTTACTCGCAACATCTTATCAATCATGCTCAGCTGTTGATGTTTTTTTTAGCGACATTTGTTTCAATTTAGAGGATGTTCACAAAGTCGGATTTCTCCTTCATTTATCAAGGTATCAGAACTTTTAAGGAACCAAATTTAATTTTATTCTTTCCATGTCTTTAAATTAAAAAAGCGAAATGCCCAACACACTTACAATACATCTTGATGATGTCACTTTCAGAGAAGTTTTTTTTTTAATCAGAATGGATGATTTGATATATTCCTATAAAAATTATTATGGAAGAAAGCTAGACTTATTCTCTATCTGCCTGTAACTTTAAAATGAAAAATACTAGGAAAAAGGTAAAGTGGTCAAATGATTTTTTATAATTGATAGAAGAAATATACATAATGTATGCAATCAAACATATCTTTTGAAATTGATGGCATCCATACTCTTTTGAAAAAAGTAAAATCACAAAAATACTGAACTTAGAGGAAAATCAATTCGGAAAGTCCATAGTCACATGGCAAAATCAAATAACAAAACGCATCAAAAACGAATGTACAAAAACTGTCATATTCCTGACTTAGTACAGGCATTTTCAATTGTAGAACATGGTGAATTAAACCTGGTTTTATAGCGCTAACCCTCTCACCTTGATTATTTTATGTCCAGTCAAGGTTATAAAAGATGCAGTTTTTTGTAAACATAGACACCGCATTTTTAAATGCTAAGTAGTCGCTCACAAGACTTGGTTGATCTTTCTTGAATTTGATAACACCACTAAGTCGTTTATCAGATTCCTTCCTGATTTGCTCGATTTGTAGCATCATCGATTATATTTCACCGGGTATTTACCTGTTATTTGCACTACGACGGATTCCACTAGTGGAGGTGTCTACTTTTCCCTTTTAGCAAACCTTAATAAACTTTTTTTCTTTAATCCTATTTAAGGGTCAAATTTGTTGACAACTGGAGACAAAAGTGTGTATATTCAAAGGAATAGAATTGACAACGAAAACAACAAAAAAGATTACTGGAAAAGGGAAGAACACAGAGAAAGTACACAAAAGAGTGGTATGAGTTTACTTTACAGTTTCGTTTTAGGACACCATTTAAAATATAAGTATAACACTTTCATCTTTGTGAATTTAAACTTGATTCAAATGACTTTAATTTTCAGACAATGGACAGCTTTAATATTGAATTCTTGGATCAGTATTCGAATTAGTAATGATCGTAGCTGCCGAGTCGAAGCATATTGAATACAACTTGTTTTGTTTTCATAAATATAAAACAAAGTTGATCAAATATAGCAAATAATGTATCCCTATGTGGTAGCAGTGATGTATGTCAAAGTATGACATCTAAGATATATCAAAAGCAAAAGTAGAATGAAATAAGGGTCTTGTCTGTGCGTTAGTTCGTCCGTTCGTCTGTCCCACTTAAGGTTAAAGTTTTTGGTCAAAGTAGTTTTTACTAGTGTAGTTTTTGATGAAGTTGAAGTCCAAACAACTTGAAACTCAGTACACGTGTTCCCTATGGAATGATTTTTCTTATTTAAATGACAAATTAAATTTTGATCCGAATTTCATGGTCCACTGAACATAGAAAATGATAATGCTAGTTTTAGGTTAAAGTTTTTGGTCAAGTTATTTTTTTATGAAGTTGAAGTCCAATCAACTTGAAACTTAATACACATGTTTCTTATGATCTGATCTTTCTAATTTTGATGCCAAATCTCAACCCATTCTCACGGTCCACAGAACATGGAAAATGATAGTGGGAGTGGGGCATCCGTGTACTAGGGACACCTTCTTGTTGTTCATATTTCAAAGCTCATCTTTTTATATATGTTTTATATTGTTTTTCCTCATTCAAATAAGACGAAGTACACGTCTACAGATACATGTACAAACAATTCAAAACAGTTTAGTAGACAAGGAATACATTATAAAAATTATCTAACTAGATTTTTTCTTTAATTCTATTTTAGCGTCAAACTTATCGACAACTGGAGAAAAAAGTGTGTATACTCACAGGAATATAATGGACAACGCCAACGACAAAACAGATAACTGTAAAAGTGAAGATCAAAAAGACAGTTCACAAAAGAGTGGTATGAGTTTACTCTAAAGTTTATGATCCAAATCCATTTTTAGCATGCTGCAATGTACCGAATTTCCGTTTCTCGAAAATGTTTTCAGAATTATGTGTATTTCAGTCTGTTAAACTTGTATTTATTTACAACAGATTATCTGTAGGTTAAACATGTCCATGCTGTTTACATCTGCAACAATAACTACAATGATTTTTCGGGTCTTTTAACCATGCAGTGAAAATTTATCCTCCCAGTTCTGATATCAAATTGCGCATCGTGTGGTTACAAGTCTAATCTAAAAACCACTTAAGAAAAAGTTATTTTTGTCAGATTTTACGTTAATTTAGTTACAATGTCTATCCAATATAAGAATTTTTTTTTGAGGAAATAATTATAATAAAACAACCTACAAATAATTTTAGAAAAAAATACTATTGAGTAATCATTTATTTTTTTCACTTGCATTACGAACAAATAAGCATCTATTTCGAAAGTTATATTTTATTATTTGATATCAAATAAAGCAGGTGAATTAAATTATTTTTCTATGATTCTTAACATACTTCCTGAAAGTTAATGCATGTTTTTTTTAAATCTGGAACATCGCGTTATCACAATTTCCCTCTTCTGAATTCTCAAGACAAGACAATTCTTTTTTTATTTATATTTCAGATATCATAATTCTACACAGCGATGTGGATGTTTTAGATTTGAATCGCTTCAAGGGTCGTTTGCTTTCCGTGGCATGTAAGGAGGGTTACAACGATATACAATATTTCGATAGAGTTTTTCCATCGACTGACACCATTTCGGTACAAGATGCTATCAAACATTGTAAATTACTAGTTTTCTATATTTCTACAGAAATTTTGACTTTTGCTACTGAGGTTGAAAAACAGGGTTTGACTCGAAATGATATAGTGTCTGTACTTAAAATGACAGATAAATATCCAAGGCTTAGAACTGTTTGCGCAAACAAAAGTTTGAACATCAAAACTGATATGGACTATTCTAAGTATATAGATGGAACAATTAATGACAATTCCTGCACAAATGATTTAAAATCGATGTTGAAAGATAGATAAAGTGCCTGAAATTGTAATAATTATATTTTATATAAAGATTCTACCACTGCATCGAGTGTGATACGATATTTATCCACTCGGGAAAATTATTTTCTTTAAATTAAAAACTCAAAAACAAAAACATCAGTTGTATCCTGTTTTTACTAGGGAAATTTCATATCCGTCAATCAGCTCCATCACTTATAGTTCCAATCTATCAAGTTCGTCACCAGGTCGTTTTGCTCCACAATTAATAGTAATAGTTTCGATACGATTTTGTACACTTTCCTTGATCATTTGATTAATTTTGACTTTTTTCAAGTGTAATTTGATTTTATATCGTAGTGTTTTTGTGTATATTGTGTCAATAAGTTATATTTTTGTTGATTGAATATTGTCTTTTTATAAAAATTTACCTGAATCCTTTGGATCCGATTTTTTTCCCGGATAATGGCTACGCAGAGATTTGGTGTCTGACAGGTTGATACAACACGTTACTTCTCTAAACAATCTACTTTCCTTAGATGAAAAAATTGTGTATCATCGTGCATGTTACATGACATACACCTACAGACAAATTGTAGCGTGTTAGAAACAGAAAGCCAACTATGTGATCATTCCGATCCACAAGTATCCCAACAACCTGATACTTTTATACAAACTCGCGCTCAATTTCCTCCTTGTAGTTTGGATATAAAACATGTTTTTGTGTAAAAACAAAACCTTTGAAAATGACAGAAACTTCATAAGTTCGAGTCGCGTGAATGTGTTGATAGTGTTTTGAAGTGAGCTAATGTGAGTAATGATTTATCCATGGCAAAGCTAATTTCTAGTAACGATTTTTTTTCAAATGCAGTCTACCATTTAGCATGCATTACGAAGTATTTATTAAAGTCAACTCCTGTGAAATCAGACAATACAGTATATGAAGAATCAAAACATGAACTTGCTTTCAAATCATTAATAACAATTGTTAACGATGCTCTATTCCTCGACAAAAGGCCTTTCTAAAGTCGCACATCCTTCATATATATCAGTCACTTTTACCCCAAAATGTCTGCGATAAATACCAATCTTACAAACTCCAGAACAAAGTAATAAATTATTATTGCAGCTCAATTCCAATTCAGACACAGCGGAGACAAGGGATGTCAAATACAGTTTTTAGCTCTGACCTTACTCTAGGGGATGCCATATCGGCAGCATGCAAATTAAAGTCCATGTTAAGACTTTCAGAATTACATCAAGGTGTTTCTGCAGATATTAAGGAAACATTAAATGAAGACCAATTACTTCACTCTGCATCTAACGCTCTTAGGCGTGATATCAAAAACCTTGCAATTTCTTCTGATGACTACCCTAGTGCCAATGAAGCCTCGCTTGGTGCTTCTATGGAAAATATGCCAGGATCTCTTCTTAAGTTCATTTCTTGGTTGATTGATGAAAAATCCCACATAGACTTTTCTGAACCTTATGTTGTCCCTCAAGATAAACTAAGTAGCTAAATCAGCATTTATCCCAATTCCATTTCAGCCTAGCCGTTCAGTTACACCATGAATATGGATCATGAACATTAAAAGAAACTTTGTATTCGCATGGCTTTTTCTTCTTATGCAGAGGTCAGACGATATCTGACAAGCATTGCCATGCCCGAGGTTGACCGTATTCAAGACGGTATTTATGTTCCGGACGGCATTGTTTCAAATCATCAAGGGGGGTATTTGAATACTAGAAGGTTCCGACAATATAGACCTCAACACTGAGACAATTGATGGTAAGGGCACGTTTCATTCAATGGTACGATCAGTCTTTCAGGTTTGTCTGTCCACAATTGTTTCTACTTTGCGTCATATTAAGGTAAAGAGAGGTCAAGATAAAACGTTACCGTTGACTGACAATGTATCTCCTTTGACTGCTGTTCTACCTTTCAATAAACCAGAGGTAAGAGGAGTTCCTGTTTGTGTTCCGAATGCTTCCAGCAACATTTTGAATGTGCTGAAAAAATGGAAAATTCATCGTAGAATCTTTGGGTAATGTTGCGTTCCATGTCAAGAGATATTGATAATTTTCCTGTTCAGTTAAACAAGTTTGACCATGAAACCATTCCATTTTGGACCGTATATAACAGCACCCTTTCTGAATTCAGACATGAATTTGCTGTGGTGTCCTACGCTCCAATAGTAGACGCAAAGCCAAGTGATATGTCAAAAGTTTATACGACTATGAAACGATGTTCAGATATAACAAAGTCAATGAGTCAGAGCTACTCGATTCAAACATTCGACCAACAGCTATATGCAATTGCGAAACAGGTGAAATGGGCAATGCCAGAAACATTTAAAACGCACATTATTCGTTTAGGTGGCTTTCATACTCTGTCATGTTTCATTGCGTCGATTGGGAAACTTTTGGGGTGATGGTGGTCTGAGGAATTTACTAATTGACTCATCTGTTTTTGCAGAAGGAACCGATGGATCAGATGATGTGTGGGAAACAGTTTAACCGTGCTGTAAGAGCATTACCCGTTGTGTATGAGGCGTTGGTTGCTTTGTGGTTATCTGGTTTCTTTCAATGGTGCAGAGACAATGATTTGATGGCTTCATTTCCTGATAGATTTTGGTCATTACTGTCTGAGGTAGTCTCAAAATTCAAAAGTGACAAGGACAATAACAAATATGTAAACGAAGCTCTGAGTGTCGTTAAAACTATTATGATGCCAAGTCTTGACAAACACATACCTATGAAAAAAAAGAAAGCCATCAACAAACCAGCACCATTCATGAATCAAACTTTACGAAGGGAAATATATAAAAAAAGAATCGCATACAACAAATTTCAAAATTTTAAATATAAAACAAATGGGGCATGCTACAGAAAACAAATAAATCTAGTAAATAAAATTAAAAAGAAATCCATCAGAAACTATTTCATGGAAAGATGCATAGGAGGACCTAACAGAAAAGATTTTTGGCAAACAATCAAGCCTTTCCTAACCAACAAAGGTTCACATTTTTCAAAAGACCTAATCCTTTGTGAAGAAAATAAGATAATTAACAATCAAAATGAAGTAGCTGAATTATTAATTAACTTTTTATAAATGTTGCCAAAGATATCGGCTCATTAGATACTGTAATAGATGAACATCATCCAAGTATTAAAATTATAAAAGAAAATAAACCAGAAAAAGAAGAACTAAATTTTAGCCCAGTAGATCCAGCGTTTGTTAAAAAAAAACAAATCAATAAAATTAACATCAAAAAGGCAACAGGAAAAGATGGAATATCTTCAAAACTACTAAAATTATCCGAATCTGAAATATCCAATCCAATTTCTAAAATAATAAATAAATCATTTGAATCAGCTGTTTTCCCAGATAAATTAAAAGAAGCACAAGTAATACCCCTGCATAAAAAATCATACACTCTTGATAAAGGAAAATATAGACCTGTAAGTATATTGTCCATGATTTCAAACATTTTTGAGAGGTCTATAGAAAATCAACTTGTTGAATATTTTAATTCATTTTTCCCCATTTTTTTCTGTCAGCTTTTCGAAAAGGATATGGATATTAAAAATAATTGAAGATTGGAAAAAAGGCTTTAGATCAGAATAAATGTGTAGCAGCTATATTAATGGACTTGTCCAAGGCTTTTGACTGCCTACCCCATGATCTCCTCCTACTAAAATTAAAATCTTATGGTGTGTCCGCCTCCTCTCTTAAACTTTTGGAAAGCTATTTAACTAATATAAAACAGTGTGTTAAATTAGGTACTAATTGAAGCTATTGGCAAACAATGTTTAAAGGGGTGCCACAAGGGTCAATATTAGGGCCAACATATTTAATATTTTTTTAAATGATATTTTCTATTTTATTCATAAAAGCGAACTCTATAATTATTCAGATGACAACACCCTTTCATACGCAGATAACGATTTAGATAAATTAATTAAAACTTTAGAAGAAGAAAGTAAAATTTTGATTAACTGGTTCTCAATAAATAAAATGAAAGCAAATCCATACAGATTTCAGGCAATAGCTGTAGGTAAAAATATAAAAGACAAAAACCTAAAATTTAAATTAGAAGGTAATGAAATAGAGTGTGAAGATAACGTTTAACTGCTAGGTGTAACAATAGATTTTAAACTAAATTTCAATGAACATGTCTCTATAATATGTAAAAAGCATCCAAACAATTAAATGTATTAAAAAGAATAGGTAAACACCTGACTAAACTCGGAAAATTAACAATTTATTATTCTTTCATATTGTCCAACTTTAATTACTGCCCACTGGTTTGGCACTTTTGTGTGTGTGTGTGGAGGGGGGGGTAAATACAAAAAAGATAGAGAAAATTCAAGAGAGAGCACTAAGGTTTATCTACGAAGACCATTCAGCAAGTTATGAAGATCTACTCTGCAAATCAAAATTACCATCTTTAAAAGTAAGAAGAATGCGATCTTTGGCGATTGAAGTTTTCAAAATTATAATTAAAGATTGTCCTGTTCATCTCCATGATTTGATTCACTTAAAGGAAAACACTTACTCTTTCAGATACCAGAATACAGCAGATCTACCACATGTAAAAACAACTGCATATGGCCTACAATCTTTCAGGTCTGCGGGTGCTAGGCTTTGGAATTAGCTGCCAGATGAGCTTCGTAAGCAATCATCTTTAAATCAATTCAAGAACTTGATAAATTCTTGGTCTGGCAGCTCATGCCAATGCTTTGCCTGCAATACCAGTTAATCTCTGCTTATTATTTTTTTGTTTCGTTGCTTTATTTTCAGCATGGCAAATTTATTCTGATATCTTTACTATAGTGCTTCTGCTGCTTTTGTGCTAATTTTAGAAACTTAATGTGCTTTTATGCTTTTTATGTGCAAACCATTTCATTTGTGCTTTTGTGTTTTTATCTCATAATTGCATGTACCAGTATGTGTTAAACTTGTAAGATGCTTAAAGAACTTTTGTGCTGCATGTTCATATACTGATTGAACTCTTCCTTTATATGTTTAATGTTGTGTGCATGACTCGATATGTATGTTTTGTTTTATTTGTTGTTATGTCGGTTTTAAAAGCTCTTCAGAGCTTATGTTTGTAATTGCTTGCTTATACCGACTCTAAATAAAGCTTTATGTCTAGCCGGACATTTGCCATTCGTCAGAAGCCAGGCCGGGGTGGCATAGTTGGCATTACTAGACAAAGGTCTGCACTAAGTCGCTGGTACCTTACCCGTCACGTGCTCGCAGAGTTTAGTGCAGAAATGAGAACCACATCTCGATTTTCTGCTTCAGAAGAACCCTCTCACGAGGAAACAAATCCTTTTGATATTAAATCTCATCCTAAAGTAATCCATTTATCTCAACCGGCATGCATGCGCCTACGGAAATTGAATCATCACTGACAAAATCATTTGATGATGGTCTAAAAATAGTCAAATTGTTTGTCAATGGTGCGTTGGCAGAAGGTAGCAACAGTGACTGATATGGCCCATTATCGGACCACATATGAATTATCACGTTGTGATTGGTTAAACGCCGTCACGTGGTGACCCCCTATGAAACCGTATGGGGTTAGTAAGTTTCATATGGGGTTCATGACGCGTTAATGGCGACGTCATCTATAAATGTTGTTGTTTTTCATTGTTTATTTTTCAACAAAACACCGCAGAAAAAGTCCAGCGTCCGATAAATTCGTTAAACGGTTAACTACTGACCCCTACGGATCCATAGAGGGTGAATAAAATTCATAGGGGACTCGGCCTCCGGCCTCACCCCCTATGGATTTTACTAACCCTCTATGGATCCGTAGGGGGTCAGTAGCGAACCATATAACTTATAATATCGAGATCGAAAATCAAAACCTTTGAAGACTTAACGAAAAAGTCTAAAATTAAGTGTAGGTCCGAAGAAGTTCTAAGTGTACATATAAGTCCAGAATTAGTATTTCGTCGGGCTCTGGTCCTTGTGGGGTGTCATGAAGATATTACAATAGAGAAGGTTCTATCCCGCCCAATCGGACCTGTTCCTACCTCTCTTTTCCACGAAGACAGCACGATGTGAAAAACATGCAAGGCCGTTCTTTGCCATCAAATAGAAGCAGAAGCTGCGACTAAGCACCAGTTGGCACCATACAATCGTTTTGCATCCGTAGTTTGGCCTTAGTCCAGTCATTGCATGTTAAGACATTTAGCACTGTCGATGACTTGGCTCTTCATCTAATTTAGTCAGAAAACATGCCTTACCATTGCTGTTACAGCTGTTGATGTCTTTGATAGATACGATATTAATTCGAGCCAAAAGAAGGTATTTCAGGTAATAGGTGGTCGATCCATACTAGACTGAAAAAAAATCTTGTCAACGCAAATAAACAAGCTCTTCTAAAGTTCCTTGCTGATTTTACTCTTCGTCATCATGCTCAGTACCCGGTGCAGACTTCGCCGCAGAGGTATCTGACTGCCATGATTTATTCAGCTCACACGAAGAGGCAGACACGAGAATGATCCTACATGCTATATTTGCTGATGAAAAGTTTGGGAGGGAAAATAAGAAGGGTCGAATTATAATAAAGTCTCCAGATACAGATGTTCTAATTCTTTGTGCGCATTACTTTCCGTCAATGAAAAACACAAAAGAACTGTGGTTTCAAACAGGAACAATAAGTAGCAATAAATATTGTCGTAGGTACCTTCCTGTACATGAATTATGCAGTGGTTTAAACCCTGTCATTTGTAAAGTTTTACCTGCTGCTCTTGCTTTAACAGGTTATGATATCACTTCATCATTGTTCTGAATCGGGGAAAAACAGTTTACAAAGTTTTAAAGGACAATCTTGGAGACTTTGTTGATTTAAACCTTCTTTCCAGTGGTGACATTATTAAATCTACTGGTCTCATTCGGACATTTGTTGCAAGGCCCTATGACCAAAAAAAAAGCTAAATTTGACCACAGTGATTTGAATAAACTCCGTCTCAAGAAAGCTAAACAAAAAGATGATAGCTTCATCAAACTTCTCCCATGCAAATTAACCTTCCTGCAACATGTTCTGAGAGCTTCACTTCATACCACTATTTGAACTTCGTCAAACATTGCACAGCCACCACAGCAGTCTCCTTTAGACTTGTGATGGGAAGACAAAATTGGATTACCCCAACACTTTTTAAGGGACAAATGTCATCTGATTATCTGCAAGATTTAATTTGTACCTGCAAAGGTAAATCTGTCTGTTCAAAAAGCTATGTTTGCTTTGAACAAAATCTGTCATGCACCGAACTTTGTCCATGTCAAGTCAGTGAAGCGGGCTGTAATGCCAAAACGCGTACGGAATCCGAAAATGACGACAAAGAGATTGACCTATAGCTACGATTCTTATAAACACTTTCCCACTGTAAAGTTTTGATTATATTCAGAAAAACTCATAAGTTATTACATTGCAATTGCCTTCATTTACACTGTGTCTAGACCACACAAGTATTGAAAACAAAATAAGAAAATAAGGAGAAACCTATCTTTCTTCTGTCTATTAATGTTCCGTCATTGTGCCGAATGTTAGTTACCATCGAGTCCGATCAAATTTTGCCGGTGTGGTTTAGACATAGTGATTTATGAACTCTAATCGAGCTGTTTAAAGTAAAACCACCGAGATGGGAAAAACAGCTCACCTGTGTACTATATAAACATGTGTGTCACTTAAATACTCGCTGTCAATTTTAGCTCGCAGTCGGTAACATTTAATGTTGAAAAAAATAATATGGCTCAAACTCAATTAAACTCGCCCAGTTCTAAAGGGAAACATACTCCTTCTCAAGATTTGTTAGAAGATTTAGACTACTTGTCTGAAGTTAAATATCAAGATGAAGTTGAGCTGTTTGGCGATGGTCAGTTTAGTGACCTAGTGACATTGAACATACCAATGATGGTGATGTTTCTAATGCCGATAATAGCAATACTTATATGGACAATTCAAGTGCCACAAAAGACAAACACAATGCCAATAAGGGCAAACAAAGTGCCAATAAGGGCAACATTCATCCACAATCAGACGATGGGTCGTCTGGGTTAGATTGTGAAAGTGACGAGAGGGTCATACGTAACTGGTTGCCGGATTAAAGAAATCCAGTAGAATCATCTTCTCCCGCGGGTAAAACAAAACATGTGAGGTGAACACAGTTTCTGTTGATGAATCAGAACAGGAGACCGGAAATTCCTCCTCGGATAGTGGGGAGAGTTCAGATAAGACAATCTTTTTGATCCGTCTGAAATTTTGAAAAAAGGTATTAAGGTACCGGGTAAATTTCAAAATACATTGACAAATATGCCAATCAGGGCATCACAAATAACGTAAGGTTAGAAGTCACAAAGAACTGTAACATTCCTATAGGTAAAACGCTCGCTTCCAAAGAAACGGATAGATATATAAAGAAACTGTTTCGTAAGAAATTTAATCAAGCTTTGAATGCCAAGAAAGAACGTTCTATTATTAACTCTGAAAACAGAATTTTAGATGCTGCTGGTCCCTTATCAATTTTATAGACAGAAGTAGAAAAAGCTAAGAAACGTGATCGTGACTTGATTGCAGTAGATGTCATTGACATTGAGAGCATTAGTTCTGATTGGAAACGCTCACCATGTATACTTAACTGATCGTCGTATGTCTATGCTTGATAGAGTATGACCAGAATGTTTAGATTTATTAACGAATACAGATGACAAGAAAGCTCTGTTAAAAAACTCTAATGAACTATTTGGCCGTAATTTCAGAAAATTGCTCACCGATGAAAGCAAGGACAACAGGGAATTGTTTTGCTCACTTCAAACTGTACGCCGTTCCAAAATAAAGCATCTAGATTCGGAATGGTAAATTATGTGGTGGTCATGGAAATGGTAGCCGTGGCAATAACTAGTATTTTCGGCTCGAGCCCCCAAACAACCAGAAACAGCAGTTTGGGGACCGAGGCAAGACCAGAGGCAGAGTTCAGTCAAGATCGACACCAGGGATCCCATAGAAGGGGTTCAATCCCAAGAATTAAGCAAACAACAGGTAAAGGTTCGAGAATTAAATGTTTTCCCCATTACAACAGACCGTTTTGTTCATTTCAGCAATTTCAGTCGCCCCACTAGTATTCATTAAATTAATGAAAGTCCCAGCAAGTTTACTAAGACGACTGGGTATACGTCTAGTGGTTTACTTGGACGATATCTTAATATCAAATCAATCAAAAGAGAAATGTCAGTTAGAAGCAAGTTACAGTAAGGCTTCTTCAAAGTTTAGGATTTCTAATAAACGAAAAGAAATCAGTTTTTGTCCCATCTCAACAAATGCTTTTTCTAGGATTTCTAGCAAACTCTGTAGATATGAGTCTGTGCACTCAACTCCAAAAATTCAAAAAATACAAAAATTATGCAAGGAGGTAAAAAATTCAGAAAAATAACAGTGAAAAAACTATCAGAATTAATAGGAAATCTGACAGCTTCAATTCAAGCAATTTTTCCAGCCCCACTGTATTACAGACATTTACAGGTAGAAAAAAATCAAAGGCTCAACCAGACACTCAGTTACAATTCAGAACTAGTCCTATCTCAAAAAGCTCAAAACGAATTAAACTGGTGGAAACAACAGTTAATTCATTGGAATAGGAGGTCTCTAATTTCTATCCAATCATTTGTAATGGGGAGCATTAATGAACAAAGAGTCAATAGGGGTACTTAGCTAAAATCAGAAAAAAAATCCATATAAATGCCGTAGAATTTATAGCAGTGACTCCTGCAGTCAAATTTTTCTTAAAAGACAGACACAATTTACAGGTGTTTCACACGGACAACATAACAATGACTCATATCAACAAAATAGGAGAAACTGTGTCCAATGTTTGCAACAAACTAGAGCTTTGGACACCGTGTCTCCAGAAAGACATAGTGCTAAAAGCAGAATTAATCTCAGGTCGAGAAAATCTAATTGCAGATTGGGAGTCCAGACATCATTCCAGCAATTAGAAACTTCATTCAAAGGTTTTCAATTCTTTAATGATGCAGACAATAACCTGCAACATAGATCTTTTCGCAGATCGGTCAAACAATCAACTTCAAACATACATAAGCTGGCTTCCCGATCCAGCAGCATTAGCGTTCAATGCTCTCCTACATCCTTACGCCTTTCCCCATTTCTGCTTGACAGCTCAATGCCTGAAAAAATCAAAGCAGATAAAACAACTGTAGTTCTGATAACTCCTGCTTGGATGGGACAGCCATGGTACGCAATATTGCTGGAAATGTAAATACAACATCTAATCCTGTTGCCGACATTTCCACGTCAGCTACAGTTGTATCAAGGTGAACCTCACCCAATGACTCAAAACAAAACGCGTCAACTAGTCGGTTGGCTTGTCTCAGGAGATCATATCAAACAATGTCAATATCAGAGGAAGTTAAAAAAAAACTTTTGCTCAGCTCCTGGGGGAAAGGAACTCAGATATCTTACTATTCGGCCTGGAAAAAGTGGGTTAGCTAGGGTTTTGAACGGGAAGTTGATCCCTTTTCAGAACCTCTAACTGCTGTTCTAGACTTTTTGGCATGGATGTTCTAAAAGGGTTTTCAATACAGAACAGTTAATGTCCATAGATCTGCAATATCATCTTTTCTTCCTCGTATTGATGGTCAACCAGTGGGACAGACACAATTAGTTAAAAAAATTAATGAAGGGCATTTTGAGGGAAAATCCATCTTTACCTAAGTATCAAGAAATGTGGGACATTGATATTGTTCAGACGTTTCTCCTTTCTCAGTCTGTCAACCCTTATTTGGATCTTAAAACATTAACCAAGAAATTAGCAATTCTTTTAGCTATAGCTGCTCCGGAAAGATTTTCTGAAATTGCTAGACTTGATATAAGATTTATGTAAATAACAACGAAGGTGCTGAATTTCAGCTCCTAGGTTTATCAAAAACTCAATCTGATTGTAATTCAAAAGAATATGTTATCCGAAATTTGAGGACAACCTTAAATCATGTGTGGTTGATTGTTTACAAGCTTATTTAAAACGTTTAGTAGATTTTCGAGTGATTGATATGTCTAAGCCAAATCCATTACTTAGAACTTTAATTAAGCAAAGGTGTCTCGTCTAATACTATAGCTAATTGGATTAAGAATATTATGAAGTTAGCCGGTATTGATACAGCTAAGTTTAAGGCTCATTCAACTAGAGGGTCCTCAACTAGTAAGGCTAAATGTCAAGGAGTTTCTATATCAGAGATTTTGAAAATAGCTGATTGGTCAAATGCATTAACTTTTTTTTTATGTCAGACCATTGCTGGAGGATAGTTCCAAGGATCAGTTTTCAAAGAAAGTCTTGAGTTTACCTTCATGTATGTTAGTAATTATGTTTAACACTTTGAACGTGCAATGTTAAATCTTATGAGTTTTTCTGACGTATAATTGTAGATTTCATGAAGCGTCCAATATGAAATATAGATTATACTAAGAAAATGATTAAGATATAACATTGCAATTTCCCTCCCAATCAATACCCGTTTAGATAATATTTGACGTGGATGAATACAAAGAGTCAATGTATAAGAGACTACTCATGATTAGAAACTACATATACAAGATACACTATATATCATATACACACACACACTTAAAATAGATCATAATGAAAGTATTCTGAGTGTAAAATCTTTATTATTTTAGAGAAAAGGAAATACGTTTGCAATCCTTGTATGAAGAAACTAGATATAACAATAAATGTTGGCTCATTGATTTCATTTTAGTTAGTTCTAATGAATGGACTCAGATAATAATAAAAAAAAATTGTAAGGGTTCCGCGGAACCCAGTGTCTCGCCTACTTTTGCTGTAAATCCCAGGCTCAACAAAAATGAAGAAAAACAATCAATAAAAATATTCCTCTTGATACTATCTTTTGATTGTAAGAAGCTTCTGTCCATGTTTGGTAAAAATTTCAGGATATAGTTTATGAATCAAAAAAATGTTTTAAAAAAATTAACTGCAGACTGTATGTAACTGGAAGAAAAACTAAGTCCATTTATAGGTAAAATTCAGATACACAAGTACCAAATATTTACAAAATTTCCTTTCTAGATACTAGCTTTTGATAATAAACAAGCTTCTGTCCAAGTTTGGTACAAATTTAAAATAGTATAAGAAAGTTATTAATTTTTTAAAAATTTAACCACAGAGTGAATGTGTTGTTTCCTGGCAGAAAACCTAAGTTCATTTAAAAGTATTAATACGGAAAAAATGGATTTATTATTTTACAAAATTTACTTATGAATACTATCTAATGATCATAAACAAGCTTCTGTTCAAGTTTGGTACAAACCCAGGATAGTTAAAGAAAGTTATTAAAATTTAAAAAACTTTAACAACAGAGTGAATGTAATGTTTCCCCGCAGAAGAACTAAGTCCATTTATAAATAAAATACAGAAAAAATAGAATTTTATTTTTACAAAATTTACTTCTGGATACTATCTTATGATCATAAACAAGTTTCTGTGAAAGTTTGGTAGAAATCCAGTATAGTTTAAGAAAGTTATTAAATTTTCAAAAACTTTAACCACAGAGTGAATATTTGTGGACGCCGCCGCCGACGACGACGACGACGACGACGGAAAGAAGGATCGCTTAGTCTCGCTTTTTCGACTAAAGTCGAAGGCTCGACAAAAAATAAAGGCAACAGTAGTATACCGCTGTTCAAAACTCATAAATCCATGGACAAAAAACAAAATCGGGGTAACAAACCAAAACCGAGCGAAACGCATTAAATATAAGAGGAGAACAACGACACAACACCGAAACGCAACACACACAGAAACGGACCAATCATCAGACAAAACACCACGAGAATAACAAATATAACATGAAAACCAAATACATGAATTTGGGATAGACAAGTACCGTGCCACGTCTTATCTCAATATCTCAAAAATAAGAGAAAACACAAACAACTCAACGTTAAAATGCAACACACAGAGAAACGAACAATAATATAACAATGACCATCTTCCTGACTTGGTACAGGACACTTTTAAAAAAACACTAAACCAATAAATATATGGTGCTTATCATCTATACTATTAAACGAGAAGACCTCATTTTGTGTGTCGCTTCTCCTTCTTCCACAATAAATTAATCATCATGCCTCTGTGTCCTAAAGGTAACATGTATAGTCGCATTTGTCATCCATTCAGTGATCATTCAGTTTGGGTTATTTTGGGAGGAAAACGAAAAAAATTGCGTCCAGATATTTTTCCGTCATTGGACAAAACTTTAAGTCAGATTAGACTTCTGGTTTGTGTTTTTCTGTACTTTGAACATACAAAGACTATGAATAAAGTGTATCATTTTGAGTTCTAGCATTTATCATCCTTGCTTAAAGTGTTTCAGTTTGGGTTATTTTGGGAGGAAAACGAAAATAAATAATATTTGCTATTTACTATCAATTACGATAGTTTACTATCCACGGATATATTTCTGTATACTAACATACATTTAATTCCGATGGTTTACGGGGGGGGGGACTCTTTACTATTCATGGCGTTCACTGATGTATATATATTATATCATATCAGTGCCTGTACTTTGAACACTTTTAGAGACTGAATAAAGTGTATAAATTTGATTTCTGCTATCATTTTGAGTTCTTGCATGTATCATCCTTGCTTAAAGTGTTTCAGTTTGGGTTATTTTGGGAGGAAAACGAAAATAAATAATATTTGCTATTTACTATCAATTTCCCCGCGATTTCGCGGGTGTGTTCTAGTGAACTTGAAAATAAATAAGAACAAAAAATACTCAGTAATATTTTTCTCCTTCAATTTGAAAAAAATAATAGTAACATTAAAAAAATAATGCATTTTTATATTTATTTAAAGGTATTTCAGAGCAGTTTCTGTGGGCTAGTCAACAATTATGTTTTAGATCACAAGAACCAAAATTAAGTCACACTTCATGACAGTATGATCATGCTTTGAATAAGATTTATTAAAATGCTACTCTGCAAAAGATTGTTTCGCCTTTGGCGAAAAACAATAAATATTTAAATATTTTGACGACAAGTCGAAAACCATTATTCTCTTACAATTTTACCATTTCATTTAATGGCAGCTGAGGGTAAAACAAATAAAAAAATTTCTCGGGGTCAAAGACAAATTATTTTTTTATCAAAAAATTGGAAACAAATAATCAATAGCCTCCCCCCCCCCCTTACACCAGAAGATAAAATGGTTGTTGGCTGCCTAAGTTCCAAAAAAATAGGAAAATACTTTTTCATTTACTTTTGCAGGATTCCTTTCTCACAAAAAAAAATCATTATTATTATAGACAATGAATGAGTTTTGTGTCAGTCATCTAAAGTAGTTAAGGTTGTGCAAAATTAAGGCAACAGTAGTATACCGCTGTTCAAAACTCATAAATCCATGGACAAACAAAAAATCGGGGTAACAAACTAAAACCGAGGGAAACGCATTAAATATAAGAGGAGAACAACGACACAACACCGAAACGCAACAAACACAGAAACGGACCAAGTAACAGACAAAACACCACGAGAATAACTAATATAACATCAAAACCAAATACATGAATTTGGGATAGACAAGTACCGGGCCACGTCTTATCTCAATATCTCAAAAATAAGAGAAAACACAAACGACTCACCGTTAAAATGCAGCACACACAGAAACGAACAATATTATAACAATGGCCATCTTCCTGACTTGGTACAGGACACTTTTAAAAGGGGAATAAAAGTGGTGGGTTAAACCTGGTTTTATGGCATGCCAAACCTCGCACTTTAATGGCAAAGTTAAATATAACATTGAAATGACAACATAATATTACAGGAGTACAATACAAATAAAAAGGAGAACATATTAGACAAAGAAAAGCATGATTAATAGATAACAAAAAGCATCAGGTTTAAAATTCAATACGCCAAAAACGCGTCTTGTCCACACAAGACTCACCAGTGACGCCCAGATATAAAAGATCGAAAGTGAAAAAAGTACAAAGTTGTACAGCACTGAAGATCAAAAGTTGAAAAGGTTTCGCCAAATACGGCATTGTTTGTATGCCCGGGATAAGAACATTCTTATTATATAGAACAATTCATGCTATTGCAAACAATAAATTTTATCAAATGAATGTGAAAGATATATTCATAATGAAACTGAAGTATTAACTTATTACAGAAAACTAAACCCGAATACATAACGCCCAAATATAAAAGATCGAAAGTGAAAAAAGTGCAAAGTTGTACAGCACTGAAGATCAAAAGTTGAAAAGGTTTTGCCAAATACGGCATTGTTCTTATGCCCGGGATAAGAACTCTATTATATAGAACGGTTCCTGCTATTGCAAACAGTAAATTTTAACAAATGAATGTGAAAGATATATTCATAATGAAACTGAAGTATTAACTTATTACAGAAAACTAAACCCGAATACATGATGCCAAGTTCAATACAGCATAGACACGCCCGAATCAGTCCAGGCGTCAACGCAATTTAAAAAAAATGACGTTACATACGATGGCGAAAAGGCAAACGTTATGCCACATTTAAATTTATGAAATTTAGAAACAGCATGACGTCACACATGAAAAACTATAATTCAAAAGTGAGATAGAATTAGGATTGCTTTAAAATTATATTAGAACTAAATACTGATATTCGCAAAGACAATATAAGATTTCCTGACCTTGTTTTTAGTTAAGTCAAACATTTCACCGACTTAAAGAGAATTGTTAATCCAGTCAAATATTCACAGCTGAACTCGTCATTGTTTTTTTCAATTATGTTTCAACAATTGTGTTTCAATCAATTTCAGCACATTGTGTTCATATGCCAGTTGACATCGATGTGTAAGACCAAAAAACTACAATGTAACAAAATGTGTTTCGTTCGGAATTTAGTTCCAGTGGGGATACCTAATGGGTGATAGAAGATTAGACTGGTGTTTTTTTTTTCATTTGAGATACGTAATAGTTATCTGTTATTTAGTATATATAATATTTGTTTATCTGTGAAAAAGAAGAAAAATAACACTATTAATAGACAATTTCGCATAATTTATAAACGTCGATCAACGGCGATACGTAATTGGTTAAAGACTGCCAATTAAAAGAACATCTTTTTCTGTCCTAATGGCAATTTAAAAACAGACCCAAAAAAATCAAATTGGCGCCAAAATGTTGTCTTAAGAAAGTAGCAACAACGGCCGTTTCTAATGGCTTGCTTTCTGACTGCTTAAAATCCATTTATTAAATCATTAAAAAATATTGAAAAGCGAAAATCATCATTGAAAAGGAAAAAAACTAAAGTAGCTGGTAGAATTGAATATTTTCTAGTAAGTCAAGATGTGAGACCAAGAGTACTCAGCACTGATATACGACCTGCAACAATTCAATATACAGATCACTTAGCGATTTCAATTAAAATTAATCATTGTCAAGGGAACAAAGGAAAGGGATACTTCAATTAAACAACAGTATTCTTAATGACGAATCATACAAAATAAAAATAAATACTTTGATAGATAAACATGAAAAATTAAGAAATAAAAAAAAGTCTCGAAATCGTGTGGGATCTCTTTAAAATAGAAGTAAGAGAGAAAACTATAGAACATTGTAAATTAAAACCTAAACATAAAAGAGATGAAATGACAAAACTAGAACAAGAACTTAAACTTTTGAATGAAATTCATGATAACAACCTGGATGGAAAAAATAATAATTTGCCAAATATAATAGATTCAATAAATAAAACAGAAGAAACGCTACAAACTCTATATTCAGATGAAATAAAAGGGGCACAAATAAGATCACGAGTTAAATGGATAGAAGAGGGCGAAAAAAATACAAAATATTTCTTGGGATAAAAAATATCAAGACAAACAAGGAAAAACATTACTGCTATAAGGGACAGTAAAGGATAAATAACAGAAGATCAAGGCAAAACATTAGAAACGCGGAGAAATTATTATGTCAATTTATATAATTCAACTAATTGTAATTCAACTAACCCTGATTTGAAAATTATATTGAAAAAACTATAATAAATTACAAATTAAGAAGGTAATGAAATTGACGACAACCTGACAATAGAGGAATGTACACAATCTGTTTTTAGAATGAAACTTAATAAAAACACCAGGTATCGATGGTCTCGCAATTGAATTTTATAGAGCTTTCTGGTCCAACTTACAAAACTTTGCTGTAGATGTTTTTAATAATTGCTAGGAAAAAAAAGAATTGACAAATTCTCAGAAACTAGGATAAATAACCCTTATATACAAGAAAAACGACCCATTAAATTTAGATAGTTATAGATGAATTACCTTACTAAATGTAGATACAAAAATTATAGCGTACTCTCTTGCACAAAGACTGAAACCAATATTGAATAAAAATCATTCATAGTGATCAAAATGAGAGTGAATCACCTCCATTGCAGGTGAATAATATATCATCGATGTTTCTCAGCTTATATTGATAAGATTGAACCATACTTCAAGCTGAAACCAAATTATTAGTTTATTATTTCACATTTAAGAATGATTGAACCAAAACAAATATATTTTAAATTTTGTATATATCTTTCAGCTATTTGTCTTTAATCATTGGCACTTTGAACACATAACACAATATGAGAGAATGCATTTCTAATCATGAATACTTCTGATGAAATATGTAATTTATGTATAATATCTTATATTTATCTACTTTCACAGACGTAGAAATAAACATCTAACACGTAGAATCTTTGTTTAACTCATTCAATGATTCCTCTACGGTTACAAGAAATGAATGGTTTTCACATTGAATTACACCCTCATTCTCTTGGTGAGTTACTTCTTCATTCTCTTGGCTTTTATCGCTGAGTGTAGGTACGACCTTCTCTGGGTTAATGCATGACGAATGACCAATCAAGACCTCTCCATCTAGACCTGAAGTGGTATGTAGAGGTGTGGCGACAGAATAAATATTCAGATTTGATCTTGTTGACCTGTGATCACCTTCCTGCTGATTACTAATGGTTTGACGTAATAACTGGATACTGTGTGTCTGCATAGCAGAAGGTCTGTTATTGTCTACAATTGCTGAAACTCTGATGGAGGCATAACAATTATCCTCAGTTGTGATTTCAAATGCATTTGAATCATGTGAATGGCATTGACAGAATAAAAGTGCTCCTATTTGAAAGAAAGGAAGGGAAAGAATGTGAATATTTCTTGAAAGAAATACTTAAAGATTATTGTTGCCTTTGTTACTATCAAAACATAAAAAAATAAGTAGTTTGTATTGTTACAATGTAACTGAAAGAAGCTGCCATTTCGAATCCCGAAATTCTTATGTATGTGATTTCTTCAATAGTAATAAATTGAAAATATGAAGCAGCAATTCTACTTAAAAATAGTCTTTTTGTCATATTTGTTTCCTTTTTTTCCTCAAAAAACTTCAAACGCAGCTGACGTTTAAACTTTGGCACCGCAATCATATTTATAATGTTCACCGAGTTGATAATTGAATTGAACATTTTGTTTTTAATTTTGTTTGAATGCCGATAACCTGCTTGTGTTAATGTCTTTAGTGTCGATTGGTAACTCATTTTCGCCAAGCACAAAGTTTTGTTATAAGTGCTTATTGAGTTGGATCTAGTGTTTCAAAGAACTGTCTCAACTAACCATGTCAATCGCATTTAACTTGTATACTAGAATATGTTTTATCAGACATAAAATATATAAAAATATAGATTATAACTGACGTGGAAAGGTAACACATCTTCTCATTTTGTATGCCAGGTTTTAAAAATGTTTATTTTGAATATAAAAATGAATAGAAACTGATTTGTTGTCTTTCTAATTGATTTTTTTGTTCATAATAATTACAACTTCGGTACATAAAACTCAAATTCGAAAACTAATAATAATAACACATTTTTATTTTTTAAGTTTTCAAAAGACACTTTCCATTCTTTTGTTTTGACATCCCATGATCTGTTTTGACATTCTCTGCATAGTATAGGTAAACTACTTACTATTTATGTGCATGCTTATAAAAGTTATATGTCCGCCTGTTTTCCTTTAAAAGAACAAACGTATTGATACAGATGATGTACCATCACAGGCATTGTTAAACATTTAAATTCTTCCAGGTAAAATCATATTTACATAGTTTGTTTCCTAGAACATCGATACAATAAGAATATATATTTCAAATGATCATAGGACTTATTCCTACTCTTGATCATAATAACAAAAAGAAAACAATGTCTTTTGTATTTTTCGTATCTTAACAGCTATAGAAGGTTTTAAGTTTACTGTTCATCTTTTGATGTACATGTATTAAGATAAAATATTTCATAAAAGACAGGTGAACCAGCACTAGTATAGAAAAGGGAAAAGAGATACCAAAGGGACAGTCAAACTCATTAATCTAAAACAAACTGACAGCGCCATGGCTAAAAATGAAAAAGACCAACCGAAAAACAATAGTACACATGACACAACATAGAAAACTAAAGAATAAACAACACGAACCCCACCAAAAATTAGGGGGACTCTCAGGTGCTCCGGAAGTGTTAGCAGATCCTGCTCAACATGTGGCACCCGTCGTATTGCTGATGTGATAATAAATCCGGTAAATAGTCTAATTCGGTAGATCACATTCATAAAAGGGAAGGGGATCATAGTTAAGACGTAAGGAACATATCCAATATATTTTGTGAAACGGTTATTCCATAACGGTCACCTAACTCCTAATGAAGTCCGTAACATTTACGAAGGGATGATTTCAACTTCACCATTTGGAACTCTTGGTTTAATAACTTCCTTGTGAGCAGCAACCCTTTATCAAGAAAATCATGATAGGAAATGCATACAAAGGATTGTCGTATATATTGGGAGATATATACCCCGTATGCAGGTGCTGCTGGAATGTTGCTACTTAGAAATGGAAAGTTCACAATTTGAAAGCTGAAATCATCTCTTTTGTCCTAAAGTTTTGATTTCTAGATGTAGGTCAAGATATGAGGCCTACTTAGCTGTATCTGTAGTATCCTTTATCTCAAGTATAGCGGAGGTAACATATGATAGTTCTTAGGTTAATATATTCCTGTTGTTGAATTAGTAAGACAGTAAAGAACTCTAAAATGTCATACATACCATAAAACTAACAGTACTGTAACAAACAATATCAACATAAGTGAAACAACACAACCAATAGCAATGCCGGTGCTTACTTTTCTCGTCCTACCTTAAAATACAAAATGTCATTATAAACGAGTCTTGGTAAAACTTTTTTTTTAAACATTATATACAGTTTGAATAAATATTATAATGAAATGTCATGTTATTAAAAGCGAAATATTTTTAAAAAGCAAAGCATTCTATAATAAACCTAACCGGTCAGTCTTAACCAACTAGTAAACATTTTGTGTATTTATTTAAACTGCTTTCTCTATAAAAAAAAAAAAAAAAAAAAAGTAATTGCTGCATGTGTCAAGAACGACAAAAGAATAAATCGCGATACAATTTTGTTTAGTTGTCGTGTATTAGGCGGCTCTGAAAATATGCTTTGAAAACAGTACGACTGCAAGTATTTATTTACTTTTATATTTATTTTATATACTGCAGTAGGTGCAAAAAAAAACTAACTCCACATTAGTAATATATCCCCTAGAACTACCTTAGAAGAAATATGCCAACTTCATCTTGATATATATATATATGTCCCAACTTATTCGGTATTCAAGAGCTAGTAGATGCTACTAAGAATTGGTAAAACGTCACAAAAGTCTCTGAGTAGAAAGTTAATGAACTAGGGGAATGTCAAAGAACGTTTCGTTCTTTTGCTTAAAAAAATCATCGGACGTACCAAAAACTTGTTGATAAATATCTCGTATCAACTTCTAAAATAAAATACTATGGTCTTAACGTATATATTCTGGGTAATGTTGTGTTTATCATCTTGCGTGTTATAGTATTCTTTTATTTGTCTTTATGAATATTACTTAAACTGATTTGTCTGTTTTGATGATATTCATTTAACGTGGGTATGTACTTCTGCATCTTGTCATAGTCTAATTGTGATTTGGTAAAGTTTTTGTATGCTCGTATTTTATTTTTGCTAACGTGCTTTGTTTATTTGTATTTTGTGTTTCTTTGTTACATATGACATAGCTCTGTAATTATACATCCTATCATTGTGTTCTAGAACTATGGTTAATTTTTGTCAATGTGCTTTGTCTATATGCCTTTTTTGTGTCTCTTTGTTACATATTTGTTTGATTTTATGGTGGTTACGATTATAACACAATGATAGCTGATGTTCCCTTATTTTTGATTCTTTTACCTATTATGTCTGTGTGTTTTGTTGACACATCGTTGTCAATATTATGAAATTTAATGCGACTGTCATGCGAGTGATGATTAGCTATAACATCAGCTATCAAGAATTGTCTACACAAGAATATTACTGAACCAGGTCAGGAATATGACACCATTCGTTTGATGTATTAGAGCTTTTGGTTTTTGCGCCTTATTACGGACATTGTGTTTTGAATTTTCCTCGGAGTTTTTTTTATGTTATTTTATTTTTCTCCATATATATACCTATTCCTTAATATCGTTCAAAAATCCTTCTTTAAAAGAAGGGACGAAAGATACTAAAGGACATTCAAACTCATGATCGAAAATAAACTGATAACACCATGGCTAAAAATGAAAAAGACAAACAGAATAGACAATAATACACATGTCACAACATAGAAAACTAAAAAAAAGCAACACTAACCCCATAAAAAAAAATCCAAATAAGAAGTTAGTGGCGATGTCAGTTTATTTTAATCTATGAGTTTGACTGTTCCTATTGTATCTTTCGCCCATCTTCTCATTTTTATACTTAGATTCAGATTCATATAGCAACATTTTTAAAAGTTATAGTTTACTAACGTTTGCATCGATACAACCATGGATGATTTATTTATATAATAGACTTATAATATAATGAACGACGATCGTACGATGAGTGGCGATCAATAAACGGTGATATGGAATTTAAGCTGTGTTGAGACCATATATCCAGATAATAACTAAAGAATCTACAAATTATTTTGCATTAAAACTTGAGGTACATTTAACAAAAAAACCTATAAAATTGAGAATGGAAATGGGGAAGTGTCAAAGAGACAACCTGACCAGCATGGAACATACAACAGCAGAAGGTCACCAAATGTCTTCAATGCAGCGAGAAACACCAACACCCGGAGTCGTCCTTCAGCTGACCCCTAAACAAATATATTTACTAGTTCAGTGATAATGAACGCCATACTACACTCCAAATTGTACACAAGAAACTGAAATGAAAAATAATACAAGACAAACAAAAACGTTAGCGAGGCATTTCATTTCATGTGAAAAAATATACAAAAGTAACCCTACCTTCGAGGGAATCTTTATCAAATGTACAACCGTATTTCCGATTACACCTACAATTGATATGTGATTGGAATATAATTATCTGATATTTATGTTACTGTTTGTAGATTATGTTTTAAAATAATCGGTACCAAATAATTCAAAACTTCAAATTTTCCCATCGAACTTTACATAAAAAATATTGCAGAACAAAGATACATCTCTTATTAAGCTGTTTCCCCCTTTGTGTACATATACTCCAGCAGCTCCTGCTTCAATAGAAAACATTGATTTTACTCTTACGCTTAATCGATATCCAGATTTGTTTCTTTTCTCGTAGTCGAAAACTCAGTCTTTATGGCTTTATGATTTGTTTTCTGTCAATCGATTTATGACTTTCGAATAGCAGTATACTACTGTTGCCTTCATTTAGCACCGGAATTGTTGCTATACTACGTTTCTTCGACAACACGAAGTTTTTTTATTCTTGTTGCTCATTATTTTTTAATTTAGTGAATGCTGTGATTAGTAGATACCCCAATGGTATCACCAGCTCAGAAGTCAGCACTTCTTGGTTGACGAGTTATCATTGATATGTTCAAAATTATAAATTTGACTAATAACAAAACTGTGAATTTTTTAAATAAACATTTTGAATCGATGTGATATCGATTGATAATTGTTTACTAACCAGGTACATTTTAGTTAATTATTTTCTATCAGGTGACTTCAGGGAATATGGATAATCTTTTTGATGTAACTTTCGAAAACAGGAAAAGCAAGAATATCTTTCCAACATCATTTGAAATACGAAAATAAACATGATATAACATGGACAAACTGGTTGATCGAACTTTAAAGTTCGTTAAATGTCAAAATCTATTATCAGTCTATAACGAGACTAGATCATTCAAACAAGCATGCAGACTGCTCCCCTATTCACTGGTATTAAAGAGATAATAGTAACTGCAATTACGATTATCCCAATATGGCGACGGCAAATATAGGTAAAATCTTTACAGTCATTTTACTCAAATGTAGCATGCTTTTGTCACTAGTTACTCAGCTGCAAGGTTTTTCTATACCATTACATCATATTTGAATCGTAACGGTGCACTGGAATTGTCTAAGTGCTTTGAAAATTGCCGTTGAAAAATTCGGGATGATAATCGTAACTCGGATAAAAAGATAATCGTAATTATGGTATTAAAAAATGCGAAGATAATCGTAACTGGATAGTGTTTTATTGATATTGACACTAAAAACGTATATCTGATAGCACATGATGAAATTATGGTGAAGAATTAAACACGTTTCAACATCTTATGACATATCTTTTTGTGGATATATTATTAATGGTTCTAATAAAAAAAAGCTACTGCTATTATATCATAAAATTGGAAGGGTGAACAAGCTTTAAGAAATTTGGATATGGGAAAAACACGAACTATGTTAAAATACAGAAAACTCCCAAGAACTAGGAGTGTCACAAATAATGGGAATGAGCGATGAGGCAATTTTATAGGAAGTTATGATATATGGCAATAATTGTCAGGGGAAACGCATGTGTCACCCTACATCAGATTTGCGATTAATAAGATTGAGAATGGAAATGGGAAATGTATCACAGAGACAACAACCTGACCATACAAAAAATAACAATAGAAGGTGACCAATAGGTCTTCAATGTCGCGAGAAATTCCTGCACCCGGAGGCGTCCTTCAGCTGGCCCTAAGACTAAAGAACATTGATTTATCCTGAATAAAAACATAGTAAATATAATAATTATTGTTTTAAATCATTTAATGTAGGTGGCTATGTGTGCTATTTCTTCTCCCGGGAAGCGACTGCTGGTTCAATTCTAGTCCATACCCTTTATGCCATAATGAAGAAGGAAAGACGTTTAGTATCGCCAGAGACAGTTTGACAAGGAATAAAGAACAACAGTTTTGCAATTTTGGGATATGGATATTGCTACCCCACCTCCATTTTCTCCCCAAAAAAAACCACCTTAAACGCGCACATAACATTGAAACTTTGTAAGCAAATAGAATACCGGTATCTACTTACCATAATACCTGACCCGACAGCTGCTTCATTGTCAATATATTGAACAGGTACATACTACTAGGAAGATGCGGTGTGAGTACTAATGAGACAACTCTCCATCCAAATAACAATTTAAAAAAAAGTAAACCATTATAGGTTAATGTACGACCTTCAACATGTATACATTAAAAGGTAATACATATTGTTGTCTGTTTTAAGGGCATTTTTCAATAAAAGTGTGAATTTCAGACCTATAAAATTAAAAATCAACCTGTCTAAATTTTTATTTCTAGAGTTATATTAAATACCTCTTTTGTAGACCTTTTTGTAAATAAAAATAAAAAGTGCAATCTTAAATACTCTTTAAAATGATATCATTTTCATAATGTAATTACTGTTTCGCAGGGGACATTTGTTGATAACATACTGAAAATTACATTAAACTAACCCTTGCCATTTGTTTTGCACGAATAAAATTGAAAAAAATAAAAATCTCCAATGCTTGTTTCGTAGGTGACCGTTTTGTAGTGGACATATTTACATGGTTTTTCCTACAATCTCCATATTGCAATAGTAACAAGAAAGAGTATATTCATCAAAACACGTATTAAGCTGTACACTGATTTTGTTTCATAATTTTAGAACCAGATACTGAAGGAGATTTGAACCGTTTAGAAGTGGACATTAACAAAAATACGGTACCACTCTGGTCTATTTGATGTGCACTTTTTTGTCAACAATTAAAGAGCCGTTATTAAAACATCATTTCTTTTGTAATACCCTTATAATTATATCTCTTGCAAACATTGAGCATGAATGTTGAATAGGGCGTCTAGGGAAATGCCAGGAATCCATAGCTTATTAGTCCCTCTAAAAATATTATGTTTCTTTGCTTAAAAAATGTTAAATCTAATTCCATGTAATGACTGCACAAAAATTTACTTGTAAAGATCAAAAACTTTTTTTTTAAAGTGGCGGGGACAAGAAAACTTGGTTTTAAAAAAAAACAAAACGCCAATAAATCGAGAGATATATAAGTGAATTTGCTTTAAATATTAACCTGTAAGTTTCTTCATTTTTTTTATTTTCCGTTAATCTCATCCATTAACTGTACATTTACATTGAAATGCTGAAAGACACATTTAATTTTTCAGTTACTATTATCCGATAAAGAAATTACGATTATCAAACAAGAAAAATTCCATAGAGTTACGATTATCATTCCGAATTTTTCAACGGCAATTTTCAAAGCGCTTAGACAGTTCCTGTGCACCGTTACGATTGAAATATGATGTAATGGTATAGAAAAACCTTGCAGCTGAGTAACTAGTGACAAAAACATGCTACATTTAAGTAAATCGACTGTAAAGATTTTACCTATATCTGCCGTCGCCATATTGGGATAATCGTAATTGTAGTTACTATTATCTCTTTAATACCAGTGCCTATTACAGTCGTGTTTGCGAAGCATGAAGAACTGTGCATTCGTTTATTCAAATTATCCAACATATGTTCTATTGGGTTCAAATCTGACGATGTGTACAACCAGATAAGTACGAGCTGTTGGCGGACGAGCGTTCCCGTACCAATGAAAAACTGAACAAATTCCTTACTGGCAGCATGTACTGTGTGCATCATTGAACCCTTGGAGGTCGATAAGGACGTCTCTGTTTTACGTCAAAGTAAGATGATATGGCACTTTAGCCATTTTCAGGGAGACAATTTCTGATTGCCTTTGTTGACATTTGTCGGAAACCTTAGACAGTTGATGTTGTTTATTTTGCTGTCATGGTCTTGTTCCTCAAGGTGTTTGATTTACCCGATATATCCACTTAAAATTAAGGCATGATGATGCAAACGCGTAATTGCCTGCATTATTATACATGTTCTTAATATCAGTGTTCAATAACTCAACTTTAAGCACGCATATTTCTTTTCAAATTCATTTTTTTTTAATAAATCGGTTTGTTGCTTTTTTCATTTGACAAAGTATATTTCTTAAATGAAAAAAAGTAAATTAATGTTTCCAGTAACTGCTTTAGTTCCTGAACTTAATATTAATAAAGTAATTGGCAATTACTTTTTTAATTCGACACGTTTTTTTCATATTCATTACATCATTTTTTTAGCTTTGACTATTAAAGTAAAGTGCTTATAGTAATTTCTTACATTTGAAAGGAACAATTACATGATCTGTTGCACTTAACACCATAATAACCGTCTTTGCAGTGATATTCGCAGTTGATACCATAAGTTCCTAATGGGCATACTGTAATTAACAATTTATGCGATTATGCTTTGAGCATAGATTTAATGTCCCTTAAAGATTAAATGTCCCTTAAAATACAGTAAATCCTTTTTTTTTATTTTGCTATTAAAATATGAAATTATACTAATGTATACATGTAGTAGCATCTGACTGAACTTAGTTGCAAGAAAACCCACCTTCTTTTTCAAAGTGACGTTATGCAATAGACCACTTTCGAGTTCATCCGTCACCGGCAAAAACTCGTCAATTATGCACGCCTTTATGACGTCATTTACCAGATAGAGGGGGTCGCCTATATCCCTGCACTATTTACGTTCATCAAGCGTCTTAGTGATCGTCTTTGTGCACGATAAACTAGAAATAATGGTTGCTCTGTAGGTACTTACTGACAATTCCCTAATGACAGCAGTGTTGAGGGTCAATTTTGAGAATTCAATTTGCCGAATAATTCGTACAATACAGAATTATAGTTTTCCAACCACTCGCTCAACATTGGACGGAAGTGACGACGCCCCTAAATGCACAAATGACGGTGATGAAGGCGCGTATAATTGACGAGTTTTTTCCGGTGACGGATGAACTCGAAAGTGGTCTATTGAAGTATTACATATTTAGTTATGGAATTGCCATTAACCAGGTTTTTTTATAGATTGGTTGTCTATATGCATGAAATTTCAACACAATCCACGGTTTTATTATCATTGCGGATACTATTTATTTACACATACCAATGCATAAACCATTCTTTGGATTAAGGGTGTAACCTTGACAGCAATACAGGTGTTTCGACCCATTCGGACTGAAAATAACAAATGCATTGAACACTAATAAGTAGAGCAAATGCAATAAAAAAAAGTTATGCACATGCATTGAAAAATAATAACAAAATCAACCGATAGAAAACTAATAAGCAGAGCATATTTACAAGTCAACCTGTTTGTTCCCCTTGTCATTAAAACTAACATTTTTTTTTTACTTTAGCATCAAAACCTTTGTTACTAAGGTCCTTTTGTTAAACTAAAGTACCAGCTAACGATATTTATTGTATATAGACTATTTCGCTAACGAATTTCTATAACATTCTTAACATATGTTACACTAAATAAACTTATTTGAGTTGCTTCGCGGAAAGAAAGATTGCAACTGAAATTTTACAATATTTCGAAGTCAATGAGATGTGAATTCAACTCTTGAAAGGTAAATCGACATCAATGATATCATACATACCTATCAAATGTTCATGAATGTAGTTAAAAGCATCATCATTTGCTGTATATTTATCAAATTTTAAAAAATGCAATATTGACGTTTTCATGAAAATTGACACACAAAACTTTCTAACGTAATCAAACCAAATGGCATTTTAAAAAAAGAGGCGTCCATGAACACGTTTTCAAGTTTATAAGTTTGAATGATAAAAATCTGTCGAAAACTGTATAAGTCATAGTTTTTTTTTTTTTTTTGCCTACTATTGCTTTTGGTTGGTGTTTTTTCGTGCCTTTTATTGCTTTTGGTTGGTGTTGTTTTTTGCCTTTTTTGATAAGTCATAGTTTGACGTCGCAAAAAAACAATTAACGTTAGCAATGTCATAACCAATGCATACATATACCATGCTTAGTCTTCTGATTTTGTCATTTTTTGAACGTCCATTTCGTATAGTGGTCAAAAATATATTTCACTCGGTTAGTGTTGTGAAAATATGGCACCTAAATAATGGTCGTGTTTTGAAGCCGAAATTTACCGATTGTTCTTTTTCCCTTTGCACTTACGTAATGCGGTCACCTGATTTTTACGTTAAAAATAACGCTGATGCATACAAAAACATGTCGGTAATTTGTTTTCTGGTAAGCGCCAACAATTTTAGAAATAAAATGTAAATTTCTTTCAAATTTTGTCATTACAAGAATTTTCCTCAGGAAAAAGTATACGTACATACGTTTTATAATAAGTATGTTAAAACAAATCAGCAATTTCACGACTGGTAATCTACACACGGAGAACCATGGGTTCTGCAATGTAAATAGTGAGAGGATTTTCCGATTGAGCTTGAGAGGAGCAATTTTTCACTGCTTCAAAAGGTTATTAACTTTCTTAATCGCAATTTTCAAATTCAACTGATCAAAATATTGAAAATCGAAGAATTCCATGGTGTGAGGAATACTTTCACAAAGAGATACATGTTACTGTTGTGCATTTAATAACACGCTGCCAAAAACAACATTCAATCAAGTTGACCGAAAAACACATGAAATTGTATGTCTGTTAATAGAACCATCTCAAAATTTGAATGTAACTTATTTCTGCAATGACTGGTTGGACGATTGATTTTGTAGCAGTTTTACTCTATGCACAACAGTACATGATACGTGTATTTCTTCGTTAAAGTATACACAACAGCATATCATCCTCTTATTTCGAATATTTTTGTCAGTTGACTAAGAAAATTACGATTTAGGAAAGTAAATACCTTTTGAAGCGGTATCAATTACTCTACTCAAGCACAACTTGAAAATCCTCTCTCAGTTTTCATTGCAGAACCATTTGTTCTTAAACATTTAAAAGTAATTAAGCAACAGTAAACCGAATAGTCGAGTATCATTTTGAAAAGCGATACTCGGTTCTACAAAGCGATACTCGAGTTCTCGAGTACTCGCTGACATTCATAAAAAAAAATGCAAAGAAAATCGTCGAAATAATTTGTTAATTACGTCTATTGACCATAACGAATCTCAGTCATTGACGACTTTATTTTCATAACAGTACGAAAGATAATCTTTATCTGGCTTCATAATTTTAGTTATTCACAACCTTAACATGTTTTTTCCCCAGCAAAATTAGAAGAATCAATACTATAAAATTGAGAATAGAAATGAGGAATGTGCCAAAGAGACAACAACCTGACCATAGATCAGACAACAGCAGAAGGTCACCAACAGGTCTCTAATGCAACGAGAAATTCCCGCACCCGGAGGTGTCCTTCAGCTGACCCCTAAACAACTATATACTAGTTCAGTGATAATGTACGCCATACTAAATTCTAAATTGTACACAAGAAACTAAAAGTTAAAATAATACAAGACTAAAAAAGGCCAGAGGCTCCTGACTTGGGACAGGCGCAAAAATGCAGCTGGGTTAAACATATTTGCGAGATCTCAACCCTCCCCCTATATAGGTTACCTAACAGATCCGATGACTGAAAACACACTTAATTATTATCAAACATTTATATAAGTAAGTTGAATTAACTTTTGTTTATTTTTATGATGAAAGATATATTCAAAGTATTAGTTTGTTGTTCAATTCTGTTAAAATAGGAATGTGTATTTAGTTGTTAGTGTTGATTTATCATCACAATATGTGTTCTTCAAATTTTGTTTCTATTAAATTATTTTTGAAGACGAATTATCTTTACTAGCTAAATGACTCACGATATTTTGAGGCATACTCCTACGTAAGTCTCATTTAGACTATAAACTGTCGTTAACTCCAATAATATAAGAACAATCAAAACGACAATTATTTCAATAAAAAACATACTCGGTTTAAAGTTTTGATTAATTGAAAGTGATTTATAAATGATAACTATGATTATCAACAAAATTAAACTCCAGGAAGTTAGACTTGAAAATATGTCCTTAGTTACAAACTAGACATGAATCCCACGCAGGAAAAAATGTAAATTTGAATAATTAGTATATAATTATTACAAAGGTATTCAATAAGGATCCCGGTATTCTGCCAACATCATTGTGTTTTGAAGACAGGGATGTTTCATCTCAAAGGGGTCAAACAGTGTCCTCATTTTGTTTGCATCCTCCTTCTTTACTTTCATACTACAGCCCCTTGTAGTTTTGAGATACACATTTTCTTCTGGCTGCAAATTTCTACGTTTAATCAAAAACCAAACGATTTATTACCAATGAATAAAACCACGTTTTGCTATGAGATAAAACATCACTATATTCAAAACACAATGATGTTGGCATCCGTAACATTTACGAAGGGATGATTTCAACTTCACCATTTGGAGCTTTTTGTTTAATAGCTTCCTTGTGAGCAGCAACCCTCTATCAAGAAAATCATGATAGGAAATGCAAGCATAGGAATATCGTATCAATTGGAGATATATACCCCGTATGCAGGTGCTGCCGGAATGTTGCTACTTAGAATTGGAATATTTACAATTGGAAAGCTGAAATCATCTCTTTTGTCGTAAAGTTTTGTTTTCAACCGACCCTCATTGTCAATTTCTAGATGTAAGTCAAGATATGAGGCCGACTAAACTGTATCTGTAGTATCCTTTATCTCTAGTTCGATAGGATAGATGCGTTCCACATAGTAACAAAATTTTGAATTATTAAGTGAAAGAACATCATCTATATAGAGGAAAGTAGAGTTAAAGGATATTGCTAACTTCTTATCTTTCTTCCTAAGAAGTTCCTGCATGAATTCAGCCTCATAATAATAAAGAAACGGAAGTCGGCAAGTAGAGGGACATAGTTTGTTCCAATGGGAATGCCGACAGCCTGTTGAAAAACATGTCCTCCGAACGTAACAAATATGTGGTCAATCAAGAAATCAAGCATCTTGATATTATCGGTTTCAGAGATTTTTTTGTTTGAATCAGAGTGATCCTTTACAAAGTAGGATTTATCCCTCCCTAAGACAAGGTACTTGTATCTACGTTGGCCATTCTCTTTTATGAAGCAAAGCAATACCAACTCTTTCAATTTGTCTTTTAGGTTGGAATGTGGAAAACTTGTGTAAAGAGTAGAAAAGTCAAATGTTTTAATACTGTTACAAGATGAAAGAGAGTTAGATTGTATGTACTCTAAAAGATCTTTGGAATTTTTAAGTATCCACATATGATTTACGTCACCTCTAGAATATGCAGTTTCACAATAACTTTGAAGCCCGTCTTTGATTGCTGATAAAATAGATGTTAATTCTCTAAAAAGATGTTTCGTGGAGCACTTGGATAACCCAGCAATATACCGTTGTTTGTAAGGACACTTATGTAGTTTAGGTATCCAATACAGTGATGGAAGATCCAGTTCTTCATCTTTGGTTGAAATTCCAAAGTAGCATACAACGGACCTATGATTATCCAGGATTTTCTCTTTGGTAAGTGTCGTGAGGTAAAGTGTTGAGTTTCCAAGTGAATTGTCAATATCTAATTCATTTATCAAGCAGGCAGATAATGTAATGAGTTTTACACACAAAAACGATGTTGTTTGGGGCTTTATCTGCGGGACAAAACGTATTTGTCATGGAAGTAGAATATGTGTTTTGCAACATTTGGGTCTTTAAAGATTGACGTAGCATGGGGATTGATATACCCATTCAGTTTATTAATTCTGATTTGTTTCAACGGCCTCACTGCCTTAATCCATTTGGAAAGAGTGTCTTCGTCTTCCTTCTCGCGCTCAGCCCATTGCCTGGCATAATCCTCGACTGAATCCATCAACATTTTAAAGTTGTATTTTCAATTGATGGATTTAGGCTCACGATATTTCGGACCTTTCGATAACACATTTCGTAGAGAAGTGTTATTTACAATGTTGAGGTCACCGGTAATAACGTGGCCAGCAGGATTATATGTGAATTGGGAACTAGCACAAGTGCAATCAGGAGGTTTAGACTTGAAGTCGTCAATATCGAGATATATAATGAGAAAATTCCAAAGAAACTATTGTCCAACAATAGTTGACCAAACCAATCTCTGCATAAATTTTACGTGTATACCATATCTTCTTATAAATATATATGTTACATTTTAAACCAAATATCAATTCAGCAAACTATCGTGAAAAGAATATTTGTGTTCAATGAACAAGTGTGGCGAAAATTTGTTGTAATAAGGAAGAAAACAAATGGAGGTTGTACGTTTATAACAAAACGTCCTAACATACACATATCTACCGCTTTCTAGTAATCACAATTTTAAACAACATTTTAAACAACAACTTGTATTTTTATATACTACTGTCAAGATTGGATATATCATTATCATTAATAATCTCAAGACAATATAAAAATCATTCTGGGAAATAATGCACCCATTGTATAAACAAATTTAATCAACATGTGGTTCGTTTGATCTCAGTACTTTATTGATTGAAATCCTATTATGAATTCGAAATTTCTTGCTTTCCTCTGAATTTTCTATTGTGACGGCATGAACAAAAGGCGACCATGCGTGATGACGTCACATAGAAAGAACACATCTGTTTGCAGATCATTTGATATGAAGGAATAAATTTGACTGCATGATGTTAGAAAATCATTAAAGAAACAGATTCAATTACTTCATCTCGTGTTATACGATATTTATCCACTCTCGACAGATACATTTTTAATATTTAAAACGCTCGGGAAAGCCTCGCGTTTTAAGTTTGAAAATTTAACTGTCTAGTGGATAAATATCGTATTACATTCGATGCAGTGTTAGAATCTATATTTATCACAATATTTACATAATATATTAAAAAAACAATATTAGTGCTTATTCCAAATGTTTAGTTTAGATACTTTGTTCATTCTTCAAATTTGCTCATTAAAAAACATGATAAACCAAGTTTTTCAGATATATATGCCAAATTTTAAGTACACAATGCATGATGTCATTATTGCTTTTATGTATATGTTTGTATATTTGTCAAATGCTGTTTCGAGCTTGTGTTGTACAGTTTTGATGAATGCCGAATCGAAATATAAATTTTCTATCTTATCTTTCATAAGTTTACAATAAAAATTTGAAACGGCGGCATTACAATACAATACCTTCACCCTATGGATTTTCACAATTCTTTTACATTCATGCAAGTTTTAGATTTCATCAATGTGCAATTTAATTGTTATATTGTTTGACGTATAAGAAATAATGATTAAGTGAAATCATATCGAATTAAATGCAAGTTAAGCATGATCAAAGCTAATTAAAATTTGATGATTAATTTAACTTTTGACAATATTGATGTCAAATGTTAAATTTTGCACAAGGAAAGAACAAAATGAATTAGGTAAAAGTAAATGGTTGTATAATAATTCAATTAAATCACGAAATATCATTGAACTTTTTCTGATATAAAATGCATCTTTCAAACAGTATTTATGACATCTTAATATTCAAAATCTGTTGTTTACCTTTCAAAAGTTGTTTTCTCATTAAATTTCACAATATGTTTAAACAAAATATTTCATCATTTCATAGCTTTAAAATTATTTCATACATATGAAAAGGAATGTTGATTTCGTATAATGCATAATTCTAACACAAAAACAAATGAATGTCGTTTTTTTGGCCTATTTAATTTTCTATAGTGCAGTTAGTAACGATCCAAAGCTTTTATACAATAAACAATTGAATTCGCGTTTTTAATCACACCAACACATATTGAATTTTTATAACTAAACGAATTCGTCGCAGTAAAAGTCAAATGTTAGAAAGAAAAAAAAACATAGAATTTTTTGTTGACTAATCATGAAAATTTGTGGTATAAAATGTTTTTAACGGATATTGCTTTAATAAGTAAGTAGTTCATTTATATAGTATACCATTGAGAACGTTTTAGCGGTTTTAGATGCAGTACTTTATAACAGGGTTTGGAGTTTGCAAAGACACAATTTTTTTTCAATATGTGAACTATAAGGTTTCGTCAAAGAGGCTTTGAATATGGCAATCGTGATCGGGAAACAAATTAAATGTGTATTCGTTCCTTACATTTTAATCATTGTTATTCTACCCTGTACACTGTATGATAAGAAGACAGTTGGTGACGCATCAATGCAAGGGTTAATACACAAGAACAAAATTATAAGAGTAAAATTATTCAAACGCGTCAAATAAACAAAACCTTTACATACACGATATTCTATTATTGTGTGAAATTTTTATCTTCTCTGAATTATGGAACGATGCTTGTGCATTCTTTTGGAGGGTCGTTATTGGTGTCTTTTTTGTTTCCTATCCGATTAAAACTTCTGTACCAAGGCAATTTATATTATCCGGCTAAATTAAAATTATAGGAACAACATTTCAAATTTTCATCGACCTTGAGCCTGACATTATTTTTTTTGTCGTAAATGTCAGTTCGTATTTCGCAATTACAAGAAAATGATAATTATGTTTGCTTAATACAACGTAACTTTGACGAAGGATGAATATTAGATAAAGGCTTTGGTATAGACATGCTATTAGAAAATGTTTTGATAATTTTTTTGTTTCGAAAAAAAAACCAACATCTAATGGCAAAATAAGATTTGAAATGAAAAAAAATGCATAAAATACATGTTGCTCTAAAGGTATTCCAAGTTCTAACGATGTGGCAAACGATCAGATTCAGTCGGCAGTCAGAGATCTGTTACCCTGATCATTGATTTTTGTTCATTGTTGTAGGCCGTACGGTGCTTACCTTCTATTTTGTTTGGCGAGTTGTCTCTTTGGCAATGGAAAAATGATGTGATCTTGTTTCAACAACTTTTGCCTCTTCAGACACACGAATCAATGATTGTGTTTGTAGATAGATGTTTTTGTGTTCTGTTAAATTGTTCCTTTTAAAAATTGTTATATGATGAAGACTGCTGTACCCATATTTTGACTACACAATTTATTAAATCTGTTAAGCTCACGCATCATTGTATATATAACGGAATTGACGAGACTGTCAACAAAGTGAAAGGTTTAGCGCTATTAAACCAGGTTTAATCCACCATTTTCTACATTTGAAATTGCCTGTACCAAGTCAGGAATATGACAGATCTTGTCCACTCGTTTTTTATGTGTTTTGTCATGTGATTATGCACTTTCCGATTGGTTTTCCTCTCAGTTCAGTATTTTTGTGATTTTACTTTTTGTATCAAACTAAATTTTGTTTCAGCATTATTTCTATTGTGTATTGTGGATGCAGTAACTTTATACGAAATTCGTTGTCCTGTACGATCGGAACAGAGGCTTCTTTCAAAACAATGTCAGAATCCAATTCAGTTTCATTGCTTATTATCTGCTGCTGATGGAGTTTACAAGTCGGAATGTCGAAATCGAGAATGGGTGGTAAAAGGTATTATATTTATGCATTCGAATGAAATATCATTACTAAACTGATGTAATGTGAAAGTCTAACAAGGTAATTTAAACATTCAGAGGCAAGTTTAAAAGAAGTTACGAAGTTGACATACAATAACAAATGCTTTTAGAGCATCTATAAAATTGAAATTGTGAAATAATATTTCGCTATAAGCAGTCAGTAAGGTTCAATTAATTTTATCAAAATGAGCCGATGAACATCGACACAGGTCAATAATGCAACTTATTTTAATTTATATTATGTGGTGATTTTAGTTATTAGGAACAAGTTTTGTCTATAGATGACCTGTTACAAGGCTAAGTTTGTGTCCCTATCCAATATTCCATTGACATTCTCAACTCCTTTTTTTTTATGGTCTTATTGCAAGATTTTTTTTTTGTATTGAATGATAATTTTGATCTTCTCTTGAACATGAATGAAGCATTTGACAACAAGCAATTATCAAATAACATTTATTATTCTATTAAGGTTTTCAACGGTATATATTAAAATCGGCATGTGCTATTACACGACCGACACTCGGTTAACCGAGAGATTGGTCGGTTAATCTATATTGAGTATGCGGCTATATCGGCGGTTGGTCTGTTGGCTAAAGTCTGTTTTTCAAATGTTATCGAGAAAATCATTTAAAGTTCAGCATGCTTCATTGTATAACTTTTTAAATATATTGTTATCATAAAAATTATTCATGTCTAACAAAACAATTTAATGTACTAAATGCAGTGTTGTAATTATTATTTTTCTAGCTTTTATCTACGGTCTATAAAATGAAAAGGCGGGTTACTCATCAAAAAAATTATACACATTTTACACACATATAAAGTACACAAAATGACACGTTGGTTGAATTTACTTGCATTTAATAATTTGAACAACGAAAAAAAGACAGGCATTATGTTTGTTAACCATATTGATATCATTGTGTGAAAAATTACACGAAAAGCTGTATTTTGGCAGCATAAGTCAATTTTTTTTAAAAACCTGTTAATGGGTCGGATGTATAAAACCCGGTCTGTTAATTTGTCTGTTAAGAGTTGAATGGCAATAAAGTATAATTTTATTGCTATATTAGGTGTGATCGGATCAAATAAGAAGGCTCAAGACGAGCGGCTAAGATATACGAAATCAGCACATGGGCAATAAAACATAAAATATACGGAAACAACACATGAACAATGAACAATTTAGACAATGGAAATTGAAAAATAATAAAAATGGTTTCAAAAAGTGTAATATTGTAGTAATATTGATTTCATCCAAGAATGGTCGCATATATCATGTGGACTCTGTTTAATTGTCACGAATGTCACCAATTTGTCATCTACATTGGTAACCAGTATATAAATCAGAGACAAACGTCGTAATGTAACTCAACATCAGTAAGTAAAATATAGTGGGATGCTAAAATATAAAGAATAGAGAAAGAATTAAAGACCAATTGTTCAGAGAACAATTGAAGGTCTTTCCATCAAAACAATGTATTTTGATATAAAAAGTTGTGAAACTATGTTTAAAATGTCATTTCAATCGTCAAATGATAGCTTATAGTACACTGATTCCAAAAATATATGGTTTCCATACATTTTTTTTAAATAAGGAGATAATTTGTTACTTCCGGTTTGAAAAATGTTATTTACAATTATATTTGAATATTTACTTGACACTGATTCCAAAAATATCTGGTTCTATATACTTTATATTAATAAAGTACCAAAAATAGCTACTTTCAGTTTACACAAGGTCACTTCGGTTGTTTTTTCAAGGTTAAATGGTTTGAGCCCTTTTGCCAAAAGTCTCATGGCTTTATCATGTATACATGTGAGGTAAAAGCAAAGGTCAAAATCTATAACGTCAAATTAAACTTTGACCTTGAGATCAATTTCAATGTCATAAACCAAGAACTTCAAATAAAAAAAACATAGGTCTTAATTATATTTGGTTAATGAGTTATATCACCATATGCGTATTTTTAAATACAAGAGGGGAGAAAACTCACATTTAAGTTCAACGTACCCTTGCAATCAAAATTTACGTGTTACGACATGTTGCAACTAACAATTTAGAAAAAATAATTTGTCGATAAATTAGAATATGACCTTAACCCTTGACCTTGACTTAATTTTCATTTTTTGGACCAAGTGCCTCAAATCAAAAGATCCTAGGTCTCTATTACTTATGGTTTACAAGATAGAAATGAATATCACTTATATCAAATGCATAAGGGGAAATAACTCTCATATGGAGCGGTCATATTGCTTCGGTCAAAATAGGACAAATCATGCATTTTGTAAAATAAATTTGTCGTAAACTTTTATGGTTGCGAAGGAGTTGTGAACACAAGGAAAACAGTGTTTGGGGAGATAACTCCTACAAAAAAGTATTCGGTTACGCAAGGTAAATTTCAAAAGCGCATAAACTGTTCGATATCATATACCAAATATCTAAGCGACATATTGCGAAACAAATATTTATCGCAAGAACAAAATTAGGCGGAAGAAAAAAAAATAATCAAATGACAAACAATAGGTCTTTCCACAGAAAAGTGGAAAGACCTAAAAAAAAATAATCAGAGGAAAAACAATAGGTCTTTCCACAGAAAAGTGAAATGAAAATGCTGTATTTACTATACTAATTTATGAAAATATAATTCAATTTCTAGATGAATTAAATTGAAAACACACCACACTAATAATTATCTCTCACTCTATTTCTTTTTCTATCTCTCTCTTTCTCCGGTGTTTAAACTACTTAACTCTTTATCTAATATTTAAAATTGAGAATGGAAATTGGGAACGAATGTATCAAAGAGACAACAACCCGACCATAGAAAAAACAACAGCAGAAGGTCACCAACAGGTCTTCAATGTAACGAGAAATTCCCGCACCCGGAGGCGTCCTTCAGCTGGCCCTTTAACAAATATATACTAGTTCAGTGATAATGAACGCCATACTAATTACCAAATTGTACACAAGAAATAAAAATTATAATAATACAAGACTAACAAAGACAAGAGGCTCCTGACTTGGGACAGGCGCAAAAATGCGGCGGGTCTGAACATGTTTATGAGATCTCAACCCTCCCCTATACCTCTAGCCAATGTAGAAAAGTAAACGCATAACAGTACGTACATTTAAAATTCAATTCAAGCGAAGTCCAAGTCGGATGTCAGAAGATGTTACTAAAGAAAATAAACAAAATGACATTTATACATGAATAATAACAGACTATTAGCAGTTTACTGACATGCCAGCTCCAGACTTCAATTAAACTGATTGAAAGATTATGATTTCATCATATGAATATCAGGCACAATCCTTCCCGTAAGGGGTTTAGTATCATACCATCATAACGTATATGAAAAGAACATAACCCGTGGTATGCCAACAACTGTTTTTTGAATAAATGTGTTTAGTTCCGATGCAAAGACCCTATTAGTGAATCAATATTAACGCCAAAATATGCAATCTTAAATGAACTGACAACAGTATCATAACTATATCCCTTCTTTTATAAGTCTATTTAAAGGTTTTGTTAGTCTCTGCGGTGAATACTGACATTTTTGTGCTTCATAAAGAATATTTCCATAAACAATTGGATGTGAAATACCTAAACGTATAAGAAGTCTGTATGTTGAGCTATATTTACGAATGATGTCCTTATACCGATGATAAAATTTAGTATATGTTTTAACTAGTTTATAATTTTGTTTTAAATTGCCAAGCTAGATGTTGGTAGGTAGGTAGGGAAATAATTTATTTACATATGAAGACAATATTATTGGAGGCTTTATCTGCCGGAACAACGACATATTTGTCATGCAAAGAGGATAAAGCATCCACAACCTCCGGATTCTTGAAAGGGATTAGAAACTCTAGTACTCATATTACATCTTAGTTTTTGTATGCGCCTCTGAATGCATGATCGAATAGCTTTGATCCATTCAGACAAAGTGTCCAGTTCGGGTTCGTCTGGTTCGCGCTTTATCCATTTTCTTGCATAGTCCTCAACTGCATCCATCAGTAACTTGAATTACTTTTTCAATAGGTAAATATAAAGGTAGCTAAACTATTGTCTCGACTAGGTAACTCTTAACTGGCATAATTTCAATTGTCCAACCCGTTAACAGAATTTATTCACATAATTTTCACTAAAATTTGGTTTTATTCACGTTATATTCAGTTTTGGAATATTTACTAATGTCAATTTATTTTTTAGAACCAAAGTGCTGTTTTGTGTCCTTTAAATGATATCTAAAATTGTTTCTTTCGCCTTTTATTAAAAAAAATTTAATGCGTATAAGCATAAATAAAATATACATGTGCGACGCCTTTTAGTTAAACTGATAACTGCGCAGACTATGAAATGTTTATACAGGTGGAAAATGTTCTATGATAGATATCATTTTGTAAGTCGCATTTTTTTTTTTTTTTTATTTGTTTCTTATAATTAGCCAAAAATATGTATATTAGATATAGTTTAACATTAAGTTGTGCGTTTTACTCTTAATAGACGTATAACCAACCCGATTAACAGACCAATCGCAAATATAGCCACATACTCAATATAGATTAATCGACCAATCTTTCGGTTTTGTCGAGTGTCGGCCGTGTATTATAGACAGTCATGTTTAAGTTTTCCTTCTTCGAATTTGATATATTGTTCATAGAAAAATTTATATCAAGTTCAATTTGTCGGGTTTTACTTGTATCGTTCAGGATACTCTGGTCTATACTTATCACACTGCACTTCAAATCGCTTCTGTGAACTTTTGAAGATTTTTCACTTGTGTTGTTAAGAAGTAACGGTTTGTTACAGAACGAAAATGACACTTCTTAACATTTTCCTATGAGTTGATAATCGGTATATATCTCCTGAGATAGATTATTTTTATACTTCGCAATAAATGAAGATTTTTCAATGATTTTTCAAAAATATTATAATAAGTATAGGTGATCGTGCTATATTTTTAAATAAAAGTTTTACAAAATTGTCCAAATTTTTATAAAAGATTGTTCATGAAAAAAGACATCTGAAACATAAAATTTTGTGATAAAATACGAGAATAAAACTTTTATTATATGATTTAAGAAAATAATAAGAAAAAAAACATTAGTTTACCTTGATCCAACTTTATTAACCCCTTTTATGCCTTTGGAAAGCAGTTGAAGAGCAGTTATTTAATTATAACATCGACATTGATATGAAATGTTCCATTTAGGGAATTATCCAGTAAGGCGAGGTTTTAGGCAGTATGTCGATTATGAACCCTGTCCGATAGACATATACCAACCATTTGTATTCTGGTCCAATGAAGATCATCAGTGCAACATGGTAAAGTCATTGTGTTCAGAGGAAGGTCAAGTTCAATATGACAATGGAACAACTACTAGTGATAAAAGTTGTAATTGTGATACTGCAAGTGGTTATGAGTTTGCAGTCCCACCGAAAAATAAACTTTATTGTGTGTCATCTGAAGAAGACTGTAGTTGTCTGCAAAAGTCATGCATAGATATCCATAGACAAAATGCAGGTAAAGCTGTCATATAACTAATAAAGTTAAAAGTTTTCAAACACGAAACATCCGCAAATTTGTTACATACTGAATAAAAGTAAACTTGAAAAAGACTAAGTAATTACTTTGTTCAATGTGAAATGAGGATAATTTGTAAAACCAGACCAAAAACGTGTATAGTTTTCAATCTGACCTCCTTTTAAACCGATAATGAAATTAGGAAACGGTATGTCTCTTTCTTTTACTTTGGTGTAGAATGGCATATTTTTCTTGCAACCATTGTCATTACGATTTTTTTATTGGTTGGTAATACACTAAATAAAGCTGTCTGTTGGTTTTTGTTTTATCTTTATTTAAATTTAAATTCGATCCCGTAACAAAATGCTTTTTTCTGTATACCAAATTAATGGTTTTTTTTTTAAAGAGAATTAACTAAGAGATATAAAAAAAAAATATGATTTGTTTTTCATTCACTTGCACGTGATTATTCCACCTTATGGACCCGTATTCAGGTGACCTTCAATAAATTCCCTAATCAAGAGAAGGGTATACATATGATAGACGTATTCAGCTTTTAAAGTAATAAGAAACCTCAAATAAAAAAAATTAATGCACCTGTTTTTTATAACTCAATGGATAGTTTTCAATATAAAACTTATGTACATATATTTTTTTCTGAAGAAAATTCTTTAATTTATTCATATTTAGAAGAAGGTTACTTTATTTCTATTGCTTCCTTCCAGCAAGCAATTCCCCCCGAAATATTTTCCGTATGCAAAGTGACCTCAGTGTGACCCATCTCGTAAAAATCCGGTGATCACAATACGCATGGATGTTCTTAAAATAAACTATTATCTGAATTTACATGTAAACACGTGCTCTCTTTCCATGCTTTTTTGTTTATTTTTTGTCGGTTGTTGACAAACAGGTGACCATCGTTAAACTTCGGCTTCATAACACGAACTTTAATTACCTGCCATATTTTCACAACAACACTGACCGATTGAAAAAAAAATTGACGATTATACGAATTTACACGAAAAAAATGATAAATTCGTGCACAGAAGACTAAGTTTATGATGTTTGTATGCATTGGTTCAAGAGTTGGAAGAACATAATTTTTAATCGGTCACTCGTTTCTTATGACTTAAACAATTACACGTATTGTTTCCATCTGCTTACAAATGTAATCTATACAGAGAGAAAGAAACCCAATGGTCAGAAAATTAACACTGATTTGAAAGAACTTTCATCGCAATTATGTTGCAATGTTAGAAATTTCATTGCGGTCAAATCTAACTTTTTCAGTTTATTATTTTCTGTATCATATAAAATTTCTAGATACTAATTGTGCTAGACGTGAAATGATAGAAACAGATACAGGTTCCTTGACAGGGTAAGTTGTATTATCTAACATGTTGTTTTTGTTGTACTGACATTTTGATAAAACTACTAACATATATACATCGGCCGAATTATGTATGGGCCTGTCCCAAGTCAGGAGCCTGTAACTGTAATTTAGTTTGTTGCTGTGTTTCATATTTGTTTTCCGTTAATAAATTTGTACATAAATTATGCCGTTGTTTTTTCTTGTTTGGATTGTGTTACATTTTTCGTTTCGGGGTCTTGTATAGCTGACTATGTGGTATGATTTTTTTTCATTGTTGAAGGCTGTACGTTGACCTGTAGCTGTTAATTTCTGTGTCATTTGGTTTCAATTGAATAGTTGTCTCGTTGATAATCATACCACATCTTTTTTACATGTAAGAATGATAATGTTATTGTTTCCTCAAACTTTGATGCTTTTCATAATACATTTTAAGTCTGTGGTGTTCATGACTTTCGAAGTATTAATTTCTGTCGTCAAACATTAAATTTGGTGAAAATATAAATCTATCGTAACTATCTTGTTCCTTTAATGATAATGGTGAAAATCATACATCTCCTTTTGCTTTCTTTTTTATTAGTGTTTCCCCGCTACATCATAAGTATAACTTCATTTATATCTTTATTGCCAACAATTGCTCGGTTTACGCAAAAATGTAAATCAGTCTATCAATTGTTTTCAAATTGAATTCAATGATTTTTATTATAATATGTTGCGTTTTCGCTCTTACTTGTGTATTTTGGCTTTGTTTGAAATGTGGAACAAATTGTATTGTTTAATCATACTTATTATTTTGAAAAATAACTTATTAATTTTCTAATTCTACTTAACGTGTGAAATAATCGCATTTTTATTTTGTAAGGGGAATAGCCATAACAGTATACTTTACTGTTTTACAGACAAAAGAAAAAGGACATTAAAGAAGAATATAATTCTACAAAACAGATTTCGAGGTTTAGAAACACAATGCATACTAAATCAGGTACACCATATCGAACATTTTTTTGGTTTAAGGTACACTACGGCTTTGTCATATTCATGCGTCATAGATACAATACCTTGCCAACTTTTCATCTTTACAACAATTTATAACCATTTACATTTAAATATGAAGAGGCTCGGCCCTTAACGGGTGTATTGCATTGGCTCCACTTTTTACAAAATCGAACCTCAGTGTATTTCATTTGCGCCCAAAATTTAAAACCTAAATGTGCGGAAAGGTTTCAAACCTTCATTGCTACATCGTGAATACAAATTTGTTTTCAGAGAATTCCCTTGGTTGATTAGTTCACCATGAAGAATTTCTAATATAGAAATAAATCCCACTTTGGTTTGAAATAATATAGGTGTCAAGATGAACATAGTCAATTCTGAGGTCACAGTATGTTTTTTTTTTTCATTAGAATTATTTTTCATGACTGAGCCATTTATAGCCGACTATTTTTTCTCATTGATGAAGGCCGTACAGTTGCCAGTAACTGCTTATCTCTTTTTTTTATAAAGAGGAACTGTGTCCTTGTTTTAGGAGCTCACATATAGGTCAACTTATGTACATTTCACATGAGAACCTCCTCAACGTTGCTTACAAATCTTGTGTCAGACCAAGCTGTTCGTTTGACTTCATTGATTCGTGCTAATAAAAGACTCATATTTTTTTCAAGTTTAAAGTGCTTTCTTTTAGGTTTTATGATCACGTTATTTAGAACAGAACAATGTTTTAAATTTATTATGAAAAGTCTCTTCTAAAGAATTAAAATCAGTCCTTTCATTATGCTAAGGATGACAAATTACGGGTGAATTTCATTATTTCATACTCTGTATCAGTATTTTTGGCTACAATGAAATATTTGGGTTTTGTTTGGTCCAATTGAAAAATGTTTTGAGGTTTAATGAAAGTTTGTTTTGTCTAAAATGAAATGCAAAATGGCGCAAAAGCAATGCACGACCCTTGGCATCTATTGTCAGTCGATAGGTGTGACTCCTTAATCTACTGCAAGTATTTCAATCTAATTTAAATTAGAATTTAACTTTGCCCCGTTGGATATGTTTCACGCTTGTGTAAATAAAGGCAACAGTAGTTTACCGCTGTTTAAAAGTCATAAATCGATTGAGATAACATATCCGGATAACAAACTTATACGGAGGGAAACACTACAACTCTAAGAGAAATAAAAAAAAACGAAGTGCACCAAAAACAAACGCACTATAAGATAATAACTGTCATATTCCTGACATGGTACAGGACATTTAAAGACAAAATGTTGGTTGAGCCTGGTTTTATGTTTATCAAAATCCCCAGCTTATATGGGTATATTAAAAAAAAATAGCGCTACAATGTCAACACAACGTGACTTGAATACAGTACCAACAAACGCAAAAACACTGAGAACAAAGAAAAACGCATGAATACATAATATGATACTACATTATAACATGTAAAACACAGAATTACAACAGACATCTTCTTTTAATGTTACACAGGACACCACAAATAGTGCAGAATTTTAGTGACGTATTTAATCTTGAAGTTCATACAATAATATGGTACGAGATACAAAAATTCACAATTATTTTCACGAAAATAGTCCAGATAAAGATTATGACGGTCTTGCATTTTTTTAATTAATGCTGTTTAATGAGATGGTGAAGTTGATTGACAAATGAAGCTACGTTAATTTTATAACCACAATCGGTTAATCTATACATCGTACTTGTGTAAAAAAAAAAAATACGTATCTACATATTTACCAAGTCTTCAATTTTGGTTAAACATCTGTGTCTCTGTCTTCTAAGTACCGAACGTGATCTAATCCCGAATATGACTTTTTTGGTGATTGTGAATTTGCATTGCTATACGACGTGTATCGTATTTACACACCCAACATTCATGTTTTTATTTTATATGAGGTTTCTATATTAGTTTTGTGAGATATTGTGTTATGACTTATCGTCTGTGGTGTGAATTCTGTATTTTCGGTACGTTTTTATTTGTTAGAAGAGTCGACTGAATTTCCATTTTCCATGGATAAAGTATTGTGTTAGTTATAATAATAATAATGATGTCGTCACAGCATTTACTAAGAATAGCCTTTCAATACCGTCATACTCATGATAACTATTTGGACTAGTGTTATTGTGAAAGTAATTGAATGAATTTTCAAAATTACAAATTTGTTACATGAATATGTCACTGTTTGCGATGTCCTATGCTGTCATTAATGGAAGATTTTCGTTGTCATTCTGCTGTTTACATGTTGTAACGACTATTTTATAATTTATTTGGCGTTTCTGTGAACTGTGTTTTTGCATTCGCATTGTACTGTATTTCAGCCACGTAGTGTTATCATTTAGCGATATATTCAACATTATCAATATAAACAGCAGGTTTGGCTAGTCATTAAACAAGGTTCAACCCACAGTTTTGTCTCAAAATGTCCTGTACCAAGTCACAATATATGGCAGTTGATATCTAGTTGTTCGTTTTTGTGTATGTTGACGTTTGTTCTTGTTGCACTTCAGTGTTTCTTTTGTTCCGTTATTTCCTCTTATAGCTGATGCCCTTCCCTTGACTTTAGTTTGTAACATGGATTTGGGTTTTTTTTCTCAATTGATATATGACTTTTGAGTAGAAGTATACTAATGATGCCTTTTTTAAACCCAAAAGAAAGAAGAACAGACTGTGTTCATTTGTAAAAAAACCAATCATCCTTGTAAATGATACTAAAGAATATGTAGGATAACCAGTTAGTGTTTATTCCAAGATCTTTTTTTTGAAACATTGCAAATTATGGTATTTTCAATTAAAACACGTTATTGGAGTCTTAATCTGCAGGAACAACTACATATATGTCATCCAAAGAGAATAAGGAATCCACAAACCCTTGTGCTCTTACCACATCGTAGTTTCTGAATGCGCTTACATTGTATGAATGCATGATCGAATAGCTTTGATCCATTCAGACAAAGTGTCAAGTTCTGTAAAATTGTGTAAGAGCTGATTAAACTAAAATATCTGATTTATATTAAATTGCAATTGTGCTATCCATCTTTCTACAAATATTGTATAATTTTGTGTTCCAAGAATCATATGTCAATTTTTCTTTAATAGACTTTCGTTAAATGATATATTTACAAATTATTTGAAACTAACTAAGACGACTTGAAGAAGTCGACTGAAAACAGTGAAAAATGACAATACAAAAAGAAGATTTTCTATAGTATTTTTTGTTGATGATTTATTTAGTCGGTGCATTCGTCCTCTTTCATTTTCATTAAGCTTTCTTCACACGGGCAAGTGTGAAACAAATGCATGATACGGAGAGCAGTTGGAATGCAAAATAAATAAATTGTGTATCTTACATTGTTTTCAGAAGGAAGATTACTGTTTGGGATTGCAGTGTTTCTTATTATTCTAACTATATTGTTTGGTCTGATGGTTATTATAAGTGTTGCATTTTGTCGACTAGGTACGTACAATTTTTACAAGCAATATGTTACATTTTATTTGATTTCTTTCATACATTATATCAAATACATTTAAATCAATGCGTAAAATTACTAAAAATACCAAAGTCCAACAAGCAGGAATTCAATTTACACAAAATTAAAAGATTTTATCATACAACGAAATATAGCTTACATATCTTTACGTTTTTCGGAGACGATTTCTTTTAAATATAAACATTTATTGATAAAAAAAAATTATAATTAATTTCGCATTTTGTAAAATTAATCTTCGAGGCCAAAAACTTTTGGAATTTAACGTTTAATCAAACGTTTTAGACGAAAAATAACATACCTTTGACACATCTGTACGTGCATTATGCACATGTAGTAATAAGCATGAATACAAAAGAAACGCAGAAAGATATTGTATAAACAGTATTTTTTAAATTAAAATCAATGACAGTGAATAAATTTATTTGCGAAAAACGGCAGTATTTTTCTTTACAATAGTAATTTTATGTTTTAGAACTAGTTTGTCAAGAGCAACACGAAAAACATGACATTTTTCTTTCTAAAATCGACCCCGTAAGAAGAGGAAAACAGTTAATCCTTTCAGGTAAATACAATCTACAAAAATAAACCAAATGATTCATATAGAAAATAGTGGATTAAACCAGGTTTTAAAGCTAGCTGAACCTATCATTTGTATGAAGTTGCATGAAGTTTTATTACTACTATGAGGATGGCAGTTTGCCCCTTGGTATTTTCCACCTCTTTTTACGATCAATCATCACTTTTGTGTTGCACCATTTGGTTATAAATAAATTAAAGAATAAATTTGTCAGTTGCATTTTAAAGAAAAGACTTCCTTACAAAGAAGAATATAACAGGTATGAAAAAATGGTATTTGTTATACCCTACAGTTGCACTGTTGTGAAAATGGAATCACGTTAATAAAATCTTTTCTCAGTCAACATCATAAAGTATTTTTTTTGAGAAAAGAATAAGGTAGTTATTGTGTAACAAAGTCGTATTACTGGGGGATTATTTGTATCGACTTATTTTATGTAATTATTAGACAGGAAATAAAGAATTTTAATTAAATATTCTAACCCGAAAACCTTTTAAATATGATTGAATTTGTAATCTTACTAATACAGCACAATTGCATGGACCGTATTACTATGATAAGTCAGTGACCCTACAATGTTCTCTTTTCACGAATTCCAAAACAACACACCAAATAAAAAAAAACAAAAAAAAACATGTAGACATTTAAGATAAAAATTGTATCTACTCATATATGAATCCAACTATTTTATATTTAAGAAATAATTCATGGGGGCTTGAATATATCGTGATTTTACCACGGGTTGGCCCTTTATGACAAATATTTTACCCTGAGCGATAGCGAGGGGTAAAATATCGGCATAAAGGGACAACCCGTGGTAAAATCTAGATATATTCAAGCCCCCATGAATTATTTCGATTCTAATAGGACAAATACGGCAATTATTTTGGATCGAAGCGCTCTAGGTGATGGCATTATTTGCCGTTCCAATATATAAACGCACTATTAAATTGACGTAAAATAACGGAGCAAACTGAATAAATGATGATGCTTAAACTATTTATAATAACATATTTAGATAATTTTAGATTAATCTAATTATTATTGTACTTATATGTCTCATATGTATACGAAAACGGCTAATATAACTCATTTTAGCATCATTTGTTAACGTTTCCTTGTTGTGATGATTTTCCGTTTCACAAGCGTGTATTTTCCCGTAAATTTCTTATATTCTGACGTCATTGTTCTATGACGTCGAGTCGCTCATTCATTAAAAAACATATGACGTGGGGGTACAATGGGAACAGCCCATGAAATATATTCATAATTTACCACGGGTGTGTACTCAAAGCGTTTGAAGGACGTCATGTTAGAATTTCATATAAAGACCAACATATTCGTTTATAATACAAAATTTGATATTGACTTTATCTGTTTCTGGATCTTATACGTACTGTGACATTATTGTCAAAATTGTATTACTGTTACAAATTGTAAATTGAAAACATATAGAAAATAAGATTTCAAACAGAAATTGCATGCACTAGTTTGATTATTTTTCAGATATCATTATTCTACACACTGACGATGACTTCTTCAAAGTGAGAGCCATCTATAAAGGTCACTTAACATTTATCGCAAGGCAGTTCGGTTACAACGATGTTACTATTGAGTCGTTCAAGGATGCCTTTCCATCGACGGAAAAGATTCCATTACAAGAAGTTATCAAGCATTGTAGATTTTTATTTTTTTATGTTTCAGGAATGTCTTTTCCTTCTAAAGTTGCTACGTATGGACTGAATGAAAAAGAGATAAACTCTGTACTTAACTTGCCTCAAAAATATATTAAATATCCATCAATCAAAATTGTATGTGCTTGTGAACATTCAAGTTGCAATTTTTCGGAAATAGATTTGGATTACTTTAATTATAAAACCGATAAAACAATTCGAGAATCGTACAAAGAAACATTGAAACTGATTTTGAAAAGTATAAAAAAAAGTTACTGAATAATACACGTGTAACTATTTCAAATATAATCTACTTAAATTAAAGATGTAGATCAATCATCATATCCAATTCCGTCCTTGTGACAGATCAACATTTTGAAGTTTATTCCCAATTCTGGATATTTGGCATATTGACCTCAAAATGTCTGAATCAGTTTATTGTATTTACTGAATCAGTTAGTGTATAATGCATAGTCATTTTTGACATACACATTTGACCGAAAAGCTTTGATTAAATTTTTGTGCAAAAAATCCAATTCAAAGTATTATTGGATGCGTCAAAATTAATAACGCAAATGTATTTGTACTGTTCATTTGCACACCGACAAGGTCATATATTGTAATAGTAAGAAACTGGTAAATAGTGTTCACTAACGCATTGTGTTAAGTGATTATTTTCTAATTCAAAACATTAAACAAGAAATATTGAAGTAGGAAATTTTGATTAGAAAGTTTGAGCACGTAAGGTCGACCCCCAAACATTTAGCGACAAATTCGAATGACTGCAAGCAAGCAACCACAAGGCCACAATCTCAAATCTATACAAGGTTGGAATAAAATAGATGGAATTATATTAACCACAAGGGAATCCAGGACCCCCCCTTTTTTTGCGTCTGTTTTTTAAACATGATTAAATTGTTTTTTGAATATTTTATAAAACATTTGATAGATGATGTTCGGGAACATTTTTTATAATGATATTCATATAACATTTAAATGATGTTTTAAGAATACAAACACTATTAAAACATTTTGTTATATTTTTGTTTTTGCTCAATCATTAATCACTCGCCATAGACGATATTTCGTCCGATTAAGTTAAGTCGATATGCATGTGTATTATTTATTCAATAACCACTACACAGCAACTGAAACTACAATCACCGAAACTGTGCGACAAGACAAGATGAAGTTATTTAATTTCCAAATAGGTCTTGTTACTCAAACATTTTAAGAACGTCTAGTTATTTGGATTTTTTTTATAAAAAAGAATAAACGTGTGTGTTCATTGAACAATCATATGTTTTTTTTTCTAATTCTGAATAGAACCAACGAACAAACAGCGGTACGTATTCGGAAAAACCTCCATCTTCATTTTGAAACTCCTGTTTTATTTTTGTCTGGCATAATCTCTGACCTTTGAAATTTAATTACGGACTTTCTGTTTTTAATTTTCTTCAGAGTTCGGTATTTTTGTTATTTTACATAAAAAAATTGAGAATTTACCAAATGGACCAAATATGTTTCTCGTTTCTTGTCTTTATTATATAGATTAGACAATTGGTTTTACACGTGTAATTTTTTATGCCCTTTTTAGCCTAGTTACAACTTTTCTTATGTTAACCCTATTTAGACGTCTGTGACGGTTAAAGTCCGAAATAAAAAGATGTAAATTCGCGTTCTTTTTCTGTGCCCCAGATATTCCATACCGGTAGGCCAATTAATGATGGACTGCGTAAAACGGTTGATGGTATGATTGTATGATTGGGAGAGCTGGTGTGTAGCGTTACTTTTGGGGCTCGAACGGATTGAAAAACTATGATTTTAGTCACTTTTTCTTATTCTAGTGGACAAGTTATAGTGACAAGTAGCGACACGTTTTGTAGATTTTGAAGCATCATGACTTAAGATAGATGTAAATGCAGAATTGAAAGGCGTCGGTCCGTAAATTTTTATTAAAAATCTCAAGTATGACCATTGTCATCAAAGCATTTTAAGAACGTCTAGTAATTTTTTTTTATAAAAAAGAAAAAAACGTGTGTGTTCATTGAACAATCATATTTTATATTGTCATCAAAGCTTTGAAAAATTCTATTTTTTAGTATAAATATTGATTTTGTTATCAGTGAATTGAAACTAAATTGTTACACATTATTTAATTTCACATTTCAACAACCTGTCGATATCTTTATTGTTTGCATTTCACAAGGTCATATTTTTCACTGACTGTTAATGACGTCTATGCACTAAATCAATTGAATGTTAAATATGTTATGGTTGATTTTTCAGTTTTTTATACATTTTAAAATTTGTTTAATTAGTTGCAATTAGCTTTGACTAGTTGTCAGAACTGCAAGTACAATTAGTTGCCTGGGATGATTGATGGGTATATACCCTGCTACGTCCTGTCCGTGTTTTTTTTATGTTTTTCTTTGTTGTTCTTTTAACTGATTTGTATAGTTTGTTCTTTTGTTGTTCGTCTTATTGACAATTTTTGCGATATCTTCTTATTACTATATAAGTCAGGTCATCTAGACCATGTGTTACGTTTCACATTTTCTTCCACTCGGAATAGCGTGTTGGTCAATGATGTGGTATTTCGTACTGACCACTATGTTTAGTATATCAGTGTTTCATTGCAATATACTATCTCAATTACATCTTTTAAAGATTACAAGCTATATCTTAGGTTTTAACCATTTGAACATTTGCTATAAAAAAAATCAAATTCGTGAAAATGAAACGTAAACTCATATTGCAAAGGGGCTTTTTTTTTACTGTAAAATTCTTGAAATTGATTTGTTTCGGCTTTTTGAAAATTTAACCGGAAATTCATTAATTCTATTTCGATTATAGATTATATAGTCCAGGCCATTGAAAATAAAACAGAAAATCATTGTCAGCATAATGTTATGTCGAAATGGATTTAGTTACAAAGTCAAAATTCTAGTTGTTAACTGCTTACAACTATCTGTATATTTGAATACATTTACTGCACTTCAAGTCAATGATTATGGAGTGTGCCTGAAAACAAAGTAAGTCACAAGTTTTACATATCTCATAACATTGTAATTATATGAGTAATATTATAATTTTGTTTTCAATTTTATATCCTATTTTTTCTGGCTCTAAAAGACTAGAAATTTATAAATTAGTAAATGCATGCTACTTATGACACAAAAGTTACAAAGTCAAAATTGTAGTTGTTAACTGCTTACAACTATCTGTATATTTGAATACATTTACTGCACTTCAAGTCAATGATTATGGGGTGTGCCTGAAAACAAAGTAAGTCACAAGTTTTACATATCTCATAACATTGTAATTATATGAGTAATATGATAATTTTGTTTTCATTTTTATATCCTTTTTTCTGGCTCTATAAGACTAGAAATTAATAAATTAGTAAATGCATGCTACTTATGACACAAAAGGGTTGTCCTTTCGCTTTTACCAACTGGGGAGATCATGTGTGGGTCTACCTGTGTTACGAAGGATGGTGAAATACACCGTCTAGTATAGTTAGCATAAAACCAATTCAGGTAATGGCATATATATTCTTATCTAATCAATATTATCATATATCAAATAGTCTTGAAGCAGGTTCTCTGAAAGGTAAGGGAGTGTTGGTACATGTACCATTAAACAAGGAATATCACTGATAGCTGGTAAATAATTCTTAAATTAATCTGCATTGAACTTAAAGTATTGTACATTAACATTTCATTCAACAGATTGTATTTCTAGATTTATTTCACTTGACTTGATTTAAGAACATCGGTATACTACTGGTGCCTTTAATTAAGTACATCGCTTACTGAAGACCAGTCCATCTATAGACAGGAGTTTTTTGGATAAACTCATAACTGAGGTGTCCAGTTATTCGTCCCATATCATACACTCAGTTCACACTGATAGGTGATTAGAATTCAGTAATAATTATAACGGCAATCATCCTTATCAAACACATCTTCAAATAGACTGTCCTTGTGCAAATTAAAACATAAGCTCCGCCCGATCAGTTGTAATAACATTGACAATATGTTAGCACAAATGATTTATTAGTTAAAAGCATTTGAAAATAATTTCATAAAGAATTACGAAAGATGAATCGTTAAGACAAGTTGAATTTACCGATTGATTAGGAATTTTGTCATTTTTATGGTTAACATTTCAATACATTGATCGCAGTAGCAACAAACTAAGGGGACTTAATTTCATGTTAATGAATAGTTATCAAAGTACCAGGATTATAATTTAGTACGCCAGACGCGCGTTTCGTCTACATAAGACTCATCAGTGACGCTCATATCAAAATATTTGTAAAGCCAAACAAGTACAAAGTTGAAGAGCATTGAGGATCTAAAGTCCCAAATTGTTGTGCCAAATACGGCTTAAGTAATCTATGCCTGGGATAAGAAAATCCTCAGTTTTACCGAAAAATTCAAAATTTTGTAACCAGGAAATTTATGAAAATTACCACATTATTGATATTCATGTCAACACCGAAGTGTTGACTACTGGGCTGGTGATACCCTCGGGGACGAAACGTTCACCAGCAGTGGCATCGACCCAGTGGTGTTAATAGTTATCAAAGGTACCAGGATTATAATTTAGTAAGCCAGACGCGCGTTTCGTCTACATAAGACTCATCAGTGACGATCATATCAAAATATTTATAAAGCCAAACAAGTACAAAGTTGTAGAGCATTGAGGATTCAAAGTCCCAAACAGTTGTGCCAAATACGGCTAAGATAATCTATGCCTGGGATAAGAAAATCCTTAGTTTTTCCGAAAAATTCAAAATTTTGTAAACAGAAAATTTATTCAAATGACCACATTATTGATATTCATGTCAACACCGAAGTTTTGACTACTGGGCTGGTGATACCCTCAGGGACGAAACGTCCACCAACAGTGGCATCGACGAAATTTTAACAGTCTTTTTAAATTTTCAAAAATGTCAACATTTAACTATTACATTTAACCAACGGTAACTTTACAGCAATGTGACAGTAGGTTTGATTTTTTTCCAGGGAAAACGGCACAACTTATGCAACATGCTGTCAGAGTTTTTTTCATGATCAATTCAATGACAGATGTACAGGTAATATTAAAATATATATAAACTACGTTATTTTATAGTTTCATCATAAGTTTAGTCGTATATGGCACAACCTTTATGTGTTCTAGCTTGGTGTAGTATTTGCATTATTGTTATATTTTTTTGTTTGAGATAAAATGAAATTAGTTTTCCTCGCTTGATATTTTGGACCATTTACTGTCGTTATTTTAATTGTCTAGAGATGAATAAAACACTCCTGTTATACTAACAAGATTCAGATGCTATAATTAAGAAGCAAAATATTCAAATGGCCAACTTTTTATTTGTAATATTCATCAAAAATTGTAATCAATGTTATTGTCACTCGATCCAGGATTATGAAAAAAAGGCCACAATCTCAAAACTATACAAGGTTGGAATAATAGACGGAATTATATTAACCATAAAGGGATCCAGGACCACCCCCCTTTTTTTGCGTCCGTTTTTTTAAACATGATTAAATTGTTTTTTGAATATTTTATAAAACATTTGAAAAATGATGTTCGGGAACATTTTTATAATGATAATCATATAACATTTAAATGATGTTTTAAGAAAACAAACATTATTAAAACATTTTGTTATATGTTTGTTTTTGCTCAATCATTAATAAAATGCAAAAAGTGAAACAATAATTCGCTTTTAGCAGCTAGTATTGTTCAATTTTGTCAAAATAAGCATAAAAAACACATTGATGATAGATTATTTACTTGTAAGTGAAGAATTTGACCTCATTGAATCCGTATTCATGTGAACTTCAATTTAATCCCTAAGCTTGAGATGGATAACACGTGAGTTGTTTGTTTAAAGGTGTTGAAAGGAAACAAATGTCGACATTGAAAGTAAAAAACCGTTAACCATTTGAATGACTGATTCGATCCATAAAGGATCATTCTTTTTCAGGTAAAATGTTTACATCGTTTATATAGTCATCGGGTGACTTCCGAAGTCAACTCGATAGTAAATTATATGACGTGTAGACTAAAATACACACGAAACGAAGCTACGTATTTTCTTGCCAGTGCCCTGTATATTGTTTATTTTAAACTTTTAATAGTTTTAATACATGGTTTCCATTATTGCAAATCAAATGAGAATTTTATTAAAATCGGTGAACATGAATTTGACAGCTAGTGTCCTTTTAAAACATTTTACAAACTTTGTTGACAAAGTTCAGAAAACATTTCCATGATGTTTTAAAAATATCCTGTACAGGCAATGGGAAATGTTTTGATTATATTTTCAGCGCCATACATTTTAACGTGATTTTGATATTTTTCTACGATATTTTTACAACATTAAAATGTTGGTTTTTTTAACATAAACAAAATGTATTTGTGTTAACTTGGTGACAACCCTCTATCACACGTAAACATGATGAAAAACGGTTAGCAACTTACGGTAACTACATATGACTTCAACTTTTGACAAAATCCATGCCTCATATAATGCTATTAAAACGCCTCAACTTAACAAATGTTAAACAATTTTTTCTAGACAAAATTTCGCTTTTTTTATGTTACAAACTTGAATCAAAAACATACAGCTTCAGACGCTTACTGCTGTAAAACAGGTTCCCAAATAGGGATAGATATAGGAAGATGTAGTGTGAGTGCCAATGAGACAACTCTCCATCCAAATAACAATTTAAAAAGTAAACCATTATAGGTTGAAGTACGGCCTTCAACACGGAGCCTTGGCTCACACCGAACAACAAGCACATATATAACAAGGCTGAGCTAGACATGGTCGGGATCATTGCCCAAACCACCGAAACCTGGCGTCAGTACAAATAAGATATTACTAAAGACACCAACTGACATTAAACTTATATATATTATATAAAATAGCTATTATTTAACTAATAAATAAAGCAAGAGCTTGGTGGCCATGAAAATGTAATAGAGAAACTTAATTGAAGAGAATGCATAAAAATAATTAAATATTACTCGTTTTCTTTATCAGATTGTCCTGCTGGGACTTTTGGAGAAAATTGTAAAGGGACTTGTGCACCTAACTTCTATGGTATTGCGTGTAATTTTGCCTGTAATTGTACGGACGGCGAAAGGTGAGAACATTAGCATTTATTTTTTAAAAAACGATTGTAATAGCAAGTGTACGTTTCCTACGATTATTCTTCTTTTATCTTTTTTTTTCAAAGTAGAAATGACAACATTCAACATACGTCTAAATAAAATATATTTAAAGCACGAAACAAACTCCACAACGATTACGTCCAATATCTTTTTTTTTTTTTCAGCAAAATAAATGTTACATTTCTTTTTATATATTACACTATAATAAAAAAAAAATGTATGTTGGGCTCATTTATAGCATATCTAAAACAAAGAACTTTGAAGAAATGATCTAGTTTGAATAATGTCTATTTTCTTTCTGGGATGTCAGAAGTATGCACTATAATGATGAATATTTCTTTTGACGAAATTTGCAATATTTATATTTTGATAGATGTGATAAGGCCAGAGGATGTGTTTTGGTTCAACCACAAGGTCAGTTTACTTTTCTCTTGATCCTATATTTCATTTATCCAGAGTTTATTCCGTTATCAAACCATTGGGTATTTTTCCTTCTCAAAGATAAATCGAAAACCAAACCTCTTTTGAATTATTGGTATATAGCGCCTTGTAATCTTTGAATTTCTTTCCATATTTTTTTTCAATAAAAATGATCTGTTGTAAACTTGTTAATACGACAACTAATCGCATAGTTCTTATGAAGTAAATGTTAGCAATTATATTTAACCGTACGACTTTCAATAACCCATACTGTATAGTCGGCTATAAAAGGCCTCGACGTGAAGAATATGAAACAATTTAAGAGAGGAAACTTACGGCCTAATTTATAATACAAGAATTTACGAAAACAAATATAACAGGCATAAACTAATGACAGTCACTAACACAATACGCTTTAAATTGGGACAGGCACAGAACTAATGTGGTAACGTTTGGTGGCGTCAAACCCACCTTTAATCTTAGAAAATAGTATTTTTTCCTTTTCTCCGTGAATAGAGTTTCTGTTGAGAATCTTTCGGAAAATATTGTATCTTTTAAAGACAATTCATACACATCCTTCAATGGACTATTATATTTCTTTTAGTGTGTCAGAGTGGAAAATACTTAGCCAATTGCAGCGATGAATGCCACAGTAACTTTAAAGATTCTAATTGCAACTGCACATCGAAAGATTCGTAAGGATCCTCTTTTTTTAGTATATGCATAAATTATTATAGCAAATTTGATAAGGAAAATAGTTGCAAGCATCCAATTGAACCAGGATCTTCATAAATGAATCCAGTTTCATTATTTATAATTTAAATCGGCAATTCTAAATGCTCCAGAAAGTACGTTGTGTAGACTCGATATCACAAATAAGTCAAAACATTTACTAATTTTGTTATCGGTACAAGGACATTATTCGTAATTATAATTCAACATGCATACATCTTATACGTTCAGGTATTTCACATTCAATTATGAAGTTATATTCTTTACAAAGCACAAAAATGTAGGCATTCACATCAAAAGCTAGTAAAACCTTTGAACAGACTTATTGAGAAAGGACATAGTTACGATACTGTTATCAGGTCATTGAAAATTTTGGCTTTAATATTGATTCACTTATAGGGTCTTTGCAACGGAAATAAACACATTTATTCTAAATAAAATCAGATGTTGACATTACACGGGTTATGTTCTCCTCATATATGTTATGATAGTATAATACTTAACCCATAACAAGAGGGATTTTGCTTTATATTCATATGACGAAGAAATAATCTTTTAATCAGTTAAATTGAGGTCTTGAGTTGACGTTTCAGAAACTTAATTTGTTAATGTATTGATCATTGTCATTTGTCTTAGTTTCTGTTGTTACCTCTGGCCATTGTTAGTCTTTGAATGATTTTTAATTTTAGTTTCTTTTATATATTTCCATTATCATTGAACTACATGTAGTTTAGCTGTTTGTTAAGGAGCCAGCTGAAGCACGCCTTCGGGTGCGGGATATTCCCGCTGCATTGAAAACCACTTGGTGGCCTTCATCTGTTATTTGCTCTTTGGTCGGGTTGTTATCTCTGTGACACATGCCCAATTTCCATTCTCAATCTTATTTTCATGGAAACGTTAAAATTTTCCTTAAAAGCCTTAAAAAACGATAGAAAAAAGTTAAATAACAAAAAACAGCTCCATTTGTAAAATGACAAAATCAAAAGACAAATCACATCTAACGGATGGATAACAACTATTGCATTCGTGATATGCAGAAAATGGCAAATTAAACCTTGACGTTTTATTAGTGTTATTTTCAATCGTTTGATATGTGGTCTTTCAAACTACTGATCTTTGGTGAACATGGAACTGATGAAGATAATTCTAGAAATACGTACGCATGGAAGTCGGTGCTGTATGTTTTCTTATCACACTTATATTTCCAAAACATGCTGTATATAAGTATATATGAAAACTTTATCACTTTTCTATGTTAAGTTCACGTTTTTTAATTTGAAAAAATACATGAACTATTTCGTAACATTTAGTTAGTAAATAAAGCTAAATTTCTAATGTGTTTCAGTTGTGAAAAGGTTCAAGCTTGTTTCAGCAGGGAGAACATTTCAGGTATGGAAACAAAATATTGAGCGTTTGTGTTAACTAAATGCTTCTTTATAAATAAAAACACAAAATATATGGTTGCTGCTTAAAAAAAGAATGCTTCCTAAGTAACATAAAATACTATCACTTGACGAATTAAGGAAAATATTCAAATGTTTTTGATTCTTAAAACCTAGTCATATTTTATATGTTGAGATATTCCAGAGTTGTTTTGTCTTATTCAGCATATTTAAGTGAGACAAATCTCATCTAAGTTCTTTGCATAAGTTTCACAAAGTATGCCAGATGAGAATTTCGTAGACACAAAATAATTATCTGAAACGCTCAAATCTTAATGTTTTAAGAACTATAAAATGTATGTGCACAAAATTTATATTTATCATTATGGCATTTTTTTTTAGACATGGTTGTGATATTGACGATTGGAATTGGAAGTGGAGTCTTTGTACTGTTATCAATTATTGTTACAAAGTGCTTACAATTAAAGATGGCAAGGAAAGTTGACAGACGAAGCTTACATTCAATACCATATGACACGGCATCAGAAGTTTCATCAGAATATGTTGTTATGAACAACAACGAAAGACACCAATACTATCCATGCATAAGTAATGCAGACATGAACATAAACATGGAACCACATGCTGGATGTTCTTTATATGATGTCATAGATGACACTGCGATACAAACAAATAAGCATAATTTTAATATACAAATTCCAGTAAATGAATATCAAAATACGTCTACACTAAGTGAGATGTCAAACTTAAGCCTTTTAAAGGATGGACAAGGCAATCAGCATGTTTATGACACCCCAGACAATGATGTGAATGACATACATCGATGCGATAGATTGAATGACCTACAGCTCCCTTATCAAGTCCAACCTGCAAATTAAAATGGCGCGTATTCGTTACAGAGATCGCATCGTGGTCTCTACAGCTTCAAGTTTTTGTAAACATTTATTGCTAATTTGTAGTTCCATTGAAACATAATTAGTTTTCCTTGTACAAAAATTTTACTTTAAAGCGCATTTATAACATTGCGATAGAAATGAACGTAACAATTGTTCCAACTTTCAAACTGTAAAGAAAACATGATAATAACCAGTTTTGTAGGAGAATTTACGTTATTGGTTCCACCAGCAACATACATATACTGTATTTATATACCTCAGTTATCATTTTCTATATAAAAAAGTACACATTATTTTAACTATTACAATGTTGAACTATTGTACCGGTCAAAAATTTCCAACTATTGGACCTGGATGAAACTATTTGACCGCAAGCGTCATTATATTTCGCAGAATTTTAAATGCAGCTACGCGATGGGAGGGTTTTAAAAATAACGCGGGAGTAACGACGTCGTGTTTTAAACAGATATATCATTCTCAGAAAGGGTATTTGCGAGAAAAAAAACCAGTCGAGAGAATGTGAAATTTCGCGAGCCGAATGGCGAGGGAAATTCATTCTCAAGACTGGTATTTTTCGCAAATACCCTTCCTGAACATGATATATCTGTTTAACTACACCGAATGATAATGTTCAAGAACGCAATGATGATCGTGACGTTACAAGCGTCCAGTCAGATAGAGTATTTTTTGGCAAATACCACGGCAAAAAGGGTTAAATAAAGGCAACAGTAGTATACCGCTGTTCAAAACTCATAAATCCATGGACAAAAAACAAAATCGGGGCAACAAACCAAAACTGAGGGAAACGCATTAAATATAAGAGGAGAACAACGACACAACACCGAAACGCAACAGCACACAGAAACGGACCAAGCAACAGACAATACACCACGAGAATAACAAATATAACATCAAAACCAAATACATGAATATGGGATAGACAAGTACCGTGCCACGTCTTATCTCAAAAATAAGAGAAAACAGAAACAAACAATATTATAACAATGGCCATCTTCCTGACTTGGTACAGGACACTTTTAAAGGGGAATAAAAGTGGTGGGTTGAACCTGGTTTTAAGGCATGCCAAACCTCGCACTTTAATGGCACAGTTAAATATAACATTGAAATGAAAACAAAAAATTACAGGACTACAATACAAATAAAAAGCAGAACATATTAGACAAAGAAAAGCATGATTAATAGATAACAAAAAGCATCAAGTTTAAAATTCAATACGCCAAAAACGCGTCTAGTCCACACGAGACTCACCGGTGACGAAAAAAATACAAAATTGTACAGCACTGAAGATCAAAAGTTGAAAAGGTTTGCCAAATACGGCATTGTTTGTATGCCCAGGATAAGAACATTCATATTTTATAAAACAATTCTAACTATTGCAAACAGTAAATTTTAACAAATGAATATGAAAGAGATATACATAATGAAACTGAAGTAAAAACTAATTACAGAAAACTAAACCCGAATACATAACGCCCAGATATACAAGATCGAAAGTGAAAAAAGTACAAAGTTGTAAAGCACTGAAGATCAAAAGTTGAAAAGGTTTTGCTTAATACGGCATTGTATTATGCCCGGGATAAGAACACTATTATATAGAACGATTCATGCTATTGCAAACAGTAAATTTTAACAAATGAATGTGAAAGATATATTCATAATGAAACTAAAGTATTAACTTATTACAGAAAACTAAACCCGAATACATGATGCCAAGTTCAATACAGCATAGACACACCAGAATCAGTCCAGGCGTTAACGCAATTAAAAAAATGACGTCACATACGATGGCGAAAAGGCAAACGTTATGCTACATTTGAATTTATAAAATTTAGAAACAGCATGACGTCACACATGAATCCTGGTTCTTTTGATAACTATGAAAAACTATAATTTAAAAGTGAGCTAGAATTAGGATTGCTTTAAGATTATATTAAAACTAAATACTGATAATTCATTAAAACAAAATGCATATTGCAATACTTATTAATAGCAATTAACTGTAATATATATATATGTCCAGTTTGTTAAGAATCCAACTTCAAACGTAATTAATCGTACAAAATTAAATATAATTAATAAAGGCGGTGATTAATTTTTCTATCCGTAACACCTAAATATAATAAAAAGACGTCAACACATTTGACAAAATGAGAAGATGAGAATTACAAATATAACATTAAACATATAAACTAAATACATGAATTTGGGATAAACAAGTACAGAAACACGTCTTATAGTAATACGAATTCACATACAGCAAAACAGTCACAATCGGGAATAAGTCACGTTTGGTAATTAAAAGATAAGACGACATAATGACAAACCACAATCTACCATGTGGTAAAAATGTCCTTAGCTAGTTTGGTTTAAGAGACATCATATGGATCCACCAATTCGTGATGGTGTCCATAAAATTTACGAAGTGTCAATTTTAATCTGTCCTCCTCATAACTTTGTTGGAGCAGTTTCTGCGTAAGGAGCACACTCCTGTATATGAAGTCCGTATAGTGTGAACAAGCACGTGAATAACGTATCAATTGTGATATGTAAACACCATACGAAGGGGCAGAGGGTATGTTACTGCTAAGAAATGGGAAATTGATAATTGGGAAAGAAAAAAAAAGGCATATGATTATGGCAAATACACCGGCGGCGTTAAAAAATGAACGATATTCATTTGATAACAGTAAATTGGTGAAAAATACACTAGCTATCAACCAATCAAAATCCAGAATTCTTACATAAGGTGTTATTATACCTTTTGTATCTAGAATAGGGTTGACGCCAGTGCAAGACGTAGACTTAGCATTTACATATATCTTTCAAGTAAACGTTATGGTTTGGTTTCTTCTTTTAAATATTACGATAGTTGATTTATCACCGCCATTTATTGTCTGTTGTCTTTTTTGATATAATAAAACACTAAATGACTGGATATTCGTGCAATAATAAGTTTAATGTCCTTGCATACAACTATTGCATTCGGCCACGCCTCGTGACGATAGTTGCTCCTCGTGACAATAAACTTACTATCCCACTCATATCCAGTCAATAAGTTTCGTTGTCTTTTTTTCAAATCGACACACTCCTTCTTTTCTTGTCGAAAGTAACAATGAATATGAAATCAAAAAGGACAATTAGAGTAAATGGACTCCTATTGTCATGAATCCGTAACACATTACATTGGTGAAAAAGAAAATGAAAAACATCGTTTTGGTTAAACAACAACTTATATTTGAAGCGGGAAATAACCGTTGAAAATTATATAAGCTATGTACATATATATAATATATAATAAAATCACAAAAATACTGAACTCCGAGTAAAATTCAAAACCGAAAGTCCCTAATCAAATGGCAAAATCATGACACATCAAACGAATTATATTTAACGTTTTTAGCGCTAAACCTCTCTCCTCTATGACAGTCGCATCAAATTCCAATACATTTAATAAATATATATTCTAGTCATTACAAAATTATGATTGTTTAAAGACAAAGTTTAATCAAAATTGAATTGAGAAGTTGTGTGCAAATACAGGTTTTCATAGTAAATTTTCAAACGGAATCAACAACAAATTCAAAAAACAATTATATATAATAAACTCATCCAAGACAACACGTTATTCTTCCAAAGATTAAACACACTCCAAATTTCAAGTCTTGTTTAACTGTTGTATATGTTTAAAAAGATAGGTTATACTAATGTTTATCGTAATGTTAGAGTATAATTAAGGTCTTTCCTTTTACAAAAGGGAAAGACCTTACTGTATTTCTTCTGTTTATTATTATTCTTCCGCCAAACTTTGACAAAGTTAGCAGCCTAAACCGTAAGATGTGTCGCTTTCATGTTCACACTTTGTGTCGGTGTCATGAATATCTATCTGGAACTCACCCTGTTAGTCGAAATATTTTGTCGGTTCGGAGTAATCCCTCCGAAACCCAAAAACCTTGTTATCGTTCCAACACCGTAACCGTAATAGGTAGAAAAAAAACGAAGGGTGAAATTTGTTCAGGACCTGACCCCGGTTCTTCGTTACATTTGGATTGAAAAGATTCAACGACTCATTGGTAGGGTTATGCCCCTTTGAAAATTAACCGGCGTCGGTTGGCCACCAAAACTCAGAAACCGTAAGTCGTAGACACCTAGGATCTTCACCAATCATCATCAATTCATGTATCTTTGAAAAAAACCTCAAGGTCAAATTAGTATGTTGACCTTGACCTTTGACCTAACACCTTGTTATGGGATAATCTCAGAAACCATTATACTTACAGAAGTTTTAAATAGTGGAAAATGTTTGGGTCATTATGGCGCAACTTTGTTACATTTTGATCAAAGAGATTTGACCTTTCTATAAGGGGCATAACCCCTGTTTTAGGTTTCTGAAAAGACAAAATCAGCTTTTACTATATAAACAAAGGTCCTAGACCCTTGGGGTCTTCAGTAATGGCATTGGGGACTAATGACCTTGACAAAGGTCAAAAGGTCAAAGGTCAAGGTCATGTCCCAGATAGCGAATTTAGTGTTTTTAACCTTATATAAAGGATTTTTAGTGTGTTTTCGAGCTTTTCAAGGTTGACCTTGACCTTTTCAATACATTCTAAGTCTGTTGGAACATGTATTTTACATTACAAAAGGAAAGACCTCTCAATTGTTCAAGAACATTTGACAGTTTAATTATTGTATATTTTTCTTTGTTGAATTAATACTAATTTTATTATTAAAAGCTTAAAATGGTACTATTAGTATTTATTTGTCCTTTATCAAACTTCTTTCTAGCTTTTAATGATTTTAACGACGTTCGGTACTGCATCTTCCTGGATATATGTATTATTACTATTTGAGTTCATAAAGGTGTTTATATAAATTTTTGTAAGTTCACGAATTTTATGTTGAAATATTAAATGCGTTTAAAGAAGGATTGTTATGACTGCCAATGCGACAAAAGACCAAATGACAAAGAAACTAAAACCTAAAACGTCACCGTACGGCATCCAACAATGAGCAAAGCCAATACCGCTTAGCCAGATATAAAATGCCCCGAAATTAAAAATGTATTATAATTCAAACGAGAAAACTAACTTCTTAATTTATATACAAGAAATTAACGGTTATGCATCCATATGCGACTATTGTCAACTAGGGACACACGCAATCAAAGTTAAAAAAAAAAGAGGGACGAAAGATACCAAAGGGACAGTCAAACTCGTAAATCTAAAACAAACTGACAACGCCATGGCTAAAAATGAAAAAGACAAACAGAAAAACAATAGTACACATGACACAACATAGAAAACTAAAGAATAAACAACACAAACCCCACCAAAAACTAGGGGTTATGTCAGGTGCTCCGGAAGGGTAAGCAGATCCTGCTCCACATGCGTCACCCGTCGTGTTGCTTATGTGATTACAAATCCGGTAAATAGTCTAATTCATTAGGTCAAATTCATGAAAGGGAAGGGGATTGCAGTTACGACGTAAGGAACATATCCGATATCATTTGTGAAACGGTTATTCCACAACGGTCAACCAACTCGTGATGGCGTCCGTAAAATTTGCGAAGGGATGATTTCAACTTCACCATTTGGAACTCTTGGTTTAATAGCTTTCTTGTGAGCAGTAACCCTCTATCAAGAAAATCATGATAGGAAATGCAAGCACGGGAATATCGAATCAATTGGGAGATATATAACCCGTATGCAGGTGCTGCTGGAATGTTGCTACTTAGAAAAGGAAAAATCACAATTGGAAAGCTGAAATCATCTCTTTTGTCGTAAAGTTTTGTCTCCAACCGACCCTCAATGTCAATTTCTAGATGTAAGTCAAGATATGAAGCCGACTAAACTGTATCTGTAGTATCCTTTATCTCCAATTCGATGGGATAGATGCGATCCACATAGTCACCAAATTTTGAATTATTTAGTGAAAGAACGTCATCTATATAGCGGAAAGTAGAGTTAAAGGATATTGCTAACTTCTTATCTTTCTTCCTAAGAAGTGCCTGCATGATATCAGCCTCATAATAATAAAGAAACAAATCAGCAAGTAGAGGGGCACAATTTGTTTCCATCGGGATGCCGACAGTCTGTTGAAAAACACGTCCTCCGAACGTAACAAATATGTTGTCAATCAAGAAATCAAACAGCTTGATAATATCGGTTTCAGAGAATTTTTTGTTTGAATCAGAATGATTCTTTACAAAGTAGGATTTATCCCTCCCTAAGACAAGATACTTGTATCTACGTTGGCCATTCTTTTTTATGAAGCAAAGTAATACCAACTCTTTTTATTTGTCTTTAAGTTTGGAATGTGGAATACTTGTGTAAAGAGTAGAAAAGTCAAATGTTTTAATACTGTTACAAGATGAAAGAGAGTTAGATTGTATGTACTCTAAAAGATCTTTGGAATTTTTAAGTATCCACATCTGATTCACGCCACCTCTAGAATAGGCAGTTTCACAATAACTGTGAAGCCCGTCTTTGATTGCTGATAAAAATGCTGTTAATAATTTAGAAAGGGGTTTCGTGGAGCACTTGGAAGACCCAGCAGTATACAGGTGTTTGTAAGGACACTTATGTAGTTAAGGTATCCAATACAGTGATGGAAGATCCAGTTCTTCATCTTTGGTTGAAATACCAAAGGAACAAAGAACAGACCTATGATTATCCAGGATTTCATCTTTGGTAAGTGTCGTGAGGGAATATGTTGGGTTTCCAAGTGAATTGTAAAAATACCTAATTCGTTTATCAAGCAATAAATGTAATGACTTTTACAGACAAAAACGATGTTATTTGGGGCTTTGTCTGCGGGGACAACAACATATTTAACATGGAGGTCAGATAGGAGTTTAGCAACATTTGGATCTTTGAAGATTGACGTAGCATGGGCATTGATGGACCCATTCAGTTTCTTAATTCTGATTTGTATTAACGACCTCACTGCCTCAATCCATTCGGATAGAGTGTCTACGTTTTCCTTCTCGCGCTTTGCCCATTGCCTGGCATAATCCTCGACTGAATCCATCAAAACTTTAAAATTGTATTTCCAATTGATATAGGCGTGCTTTCCCTTAAATTTTAAGTCGAATGCTTCCATTTTCCTTATGATATACAATTAACCACTGAAAACTGTATTAACATAGGTTTTGGCTGTACAGAGTATCAAAATGATTTAAAATCCAAAGAGCCAATCAAAACTTTCAAAATCAAATATAAGTCGATACCAAATGTGTCAAGCTCAATAAACTCATCATATATACCAGGACTAAATTTTGTATATACACCAGACGCGCGTTTCGTCTACAAAAGACTCATCAGTGACGCTCGAATCCAAAAAGTTAAAAGGGCCAAATAAAGTACGAAGTTGAAGAGCAGTACGGACCAAAATTCCTACAAGCTTTGCCAATCAAAATAGTGTAGTATCTGCGAGTACTCTCAGAAAAGTACCCGGCCACGTCCACTCTGTGTTTTGTTTGATGTATTTCATTTTGTATCCTTCTAATGAGGTGAGCCTTACAGTTTTGCAAATGGTTTTTATAGTTTGTGCTTATGTTGTACTGTCAAACAACTGTCCCAGGTGAGAAAGAGGGATGGGAAACCCCCACATTCTGAATGTATGTGCCTGACCAAAGTCAGGAGCCTGTTATTCAGTGATTGTGGTTTGTTGATGTGTTACATATTTGTTTTCCATATACAAACGTTACCATACAAAGTATGTGAAAGGTATTTGAATAATGCAATCGAATCAATCAAAGAACAACACTTATCCTATTGAAGCACTGGTTTTATTTTTAGAGCTATGAGATGCCTTCAGACTTTGTTTGTCATCTTACTTTTTTCCTCTAAATTAATAAACGAGATGTGAACATCCTTAACGCTTGTCGCTTTAATTTACAAATAAGGTTTCGACCTGTTTTCAAAAATGTTCATCGGAACACCAAGACCTTGTTGATGAATATTTTGTATCAACATCACAAGTAATACATGGTCTTGAAGTATGTAAAAGGAGCAAAAGATACCAGAAATTATAGGTTCAGACGATGTTTATAATCTTAATTACGTGTGACAGTGGTTTGCCTTTTACAATTATTCATCTTACATATTTAGTCAATATTTGGAAATATCATTTAAGCGTGGTTCGGTGTTTGTGCATCCGGCCAGTGTGCCGTTGTGCTGTGGTAATTCCGATTATTCTTCGCTTTCATTTTTGCGTATGATCTTTGTCTTTAGACAATTTGTTTTTCTTGATATGTCTGTTTGTTCTAATGGGATTTTGATTATAGCAAAATATTGTCTTCTGTTTTATTTTTGACTTTTTTTAAAGGCGCACCAGCTGTCAAATTCCTGTTCACCGATTTCAATCAAACTCTAATATTTGATTTATAACGATGTAAAACATTGATCCAAACGATTAAAAGGCTGAAATAAACAATAAACAGGACACAGGCATAAAAATACGTATCTTCGTTTCGTGTGTTTTTTATTCTAGATGCCGTCTAGTTAACTATTTAATTGACCTCTAAAGTCATCCGATGACCATTTACGATGTAAACATAATTATAGATATGAATAGAATAAGCAAACTCGTGCTGTTGGATTTTCTAGGTCTATTTAGTTTTATATTATATATAAAAAAGAAATATTTATCATCGTTTTTACCTGTATAAAAATGATTTTTTTGTGGATCGAATAAGTAAATCAAATAATTTACAATTCACCTGTTATCCAACTCAAGCTGAGGAGTTGAATTATTCAATTATTCATAATCAATATTATTTAGCTCATTTTGATAAAAATTGAACCATACAAGCTGCTCAAAGCGAATTATTTCACTCTTTGCCTTTCATTAATGATGGAGCCAAAAAAAAGCATATCAGATTTTTATAAAACTCGGAGCTAGCGCCCCTTAAGTATTGTGTCTTTTTGGGTTTTTTTCGGATATAGTTGGAATTTTATGTGATTGTCAAACAAGTGAGAGTTTATGCTAGCTATAAAACCCGGTTTAATCTACAATTTCCTACATAAGGAAATGCCTGTGTCAGTCAGGAATATGACAGTTGTTTGCAATTCCTTTGATGCGTTTGAGCTTTTGATATTACAAGTTGATAAGGAACAAATAGATTTGAATTTTCTTGGAGTTTGGTATTTTGGTCATTTTACATTTAACCAGACATAAAAATGAACGATAACAGTTCCTTGCATAATAGAGTTTTTCATTTTTCAATTAAAATTACGGTTACAAATTTTATTCCATAACACTCCGTCTTCAGTCTTTATCTAAATTTACACAAAATATATACCTTTAATATTTTAAGGGTATATATTGTGTGTATATCTGTATCTTTGTTTATATTTGCAATCTCGAAATTTAAAACATTAAAATTATGTCTAGGTGTTTGATGACTAGTTTAAACTGTAATTAGTTCTTCTGAACAAAACATTTCACATATATAAGGATAAGGTGGAATTCGCGGCTAAATCAGTTAATCTCGCTGCAGTTCTTTTTTGCTCATGTCTTAAGTCAAGAACCTGATGTTAAGGCGTTGTTGGTTGTTTTTTTGTGTTTTTCATAAGTGTTTCACGATAGGTTTTTTAACGATAGCTTATATCGCTAGGTTTCCTGTTTAAAATTTTTACCTTGTTAAGCTTGCTGTTCGGTGTATACCAAGACTCCTTGTTGAAGCCCGTACTTTGACCAGTTAGGAGATAACTGTATTGTATTTTAAGCTCCGACGGCATCAATTGGGGATTTGATGGTCGCAAATTAAGTTTACTGGCGACGCGTTAGCGGAGACAGTAAACGGGTATTTGCGACCATCAAATCCCCAATTGATGCCGTCGGAGCTTAAAATACAATATTGTTATCTCCATTCTAATGAAACTGACAGAAAACAACGCTAAAACATGTATTTAAAATCTGTCATATGCCGTCTGCGCTTGCGCGTATGTCCCATAGCATCAATTGTCGATTGATGCCATGTAAGAAAGTGACGTTATCCAATCAAAATGAACGTTACAAACGTTGTTGCATTAGAATAATGGTTTACTGTTACAAATGGTGACATGGATAGAGGGTTGTTGCATCGTAAATCATATTACATATTCTTATATTTATACACATTTTCAAAATTTAATGCGGAATGAAATGCTATAATCGATATTGTATATTCTTTAATAAAATATTGTTATTTGAGTTTTAAAAACTTGTATTTTAAAACCTGTATTTAGTGGGAAAAAAATACCCTTAAATGGCCTTTCAAAACAATTCTGGACAAGAGATGAGACATAATATTTACCTTCGACTCAATCACATTAACAACGCGTTTCTATGGTGTCCTTTGCAATACGCACTATCGGAAAGCTGAGGTAAAAAAAAATATAAAAAAAAGTTCACTACAGAACATTAAAGGTACTCAAGGTAATGTGAGAGCTAAATCCTCAGTTAAAATGCAAACTTGAAAATAAAAATTGTAGTTCAATCTGTTTGTTATTCTGATAATGCCAAAATCGAAATACGATTTAAACGAGTATTTTATCAACAGTTGAACAATCTATTGCTTTTTTTCTGTTTAAGATGCAATGTTTACAGTTTTGCTAAGGTTGTATATAATAGATGATAAAAAATCATAGTTTGACAAAAATCAGGCCATTTTCTCTTGTGAATTGTTTCAAACAAAAAAATCGGCCATTACATTTTAATGCTTAACAACTATGTGCATTCATGATTCTCATCATTAGCATTTGTGAAAATGCGAATATTTTTCTTCAAAGGTTACAGCTTTGGGCGCTTGATACTTTTTGTGTCATCTTTTTTCACTGCAAATGTACATAAAAGAAATACTTTGTTTTATATTGCAAAAATAAAACCAAGTACTCTTCTGGTGTTGAAAATCATTTTACAAATAGGAATACGATGTTCATTATACACTATTTGCTGAACGTAATGACAACAGCTCAGTAATAAGTTTACATTGGTTTTAATTTTTGGTATGTGTTTATCGTTTGGTCCTTTAATTACTATATCAAGTTATATCATTTCATCTTGATCGTTTCTAAACTCTTTGGATTGACATAATATAATAGTTGATAAGATTAATATATATATTGATTGATATTTGCCTAAAATCATGCAAAACTGGCATCAAAAATCAATTAAACCGTATCAATTCCGTGGTTTTAATCAGACAATTGCAGATATGGTCGGAAATAATGAAATTCTAAAATTTCCTTTTTTGTTTCTGTTATCCGTTTTTATAAATGGCTTTTTTCCGTCCTGAACCAAAATAGGTTATATCCTGCAATTCACAACTCAGTCAATGATTGTGAAACTTATTGTTCCATCAACAATAGTCAAATCATGGAAATGAAAACTGAAACTACGTGTTATATTAAAACGTCATAGTGAACTCTTTTACTTTTCCTATATTATATAAAATTTCGGCATTTAACTTCGCATCGTCTCTTTTACTCCAAGAACTGAAATAAAATTATTTAAGGCGCTCTCATAGCTAAAATAAATCAACTTTATTTTGCTTGACCAAGTGTATTATTTTCTACAAAAATCAGTATTCAGATGGTACTATTTCAACATTCCTATCAACCCCATACGTAAAATGTATTGTTTGGTCTCATTCAAAAACGAAATTTTCTCTTCGGGTTACATAAACAATAAAAACAAAGCGTAATATAAAAAGTCTAATAACAAAAATACTGAACTCCGAGGAAAATTCAAAAGGAAATCCCTAGTCAAAGGAAAAAATCAAAAACTCAAACACATCAAAACGAAATAATAAATTCAATGTGTTCGACGCGTTTTTCTGTATACACATAAAAAACAAAAGGCAACGGTATACCGCTGTTCGAAAAGAACATAAATTAAATGAGGGGGAAAAATCCGGGTTTCAAACTAAAACTGAGGTTCACATCAACTTTAAAGTGAAAAAAACGAAATAACAGAAACACTAAAGTTCAACAATAAACCAAAACTACAATGCAGCACAAACAGAAACGAACTATAAGATAACAATTGCCATTTTCCTGACTTGGTACATGACATTTTCAGAAAAATGGTGGGTTGATTTTGGTTTACTAAACGTACTGATGTTTGGAATATTGATAAAAACTGTTAAAAAATATAAATCGTTGTAATTTGCACCACTATAGAACTCTTTTTAAATTACATGCTACTTTTATGATTATTCCCTTTTCAAGGTATCTTATAAAGTTATGTAAAATATCTTACAGGTATAATAAGGTATAGTATATACAAATGAGTTATCCCTAATAATATGTATGATATTAAAATGAACAAGATATCTTTTATTTATTTTTGAAGATTACAGAAGGAGATTGATAAAACGTTTATAAAACACGATGGTGCTTTTGCTGCTGAAGTGCATTAGAACACACAAAGTACAACACTTTCTTTAAAAGATTTGATAGGAGGTTTCCCGTCATAACCTGTTGCGTCGGTGTGCTTATATAACTTATAAAGTATATGAGATAGCTTATTAACTGGATAAAATATCTAAAAGATAAATAAGAAATCTTAATATATACTCTTAAAGATATCCTTTTTAACAGTGATATGTTCAACTTTTGAAACTAAAAAAATAATCCTGATCAACTTTATCCTTTGTGTATTTAGTCCTCAATAAACCAAACTACATCATAGAATATTATTGAGTGAATTATCTTAATTGTTGTTCAAAATAATTTTGTGAACTGTTAGATAGCTGTTTAACAAACGCAGACTAATGCCGTTACAAGGCAGCACTAGCACCCGCAGAGTGGAAAAGGATTAATGTAAGTTGCAAAACTTGTTTCCCAATCCGATATAAATAAACATGTTTAAACTAAAAAACGTTCCTATGTATACCTTTTTCAGGTAAATGGGCGACAACTCAATTAATTCTATAATCATCCGACAATAGTAATGTTATGTCTCTGTCTACAAGTAAGAATGATGAAAGTATAGACACAACATTATAGATAGTTATACATTCGTTTACATATTATTCGCATACAGTAATTTCACAATTGCTTTTTTTGAATGATACAGAAATGTATTATCATTTTACCAATATAGTTAAGTCAAACTTATTTTTAAATGATGCAATCATTATTGCGAGCGATTTATTTCATTTTTATACTTTAACTGCTGAATGTACAAATATATACGTAATGAACAAAAAGAAATATTTATACGTTGTTTATATGCATCATCTTTTACTGCAATTGTGTGTTACAAGTAATAGTAAACAAAACACAACTTGGAATCTAAGCAACATGAACACACCAAAAACTGTGGGGATCTCAGTTGAGCCGGAAGGGTAAGCAGATCCTGCTCCACATGTGGCACCCGACGTGATGCTCATGTTTTAACAAACCCGGTAAAAAGTCTTATTCGGTAGGTCAGATTCGTGGTGAAAAATGAAGTCGATTGTAGGTACGACATAAAGAAAATGTCCAAATTCATCTGTGAAACGGTTATTCCGTAACGGTCAACAAACTCGTGATGGCGTCTGTAAAATTTACGACGAATTGATATCAAACTTCACAGTTTAGAATTCGTGGTTTAATAGCTTTCTTTTGAGCAGCAATCCTCTATCAAGGACATTATGATTAGCGGTACAGGCCCGGGAATAACATATAAATTCGGAGATATGAACCCTGTATGCAGGCGCTGTGGGAATTTTGCTACATAGAAATGGAATGTTCACCATGAGGAAGCTGAAATCATCCCTTTTGTCGTAAAGTTTTGTTTTCACCCGGCCCTCATTGTCAATATCTATATGTTAGTGAAGATATGAGGCAGACTTAACTTTATCTGGTGTATCCCTAACTCTAGTTCCATGAGATAGATGCGATCATCAAAGCACCATGTTTATTATTTAGTGAGAGAACATCATCTATATAGCGGAAGGTAAAGTTAAATGATATTGCAAACTCCTTATATTTCTTCTTACGGAGTTCCTGTATGAAGTCAGCCTCATAATAATAAAGAATCAAGTTGTCAAAAAAGGGGTAAAATTGGTTCTCATTGGAATGCCGACAGTCTGTTGAAAAATACTTCCTCCAAACGTAACAAATATGCTGTCAATCAAGAAATCAGGCATCTTGATAATGTCAATTTCAGAGGATTTTTTGTTTGAATCAGAATGATACTTTACAATGAACTTTTTTATTAGAATTATAACACAATTAGGCAGGAATAAGAACATAGTCTCGTCTAAAGGACATCACAAAAAATAGACTAAACAGTAAAAGCAATATTCAAAAAGACAAATAAAAGAATAATGAAACATGTTATTACAACGATAAAGAACAATTTTCTACATACGAAAATGCATGTTCCAAGTCAGAATGATGACGGTTATTATCTCTTCGTTTGACGCGTTTGAGCTTTTGATTTTGACATTTGATTACCAACTTTGCTTAGTCTTTGAGGCATGATTTTTTTATTAGTTGTTAATGGCTTTAAACTAGCTGTCAGATAACTGCGAGTACTCTCAGATCTGTTCATTGTGTCTTTTGTGTCGGGATGTAAAAGTACCCGGCCATGTTCACTTGTATTTTTGTCTATCTGATGAGTTAAGCCTTTTTCAACTGAATTTTATAGTTCGTTCTTATGTTGTACTGTTATACCACTGTCCCAGGTTGGGGGAGGGTTGGGATCCCGCTAACGTGTTTAACCTTGCCACATTATTTATGTATGTGCCTGTACCAAGTCAGGAGCCTGTAATTCAGTGGTTGTCGTTTGTTTATGTGTTACATATTTGTTTTTCGTTCATTTTTTTACATAAGGCCGTTAGTTTTCTCGTTTGAATTGTTTTACATTGTCTTACCGGGGCTTTTTATAGCTGACACTATGCGGTATGGGCTTTGCTAATTGTTGAAGGCCGTACGGTGACCTATAATTGTTAATGTTTGTGTCATTTTGGTCTATTGTGGATAGTTGTCTCATTGGAAATCATACCACATCTTCTTTTTTATATCTACGTTTAGAATTTTCCTCAGAGTTCGGTATTGTTGTTATTTTATTTTTTTCTACTCGTGTGATGTGTTTTATCTCTTGATTTTGCAATTTGAAATGAAGCATTCTGATATGAATTTTCTTTAAAGTTTGATATTTTTGTTATTTTACTTTTTATTACAGTTCACTAACTGGTTGGAGTTTTGCTTTTTCCTACAAACAGGACATAACTTTTTATTTACCAAAATTTACGTCATGTCGTCTTTTTGTTTGATCTTGGATGAAAACAGAAATAATAGACAAATATATGACATGTTGACATGTCATGAAATGTCATGACATTAATCCTAGATGGCAATACTTCAGTTGGTACTCACATGTATGATGGTTTGAATCATTAGTACAACTGTGTCACTATAACCTTTAAACCAATTATCATTTTAGTTGTTTTGAATTATAATTCCAAGAAATATTAAAATGTTAACGAATATCTTAAAAGGAGAGTAAGATTATTTATGTTCAAAGCATAAGTCACATTTATATATATTAAACGATAATAAAATACTTCGATATTTGTCATTATATTGTATACGTTTGGATTATAATTTTACAGGAATGTTCTATGAGGTTGAAAGTATTTGTAATTACTTTCATTCAATTTCAAACACTGTTAACTATATCAATGATTTTGGTTTCATTTCTACAATTGATGACGTTAATGGAGTAGCATAGCATACTTTGGAACAATTGGTGGCCTTCGGTTGTTGGTCGGGTTGTTGTCTCTTTGACATATTCCCTATTTCCATTCTTAATTTAATTTGTAACAAACACAAATTATCACAATTGTTATAAAGACGAATACATGATGACGTTAATGAAAACATTTATATGTCCCATTGCAGATTCTAAAGAAATTGATAATTAATAACATATATTCTTAATGGTTAAAATCGAAATACTTCGGTCACACCTTCGTTTAAGATAGCGAATTTAAATCATCTGTATATAATATGTCAAAGCTACATGTTAAACCAGTTGGGAGTCGGTAATTACTTTTTCATGACTGGCTATCGTAAATATTTACTTGCCTCAGAATGATATTCCAAAACAAAGGTTGATAACCAGTGAGCAGGTACTTATACTGTTCATGTACTTATATTGATATGTGCAACCAATGATCATGATAATCTCCATCACCGTCTGTCTGTCTTTACTCTTATCTGTTCTATATTGTATTTCATCAAGTGCGCCCTGATAGAAGATGATATGTATGTATAGTTACAGTGGTTCTAAATACCACATTTAATAGACGAACCATACGATCATAGAAACCAAGACTTTGACAGTCTAAAACCATGAGATAATTACTGAATAATAACAGAATCTAGGTATTGCTGTCGGTTAGAGCCAAGGCTCCGTGTTGAATGACGTATTTTGACATATAATGTTTTACTTTTACAAATTGTGACTTTAGTGGGGAGTTGTCTCATTGGCACTCATTCCAAGTTTTATTATATCTAAAATCTGGGAGTTCACGATTTAGGTATTATTTGTCTTTGTTATAGAATCGATTTCAGTAAATTTGAGTTTTATTATGTCGGCGATGTGTTTCTATTTTTATGTTAAATGTTTTATTGGGCTTCTTACTAATCGATTGAGTTTGACCCACTTTTTTACAGTTTGTTTTCATGGTTTTGTTTACACTACTGTCCCTAATAAATGGGAGAGTTGAGGCTTACGAACATGTTTAACTCCTCCACATTCAGTGTGTGCCGACGTTTGTCTGTTCATGTCTGTTATAGACGTTTTTTTGTCAGTTTAATTGGTATACATTAGGACGTTAGATTTCTTGCTTGATATGTTACTTAATTTTCCATGTTTACCTTTTATTGTGAAAATCCACTATGATATTTAAAAGAATAAGACTAGTTTTTCCGCAATATTCTCTCTGTGTGAGATCAAAGACCAAATAAACTTCTAATGTAAAATAAAGTTAGAATTGCCTCGACTTTCGTTTGATAATTTCACAAGGTTGAAAAAATTATATCATCCCTTTTATTCTGTATTGTACTTATCAAAAAATAATATTTCTTGGTAAATTTATGTCGCCCCTGTGACATTTTGAGAAAAAATGCATGATAGATGCTTTTTTAAAAAATGATCAGATACAAATGAAATGTTTTTATATACAGATGCTGTTTTCATCTTTCCAGGAAATAAACTCTAAAAACAACGAAAATCAATGATTGGATTATGCGATCTTTGGTATATTCATTGACGACGATATTGGAAATAAAAGTATCACCCCTTTCATTTTGTATTGTAATTTTCAAAAATAACGTAAATTTGTTTTTGTAAGTTCACAGTCACAGTAAAATTATAAAAAATATTTCATGATAGATGCTGGTTAAAAAGCAAATATAAGATACGAATGAAATTTCACTATAAACCGATAATGTTTTGATCATTCCAGAAAATAAACTGTTATCTTAGCATAACAACGATATTCAATGATTGGATTATGCGATCTTTGGTATATTCTATGACAACGATATTGAAATCATTAACAGTTTGTCACAGAAATCAATGTAGGCGTGGAAAGAAATCTTATTTATACCTCTTGTATCTCATTATCATTCTCACTGATTTTTTACACTTCGTTAAAGTAAAAGGTAAGATTTTATAATAACTTGTATATATGTATTTGTAGGAAAGTAAATTGACATGCACAGAATTATATTTTCATGAAAACAAACAAAAAGTTGAGTGAAAATATCATTTAGTGTCTCGTGCTTTCATTCTTTGTTTAGATACATATAAATTAAATTGGAAAAGTACGTTTTTATGTTTAAAAAAAGGCGGATTCGTCTCATCATTCAAAAGACACTATTAAATTTTCAAATTGAATGTTTCTGAAATCTTGTAAGTTAATGGATAAAAGAATTAATGACATTTTAGGTATAAACTCCTATGTATGTTTATAATTAAAATATACTTAACTAGTCTTTTTTATATGTTTATAATTCAAATCTATGCCATAAAAATCAAGTTGCAACAGTCTTTCATTATTAGCACAGTAGTGTTCGTAATTCAGCACACATGTGTATATATTTCCAACTTTAGTGGCCTCGTTTACATATTTTACTCCGCACTATTCATTATAAGAATTATAGCTTACTATCGGAGTTAGTGTCTGTTCATAGTTAACCATGCTATCAAAATAAGCTTAACTTACATGACGACGTGCATTGTTTGGTTTGACTATGGAAGTGTTATAGTGACTGTTTGATAAAATCTGATCCACTACTCTGTAAAACAGTGAATTAAATGCATCATAAGTGATCACTATGAGTAATGTGTTGCATAATCTTTATAAACTAAAATAAGTTCTGATATTTCTACTTTTTATAGCAAAATTTCCTACTAACAGCATTATCTGAAAATAATATTATTTCATACGATACTACCCCAACAAATTAAGACACTCTCCATAATAGATCTTTCCTACGTGCGAGGTTAATGACTGAACATCGATAGTATTTATTTCTCGATAGTGGTTTTAACTATCTTTTTCAAAATTTGCTTCAATATATTTTAGTAACCATTGCAAATGTCATTTGTCATACGTAAAATATAAAGACATTCGAATAATTTTCCAAGAAATATTTGCAAGTGTTTTAAAAATTGTATAGAATACAAACTTTAATTTTTAGATTTCTTAGAAAAACACATCATGCTATTACTAATCACAGCGCCTCAAAGTAGTTTACTTCCTTCAAATGAGTTGTGTACATAAAACCGAACTTATCCCAGGTAGATGAAATACTGTTTATTTTTCTCTATATCTCCGTAGAACAGCGGAATAAAACTGAATTCTTTCGGTTAACATGATACAGTATAAAATAAATAATATCCAACACGATACTAGTTAATGACAGGGGAAATTCTGGAAATAATATCTTTCTCGCTTCATTCCCTTTCACACCTATGTTGTTTTGTTTAAAATGTAAATCTATAATTGATTTCTATATAAGCTTTGTATTATAAATGATCATAGAACAAGACATATCTTTTTTTTTAAATTGGATGTTGAATGCATTGCTGTATAAAGTTATCAAATTGCAAAAATAATATCCAGGCACCAAGGAGGGGACTTTTAAACTTTAATTGACACTAAAGTTGCATTATAAGATTGATAAATTTGGACAATTTTCCATTAAGGGGGGGGGGGGGGTGAAGCTGAAACACAACTATTAGATAACTGTTCCATATAAACTGGAATATACTCTTTTTTATTTATAAATGCATTAATTAATATTTTGCGCACTATTTAAGATACTTTCACTTAGATACTATTTGAGTTATAACTTTCTAGGGTTACAAAATGTACACAAATCTACATTACGTGTAATGTATGTTTTTGTTTTGATTCTTAACGAATGTATACAATAAGAATAAAAGCTATTAATTCAAAATTTCAACCACATAATGATACATAGATGTATCAATCCTATCCAATATTTCACTAGATTGTTTAACTGTTATTTTCCTTCCTGTATGTCCAACAGGCAACAGTCTTATATATATTAAATTGAACCCTAGCTGAAAATACTATTCGATTTTATGAAATTCTTCTTGACATGGATGCCATTCTTTTGAACATTTTTTAAAATATTCTTACTCTTTATCCCATGTATACTTTTTTCAGGCTGTAAAATTGGTTTAGTTACACAATAAAGTCATGGAAGTGTAATTATTTTCTAAATAATAGGGTTAGTATATTATGCAATATCGTAATTGCTGGATGATGTCTGAAAGTCATGATGAGTTAAGCTAAATGGACATTTTCTATCATGGACGAGTTGATACAATAATGAATACATATTATATTGTTGTGAAGAATTTTATTTTTATTGTGATGTTAAAGAACTTGCTTGCTCACTCATGTGTCATCTAACGACGTTCTTTAAAACACTAAACAAATGGTATTTCAGTAATAAATGTTAGCCAGAGACCAATTTAATTGTCTCATGATCTGTCATGAATGAAAGACAAATCCAACTTATATTTAAAATAATACCTTCATGGCAAATTATTCCACATAGAATCTATAAGTGATTTAAGATAAATCCAGGGGGAGCTATTTTTCTGATCATTACTTACCCATTTATTGTACGGCTAAATCAAATAAATTACTTCTGTCAATTATTCTTCATGGCAGATAATACCAATTTAAACCCTACTTAAATGGTGCATGGGGAGTATATATATGTGTTTGGTCTACACCTTATTGGGGAATAGCCTAAACTGGTATGGCAATTATTATTTTTAATTGCTTAGTAATAGGTCGTAGAAAACAAAACTCTACAATAAGATATGATTTTAATTTACTGATTCCGAACCTTTCAGTTAATGTATCAACATATCGGTAGCTTCTATAATTACCATTGATACCTTGTTCCTAACCTTATATTTTTAATAGAGAATTTATATATTCAAAGACTCTATGCAAGGAAGTTACTGACGAAACGTTTGCAGGCAGTGTCATGACTAGGTTGAACGTTACTAAATATTTGGGTCACGTACAATCACTGATATGTTTCATAAGTCTTCGCCAGAACCCCATTTTGTCTCTTGGTATACGAGTTACTCTCTATTTTCAACTTAACCTATCACCTGAGTTACAATAGTCATTATCATCACAAAATGTTTTATAAATAGAGCAGAAACTACTTACAATGCAATCAACCTCATTTTAACCTCGGTTGAAGTATGGTTCGCATTTCTGTTCATTGCTTATAAATGCCATTTTGTCTTTTCAGTATTTTTTCTTTTTGGACATGACACTTTTGTCCATTGCCATGGTTTCTTCCAATTTGTGAATTGCTTCTTACTATAAACTACAATTATCTGAAAAATTACTGTATTACTGTCAAGATTTTAATGTATTTTCCCATGTTGTAGAGTAAAGTCACTGTGTTGTTGGTGGTATATCCTGGTTTGAACCAAACATGATATTTCATTTCAAAAAATTTCAAAAAAATGAGATGTGTTTCTCCATGTCTTCAGAGAACAGCACTGAAATAAAATAATCGTTACAATAGTTGACTGTTTTTAAAATCATTCAGTTTGAACAGAAAAGTAGTTCATAAATTGTTAATGACATTTCTTATTGCATATTTGAAAATAACCGGTTGATATATATAAATTTGTTTTTTCTTTACCTTTACATAACACGTCAAAGTCAATAGGAAGTCTTTAGATTAACCTTTTTATTGCGTAAAAATGTCATAAACATTGGTTGAAGAAGATTTGACTTATTGAACATAGCATAAACAAAACATTTTTTTTTTCCATTTTAAAGTTATTTGATTCAAATACCACAAGGTCATTCGTCGAAACTTGGGGGAAATCTTGCTTTAGTGAAACATTTCATGAAAAATGAGCGAAAAATTTTGAAAGATTCTCAAAAATGATAATTCAGACACTAATCTCATACTGAACAAATGTTTTAAGCTTTGAATAAAAATAAAATTTGTCTGATAGTCGACAAATATGTATTGGCAGGTATATGTTCACCAGCTCGTAGGCTATGATACCAAAGTGTGATGTGAATTGGACTACAATAAAGTAAAAATATTTCAGTTCTCAAAATTCTTATTTGTTTTAAATTCTAATGTATCTATTTAAAATGGTGTTCCACTGCTTTACGTGTGGTCACTAGGAAAACCTGTACGGTTGTTTTAAAAGCCAGGAGGAAAGTTAAGAAAAAAGATATGATTTGTAAATGCAATAATATTTTTATTGGTTTTAGAATACATGTAACATAAACGTCATTATCAACAGGTTAATTGACATATGATCTAAGTTTCAAAAAACAATTATCAATTGAGAGAACTCCTTAGTATAAGTGTAATATATGACAACTTTAAGTATTTATTAAAGAAAAAAGTGTTAATAAATAACACAATATTTTATAAAGTTATTAACACATCTAGTATAATACTTTGAATTGTGACGAACGCGTTAAAGATTACCAGGTAAACCAGAGGTGAAAGTGCTGAGGTGATAATACAAGAGTATACATTAAATAAAGATAAATAACAAAGTCAATTCAATTAAGGTGGCTCGTGGGTACAAAAATTTTAGCAAAAAATTAAACCTTTATATTTTCATTACAAATTTTATTTATTACACTATTAGTTGTTACTTTATGATATGGTACAAAAAACAACCCAAAAAAATGATTTGGTTTGGCCCCAGATGACTTTAAAAATTGAAAAAGCTCCAAATTATCTCCCTTTGGTGCAAAAATGCCATTTTTTGGCCTTAAATTTGAATTATTTTTTTAACTCATCGGTGACCTATATTTTTTATTATTGTTTTCAAATAAGCTGTACATAAACTAAATAATTGTAGATTTAAGCAATTTCTTATATTAGGTTATTTTTTTATTTCGATATTTCCTCTTTTTCTCCTATTAGTTCAACAGAAAAAAAGGACATTAACAAAAATGTATACTTCTTCCAGAGGCAGATTTTAGCTTAAATGAACGGTGACCCCATTTTTTTATTTCATTTTTCTTTTAAGTATATGATAAAGTTCATTTATGAAAAAATATATCGAAATCCTATATTAGGAAAAAAAAATCATTTATACCCAGGAGCCCCCTTAAGAACTACAGAAAAGAGACGAAATTACAAACGTACACTTCACAAAACATTACATAGAAAAGAAGGATAGACTTGTAACGTTTAGCTAGAGAATTATATGATTGCCATAAAATAGGGGAGAAAACAGTAGTGTGGTTACGCCAAGTCAGTGATCATCTATGACACGGTTATTTCATAACGATCAATCTATTCAAAACTTTGAAAAAATGTCTTCAAATTTACTGTTCAAAACTTTTGGTGCAATAACTTCCCTCTATAAAAATAAGTTTGATAGAAAAAAAAGCAAATCATAGAATTTCATATAATATGACCTTTGGTTGTTTTTCATTTGTTTGGTGTGTTTGAGCTTTGATTTTTCCATGTGTTACTGTACTGTTCATTTTTATTTTTAATTTTCCTTAAAGTTCAGTTTTTTGTTTTGATATTTTCTACACGAAGACACGTTTTATAACATAAGTACTTATAATTAAATGTAACATTAAATTTAAAAAGTATATGAAAATATGTTGGTATTATTTTTAAAATAAGACAAGTTTCCATCAGAAACCAAATGTCGTAGAAATTAGTAACAATGATTATGAACAGCTGCAATGTATCTCAAAGTGGTCAGTAAGATGTTTTGATTGATTCGTTTTTGGGGTATTTAAGGATCATTGTCACTCCCTAATATGTAAAGATCACAGTTCCTCACTTATATGTAAATAATTAATTCTATATCACTAAGTTCAGTTTAATTTATTAAAACATCGCCTTGCTGCTTTTCAGAAGCCTCTTTCTCATATTTTTCATTTTCTCATTAATCAGCGTTGGTTTTGAATCTTCCACCTGTTATTTGTAAAAAGCTAATATTTTTTGATAAGTTTATAACTTGTTGTGACTTTTCACAACGACAATTTATGCAATTTACGTATAAAACTATCTACAGAAAAAAAAAAATTCAATAGGGTCGTGTTTGAAGCTGTAACATATTTATTAACACGAATTGATATATGGAAATCAAAGTGTTATGTCTTTCTAATCTATTCACGAGAATCACTTTACCAGATTTAGCACAAAAAGAATTAAACAAAATAAATATTTCATCAAAGCTTTTAGCACTGACCAATTGAACGATAACTTCCTTTATGGTTAAACTTTTCCCCTTTTCAAAGTCATTTATTGTATATTGGTATTATTTCCACTGAGGAATGAATTCATCTTTCAGAATCTGTTTATCTATTCTATTTTAAGATAATATTCAGTATACGATAAATAATTCATAGAAAAATAAGGGTATGTCCTTTAAGTTAGACATAGAATATAAAGTGGTTTAGGTATTGTAAATGAGACCAAACCTAAACCACAAAACAAACAAAAAACTAAAAAGTATACAAACAAATTAAATAAAACATATAAACAAATTGTAGAAAAATGTAATCATTGTGAAAGAACATACACATGAAGAAAGAACAGTTAGTGTTTTAAGGAGATAAACATTTTAATGAATATGAATGATTTTTCGAAATACAGTTAACTATGTTTCTTTTATATGACTTATTCAATTGGGAAAAGTATATCGCAGTTTTTTTTCTCTTTGTTCAAATATTTCATTGTTGGATTTGGGGACAATTGCTGTCCCCTTAATGTCAAGGAACAGTAAATGGGCTATGTCGCAGATTTTGCTAAAAATCTGCATACAACCTTAGCTCGTTGAACTACAACTGAAAATCGAAAAGTTAATACATTTATCTCTTTTATTATTTGAAAAATTGCAGATTGATTTCTTTTAATATGGGTGAATATATGTATAGAAAGCACATAAAATCGGCGAAAAACCTTCTAAAATTTGTTTTAAAATCGCCAAATCTTTAATTCTACTCCATAGATTTTTCAAAAAATTAAATGCCAATTATATAAGTAAAGGTAAATTATTGTGTAGATTGTAGTGTGTTTTGGGGGACTTTTATTAATGTATTTTATTTACTGTAGAATATTGTGAACATTTTATACGCAAACTCAATCTGTGTAATTAATATGAATGTATAACTTATGTATGGAAAAAATATTAAATAGATTTTTTTTTTTATGATAGAGTCCACCGTTTATCCCTGGACGTTGGATCATTGTAAACACAGGGCCCCTTGTGTATTCTTCCCTGAGTTATACAAGGAAAATGTAATCAGGTGATTTTCAATAAATGTATTTCAAGTCTTAAAAAAAAAAAAAAAAAAAAAAAAAAAAAAAAAAAAACTATATATTGTTGACACAAAAAAAAATCTGTTTTAATGATATAAAATAATCATAGGGTCACCGACTTCGTTTTTTTGTCTAATAATCTATTTGTTACCTTGTTGGTAGTGAAAAACGTCAAAAATCAACGTTTTACGGCCTGCAACGGGATAACGTTACGATTATTTCGACGGTTTGTTGGATTTTTTCACAAGGAAAGCAACTTTGAATGATGTATGTCGTAAAAACGAAGTCGGTGACCTTATCTTTATTTTGCATCATTATTACGGAAATTTGTGTATCAACAACATATAGTTATTTTTAAGAAAAATCTATGGAGTAGAATTAGAGATTTGGCTATTTTAAGACAAATTTTAGAAGGGTTTTCGCCGATTTTATGTGCTTTCTATACAAATGTTCACCCATTTTGTAAGAATTCAATCAGTAATATTTCAAATGATAATTGATATAAATGCATTATTTTTTCGATTTTCAGTTGAAGTTCATCGAGCAAAAGTTGTATGCTAAATTTTACTGTAATCTATGACATAGCCCATTTACTGTAACTTGACCTTAATGTGCACTCTATTTGTATAAAGACCTTGTAATTTTTAGAAAACAATAACATTTTACAATAAAGAAGATGTTTGTGATGGATTTAAATATGAATCTTCGGATTTTAGTCGATGCATCATTTTTTTATTTTCAATGTACCAAACTACAAGGCTTTTACCGGAGTCCATATTACTTATTGTCATTTGCTAATTATTAGAATGAATTTATCTGTTTATCGCCAATATTGTTGTTTATTATACGTCTATATCCTTGCCCGTCTTTAGTGATATTGGTTTTGTATTGACGCTCATTTTTCTGGTTTCTGGGTTAGATCCGACCCTATAATAATCTATAAGATATGTATAGTCCGTAAATTCGGGAAGGAAGGGATACCATTATATATTTTTTCAAAGAGTCAGGAAGCAAGAAATAGTATTATTTCTTCCTTAACGGTGGAGAAATAGAATAATTAGTATGATTTTTCTATGTTAATTGGTACCATTGGCTCAATATAACGAATCGTTCTTCTATAATTGATCAAATAGATTTTTCAAGGATGAGACTTTTTCTTTCAGGTATTACATTCCAATTTAGTAGTAAATTTATCATTATAACTAGTTCAACGTGTTGCTTTTATTTTAATGTCTCTAACGTTGCTGTCCTGAAGTTAATATGAATATTGTCTTATTAAACAGCCCTAAAATTAATGGTTTCCAAAAGAAAGATTATAAGTCTGTGTTTCTTACTTTTTATATATCTAGGGGATATTAATCATTATACTTTTGAAACACGTTTTTCGATGAAGAGAAAGTCAAATCAACATCTACTTGTAGTTAATAAAGGAATATCCAACTTTAATTTGATATTACGATAAAACAAAATGTGCAAATGAGACAACCACCCTCTAGAGATCAAAATGACGCATATCTAAATAAGTTATTCAAACACGGAGAAGACATTTGAAACCTTTATCAAATAAAAGTCGTAACTTACATACGAACTAAGACAATAAGACAAAATGTTATATTTTTAAAAAAAACAACAATAAAATGGTATGAGTGTCCACAAACGTATTCAATAAAGACATAGTTTTTTTTCTTTGAAGCATTCATCAGTTTGTGACTATTGAAAATAAGGTATACAGAAAAGATAACAGAAAGGAAAATCATAATAATTTTGTCTTAGGAAGTACACCACTAATTCATGGTCCCATTGCTTTCTATGTTAAATTCCTCCGTTTCAAGCAGGTATACCTCTTTTATTTCAAGTTCAAATAAAGTGGCAATCATTGCATTTCAAAGCAACACTTTATGGTGTCTTGTACTGAAAATAATCAACATACCTTGCATGGCATATAAGAAAGAACTGGTTCCCGGAACTTCAGATGTACCAAAACAGGTACTTCAGATTCGACAAACAGACAAAATGTACCCTCTTTTTAAATTTGGTGCAGTTTTTTTAATATTCAAAACTAGAAGTACAAAAGTGTTCTACAATGATCACCGGTCCTTCAGTTTTCATTTGAAACCAAAAATACCTAAATATTCTACATATTTTGAAAGTTACACTCATGCGTAGGAACTATTTTGTGTTAAATATGTACTACTTTCTGGTATGTGCTTTCTGGCCGGGCCTGATTTAGTGGTGTTACACCCTAACGAAATAAATAAGGTCAATCTATCTTTGTTACAGGCTGTGCAAAATTCTCATATGTTGGGTAAGATGTATACATGGAAAAGACATTTGTTATGACTAGAAAGAAATATGAGAAGATGCTTTCTTAAATGAGTTTACTGTACAGTGGTTGTAGCCTCATCAGATGAGCCAATGCTTTTTGCGTTTTTGAAATTAAAAACTTATACTCTAGGCTAATGTTACCTGCTTATCATACAATTCAAATAAATATTGCATCGGAAATATTTCCAATCAATTACAATATCAAACGTTTTTTCAAACTCTCTATTCTTAAATACGACCCAGGTCATTTGCAGTTGATGTTTTTAAAAAAAACAAAAAATAAAACTGATAGTTCAAATTGTATAGACTCTATGTTAATTATATAACTGATGTTGTCAACTACAGTTTACAGTGATCATATTTCAGTAGTATATTCAAGACAGATGTAACCGTGGTGACTATAAACGAATCTTACACTGTTGCAATATTATTAGCGCAACCATTGTATTAAAGTCTCATACTAACCTATTTAAGTTCCGCAAGCTTTCCACTTGATCGGAGGTTCTTTGATGATAATAGCTTGATAATACGACAAACAACATCAATAAACTATCAACATCATCTCAAACCACCGGACCTGTTGATAGTTTCGTTTAATTGTATAAGATTTTTTTTTTTTTTTTTAACAACATAATTATATTTATTCATCTTATCTTGCTTGTTACAAGTTTCACCAAGAGTCCAAGCTTCTCTGGATTTACCCTGTTACACTCCACTGATTATCCAGGGAAATAAACAGCTGGCCTAACTTATTAACTTATAAAAAATAATATAATGGTTGTGTAAGTTGTCTTATGCAGAGATTTATCAATGCTAAAAATTCTTTCTAATTGACAATTACATTGGACATCTTGATTTATATGCATCTATTCTTTTATTAAATTCATTTTCAAAAATACTAAAGACATCAACAGTTTTTGTTCTCTGCTCGGATACATAGTATGACTTATAGATAGAAAAACTTAATACTGTTAGTATATAATTCAAAAAATAATAATTACTATCCTTGATTTTATATCCAAATACCAGATGTTGCAATTTAATGTCAAAATCTATTTTATTTCTTTTAAAGAGTTCATAGATTTTTTGCATCAGATTTTTTAATTACTAATGTTTGGATTTTATTCTTTAGTGTCGGCGCTGATATTGATATTTTTAATCTACATTCTGATTATTTTGTATTTATCTTAAGATATTTTAACTTTTTCTGTATTTATTGTTCTTATTTCACTGATTCAGAAGAATCTAATTTTTCAGAAAAATATGATGAAGGAGGTTGTATTAGCTGTCTTTTGTGGTTTGGCTTTTGCCATGGCGACACCTGTTCTACCAGAAAGAGATCTTGGTGAAATCGATCCCATTGACTCCTGCTTATTCCTGTGTAATATTTGCTTCAACGAAGACGTAAGTCCTTTTTTGCTATGAATAAGCAGTATATATAGAAAAATGTTATGTTGTGTAATTGCCATTGAGAAAACTATATCCACCAAAAACAAAAGTACAAGTATTCAAACAACTTTCAACAAAGTTTCAGCAAAACCATATAACTCATATATTTGTAGTTTGTGAAAATCCTTAAAAGTTATACAACTAAATCATGTTTTGCTATATCATGTAATTCATATCAGTCGACTTATGTAATGTTCACCATTCATTCACCGTTTTAAATTATGAAGAATCTATGATAAGTTCAATGTTCGTACATCAAAATAAAGAAATAACTTAAACCGATTGATCTGTCTTTTGTTATAGGAGTTGTTAACTAAACTGAACGTTTTGATGTACGCTAGATTCTGGAATTAAGAACAAAGATTTCAACATACCAAAAGTAATTTCTTTTCCTTTCAAATGACTTGATCCGGGTTTAATTCCTGTAATCTTCGTATGTGTTAAATGCACGTATTAGTACTTACATTTTCCCCCTGCTATTATGGCTCTTAAAGTGAAGTCAATTACACGTGTCCTCTAATGCCTTAATGATTCTATAAACGATGGTCTCATTAAATCAACAGATCGTTAGCTTCTTATTTTTTATTTGACAATATGGACAGGACATTATTTATTTCGTGTTTAAATAAAGATAATTTCATACCAAATTCAGTACGCAAGACATGTTTTTTAGAAATAAACTTCATAAAAATTCCTCCAAATTTGGGATTCTAAATAACATAACGTTTTTGGTGCATCAAAACCAAACGATCTTAAGTTGGTTAATAAAACAACAATTATCTGTAACTTTGAATAATTACTAAGATTGTAGATCGACGGGCGGCTTAAACAAAGAAAGGTTAATGTCATGTGAAAACCAAATCCAATAGGTATTTAATTTACTATACAGACTGGTTTGCGACCAAAACAACACTGTATATACTCTAATGTTTAACAATTAGCTGGCTTTCTCTATAAGACATTCGCACTAATTAACAATGCCAACATAATTAACAATCGTGACAAAATTGATTGAGTACATATTATAATCAAACCTCTATGGAATCGGTAAGATGCGATTTTTGTCAATGACCGGAAATATCAAAATAAGATTTGTCTTTCAAAAAGACATAATTATGTAGTGTAAGCTGGCCTGTCTTAAGTAACATAAAGAGAACTCCGACTGTTCAATGCCGATTGAAACTATTTTTTGTTAACGTATTTCAAAGAAAACGAATGAATAGTAATCAAGGATCTGGATGTTCTTAACATTGATCATTTTTATATATAGTTCGCAGGACTCATTTTTCTGAAAGGAGGAGCAGTGCCAATTTCCCATGAATTTATATCAACAGCATGAGCATTTTTGAATTGTCAATATGTATATGCGTACTTCATGGAAACATTTTTGAATCAAATTTAAGATGTATGCAATAGATAGCTCCTCCATAACAGCATTCATCGTAGATTTTATCTAAAAACAAGCAAATTAAAGTATATATCTTTGAAATTAAACATTATTTCCATAAAAAGCTACGTATTCTCTTTCAAATAAAAAAAAAAATGTAATCAAGTTGGTAATGAAAGTCAAACTTTTTGTTTTTTTTGCCAAATTTGTTTTTTCGCATTAGATTACAATAAGATAAGTTCACCCCTTGTGAGCAAGCCCATCAAAAATTTACTTAGAAATCAAAGTTAAAAAATTTAAGAAGGGAGCAAACTTGCCCCTCGTTATTCTGTTCTATTCATATGCTGTAACTGTGAAGAGTTTTTATTTTTCATTTTTATGTTTTTTATGTTTTTAGATGAACCTTATGATGAAATGTGCTAACAGAGTGTGCCTTGGTGAACAAATGGTCACTGAATATTCTCTCTATGTAATCAAACAGCTGTGCCCAATAAAGGATGAACATATGGAAAAATACATCAACAACGGAATGAAGCATTAACTATATGTATTTTACACACATTCTGTAAATAAAGCATAGATAAGAAAGTCTTGTTTATGGATATATGTTTAGTATCATCGTTGCAAACACTTTAGGTATTTTATTAATATTATCATTAGATCACCAGTGAAATATAGGACAGAATAAACTTCAAAACTAAGACACTTAGACAAACAAATCAGTCTTGATTGCGGCCCCAACTTATTTATTAAGTTATAATTTTATTTTTTTCAATAAAACCCTGAACGTATGTATTTTTAAGTAAAAGTAGAATCACAACAAACTAGAGGCTCTAAAGAGCCTGTGTCGCTCACCTTGGTATATGTGAATATTAAACAAAGGAAGCAAATGGATACATGGCAAAATTGTGTTTTGGTGATGGTGATGTGTTTGTAAATCTTACTTTACTAAACAGTCTTGCTGCTTACAATTATCTCTATCTATAATGAACTTGGCCCAGTAGTATCAGTGGAAATGTTAATAAAATTTTACAAATTTTATAAAAATTGTTAAAAATTGACTATAAAGGACAATAACTCCTTAGGGGTCAATTGACCATTTTGAGCATGTTGACTTATTTGTAAATCTTACTTTGCTGAACATTATCGCTGTTTACAGTTTATCTTTATCTATAATAATATTCAAGATAACAACCAAAAACAGCATAATTTCCTTAAAATTACCGATTCATAGACAGCAACCCAACAACGGGTTGTCAGATTCATCTGAAAATTACAGGGCAGATAAGATATTAATCTAATAAGCAATTTTACCCCATGTCAGATTGCTCTAAATGCTTTGGTTTTTGAGTTATAAGCAAAAAACTGCATTTTACCCCTATGTTCTATTTTTAGCTGTGGTGGCCATCTTGGTTGGTTGACAGTGTCACGCCACACATTTTTTAAACTAGATACCCCAAAAATGATTGTTGCCAAGTTTGGATTAAATTGGCCCAGTAGTTTCAGAGAAGAAGATTTTTGTAAAAGATAACTAAGATTTACGAAAAATGGTTAAAATTGACTATAAAGGGCAATAACTCCTAAAGGGGTCAACTGACCATTTCAGTCATTTGACTTATTTGTAAATCTTGCTTTGCTGAACATTATTGCTGTTTACAGTTCATCTCTATCTATAATAATATTCAAGATAATAACCAAAAACAGCAAAATTTCCTTAAAAGTACCAATTCAGGGGCAGCAACCCAACAACGGGTTGTCCGATTCATCTGAAAATTCCAGGGCAGATAAATTTTGACCTGATAAACAATTTTACCCGATGTCAGATTTGCTCTAAATGCTTTGGTTTTTGAGTTATAAGCAAAAAACTGCATGTTACCCCTATGTTCTATTTTTAGCCGTGGCGGCCATCTTGGTTGGTTGACCGGGTCACGCCACACATTTTTTTAAACTAGATACCCCAATGATGATTGTGGCCAAGTTTAGTTCAATTTGGCCCAGTAGTTATAGAGGAGAAGATTTTTGTAAAAGCTAACGACGGACGACGACGACGACGACGACGACGACGACGACGGACGACGGACGACGGACGACGGACGACGGACGACGGACGACAAGTGATGAAAAAAGCTCACTTGGCCCTTTGGGCCAGGTGAGCTGAAAAACGAACTCCGAGGAAATTTCAAACTGAAAATTCTTATCAAATGGCAAAATGAAAGCTCAAACAAATCAAATAGATATAGGAAGATATGGTGTGAGTGCCAATGAAACAACTCTCCATCCAAACAACAATTTAAAAAAAAACCATTATAGGTCAATGTACGGCCTTCAACACGGAGCCTCGGCTCACACCGATCAACAAGCTATAAAAGGCGCCAAAATTACTAGTGTAAAACCATTCAAACGGGAAAACCAACGGTCTAATATATATAAAAAAAACGAGAAACGAGAAACACGTATAAATTACATAAACAAACGACAACTACTGTACATCAGATTCCTGACTTAGGACAGGTGCAAACATTAGCAGCGGGATTAAACATTTTAATTGATCCAAACCTTCTCCCTTTCTCTAAAACAATAGCATAACATCACAACATAGATAAACACATGGTAAAATATCAATTGGCAGGCTTAACTCAATCAAAACACGTAAATTAATACACTATGAACGAATAAATTTGATCTGCGATATCTGAATGCAAATGCACGGTTAATAACATATAAGGACAAACATTCAAGGCCAAAAAGCAGACAAGCAAGTCCAAACAAAGTCATGGCAAGACATCACTGCGAAATATTTAATCCTTCGAAAATATTCACTTTAGAAAGAAAACGGTTTTAATTATACAGGTAAATCTTGAAGTTTTTACAAATGCAGTAAGACGAAGTGAAAATAAGAAGATATTCCAAATAATCAAAGCTGGTATATAGACAAGATCCATATAAATATAAAATAACAAAAAATCATTGTAAACAGTATCAACAGGTCGAGTTAACAAGAAAATAATGCACAGATAACAATGTCATATTCCTGACTTGGTTCAGTCTTTTTCTTAGAAAATGATGGATTAAACATGTTATTATACCTAGCTTAACCTCTTCCTTTTGTGACAGTCGTATATGCTTCCAATTATATTTACAAATATGTATGAACAAAACGAACAGACAAATTAGGTAAAAATGTCAAAATTGGGGTACAACAGCCAATATTGTGTTATAATCCTAATCACAAAAAAAAAAAAAAAATATGAAACAAAGAAACACAAACAGGCATATACACAAAGCACACATACAAAAATGATACACTAGAATACAAAAAAGTATAACATAGCACAATAACACAGGGACGGGAGTATAAGCAGCGAGCAAAAATTAAAGTCGAATATAAAAAAATAGAAATACAGCATATCGCTTTCGTTTCTTCTAGATAACAATTGCGTGGTTTTTTTTTAATTGAATTGAATAATAATACTCTGAATCAACTTATTGATAAATATAGGCAACAGTAGTATACCGCTGTTCAAAACTCATAAATCCATGGACAAAAAACAAAATCGGGGTAACAAACTAAAACCGAGGGAAACGCATTAAATATAAGAGGAGAACAACGACACAACACCGAAACGCAACAGCACACAGAAACGGACCAAGCAACAGACAAAACACCACGAGAATAACAAATATAACATCAAAACCAAAGATATGAATTTGGGATAGACAAGTACCATGCCACGTCTTATCTCAAAAATAAGAGAAAACAAAAACGACTCAACGTTAAAATGCAACACACACACAGAAACGAACAATATTATAACAATGGCCATCTTCCTGACTTGGTACAGGACACTTTTAAAGGGGAATAAAAGTGGTGGGTTGAACCTGGTTTTATGGCATGCCAAACCTCGCACTTCAATGGCACAGTTAAATATAACATTGAAATGAAAACAAAATATTACAGGACTACAATACAAATAAAAAGGAGAACATATAAGACAAAGAAAAGCATGATTAATAGATAACAAAAAGCATCAGGTTTAAAATTCAATACGCCAAAAACGCGTCTAGTCCACACGAGACTCACCAGTGACGCCCAGATATAAAAGATCGAAAGTGAAAAAAATACAAAATTGTACAGCACTGAAGATCAAAAGTTGAAAAGGTTTTGCCAAATACGGCATTGTTTGTATGCCCAGGATAAGAACATTCATATTATATAGAACAATTCACGCTATTGCAAACAGTAAATTTTAACAAATGAATAACACTTTTCATTTGTTTCTCTTGGTTGTGAAGTAGTAAAATGGTTTCTAATGAATTTACGTTTAAGTATGTGCTAAATTCTATCTTAAGCAACTAGGGAGTGACTGTTATCGAATTTGAGCCGGTTTGAAATATGATAGCCAAGGACACAATATTGTAATTTAATTCACTGTTTACTAAGAACTTAGTATTGTCAAATTACAAATCAAATGGCTGTACGACATATTACATTAATTGATATGCACGTTTATGCAAGTGATACCAGCTGGAGATCTAACTGTATTTTCTATTTCTTCCTGTAACCAGAGTAGAATAAGTTGATTCTTAAATGTCTATCGAATCTCTCTCCGGATATTATAACAAATACGGTATACACCACGAATGTTCATGATATCATATTATCAGTATTAACATGATAAAGTTTACACAGAAATTAATACGTGCCAATTCATACATGATATCAAACACGCAGTGTAGTGTACCAATACGAAAAGATGATACGAAACTGGCAAAAAAACAAAACATTCCTACGACCCAAAAGAAAATAACATGGAACTGACAAATAACAGCCCATAAAGCACAAAACCGAAAACTAGATTGCGTTACGAATCTTTCTAAATCCCGAAGTGAATTCAGATGCTCTAGAAATGGCAGTCATAAATGCTCCACTAGTGATACTCGCAGTTTTATAGATCGTCCTGTTTTCTACTCTTAAATCGGGTTGTTGTCTCTTTGACACATTCCCCCTTTCCATTCTCAATTTTTTTAAAGTTTTATATCTTATCAATGTGTAAGCATCTGTAATAGCGGATTGGTGAATGTCTCTTTTGTAGGACGTAAAAAAATCAACTTATAACAGATCTTCCAGGACAAAGGCTGGAAAAGACTGCTACCATAACACAAAATAACACACATTGGATATATTTAAGCACGAAGTACAAAATTTACTACAAAGGTTATAGGAACCCGAACCTAAACTAATATAGTGGTGAACCCAGGTACCCATATAAGTGTAAGTGCTAGCTATGCTTCTTGTTGTACAAATGACTCTTGTTGTGTTAATACTTGCAAGTAAAGACTCCGTGAAATGGGTGAGATTTTATATTCGACAAGTAAAACATTTCAATGGTTATTTGTTGCACAGATATTCCATACAAAATCAAAAAGAAATTACCTCATTTTTATCTTTTGGAACCCTTGGTTTCATTTTTTCCTTGAAAGTAGCAATTCACTATCCTGAAATTCATGTAACAAATGCGTGCCCTGGAATATCTTATAAAAAATATAATTATAACTTGTATTGTAAATTTTACGATATATTTCAAAAGTTTGAATTCGACATAATATATGCAATGTCCAAATAAGTCAATCAGATAAATGTAACTAATTTCTAAACTGTTTAGGCCAGATAAATGTTTTGACGTGTGTCAGAAATAGGACTTTAAAATGAACTGATTCAGGTGATAATGATGTCTCAATATGAAAAATATAAGTTGAAGTAATCAACATTGCATTGTTAACTGACACCTTATCAACAGCCTTTATTCAAAGGAACAGATTATCAAGCAAACCGTTTGTTTTTTGGTTTCTTTTTTAATTTCAATTTAAAGTTTGACATGCCAAATTTGTATTTCCTGCTATGGAAGTGATCATGAGTGTGATTCACGTTCATCTGGATATCCGAAATAAAAATATATCTAAATAAATTAGGATCTTATTATAATAATGAAGTCCATAATATTATTTATATAGTTAATGATAATTTCATTATTAATAGAGAAATTCATGATAAATAAGCAAGAGATAAAACTTCGACTATTTAGAAATAAACCAAAAGGCCATCATTGATTTCAAAAGTCTGGCATAAATAAATGTTTTGTTTTTGAATCAGAACCATTAAGTTATCTGTGTGTTATGCGATCATACAATTTGTTTATATTTCACATAATAAACGGACATATGCAATAGACTTGTTGCTTTATTGATGACCTAGCTTGTGAAACTAACTTATGAACAAATACGTTTAATGTATAACAGTTGTTATCTTGTATAACATTGCACTTCGAATACAACTCAGCAATTTGATTTTATAGCCAGCACGATTCCGTGTTGCCTTACCATGACATTGATTCATATTAACGAACTGAAGTAGTACTAAGTATATTCCAATCGCTTGTCAATATCAAATCTTTGTGGCCAATTTTGATTCATTAATTTAGTAAATATTCTTAAGCCTGAGACACTTTTTTTTGCGAAAATCAAATTCACTTTCAAAGTGCTAAATTTATTTTTTGTAAGTCGTCACGAAGTTTTTTCTTTGATGAATAACTGTTAGGTGTTGCAAGTTTAATGGATTTGGTCGCACATTGTCGCTGTTTTCTGCAAAATATCCTCTAATAATGATTATTGTATAAATGTGTTAGGAATGTTGAAGAGTGTCAATTATTTTTGTGTCATTCTTAGTAACTGTATCTTTAATGAAGGACATTTTAGATCAATGAGACAACAATAAATAATTGAATGAACAGTGAATTTGGTACAGATGTAATTATGTTTATATGAATTATGGAAATGAAGTTCATTTATCTGTTACCATTTAGAATAGAAGTTATAATCTCTTTAATAAACTGTTTCCGTGAGATGGTTAACCAGTTAACAGCTAACTAAATTATGTATTACAGGTCAGAATATAATTTCATTATTGGTTTCCTTGGTGTGTATTTTAATTCCCACTACAGTTGGATTGCAATAATGTTACATTACATGTACCAAATATAGCAAAGCAGAAAAACAACCATTTACAATTCTGAATTTGATTTTAAAATTCAAAACGGAAATTACCTAATCAAATGGAAAAATCAAATTTAAACCTCAAACATGATCCTCTCCAAAACTTAACTGGTTGTTAACATAAGTGCCATGGAAATGAAAGCACTTCTTGTTGTATAAGTGGCTCTTAATGAGTTACTGCTTGCAAGTAAAAATTCGGTAATAAGTAGATGGGAGTTTGTCTTCGACAAGTGAAGTCGGTATAGTCTTTTATGACACAGATATTGAATAAAACTTTCAAAAAGCAAAATAACATTGTCATATTCCTGACTTGGTACAAACCTTTTCTTGTGTTTATTTACCTATATGGAGTTATTAACTTTCAGAAAGATAGTTCATTCTTTCGAAGAATCATCTTGTACGATACCATGTTTCAATGAAATATGTTCCAAGGTATAACATAATGACTTTTGTGAAGTCATTATTTTCCTTGATAAAAATGCAAACTATAATTTACTTCAAAATGATATTTGTCTGATAGTTTTTTGTTGCCGATTAGGAAATTTATTTTTCAAAGTTCAATATAGGTGTAAAAATCGTCAGTGCCCGCATTTTATTTTTAGAAACAAATAATGTAAAGTTTTGTTTATCTATCGCTACAATACAGAGACAATATGATATATGTGAGCTGGAGTTGTACAACTTTCATAACAGTTAGAAGAAAAACCAGATATAACATATTCGAGTCAGATTTCGAAAATCTTATTGATTCACACTGAATAGAACCCATACTGTGACCTACATGTATTGATATTCGTTTTCGCATTACATGTACATTATCGAATTTCGTGCTCCCTTATTGTCAGTTCTAAACTTTTTTACATTTATGTTTACCTTCTACTCTATCAAATGATCAACTAATAAAATATTTGTATCTTCTATTGAATAATATCCACGTACCTCACAACTGGTTTGGGTGGGGTATAGAATTATGTCCTGATTCTCTGTTTAGCAATTGTATTCCTATTCAAAGGAAATTTATTGTGAGTATTTTCTTCGACTCATTTAAAATTGTTAAAAAATAATCACTTTTCCGCGATAGATATGTCATTACAAATAGAAAAAACACAACACAATTTTCTTTCACATTATAAATGAGTCGTAGGTCGTATTAAAGCCTGAACGCATAATAAAGGAATATCCCACTTTAGTGTGGTCGGTTCCCTCCCTTTCGGTCTATCATTTGATCAATTCTGACACTACTCGGTGTGTTATTTGACAAGAAAAAACATGCATGACCTATAATGGTTTACTTTTAGGAATTGTTATTTGGATGGAGAGTTGTTTCATTGGCACTCACGCCATATCTTCCTATATCTATTATCTCTTACAGAAAATGGTTGATTAAACCTGGTTTTATATCTAACTAAATCTCTAACTTATAAGATTGTCGCATACAACTCCATTATATTGATAAGAATGTCTAAACAAAACAAACATTGATAAAAGGTAAAAATATTACTAGATTTGTAATTGCTAGCAATAACGGATGGCACCCTTCCCCCATTGCCAGGCGAGCGGCAGCCATTTTGAAAATTCCAAAGTCAAATGGTGCATCTACAGATGTCTAGTAACATTTTTGCAAAGTTTCATTAAGTTTGAAGCATTTTGAAATTTTGGATAATTTTGCTGTTTCCATGGTAACGGCTGCCATTTTGAAAATTCCAAACTCAAAAGTCAAGTCTACATAAGCTAGGCAACATTTGTTATAAGTTTCATTAAATTTAAAGCATTTTGAAGTTTTTCATATTTTTGCTGTTTCCAAGGTAACGGCGGCCATTTTGAATATTCCAAAGTCAAACCCCCGCTGCAATTTTTTCCCTCCATAATCATATACCATTTAATGTCTCTAGAATAAATTTAACATTGCTGTTCTGGAATGTTCTGTGAAAATTCAAAGTTTGGACCTTTTAGCATTGTTTCCATGGTAACAAGAGATATTTTGGAAATTCCAACGCCAAATTCCACAACAATATGCCACCCCAACTCCGTTGAGGGTGCCATAAAAAATATGAGTACAGCAGTCAACATTGTGTTATAACCTTAATCAATATAAAAACAAACAATTGTGTAACAAAAAATCACATGCACAATGCAAATAAGCAAAAAAAGACAAGAATACAAAAACTTTTACAATAAGACACTAGCACAATGCCAGGATGTATTAAAAACTACAGAGCCACGTGAAATTGATATCTCTAAAAACAATTGATACGCAATATTTATCAACAATGATCTTTTTTAGAAAAGGACGAGCTGTTCTCTGACATACTTCTGGTTCATCAACATTTTGCTCAGACACTGGTGAAGTTTTACAAAATCTTGGATGAGAGCTGCAAGCGCTCTTGAATACATAATAAATTTGGAAATGTATATCCAATATGCGAGTAAAGTTGGTATATTGCTACGAAGGTGGGTGGAATTAATTATTTAAAAGTTTAAATTTGCTCTTTAATTCTAGTCCTGAGATGATCGTGATGATCAAATTCGAGATACATGTCTAAAATAAAGGCGAAGGAAGCCATGTCTATTGTTTCGTTTTATAATAAATGTCTTGTTCTTGTTGATATATTAATGGAACCTAATCAGAAAAGTTCGATAGTAATGATGGAAAGAACATCACCAATATATCTGCATGTGAAACTGAATGACATGGCTTCTTTGATCTTCTTTTGTTGAAAAAGTCTACCTCCAAATCCAACAAATATGTTGTCAATTAGAAATTCTAACAAATTGATCACTTGTTCCTCTGTGTAGCATGTTTTTCCTTTTTGTTTACTATTACCAAAACATGCCGTATGGTATCACAAAGTGATACATTTATAGTGTGTGCTACCATTTTTGTGTTGGAAAGCAAGTGTTGAAAAATCTTCAGTTTTGATATAACTTATTTCATTAAGGGATGGAGATTTAAAATTATTCAGAAGGTTTTTTTGGAGTTTTTAAGAATCCACAAAGCGTCGCTTTGCTTCCAACATGTGGTGTATGACTTTTCTACCAAAACTACATTTTGACACGAATGGTCTCTGCGGAAGGAAATTTTTTATATTAAAAAATTGCACACAGTTATACCAATAATATCATTTGAAATAAGACATTTTACTAAATTGTCAAGTTGTTTGTAAAGTTAACGTCCAAAATGTCGAATGCAAACTTGAAAATTGTATAATGGCTTTAAAAATCAAAATTTGTATATATCTTTATTTCTGTGACATAAATTAAGTTTGTGATTATTCCAGAAATGTCAAAGTTTTTATTTAACAGCCATTTACTATAAAACAATCTTCAAATTAGTAATTTACAACATTTTGGAAACCCAGCAACGATATGGTTAATACCACCACTTAGTCAAATATGCAAACGAACCAGTAATGTATCGTTCTTTGTACGAAATTTTATGAATCTTTCGTATCCAATACAAACAAGGTAAGCCATCCGATTTGTCGTTCAAGTTAATGTTCATTGAAGCTACGAAGGACTAATGATTCGCCAAAATCTCACTTGTGTCAAATAATATGTTATTGTATGTGGAATTATGATCGAACTTTCCCCGTTTTTTTTTTACATCTTTCACCAAATTATTTCATTTCGAAACCTTAAGGAATTGAAAGGATATGACAATGACAAGCATTATTATTATATAGAGAACATTAAGGGATAACTAGAAGAGACAAGATAGTATCTGGTCAACTTTAAATGAGGAGCTACAATATTAGTTGTAGAACAATGAGTATTTTTAAGATCTTTTGTTGTTGATTATATTTTTGTTTACATGCAATTATTGACGATATAAATTGGTTTACAATAGAGAAAGGTTTTCTAAAAATACAGAACTCTAAGGTGAAAATAAATAAAAGAACCAGGGAAGTTCATAATACAGGACAAAACCAAATACTCCACAATATCAACCATCGTAACCGACAGGAAACAAATGTCATATTCCTGACTTGGGACACACATTTTCTGAAGAAAATCGTGGGTTAATCTTCCACTTGACAGTTGTTTATAATTCAAATTGACAATATTGTGTTCGCGATAAAAACAAACATATATTTTACAACAAAAAGAGAGCCAGAAATGTAGCATTTACATTATGCGAAATACTTCCATACGATCTGGGACTGATAGTCACCTCTATGCATTTTTATCATAAGTATATATGCTATTGATTAATGTGGGGATTTACCGTAAGATCTGATGTAACGCAATAATAATGGGGATTCACATGTTGAACGATCGAATGATAGCATATTGAAAATTTAATAAACGAAGCTAGAACAAATTACGGTGCAAAAATTGCAGAAAAATATATTTGTTGTTTTAATCACGTCAGAACTTTCGATTTTCCAACTTTCCTCTGGTTAATACATTTTTCAAATTTCAAAAATGCAAACCACCGGTTACCGGAATGCAAATTTTAAATTCATATATAAACATATTACAAATATACCATTGATGGAATACAACGGTATATTCTAATAGGACGGGTTCTTTCGCTTTGTACACACCATCGTGATAGAATTCTCGATATATCTATACATAGCGCATACTCAGAGATATACATAATAAAAGATGTTACAATATACCTCCCACGTAAATCCACATGAATCGGACCTTATTTTCAAACCCTATGCCGATTTTATTGTTAAAAAATTGCAATTGAAAAAAGATTACAGAACCCTTATTCGTAATTTGATGCATAACAAAACGAATTATCGCAAAAGAGCTCGGAATAATCTACAAAATAAAAATGAATTAAAATTCTGCGAAATCCCTTTAATGCTTTTTGGACATTTAAGTAATTTCAAAACATGTCGTCATCAAAATGAAACGCTAAAACTGAAGGTTTTTCCATTACGTAAACCATCAAAATTCGAATAATATTACATTGAACTGGATTTTGATTATTTTCTATTGTATTGCATTCTTCGCATATTTACTAATTTCAGCAACATGTCAGCAACATGTCAACTTTTAAATTTGACGGTAGCTTAAGTGAAAAACATGTAAACTCAAAATGGGATTGCTAGGTTTGAGAATTTAAAGAGTTAAGCAACTTTTTATCTAGCGGTAATTTACGAAATAATTTATGCAAGCTACAGACTTATTAGAATGTTTTAATTTTATCTAATAGGGTGTAAAAATAACAGCCACACACAAGGTATTCATACCTTCGCTTCAGTTTTTTAATGACCGTATTTGTTCTATTAACGCTAAAAATAAAATTCGAATATCACAGTCCAGGCCATGTGTAAAATTCAAACAAATCTATGGCTTCCATGAAATATTTCTTAAATAAAATTTGCACTGAACAGCAGGCAATGCTGTTATACCAATGATTTTTGAAATAAATATGATAAATTGTGCATGCTATAAAAAGCTTTGCAGTTAACTGACGTAAAGGTTCCTTAAGAAATCAATAGAATATGAAGCTTTTTAAAACAAAAATATATCACCAATCAGACAACTAAAAAGACGAAAGGTCTTAGATTAAATTTCAATGAATAGTTCAGCCACATGGAATACACGATATGAAAAGTGACCCATGAGATTGTGCTGTAAAAAGAGGCAACAGTAGTATACCGCTGTTCAAAACTCATAAATCCATGGACAAAAAACAAAATTGGGGAAACAAAATAAAACCGGGTGAAACGCATTAAATATAAGAGGAGAACAACGACACAACAATAAAATGTAACACACACAGAAACGGGCCAAGCATCAAACAAAATCCCACTAAATATAACATCAAAACCAAATACATGAATTTGGGATAGACAAGTACCGTGACACGTCTTATCGCAATGAGAATTTATACTGAAAAATAAGAGAAAACAAACGACGCAACGTTAAAATGTAACACACAGAGAAACGTACTATAATATAACAATGGCCATATTCCTAACTTGGTAAAGGACATTTTTAAAGGAAAAAATTATGGGTTGAACCTTATTTTGTGGCATGCCAAACCTCCCTTTTTTATGGCCATGTGAAATATAACATCAAAATGACAACACTACACCACAGGACTAAAATATAAATAAATTGGAGAACACAATTGACAAAGAAACACACGAACAAAAGTCAACAAAAGGCTACAAGTTCAAAGTTTTAATACGCCAGAAGTGCATTTTGTCCACACAAGACCCAGATTCAAAAGTTTGAAAGCCGAAACAAGTACAAAGTTGAACAGCATCGAGGACTAAAAGATCAATAAAGTAGTGCCAAAAACGGTCAGGGTTTTATGTTAGTTATGAGAACATCCCAACCTTACTTCCAAAAACCCATATGAAGCTGTGATATTGTAAAGATATAAGTAAAAATCTAATCAATTTATGAAAGAAAATACAAGTAACCTTAGTTTGAAATTCAGGGGAAATTAACCCTACCTCCAAATTCGTGTGAATAAACATTTAAAAAGTGACATGTCAAGGACTTCTAAAATGGGATTAAGGGCGAAAGGGATATATGATCTCTGTGTTATTGACATAATAAGGAACATCAACTAGTAAATACTTCATATAATACATCCTATAGGATATTGACATGAAGAAAAAAACTAGTGGTAACTTTTGTAACTGCTTTGAGGCATGATTTAAAAATTCAACACTAGTTTGGGTTTCATATCATCAATTTTCCTGAGGACGTAAGATTATCCTTTAAAAGCTTTAACATCGTCCACGTAAATATCATATTACTATAATTATAATGATTACAATTATAGGGGATAGATATTTCAAAACTGGAAATTACACTAAAATGAAAAGATAATTATCATTATTTTTACTCTTTGACCCCATAGAATATTTGCTTAATTGTGAATTTTAAAAAAGATATTCATTAGGAGAAAGAATTTTTGAAATTTAATTCATAAATAATGAACTGTTAATCTATTTCTTTACAAAAAATAGTGCATTGACCCTTTGTGTTTAGTTTGCTAACTATTTTTCCTAAAAAAAAATATTTGTCGTTTTCATTTCAAAATTAATGTTTAGTTTCTTTCTTTTCTTTTGTGATTTCTACCAAAAGACTACAATTTGTAAATTGGAATTAAACCCTGCTTTTGTTATTTGGTAAATAATAGAGTGTAAAGCGTATTTATATCTAAAGTTGACAAATTCTTTGAAAAAATAACCCCAATTTTCAAAGGTTCAGTTACTGAAGTATTGAATAAATCAAATGAATATCAAAATAACTTTATCGCATCGTGTTATAGGGCAATAAAACATGTCTGGGTCGATGGTCAATGCCAATGCTGGTGGACGTTTCGACCCCGAGGGTATCACCAGCCCATTAGTCAACACTTCGGTGTTGACATGAATATCAATAACGTGGTCATTTTTATAAATTTCCTGTTTACAAAACTTTAAATTATTCGAAAAACTAAGGATTATCTTATACCAGGCATAGATAACCTTAGCTGTATCGGGCACAACTTTTTTGGAATTTTGGATCCTCAATGCTCTTCAACTTTGTACTTGTTTGGCTTTATAAATATTTTGATATGAGCGTCACTGATGAGTCTTATGTAGCCGAAACGCTCGTCTGGCGTACTTAGTTATAATCCTGGTACCTTTGAAAACTAAATGGTCCATTTGTTTTGGATTTGTTTGACTTTGAAATAAATGAAAGAACAAATGCAGCCAGACTAAAATGCTGGATTATATAGTTTCTAAAAGGATTTTAAGGACAAAAAAGATATATATGTACATGTAATCTTAGTTAAATCATTAATCATTTTAGATATGTGTGTGTGTTGTGTATAGAAACTGTAAAAAAAATAGCTTTTGGCTTACAAACGGGAGATAATGAGAACAAAAGGACGTAGTTTTAAGACACTTCAGACACATGTCGAAAACAAAAAAATCAAAGAAGCCCGATCATGTAATGTCACATTCAGATATGTTGATGAATTTCTTTCCAATAATAACTTTTCTGATTATGTTCTATTAACATATCCCCGAAAAAAACTATAAATTAAGCAAATAACATGGTTTCCTCAGCCTCATTTTTGACATGTACTTCGAATTTGACACAAGTGGTCATTCAATACCAGCATCTAACACACGCGAGAAGATTTTAACTCATAAATTTTCTACACCTTAGCGTCAGCTTACCAACTTTACCTGCATATGAGAAATGCCTTTCCCAACCCGTTCAGTATTCAAGAGCTTGCAGCTGCTTATCAGATTTATTGAACGTCGCCATTGTCTGGGTAGAAAGTTGACGAGCCAATTTTTTGTCAAAGAACGTCGTCTCGTCTTGATTCTAAAAAAACATCTTTGAATATACCAAGACGTTGTTGAAAAATATTCCGTATCATCTTCACAAAAAGTACATTATGGTCTTGAAGTATATAGTTTGAGTACCGACGTTGTTTATATTCTGAATTACTTGTTAAAGTTCGCCTTTTTTGGTCCTTTTGTATTTTCAATCTTTACTGTTTATCCATTTCTTATAATATACTTATTACTTTGATTGGTACTTATGAATCACTCCATCATTGTGCTTTTGTCAATTTTTAGTTCTTGTTTTTCATTTTTGCTTATGTACTTTGTCTATATGTCATTTTTATGTTTCTTTGTTGTTACAGTTTATGCATGATGATAAAGATTATATTACAATGTTAACTGCAGTATCAACATTTTAATTTTCAACTGTTGTGTCTGCTTGTTTTTCTAACACACTGTTGTCAATATATATAATGGAACTGTATGCGACTTTCAGAGAAGTTACATGTTTGGCTAACTATACAACCATGAGAACATGAGAAATGACACAGCCATTTGACGATTAAGTTTGTATTTTTGGTTTAGTTTAATTATTTTCTTTAACAAAATGCTCAGATCCGTTTTCGCTTCAAATTAGAGAATAAAAATAAACACAAAGATACCACCGCTAGTAATATGACTATCATATATCACTTAACGTGTAGCCCTAAGAAGTTCTTCATAGATATTTATATCATATTACATTCAACGTTAACAGTTGGAATTATTTTGATAGGGAAAAAACACACACGGTAATAAAAGTCAAAATTTAATTCACTTTTTTATCTTACTTTCATGTCCACAAATGGCATCAAACACCGTTATTAAAATTATAATCATTATAATTCCTCTTATAGAATAAAACATTGATTAAATCCTAAATCAATTAAATTTTCAAATATACAACAAAGAGAATGGTAATAGGTTTCATATTATAAATCATAACAGGTCACTTCTTTAAAGAGAATCTATGCTAAATGTATCGAAAGTCTGAAGCATAGATTACAAAAAGTCCAAAAGTTGGCAATCTGGAAAAACTAAAATAAGTAAAAGTAAATTGTTGTTCTTTTCTAAATTTGTAAACAAAAAAGTTATTTTTATGTAGAAAGTTATAGCAACAGACAATAACGTTTTTTAATTTTTCGGACTTTTTATGAAATACGTGTTTGAGATCTACAACTTGATTCCACGGTAAATACCATATTACTACATGGTATGAATTGTATAATTGCTCATAAAATTATCTAACTGGCAGAGACTGGTAACATTCTTTGATATGTTTAAATTTTTTTTATCTCATGTCTAAAACTCCGATTATTTTTTCTGTCTACAAGGAGGAGAAGATTGAAACATTTACTACCAATAAAGCTATATAGATTTATAAGGAAACTTCATAAATAAATAAATATTCAGGACATAGGTTCCAATGAAATATGGCCTAGAATGAAATTGTTCATTTGAAAAATGAGTAGGCACATCTAGATTTATATCTGGAATGAAATTGTGCATCAAAAGAATAGGAAAAACCTGAAAGAAAACCTCCTCAAAACCCACGATTGTGATATGGTCCAAACAGAACATGTTTACGTTCTGTTCTTGCATTATTAAAAATTGTGCATACGTCTGTAATGTGGTGTTAGTTTTTACTTAGAACACACATATTATTTGACTAAACGCAACGCGCGTCTAATGCTATAAAAAACATTTTTGTTTATATTTAAAGCCTGTATCTATGTTAAAGTTCCCTTTTTATTAAATCTTAACATAGTATATATATATAGTCCATAGATAAGATATAATGGAACTTCGTGTATTATACCGGTTATTTATATAGATATAATCTGATTACCTTAGGCCAGAAACTTTGTAGGTTCATGTTCTAGCAGTAGGTAAGACATGTCAAATTTTCACGTTTTGACTAAATATGTTTTAATTGTATTTCTTCTGAAAAAAGTAAAATCACAAAAATACTGAACTAAGAGGAAAATCAATTCGGAAAGTCCATAATCACATGGCAAAATCAAATAACAAAACGCATCAAAAACGAATAGAAAAGAACTGTCATATTTCTGACTTGGTACAGGCATTTTCAAATGTAGAAAATGGTGGATTAAACCTGGATCTATAGCGCTAGCCCTCTCACTTTAATGACATACTCGTCAAATTCCGTTATATTAACATTGATGCGTTAAAAAACAGACACGTTGTTTAAAGCCTGATATTAATGATGAGTCGTTAATTTGTTAGTGAGGCATAAAATGTGAATTGTATTAATGTCAAGAAAAAATGCCAAAAAAAAAAAAGAAAAAAAAGAAAAATGCCAATTTTTTTGTATCTCACTTGTCAAATCTCAATCCAAATAGTATCACATTTACTAAGTTTTACAGTATAACGCATTTATCCCCAATGCTCTTTAACTTTGCACTGGTTTGGCTTATACCTATTTTGATTTGAGCGTCACTGATGAGTCTTATGTAGACGAAATGCGCGTCTGGTGTATTGCATTAAGATCCTGGTATCTTTGATAACTATTATGTGTTTATTTTGAGCTTTAAATAATACTATGTCTGATATCTTACCATATGACTAAAATGATATCGTTGAAGAATGTTTGGCAAACTGATGTATTAAAAGGACATATAAACAAACCTTAATTGCATTAGGTGTGTATATTCTCTTTTTCGTTCATGCATGTTTAAACTTAACCCACATTAATATAATGGTTGTGTTGTATAAATAAAACCTGCTCTGACAGAGTTGGTATGGGAAACAAAAAGGGTTATGTATCACCATCACGAACTGGTTAACCGATACGACGGTGTCTCAATTCAAGAACGACATATTTTCGAAGTATCAAATCTTTAAATACCAGAATAGTCGTCTTATCTGAAGTCATATCGATTGTGTCACATTTTGTCATCTGTACATTTTGATTGAGTGTGGATTCACATGGCTGATGGTACATGTATAAAATGACATAACCTCTTGAAACAAGTGGTCTTATATCGTTTGGAAATCTTCGACACCTAGTTGTTAATTCTTATTTATTTGATTTGAAACATCGGTTAACTACTATCTGTTTAATTAATTTATCATTCAAGTCTTTAGTTCTAAACTTCAAATGGCTTTACTTATTTCTCTGCCTGTCAATTGAAAGCATAAGTTTAACTCTTATATTTCTAAAAATAGGGAATACAGAAGCAACTAAAAGAGGGGCGAAAGATACCAGAGGGACATTCAAACTTATACACTGACAACGCAAAACTGGTTAAAACTTAATTATTTTCTATATATCTTCTTCTTCTTTTCTGTATTTTCCTCCTGCTAATGAGGAGCACATCCAAACGGATTTTAAGAATTAGTTGGCTTATATTACACGGGCACAAATATCAATATAGAATGTGAGCCTTATGTTACACGGCACAATATGCTCCATTTTTAAAGTATTCCACATAGAATGTTATTTCAAAACTTCTATCATAAAACTATTGACAGTTTTAAATGTTAATATATACAGACTAAAAATTTCAAACTGAAATCTTTAAAGGCTAAAAAGATATCATATAAACGGTTTTGTAATCAGCACAACATAGCAAGACAAGGCCACTAATATTTGCTACTTTTATTCTAGCAAGCAAGCCAATCCACACAGATTAAGCCATTCAATAATGCTATAGTTAAGCATGTTAAAGTCCAAGCACACAGATGATATATAAACGATAGCTATTGATTAGTCACCATGGTTAATACTTAGGATATACATGTTCACTGTTGTTTATCTATGTTCATTCCGTTCAGACGCTTCACATGCATATCATAGCACATTTTACGAGATGTTGACTCTTTATTGTTCATAAGCTCTACATTATAATGTAGATATTCTCCAGTGAGTTTCCTACAGTCTGTTATCAACTGGCATATAATGTCTCTATCACGGAACTTGCTATTCCACTGAATACTTCCAATTTTGTTCACTATCTCTTGCTTGATGGTTCCATAGTGTTTTCTGCGGATACCTTCAAGAACAGGACATCCTGTAATAAAATGAATAAGGTTTTCTTCTTCAATCCTGCAAATGGGGCAGATTGAGTCAGCATTTTCTATTTGAAATTTTGCCTTATTAGCTTGAAGCATGTAAGTTCCAGTAAGAATTCATGCCTTAATTATTGCCCTTTTTGTTTCTCCTGGTAGATTCAGAGCTGTATTCCACACTGCATGAGTTTCTCCAATATTTATAGAGTTAATATCCAGGCGATGAAGAGTTGATTTTTGAGAGATTTCTTTTTTTATCCATTCTTGCCAAAATTTTATGATTGCAGATCTTGTTGTATGTTTCCAGTTAATTTTAGTTGGTGTGTTTTCAAAAATTTCTTCTATAGTAGGCAGATTATATTTATTTAGAATAGAGTCAGTTCTTTCTAGAAAAGTTCCTTGATTTACTTGCAGACGGTATTGTCGTATTAAAATTTCTTTTAGGTTTTGATTTTCTGATGTAAGAATGGAATGAAGAAGACTCAATTGACGTTTGTGAAGCTCAGCTTCAAGTGGAAGGGCACCAAGTAATGCAAAAATTGCCACTGAGGCTGTTCTGGCAGGCAGAGATTGAATGTTTCTCAGGAATGTTGAATGGAAGTCGCTGAGTGCTTTTAGTTGCCTTGCATTTATCGGAAGGACCCCTAAACTGTAAAGGAGACGAGGCAATATATATATTCTGTATATATTGTAGGACACTCGTGGGTTCATACCATTTGTTCCATGAACGCCTGTTTTCATCAGCGAATAAGATGTTCTTCGTGCCAGACTTATTCTTTCATCAACATTTAACATATTTTCATTTTTGGAAGATCTTGTTAATCAATAGAAGATTATGTGGTAGTGTTGTATGAACGAAACCAATGTCATTACAAATTACGGTAAAATTTATTTTTGGAGTTCAAGTTTGTGTGGGTTTTTTTTTATTTATAACTTTACATCATGCACAGTCAAACTGACACTTCTCTTCAGTAGTTGACCTTTTGGTTCTTGTTGTCCAAAATAGGCATATTACCATACTTTATTTACTTCCACATTCAAAGCTGACCATACGTTACTGTAATTTCAAGCATTAAGCACAAAAACCTCTAATGGGGATTAAGAATTTTAAAAACAGATATAATTCTAAAATTATTAACTTAATTCTGGAATATTAAAACCTTCAATCAACAACTAGATAAGTATCAACTAGTTTACTATAATAGCAAATTATTCTAATGGATGTACGTAAGCTGTAAACTTTATGTATACATTAGAAATCTGATACACGACTGTACTGACCATTTTCTGTAATGCGAACTGTTATTCCATTACGTATAAATAACATCCTGATTCTATTCTTTCTTATGGTGTAAATTATGAAGTGTTTGAGTTTATTTAGGCAACAGTGGACGAGTGGATATTTTGTTTTGCTTTGGATTAATAGACTTGTTTTTAAAATAGTATTATTAGTATTTATCTTACTGCACCAAATACGCAACTAGAAAAATCCATACGCATTTAAACACGTAGTGTCTCTTTGGTGATGTTTAGGGCCATAAAATATGAAAATTTAAAACCCTATACAAACTTTGAAGTGCTGATATAAATTCAAAAACTGAACAAAAAGCTTAAATTCGGATAAGGAATCAAACTCAATAAGGATTAATAAAGTATTTATCAGTGTCTTTTGTTGTTTAAAAATTAAGACAAAAAGCACTCCACAATATTGAAGTTAGAAACATCAATCCTTACTAGAAAGCCTAGACGGGTTATTTTGCTCTCATATATAACATACATTAAAATATCTGCTTTTTCATGTAGGGGGTAAAGAATGGATAATTGTGACATTTCATCAAAATACTTTTTCAACATTTTTTTGTATTTTGCGTAATACCTGCCTGTATTTTTGTATTGTAGATTAGCAGAATGCTGTTGACTGCCTTAGCTGTACTATTTGCATTAACAGGTTGTCCATTACATGATATTCAATTCAAAATGCATAACGTTTTAATAGATGCGATCCAACCGACTTTTACTTGTAGAACATCACTAATGAATAATTCATCAGTGCAAATTCTTCCTTTTTTATACGAACCTTAAGTCTCAATATATAATTTGGAAAGAATATTTCCCTTCTAAAAATATCTCCAAACCGCCCTTTATTTCTCACTTTATTATATGTTGTTTATACATATTCAAACATTCTTCTTCTATGCATTCAATGTGACTATTGTATTAGTGTGTCATGTGCCAATGAATATACAATATAAGGTTAATGTCAGAAAAAAAATATTTTATTAAAAATGTATGAGGCTGAGAAACTGTGGAAGGGCTAGGTTCTACCGATCTCTTCTCCAGTTTTACGCCGAGTCGCAAAGTATTTATTTTTCTGACATTGACCTTATATTGTTTTTATACTGTAAATCAAATAAAAACAGTGATAACTATTGAAATTGTAAAACTTATTTCATACTTATTTCATCCTTTAAGGAACCCATAATTGTGGAAATAATTTTCCAGGATGAAATTGACATTGCACAAAGTAAAGCTGTGTTACTTTATTTAGAAAAAAACAGCTAGTTGCAGTATAAGTCATATTAGAAGGCAAGAGGCATATCCTTTAAAGGTCACAACAATAGCTCTAGTTTAAACTGCTGAACATTTCAATAAATAGATAACGACTAAAACAAAGTTCATACAGATTTATAAGAAAGTTCTGTGAACTCATTTAGATTGTTGAAAAAACTTGTTGTTTACAATCAAGTTTCAGCAGGTTATCAAATCTCATCAAAACTTTAAAACTATCTGTATAAACTAACAACCATTAAACAATGTTAAAAAAAACCCATTAAACTGTAGAAAATAAGCTTTAAAGGCCCCAAAAATGACTACCTATGGTTGTTACATCTCAACAGAAATTAATATCGTTTACAGCTACGGTTTGTCAAAAAACGACTCGAGTTACAATTATTTTTCGTTAAACTATCTAGTCAAACTTAAATGATAGATAATTTTTTTAATGATTACAAATAAACTTCTCTTCATTTGATTAATTATCATTATTATTATTATTATTATTATTATTATTATTATTATTATTATTATTATTATTATTATTATATTCTACAAAATAAGATTCAATCACAAAAAGCACAGACTTAAAAGGCATATAAGAACAAACATAAAAATAATTAACAGACGATTTCAGTTTTATATATTGAAGAACTAATTCCTCTATCTACATCACGACTTTTAACGTTTTTCTATTTAATGTGTTTGTCTAGCTTTTTCTAACTTTTATTTGTTACTTTTTTTCAAGGATGTCAAGCCAGACTGAGTGTGAGTGGGACCAATCTAAATTACAACGGACATCACATATTTCTATCTGGTGCCAATCAAGCGTGGGTCAACTATGCACGCGACTTTGGCCATAACCAATACAGCAAAGGAAAATCAACTTTTGAATCAACACTGAGTGACATACAGAGCCATGGTGGAAATTCTGTCAGTAAGTGGAATAGGTGGTGCGGTTTTTATCGTTGGTGGTAATAACTATGTCATCCAACTGTTTTGTTTAGATTTGTATATTTTTTTTAATTTTACTTAAAAATTCAACTGTTAACTAAAGGTAGCACAACACAAAGAATTTTTTACTTGCTATCTCCAATCTTTAAAATGCCGTTACTGTTTTAAGACTGCATATAAATTAATAAAAGAGGTCTATATAGATAGATAAAAAAGATTATTCTTTTAAATGAATTCAATATTTTTGTTATGCAATCATTATGTAATCAATTATAATGCAATTAATAGCATCTTGGTCAGTTCATTTGAAAGAATTTACTCTATCATCTTTATAACTATATAGGAAATTTTAACGAAATCTTAATCAACACAATAGGAGCTACAAAAGGGTGTCTGAAAGTATTGCTATAGTATTCCATTCTCTCATAAATCTCTAATTAGTGAAAACATCCTTACCACATAAAAGTAGATAATATTTGATTAGGTGTAAAATGTTATCAAACATTCTATACAAAATCTGGGACACACTTTTGTAGATAACGGCTCTTGGAACAACATATAATTAAATCAACCCTCTCGGGATATCCATGAAGCAACTAATTTCAATTGAAAGTGAAAAGTTCTTGTAAAATTTTTTAGACACAGTTTACATTATAATTGATTACATAATTGTTATATAATACAAACAATGCATTTTTTTGAAAGAGTAATTTGTTAGCTATCCATAAATACCACTTCTATAAATGTTTAGGCATTATAAAGAAAGTTACAGCATTTTAAAACTGAGGAATTGGAGGTATAAAATCTTTTATTGTGCTACCTTATATTTTTGTAAATTGTAATTATTTGAAAGGAACTATGTTAAGTTGGTATTTACTTTTGAAGTGCTCTATAATATGTGAAAGAAAGGGTATCAACCGACGTGATATAAATTGCCAATGGTTTTTTTTTTTTAATTTTAACTTTACATATGAAGGATGTTTAATATAATTTTTGTTCACGATATACTAATTTTGAAAATTAAAAATGAATAGGAGTGTGGCTGCATATTGAAGGGGAATCAACACCCGAGTTTGACAACAATGGATACGTAACTGGTATAGACAATACATTGATCAGTGACATGAGGGCTTATCTTCAGGCTGCCCAGAGACATAATATTTTAATCTTCTTTACTCTCTGGAACGGTGCCGTAAAACAGAGTACACATTATCGTCTAAATGGACTCATTGTTGATACACGAAAACTTCAGTCATACATAGACCATGCTCTCAAACCAATGGCTAACGCTTTGAAAAATGAAAAGGCCCTGGGAGGATGGGATATAATGAATGAACCCGAGGGTGAAATTAAACCAGGCGAAAGCAGTTCCGAGCCTTGTTTTGACACAAGACATTTATCAGGATCTGGTGCAGGATGGGTTGGACATTTATATAGTGCTCAGGAGATCGGCAGGTTAATGAATTTGTGATACTGATTGATATTTTGCAAAGGGAACATTAATGTTGAATGAGAAAACTAGGGCAAAGTATGGAAGAGGGATAAAAGATACCAGAGGGACTAATAAATAAAAAAATTAACTGATAATGTCATTTCTAATAAAAAAAATAAAAAAAAGACAAACAGAAAAACAATAGTACACAAGACAAAACATAGAAACTAAAGACTACGCAACACGAACCCCATCAATAATTTATGGTGATAGTTTTCCAAATCTGGCACCCCTCGTGTTGCTTGTGTTATAGACGAGGACAAAACAGTTATCTACTGTTTGAAAAAGCTATGCCTGTGACAGGGACTGGATAATACTTATGTAAACATTACCCAAGTGAACTTGTTTTTGCTCTGGCACACTCTTTTATAATGACATTAATGGTACCATTTTTCTGATATATTATTACCTTGATTGTTTTGTAAAATTATAAAAAAAATTATTTGTAATGTGACTTGCTTTAAATTTAGATTTGTGAACTGGCAAGCAGCAGCTATCAAGGAGGTTGACCCAGGAGCAATGGTTACAGTTGGATCATGGAACATGAAAGCTGACACTGATGCCATGGGATTTCATAACTTGTATAGTGATCACTGTCTTGTCAAAGCAGGAGGAAAGCAAAGCGTAAATTACTGATTATACCGATTTTCTTTACAATTTTTTTACTTTTCAGGTTTCAAATTTTTACTACCTGATCTTTTTTGTTTAATTTGAATATATCTGTAAATAATAAATAGTTATTTTACATTCCTGTTAATATTATTACAGCGACCTATAATTTTTAATGTATGTGTCATTTGGTCTCTTGTGGAGAGTTGTCTCATTGGAAATCACACCACATCTTCAATTTTATAAGTAAAAACTTGCCTTCTAAAAATACATTTCATTTCAATAATTTTAACATTTAATCATTATTACTCAACAGGGCACTCTGTCGTTTTATCAAGTTCATACCTACGACTGGCAAAATCATTTTGGGAATGAATCTCCTTTCAAAGTACGTATTTTTATTTCACTTTGGTGTTTGCAAAAGTATGTTTTTTCTTGAATCAAACTCATTCATTTTATAAAAGAATATAATAAATATATCAACTGCGCTATTGGATTTCTTCTTTCCCATAGCGACATCTTGTAACATGGAACTTTTTTTTAAACTATCAAATAAAATTTAATAATATACAACAATGACACTTTGACTGCTTTCAATAGAAATGTTTAGAACGAACAGAAAGGGCTGGCCTGAGTCTTTGGGGACAAGGATATTCAATATGTGGTTTTCTTTTCCAGCATTCATTTTCCAACTTCCGACTTAAAAAGCCTATGGTAATTGGCGAATTCAATCAAGAACACGGTGCTGGTATGTCGAGTGAATCCATGTTTGAATGGGCATATACAAAAGGTTATTCCGGTGCCTGGACTTGGAGCAGGACTGATGTCAGCTGGAATAATCAACTACGCGGAATACAGCATCTGAAATCTAGAACTGACCACGGACAAGTTCATTTTGGTCTTTAATAAAAACTCCATAACATTTCCGTTTTTTTTATAAAGTGCTGAAAAGGTTACTCATTGACTAGGTATATAAAAAGGAAGGAATATTGAAAACTCAAAAAAAAAATGGATAATGAATTCCTTGTGGTCGGCTATTGTAATGAATGTCGCTTGAAAAAACAAACAGATATTTCATTTGAAAAATGTGGTAATCATACTACATCTCCTTATTCTAATATATGTACCATGTAATTTGTGTTTTTAAATCCATGTAAGACTTTAAAATGCAGTTAGACATTTTTCATACATTCTGAAATAAATATATATAAATATGTATTAGAGACACCAATAATGTATCGCGTTCAAATATGGTATCTCCATTTCAAAAGGTATATATTAAAATCAGTATAAGCTCTAAATGGAGCGATACTTGATGTTTCAAAAAAGTCACAATGCATATGCAGGTCAACAACTAAGGATCTGTATATACATTTGATATCAGTTATGAGTTGTTTTGCCTTTTCAACCCTACAAACATTGAAAGATATGAACGATGAAATTACATTTTCTCAATTTTGCAAAGACTGCAAAGGGTTGATACGTCCCTATTTTAAAGATAAAAAAAAAAAAAAAAAGCTAATGAATTGAAGTTATCACTGTAAATTGTTTCCTGCACATTTTCACAATGCTTAAGTAGTTGCTTACCTGAATGATACTACAAACGAAGAGGTACGCCTGACAGAAGAATAAAGAATAGGTAAGCGTTTTTGATAGATTTATTTGTATGTTTATTTCAATTTTTTAGTCAATTGTGCTGTATGTCTGTAAGTCCAGCAGCTAAGTCCAATATTTTGGGACAATTGATCACTTAATGGTAAAAGCATGAAACTTTGCACAGTGTTAGTTATGATGCTTATAAACATTTTTTGATATGGAGCCATCAAAAAAAAATCCACAATGGCCGCCAATTTCAAAATGGCTGCCAACAGTGATGAAGCTGAGTCCAAAAATATAGTATTATTTATCAATTGAAAATAAAAGCACACCACAATGCATATTGCTAGTAATGATGGTACTTAATATTTTATGAATATGGAAAAATAAAAAAATAATTCTATAATGGCCACCAATTCAAAATGGCCGCCCACAGTCATGAGACGGAGTCCAAAAATAAGGTACAATTTATCAATTGAAAATAAAAGCACACCACAATGCATATTGCTAGTAATGATGCTTATTAATCTTTAACGAATATTGAACAATCAAAAATAATCACAAAATGGCCGACAAATTCAAAATGGCGGCCAATAGTCATAAGGGCAGAATTAAAAAAAATAGTTAAATTGAACATTGAAAATAAAATCACAAAACATTGTATATTGCTAAATATGATGCTAATTTATCTTTTCTGAATATGGAAAACAATTCGATAATGGCCGACATATTTAAAATGGCCACCACAAGTCTTATTTTTAAACATTATATCGTGTATATCTGGAAAGCCATTAACAATTAACAAATAGTTGAGTTTTGCGAAAATTTCAAGATTTCAGGTCATCATCTTGAATTACATACATTTTGTTTGTCTTTTTGACTTTTTTTATTCAAGCGTCACTGATACGTCATTTGTAGACGAAACACGCGTCTGGCATACAGAAGTTATCCACAAGGAATATAGTAACAAAAGACTCATTCCATGGTACAGTTATATCTTTATTCCAACATATTTCAGAGGATGCTCAAGGCGTTGTTCAAGCATTGGACCAATCTGAAACTATGTCAGTCAAAGAGAGTTTCTCTTTTACCAGAGAGTTATTCAAACCTTCCACCAGCTGTACTAAGATTTAACGAACCAGATATTCCATTAGTTGAAGGAGAACTTTCAATTGATATGTTCTCATTTCCAGCTGCATTTAAAGGGGAATTCAAATGGCTGAAACATGTTGCAGAAAATTCAAGTGTTAGGGCTACAGTGGGTACAAATATTTCATGGTCCGCCTATCATGCTGCAGTCCTGCAAGATGGGAATAAACTACCAGCAGTGTCTGCCCTTTTACCTCTGTTTCATGAGCAAGAAAAATCTGTTGCAATGATACGACACTCATTGAACATTATTCGTAGCGCTGTTAGAAAGCTAAATCCAGGCCAAACGCCAGTTGTTGCTTTTGACCAACCCCTTTTCACCGTAGCAAAACTAATACAGTGGAACTGGCCTCAGATATATGGTGAGGATCACTTTGTTATGATGTTCGGTGGCCTACACATAGAGATGGCTGCGTTCAAAGCACTTGGTAGTTGGCTTGAAGATAGTGGATGGACTAGTGTTTTAGTAAATGAACAGGTTACATCACCGGGTACAGCTGATTCATTTCTAAAGGCTTCTCATGTTACAAAAACACGTAGAGCACACCAAGTTACAGCATGCACACTTTACCGTCTATTGTCAAATGCTTACTGTCAATACAAAGATATTTTGAGGGATGATGAGGTTACCTTAGTATTTGAAGAGTGGTGTTTGGAACGATCTAAAGAATCTCCTCATTTTAAATTTTGGTATATAACTCTCTGATTTGAATTGACCGTATTAATATTTATAATGTCTATACGTGAGGCTAACTTTTCATGATATATTGAAGCTCTCTCAAAGATCATTCCTTGGTTTTTTGCCTTGGATCACACCATTTATTCACGATGGCTACCAATTCATCTGCGTGATATGGTTCAGTTACCAAAAACGAACCCAGAAACCCATAGAGCATTCCTTGACGGCAACTTTGTTGTCAACAAGACAGAGAAGAAATTTTCCTGTATGGCTATTGATCAAGCCCACGAACAAAACAATGCTTGTGTTAAAGCAGATGGTGGTGCTGTTGGGTTGACGGAAAATCCAGGGGCGCTTCGTAGATGGATGGTGGTAGGGCCTGAAATGGCTAGGTTGGTTAATGAATTTGAAAATGTCACTGAATGCTTTGTGAACACTAACGCATCTAATAAACTTCATCATGAACAAACATTATCCTTTCAAGAATCTTTCCGAAATGACATTGTGTCTTTGTATGATGTAATTGATGATCTTGGAAATCCGTTTTTAGAGACAAGTAAGGATTTGCTTGTATTAGATTCGAAGAACATTGTTGACATATCAGTTGTTAAAACTGTTAACACAATAGAATCATTGGGACAAGAACAGTTTGAAAAGTATATATAGAACGCCTTGTTGATCGAACAACGTCTGTCTTTGATACTATCAAGAGGAATAAGTTACCGCTTTTTCAAACACCACCTCCTGCAAAGAAAACGTCTACGACAGATCACAAGCTAATGGCTTTGAAAAGTAATTGTTCTTTATTTTCAAGATTGTATATTGCTTGTCAATCAAGAGATGGAAACCTTGACGATTTCTTCAGACATGAGAATCATGCTTTCCCTCCATCGCTTAGTCAAAATGGTACTATACGTCTAGGAACAAAAGTTGACCTTCTTTCAAAATGTCTGGAGAGATTAACCCCTCCAACAGATGTTCAACCTGTAGTGTCTTCTGTTATTTTGTTAATATGCTCAAGCCTGTCAATGTCAAATCATTTAATGAATACGCTTTAAAAGTGTTTGTACCGTATATTCAGAATATTGGAAAAAATGTGCAAAGAATTGATATTGTATTTGACACATACATTGACAATAGCTTAAAGGCGTCTACTCGGGGAAAACGTGGGAAAGGTATTCGAAGACGAGTTCAAGATGAAACGAATGAACCAGGAAATTGGCAGGAATTCTTGCGTCTAGATGAAAATAAAATTGAGTTGTTTCATTTTCTCGCTGATAAAATAACCAGTGCTGGTATCGACAATGAGATCGTAGTAACTGACAAGATCAACGCCCTTGGAAATACTGCAGGACACAGCCATGAATTGTTAAGCCCATGTTCACACGAGGAAGCTGATACTAGAATGTTGTTGCATGCCTTAGATGCTTCCCTGAAAGGCCACAACAGAATACTGATCAGAACAGTTGACACAGATGTTGTTGTCTTGTCTGTCTCTTGTTTCAACAGACTGCAAATTGAACAGCTGTGGATAGGTTTTGGCACTGGAAAGAACTTCCGATATATTTCAGTTCATGAATTGTGCCTTGCTCTAGGATTATTGAAATCGAAAGTCTTTCCACTGTTCCATGCCTTTACTGGTTGTGACACAGTCTCAGCTTTTTCTGGGAAAGGTAAGAAATCAGCTTGGGACACATGGTCCGTATATGAGGAGTTGTCAGATGCACTTCTGCAGATTATTGAGAATCCAAATGAAGTTGAAATTTTAAAAGTGTTGAAAGTAATAGAACGGTATGTTGTTCTTTTGTATGATCGGTCTAGTACAGCTAATACGGTGAATGAGTTAAAAAACAGTTATTCACACAAAAGACAAGAACAATAGACAATATTCCTCCAACAAGAGATGCACTTCTTCAACATACGAAACGTGCAGTTTACCAAGGAAGTGTTATTTGGGGAAATTGTTTAGTTGCAAATCCAGGTATGTCATCACCAGATTTATTTGGTTGGCAAAAACTTGATGGTACTTGGGTACCATTCTGGTCTGTGCTTGCTGAAGCTTCAATGTCATGCCAAGAGCTCATCCACTGTGGCTGTAAGAAAGGATGTCGAGGTGCATGTAAATGCTTAAAAGCAGCATTAAAATGCACAGCATTATGCAAATGCTCACCGGACTGTGAAAGAGAAACCGATTGAGACTGAGCTTTGTTTTGATTTCCCTGCATTTGGATCCATTATTTTTTAATCATTTTATATCATATTCAAAAACAAACGTCAAATTTTTACATGCTAAACGGCGCCATTTTGAATATGCCGCCATTTTGAAAATATTATCTTCGTACCCAGGTAAAAGTGATACATTGTAACCCTTTATCGATATCAAATGATCAGTTTTACTGCTTTGATAACTTTCTACCACACAATAATGGTGTATAGATTCGAATACGGTAAAACTAAGACATTTTGACGCGCCATTTTGAATTTGGACGCCATTTTCTATGATTTCTGTACCATTAGGTTTAACAACATAATAAATGACATATCTGAATTGTATTTCCTTAAGTTTCTGACATCTTTGGAACTCATTAGATTTGAAAGACTTCATCAAGTGAAAAATGTAATACTGATGGCGGCCATCTTGAATTTGGCGGCCATATTGGATTTTTTTTTCGTGGCTCCATATCTGAATTTTGTTTATACCCTTTAATCTTTCATTTTGCCAAGTTTCATGCTTTTACCATAAAGTGATCAATTATTCTGATATCCGCTGGACTATGTGTCAGATGTATGATTACACAGTTTTAACTGATGGATCTCAATAATAATCGTATTAAAATATATCTGTTAGAGTTAATCATCCAATTTTGACATTATAACGGAACTAAACACAACTTAAATAGAAGTGGGAGGTTTTACTAGCTATAAATGGAGGTTTCATGCATCATTCCTTGAATAAAGACTGTACCAAGATATGAATATAACAGTTGTTAACACTCTTTTCGTTGGTGAATAGCGTTTGACTTTTGTCCGTTTTTATAGACTTTCAATCACATGATACCCCCCTCCCCTTTGGATCATCCACTGCATTGAGGGTTCGATAGTTCTGTTATACCTTTTACTATTCTGTCAATTTAATAAAGCAGTTGTGCATATACATTTCCAAATTCATAACTTTGAATCTCAGAAGTAAACATATGATTGAATTGGAAGTAACGAGTGTGTTGTTTTTCAAGTTCTACCAAACATACCAGGACCGGTTTAAATGCAGGCACATAATAAAATTAGCACTCCATTTGCTTCATACTAGCAATCTTTAACCAGAAATAATCTTAACTATTTTACACGTGTTAAAATTCAACCTTGAAAATATTTAATTCGATTTGTGATGTGAAATAAAGGACCATCCCTTTGAAATTCGTTTATTCATACAGCACTGTAATATGCTAAAGGATCATAAAAAAGCTGAATAACAAAAATACCGAACTTAAAGGAAAATTCAAAGCTGAAAGTCCGTAATGAAATGGCAAAATCAGAAGCTGAAACACATTTAGCGAATTCGAATGTATAAATGATGTATTCCTGACTTGGTACAGACATAATATTATGTAATTAATCAAATTAGTATTGTCACCGTAGAATTGATCTACCTACCCTACCTTTTTTTCTTAAGGGGGGACCAATATATTATAATGTTTGCATAATAATATGTAAACATGAATAATATACAGATACGCATCTGGTGCAAGAAAATTTGGTATCGTTAATTTTATTGCTACCACTGGGTCGATGCCTCTGCTGATGGACTATTAGTCCCCGAGGGTATCACCAGCTCAGTAGCCAGTACTTCGGTACTGGCATGAAAATACAGATTTTTTGCGTTATTAAAATTTGCTGTTACAAAATATTAGAAATTATTATAAATTAAGGAATGTATCTCCCTCATGCAAAACTCTGATTCCTTTCACGGATTTGGCTATACTTTTTGGACCTTTTGGATTATAGCTCTTCATCTTTTATATAAGCTTTGGATTTCAAATATTTTGGCCACGAGCATCACTGAAGAGACATGTATTGTCGAAATGCGCATCTGGTGCAAGAAAATTGGTACCGTTAATTTTATTAAAAGAACTCTAATAAAAAGCACACATTTCTTCTCACAAATAATAGATATATCTTGAAAACAAATTGTTAAATGTTTCTGAATTGTGTCAGGTACATGAACATTTAACAGGGTCAGACAAGTTCTTAGAACTGAATACTACAGTTTTAAATCTGCGAATTTGTCAATTTTTGTTCTTCCCTCTCTGGAATTTGAACTCAAAATATATATACTATATATAATACACATAACAGATAAGATCTAACGAAAGTCTACGTGTTGTATACTGGTCATCTGTTTAGATGTAATCTGATAAGTTTCGACGAAGCTTCTTGTTTTTATGCTGTAGCTGAAGGTAAGGTATATCAAACTTTTTTCAAAGTCTTTATTTTCTAATTTCAAAGGTATCACGATTTGTTGTGTTATTTGAGGTATAATCAAAACATGGCTCATATTGTAGTATTTTACTAAATCATTAACATCTTAAGATAAGTAAAACAGATATATTTACGGTTTTAAGCAAATAAGATAATTTATTCAATTTTATATATTCTCATTCAATTGATACGTTATGCTCTTGCATTATCACACTATAATGACATTATTAGCAAAGGTGAATTCCTTATACTAATATTGATCGAACAGAGTTATTTGGAAAAACAACTGAAATTTACCTTTCCTAACATGGTCAATATCTCATATTGATTCACCACTACGCTATGTATTAGTCTCAACTAATTATCAAACATGGTTTTGCAGCCTTATATCTTGAGATACCCGAATGGTCGTCTTATCTATAGTATAACTGATTGTGCCGAAGTTTTGATTGGTACATTTTGAACAAGTATAGATGCGTATGACGGATGACGTATGCATTAAAAGGGGGTTCACACTCTTGACGCACCCTGGTTTGTTCGTTTTAGAGTGCTGCTATTCCCTCAGTTTTCTTGAATTTGTCTCTCCAAAATAGTTCATGTGATTTTAACATCGGTAGACTACTGTTATCAAATCAATCATATTCGTTTTAATTTATTGTAGTTAAGAGTGTTTTTATTTGAGAATGTTCATCTAATCTCAACTATATGAAGTTTTTCTGGAGACGATACGTTAAAGTACAGAGAGACAATTGCAACAAGAGGGGAAAATCTTTGTATTTACTTATTTTATTAATGAATTCAATATGTATAACTACAAGAATAAAAGAGGGACGAAAGATACCAGAGGGACAGTCATACTCATAAATCGAAAATAAACTGACAACGCCACGGCTAAAAATGAAAAAGACAAACGACAAACAATAGTACAAATGACACAACATAGAAACTAAAGGATAAGCAACACGAGCCCAACAAATATTAATGTGTAGAAAACAAATGACTGAAAAATGGGATCAGGAACAAGAATGTTTTTTCTTAAGAAAAACAGAAGAACAAAACTATATTGACAGGCTGATAGACAAACAAATGAGTATGAAAATGTAAATCGAGATCATTAAGTGATGTTGCATATTGTGTGAATATATGCATAAAAAGTAAGATCGTGGGGCAAAGAAAGTTGTTTTAAAAAGATTTTATAACTGAAAGGGATACTTCTTTAATGTCTCGTCAATCTCGAGGAACACCGGTATTAATTTATCGCCAATCCGACATTTAACTGCTAACCCCTCGTCCCGTTTGGCCACTCAACCAGTTTGTTTTTTAACCCAGCGATAAAATTGATCTTTTACACCAACTGCCTCTTATTTACTATGTAATAAATTATGCCAAATTTAAGCCAAAAGGTTGTCTACAATAATTAAGAGAGAAAACAGGAATAATTGAATAAGATAACAAGATGGCTATTCCTACCATTCAATGCATAACATATATTCAGTGGTAACCATTTTTTTCTTTTTTGAGTGAAAGGGTTTCAAAATTAGCATTGTAATCAGTTGTATTTGATCGAAATGTTTTTTAACAATCTTTTGTAATTTATGTGAGATCTCTGTCTTTTTTCATATTCTTTTTTTTATAGACTGGCAGGATGTTGTTGGTTGTTTTACTTGTACTACTTACATCACAAGGAAGTCTCTTACAGCAATTGTTTACCTATTTTTATCTTTAACAATGCGATACATTAGTATGTGTGAGCATGACTCATGGATATCAATTGTACTGGTTTTTTGACAAATTTCCATTGATGAAATCCCACTCCGTGCATTGACTTAAACTTTGAAGGCAATTTGTAAATTTTTCATTCATCTGTTCAGATTCTTCATTTAACAAGAGTTTGTTTTTATCCAATCCTGAAGGCGAAATGTAAAGTATCCCACATTATGTCTTTTCTACATACGACTCTCCTCCAAAACGCCATTAATTTTGTTTTATCTGCTCCAAGACGCCATAAGTTTTGTTTTTGTTTTATCCCACCTAAATTCGTGTTATTTTTGTTTTTTAACAGTGAAAATCCTTTTTGCTTCTATATAATCAATTAAATCAACGGTACCAATTTTGTTGCACCAGATGCGCATTTCGACAATACATGTCTCTTCAGTGATGCTCGTGGCCAAAATATTTGAAATCCAAAGCACAAATCAACCTGTACTAGTATATGGCAAATGCATTAGTGATGTATGCGTAACATATATAGATCTCAATCAGATAAAAAGCATATCATCAAAAAGAAAGCAAACATTTCATACAAGATTCTTACTTTCAGGGCTTTAGAAAAGCTTATCAATTACAAAAACAAGCTGTCCAAACTAAAATGTATTGATATACAGAACCTACGCATTCCGGTGATTGGTTCATATGTTCTTCTCAGAAGTGAGGAATTGTCAATAAAAAAACGAATCCTTGATCTATTTTAACACTATCAAATATTGTTTACTAATAATTATGTATGATAAAAAGATATAAATATTAAACAAAAACTAATTTCTGCAACATCTACAGTTAGTAAAAAAAAATAGAATTTCCAGTCTTATTCCTCAAACCTCAGCCAAGAATGCAATCGAAACAATCGGTTGTTTTGGATTCAAACAATTTTGGTAAAAATCAAAACATGTTTGCAAGTATAAAGAATGATAATTTCATCCTCTAGGAACATTTGCTTAACTTATGGTGATGCATGTTGTTTTACATTTATTACCTATCCACTAGTGATGTTCTACTTTGTTGTCCGGCTATGTATAATAAATCAATTTTACTTTTATTTTATAAGGATGTCAGGCTAGACTTGGTGTTAGTGGCACCAATCTGACTTATAATGGACATCAAATATTTTTATCCGGTGCTAACCAGGCTTGGGTCCATTATGCAGCCGACTTTGGACATAATCATTACATAAAAGGAAAATCAACGTTTGAATCGACACTGAGTGACATTCAGAGTCATTGTGGAAATTCCGTCAGTAAGTGAAAGAATTAGTGCTGTTGTGTTGGTAATGATAAATAGGTTACTAAAACTAAAAATTAGTTTCGTGCTCTTTAAAACTATGTAACAAGTTGATTTTCTTAACCTTTATGGTTGCATGTTACCACCAATAATATCTAAACATAGCTTAATTATAATTAATATATTTTAAGATAAATAGGAGTATGGCTGCATATTGAAGGATCATCTAAGCCACAATTTAACAACAATGGCTACGTTACTGGTATAGACAAAACATTGATCAGTGACATGAGGACCTATCTTCAGGCTGCCAAGAGACATACCGTATAGCGGTTTATTTTCGCGGGCTGTAAATTTTCGCTTATTTTCGCGGATAGAACAAAATCGCCAAAATAAATTCCGCCAATTTAAAAGTGTGCATGCAAAGGTAATGTAAAAAATGTTGAATCTGCCAAAATAATAACCGCCAAAATATTTCGTATACCTTATTCAATGAAAATCGCGAAATTTTACACCCGCGAAAATAACCCGCTATACGGTAACATTCTCATTTTCTTTACTCTTTGGAATGCTGCAGTAGCCTTAAAATCGCATTACCGGTTTAATGGACTCTTGGTGGATACAACAGAACTTCAGTCATACATAGACCATGCTCTCGAACCAATGGCTAATGCTTTGAAAAAATGAAACGGCTTTGGGTGGATGGGATATAATGAATGAACCCGAGGGTGAAATTAAACCAGGTGAAAGCAGCTCCGAACCTTGTTTTGACACAAGACATTTATCTGGATCTGGTGCAGGATGGGCTGGCCGTCTGTATACTGACCAAGAGATTGGCAGGTTAATAAATAATTTTTCTTTTCAAATTTAGTTAAAAATAGGCGATCAATGATCAAAACAAAACAAAAACAAAACTGCACCATAGTAGAATGAGGAAGGGAAAATGTATACGACTGGATGATAAAGTTATGTCGGATGATCTGTGTTTTGGGTTTGTTTTATAGATTGTAGTCATCTTGGTAAAAAATAACTAGTTCTGAAAGAACATTGTGAAAAAAAATATTGGACATACTCATTTATATGAATAAATGTGTGAATTCATCTCAACTATTTCAAATTATATACAATAAGACATGCTTAACAGTTAGATTTGTGAATTGGCAAGCAGCAGCTATCAAGGAAGTTGACCCAGGAGCAATGGTTACTGTTGGATCGTGGAACATGAAAGCTGATACTGATGTCATGGGATTTCATAACTTGTATAGTGATAATTGTCTTGTTAAAACAGGAGGAAAGCAAATCGTAAAATATATCTTATTGTACCGATTTCTTAAAATATTGTACATTTTGCCTGTTTAAAACTTATATGGCCGAACTTGTTCTGCTATCAGAAGGTACTACATCGATACTTATTTTTTATACATTTCTGATTATGGAGTTCATGCTTTAATGAAAGAAAATGGTAGTTGGATTTTTTCGTAAACTTTTCAAATAAATTCCATGTTGATATTTCTATAATGTTACTATTTTTACTCACCAGGGTACACTGTCCTTTTATCAAGTGCACAGCTATAACTGGCATCATCATTTTGGAAGCGAATCTCCCTTTAAAGTAAGTATTGAATTGACGTACATGTTTGCAGAAGTATGCGTTTTTTCTCCTGCTATCAAACTCGACAGATTAAGTACAGAATACAAAGTATCAATTCAATGAGTAGTTTTTGCATTTGTTATTTTTTCTTTTGCAGTGAATGTTCTTTAAAAAAAATGTTATTTAATCAAATCCCTCAGATAAAACGTTAACTAAAAACGTTAAAATTCAGAATCATTTTAAAAAGAAATGTCTATTCTAAACAGAAAGGGTTCGCCTGCTCTTACGAGGGTAATGGTAATCGGATATGTAAACTTCTCCTTCCAGCAATCATTTTCCAACTTTCGACTTGATAAGCCTATGGTAATTGGTGAATTTAATCAAGAACACGGTGCTGGCATGTCGATTGAGTCCATGTTTGAATGGGCCTATACTAAAGGTTATTGTGGTGCCTGGACTTAGAGCAGGACTGGTGTCAGCTGGAATAATCAACTACGTGGAATGCAGCATCTAAATTCTAGAACTGACTATGGACAAGTTCAATTTGGTCTTTTAACATTTGAGATCCAGAATTGACCATGGATAAATTCAATTTGAGATCCAGAACTGACTATGGTAAAGCTCAATTTGGTCTTTAATTCATACTGTAATATATACCTGTTTTAAATAAACCCAGGAATATATTGTAATATATAGGATTTTTTCTTTCTAGTGTAAATAAAAGTTCTTAAATTCTTAAAGTTATTCTTACTTTTGTGATATATATATAATGCAACATTGCGTTTCTTAAAAGTTGCTAAAGAAGTTGATATGGAATAAAGATTTGAAATTTAATTATCTCAAAAAACTTGTGCCATGAAATGTGTGTATTTACAACAATTACAAGATATTTCTAAGATACACTAATACGAAAAACGATATGATATTTCAGTCCGAGATTCATGATATGTTTATATTGCGTTTAATTGGCTTTGAACTCCCTGTCAGTAACTACGTACTCTCAGAGCTGTACTTGTTGTCTCAATTATGTTCGGGATGTATAAATACCTGTTCAATGAAACCTTTTTCAAAAAACGTCAAAAGTTGCAAGTTGTTAGCTGCAACTGACCAAATCTCCACAAAGAACATATTTTGTCTCATTCATTAAAGTGATATGCCATTCGTATATTATTGCCTCGAGCATCTTTGCGGGGACATAATATTGTCTGGTGCAGTGAAATTAATGCAATCATTACCAATGAGACAAGCCGTCTCCCAATCACTCACATTTTAAAATACTTGACTTAAGATTCTTCTTACCATCATCGTCTCAACACAATACTGAAGGACCAATACATAAAACAACAAAAGAATAGATTAACAAAAGTAATCAAAAGGCAGCTTGTCCTTAATTAAGTAAGAAGTTATCAAAAGGAAAAATTCCGATAATATCATTTAACTTAAAGAAAGAAAACAGTTGTATATAACCAAACACTTATGGCGGCCATGACAGCAAAAGTACAGAATGTAAAAAGATATGATACCGATTTTAGAGTGAACGACATGTTGGCTGAAAAATACACGTTAACCAAAAAGTTTGGAAGCATCTACGGAACACCAAGATCCGTCTAAGAAAACATTGCATAAGAGGTTAACTTACCTTTAGGCGGTTATAGATAATTTCGTACGCTTCAAATTTGAGAAAAAAAACCATGCCAGTATCGTTTATAACTTACAGTCCTTTGCTCATCACAAAAAGGACTACTGATATAAACAAGGACCAAGTAACTCTGATTGGATTCAAACATAGCATGAAGCGAGAGAAAACAACGTAGATATAGAAAAGGAAAAAGAGAAAAATTATAAAAGGAAAAAAATTTAATTTGAAAAACCGACATCTACCTGAATAAACAAAGGAGAGATAAAATTGTGATTTTACGAAGGAGTCTATCGTGAATAATAATAATAATACGCAAATACGGCTCCAGATTTCAATTAAAAATATGCGTCATCCCTGACTTTTAAATTAATATAAAGAAAACAACAATAGTTGCACATTCTAGCAATCTGAAACTTATAAGATCTCATAGAATGTAAAGCCAAAGATTGTAGTTTACAAAAATTTCGTCCTGAACAACACCAATGCACCAAAAACTGACAATGCAGGTCATTCGGGCATTTGACAGTGGACAATCAATTACACATCAATAAATCATAGGTATTGCAGCTTATTTTAGGGAAACATTTAACATAAAAGAGGGACATGTATAGTTTGGTAGGTACAAATCTCTCTTTCAACTGGTTCAAGCTTAGTGGAAGGCATTTAGTAATGAAATGTCTACGTGATTACAATGCTCGTATATAAAGGGAATGTCATAACAACCAAATGATGTCTACAACTAAGTGAATCGTCATATTTTTCCAAGATTAACAATACGTCAAACAATTTTTTTAACAAACAGCTTTCATTATGTAAAATTCAAATATTGTCTTTGAGGCCTCTGTAATCATTTTCTTCGAGGCCCCTGTAATAATTGCTGAATAAATCGATTAATACCGAAGAAAATCAAAAAATATTGTAAGCAATATTTAAAGGTCAGCTTGCCGAAAAAAAAATTATTCCTGACATGAACTCATAAATCAGGGTTGACATGTCTTTGAAATCAAATTATATTGTATAAAAGTACTAGAAGGAAAGGAACTCAACTAGGCATGTTGGTATCGTTTCTGCCAATCAACAAGTATGAAGTTAATGTACCAAGTCAGGAAAATGGTAATTGTTATCGTATAGTTTTTCTGTTTGTATTGCATTGTCGTTTGTTTTTGTTCACTTCAGTGTTTCTGTCGTTTCGTTGTTGACATATACTATATTTTATTGTTTATTTGCGTAATTCTCTGTCCTGAATGTTCTTGCATTTATTTGTACTGTTTTCCTGTCATGTGATGGTGTCATTTTAATGTTATAAGTAACATGTCCATACAAGCGGGAGATTCAGCTAACCACAAAACCAGGTTCGACCCACCACTTTTTTCTTAAAATGTCCTGTACCAAGTCAGGAAAATGGCCATTGTTGTATTATAGTTCCTTTCTGTGTGCATTACATTTTAGTGTTGTGTTTCTGTTGTGTTATAGTTTTCGTCTTATATTTGATGTGTTTCCCTCAGTTTCAGTTTGTAATCTGGTTTTGGTTTTATTTCTCAATTGATTTATGAATTTCGAACAGCGGTATACAACTGTTGTCTTTATTTACTTTAAATTTAGAAGCTGTTAACTTCTCTTTCTTTTTTAATTAATGGACAGATTGCAAGTCGAAAGTTTGTTTTACACAATTAAAAAGTTTTACATTCTAAATGTCAATTGTATATCATTGGTTTCATAATATGTAATGAATTAATAATTCTGTATCATCTTAAAATCAGAGTGATTACATTGACACAGCTTGGCTGAGCAAAAAACATATATTATCAAATGTCCATAGTAATAAGCTCAACTTGCATTAAATGTTCTATTTTTACAAATATTGGCAACAATGTGCAATACACTCAATGGAACTAATTTTGCAAGAATTTAACAGTTAATTAATACCAAATATTTAGTGAATATTAAACTAAGGTTGAAATTTCATCAGACAGAGTAAACATCAGATAGGTTTGGTTGTTTTGTGTATGCCATATTGATTTGATGCTTTGGTTTGTATGTTGGCTTTTATAAGTTTTTGCCTTGCACATACTTCATTCAAAATTATTCAACAAGTATTTAGTTTAAACATATTTTATTGTTCAAAAATGACAAATGACAAAAATTTGTCTTGTATACAGAAATCAGTATCATATGTTTGGCTTGTTTTTATACTAAGATGATTTCTGATAAATTGCTGTGTTGAATGCCAAAGAATAATACTGCTCTGTCATTTTTCAGTAAAGTTTCAATTAAAAGTCCAGTATGTTCAATTTGTATGCAAAACGTTAGAATGTGATTTCTACTGGGTTTTTTTTATCATTCATTTTATTGCTTTAAGTTCCAAATGGATTTTTTTTGTGGTTCATTATCAAAATAAAGCAGCCTCAAATCAATCAATATCAGGTATTTGTAAAAATGATAGGGGGGAAATAACCAAGTGAGGCCATGGCTTCCTGTGATCATTTATAGTTCATCACTAATCAGTAGCAGATATAACTGTAGCAATATTTCAATAAATCATTTATTTAAAATCATCCAGTGCACAGTTTAAGAACACATTTCAAAAATGTTATACATTAATTGATAGTCAGGCTACTGAAACAGAAATAACAAATGTACCGATAGAAGTGAAAAAAAAGAAGTACACATACAAAATCAATTGCTGAGATAAATGTTGAGGACTGTCAGATTTTGAATAGGTGCTTTGAACACAAATCATCATTTCTCCCTCAAGATCAATATTTTTTATTATGTTTTCTCACAGTTAATCAAACAATTTTTATGGATCTTTGAGCTAATTTTTATTTTGTTTTATTTTCTGACTTTCATAAAATAAAAATCATTACAATAATTTTTAAAGTTTATAAATCATAACAGAATTTCATAGTATTTTTACTAAGTTCCATGCATAAAGTGCATGATTATGAAGTGTAAAAATTATTTTCATTAAAGTTGGAGAGTTATAGTTTGTGATGTCCTTGAAGCATTTAATTCTTGCATGAATTGTACAGGAGTTCAAGAATATTTTTAGGCTAATAAATAATAACAAAATACAGTGAACAAACAACTAAACATTTTGGCAGTGTAAAATTATTACACATGTCCTCCGCACACTATCAACACAACATGTACATGTATATATATAAAAGTAATAGCATCATGAACAAACAATATTATGCAACAAAATATTTGTTTTTAAACATGGTAGAAGTTTTAAATACATCGTATGTTACATGCATATCATATCAAAGTTTCTTGTGAACTTGCAATATTTCTTTTATTTTACTTGATCTATAAAAGTTAAATTGCAGTATTTTTGTTTTTAATTTTGCATATTTAACCAATTTTGATGTATAAAAAACATAAATTGTATAATTCAAGTCCAGCATTTCTAACTTGTTTTCCTATTTATCTGAATGTTAAAATGTGATTTATGTTGTTTCTTTATCATCTGTCTTTTTGCTTTAAGTTCCAAGGATTTTTTAGTGTTCCATTCCCCCCAAAAAAGCAGCCTCACATGACTCTAATATCATGCTTAAGCAAATACATAAAATATCAGGTATATGTGAAAATGTTATGAGGAAAAGTAACCAAAGGTCCCTTATAAAGAAAGACTCTATCCAACAGTCATATCTATTTGCAAATTTCTTCTATCAACCCTAATTAGTCAAATTTCTTCTACCACCCAGAAAAGGCATATTTCTTCTATCCACCCTAATAAGTCAAATTTCTTCTACCCACCCTAAAAGGATAAATTTCTTCTACCCATCCTTAAGGCAAATTTTATTTAATAAGCTAAATTTGTACATATCTTCCTGTTTTGCTTTTCTACCAACCCTAAAACTTTATCTTTATCTGCCACTTATAATTGGCAAAATTATCTTCTATTTTACCTACAGTCTTTCAAATTTTAGTACAACTAGTGATAAGGTTTAAGAGAACATTTTCTTCCACAATATTTATGATATTTAATCCTAAAAATGTCTTTAAATAGTTAATTTGATACAGACTTTTCAAACCATTAAGATACTAAAACTGTAATATTCTAGTTCAAGTTCAGAGTAAGGCCAAATAAAAACATTGTGGTCTTTGGTTTACTAGCAACTTATTAAATAATAAGCTGGAAATGCAAATCTGCACATGATCCTGTATGTTGTGGATGAAAACCAAAATAACCGGGATGCAACTTTTATGCAATAATTTACGCTGATTGTGTTTTATTTTCTTGTTCTTATAGAAGCAAGTTTCATTAGGTCAAAAACAAATTACATGTAAATACAAAAATATCAACAAAAATAAGTATCAATTTAACATGAGAATGATTTCAATAGTACACAAATATCATGCTTAAGCAAATACATAAAATATCAGGTATATGTGAAAATGTTATGAGGAAAAGTAACCAAAGGTCCCTTATAAAGAAAGACTCTATCCAACAGTCATATCTATTTGCAAATTTCTTCTATCAACCCTAATTAGTCAAATTTCTTCTACCACCCAGAAAAGGCATATTTCTTCTATCCACCCTAATTAGTCAAATTTCTTCTACCCACCCTAAAAGGATAAATTTCTTCTACCCATCCTTAAGGCAAATTTTATTTAATAAGCTAAATTTGTACATATCTTCCTGTTTTGCTTTTCTACCAACCCTAAAACTTTATCTTTATCTGCCACTTATAATTGGCAAAATTATCTTCTATTTTACCTACAGTCTTTCAAATTTTAGTACAACTAGTGATAAGGTTTAAGAGAACATTTTCTTCCACAATATTTATGATATTTAATCCTTAAAATGTCTTTAAATAGTTAATTTGATACAGACTTTTCAAACCATTAAGATACTAAAACTGTAATATTCTAGTTCAAGTTCAGAGTAAGGCCAAATAAAAACATTGTGGTCTTTGGTTTACTAGCAACTTATTAAATAATAAGCTGGAAATGCAAATCTGCACATGATCCTGTATGTTGTGGATGAAAACCAAAATAACCGGGATGCAACTTTTATGCAATAATTTACGCTGATTGTGTTTTATTTTCTTGTTCTTATAGAAGCAAGTTTCATTAGGTCAAAAACAAATTACATGTAAATACAAAAATATCAACAAAAATAAGTATCAATTTAACATGAGAATGATTTCAATAGTACACAAACAGATACTGATACACAATAATAACTATGACGAACATATAGCTTACTGAAATTTACAAGTGTAAAATAGTTATAACTGATGTTCATTTTCCATAAATAATTTGTAGGATGGTCAATTATAGTTAAGAGGTAAATATCTATCCAATTAACAATTATCCTTCTTATAACTTGTAACTCAAATATGGTGAAATTGATGGTTAGTCTATTATTTAAAATTGAATCAGTTTGCAAAATTTTAATATAAATAGTAATGTTGGAAATCACGCACAGAAGAGAACGTTCACAGAAAGCGGCATTATTGTATATCCAACCTTGTTTACTTATGCCGTTATCTTGTACTTCAGTCATCAATACAAATTCATACAGTTTTAGACGTCTTTGTTATTACATGCAGTTTTAGTAAAACCACTTCACAATATTGGTACCATGTCCAGATGAGGATGACTACAAAGCTTAAATCTATTCGAGTGGGACACAGAAGCGCAGCTTCTAGGATTTTAAGAAGATTTCTTCACATAGGAAGTATAAAAAAGAAGATGTAATATGATTGCTTCTTTTCTTAAAGATGAAAATGTACGCCAAAAATTCATCTGCGTATTGAAAATCTAACAAACAAAACTTAAAATATTGACTTGTGGATCAAACCTTAATCAATAATTTATGTTCTTGTTCATTCAAACATAAAACTATCATAACATAGACATGGTACAAAACTATATTAAAATGGTGTGATGGAAAGAAATCAACTAAATTTTCTACATGATCAATTGTAGTTATAATAGGTTTGAGCCTGCTTTCAACTCAGTTCTAAAAATAGAAAAGCAATAAATAACTTACTCTGAGAATTTATGAATGGAATGTAAAAAGTTAATTGCAAATCTATTGATAATGGAGTAATAATGCTTTTAAAAAATTGCTGTAATTTGAAATGTGTGTTTAATTCAAAATCAGACAAAGTGAATTTATGAACAGATGTTCCTAAAAAAGTGAAATTCTTGTCTGTTTACTTAAGTATAACAAAGTACTTCAGTATTTTAGTCATAAGTTATGCTGCTGTGTGTTGTAGTAAAGTTATTTAAGAGAACGTCAGTAGAAATTGATAATAGGTCAACATCTTTTAATGCTTCTCAGCAAATCCTTTTAATTACAAGATTTTTCCACATTCCATTCTACATTTTTGATTTAGTAACACATGACAGATTTACAAATAAATCTTTTGATCAATCACATATATTTTTGTTAATAAAAATTAGCTGATTAACAATGGCTTGTATAGCATGCATCTTTCTGTACTCATCTATAGCAATACCTCATATACTTCTCAGCAGTGCAAAACTAGTTTAAAAATTATATCCCATGAATGAAATATTAAGAGTTAATTTATAACATCATCCAGTAACAATGAAAATCATTAACTTTGGCATGAAAAGATATTTGAAAATTTTATTCAATTAAAAGTGTATTTAAAAGAAAGATATTTATATCATGTTATTTACCCTCAATCAGTGATGGAAATATAGAATAGAAAGGTGAATTTTCTATACTGGTGTAAGATTTTTGTCTGAAAATACTTGCAGACATAGTTATGTAGAGGATATAAACATACAAACGAAAATTTAAAATAAGCATATATACATTTGCAAAAATTAACAACTCTGTTTATGTTACATGTGCATGTACATGCATTCTCACAATTAAAATGAACAAAACAGGTAAACAAAACAATTTCTGTACACCTGAATTTCATAAATAACTGTACATATTTCTATAATGAATACATAAGGAGTGCAGCATTTTTTTAACAAATCCCTGATTTTGCCAAAATCTACATATATTATACTATAAAAAGGCCTCATTGCACACAAAAATAATATACATGTTTCTTTTTCATTGGCCTTATTCCTTTTATTCATAAAAATATATCTCATTCTTCGGTGTGGAGGCATAAATTTCATTTCCATTTTCAATTTGAAACATTTACAAGATATATTGACATATCTACAATAAACCTATAGAATTTTACTGGTCATTAATATTAATCACATTTATATTTTTGTTCCTCTAGATCAGATATATTATTGCATCACCCAGTACTCCTATTTACAATAGCAGTGCTATGTTTATATGTTGTCAAAGAATATAAATTTTGACATTACAAACTTTGTTTTAAGCTATGAGATTCAAGAATCAAACAGCAGATTGTCATTGTATTGTTATTGACTGGGTTCAAGGTCAACAGCTGGTATTTGACCCAAAGCAAAAAATGGGAGCTAAATCCAGAAGCTGAGGGTAAAAAAAACTGTTTTGTCTTACTGAACTGTCAACAACTGTCTGCTTATAACTTTTTTCAAAGAAAGAAACATGATGTTATCAGTGAAACTGACAAAAACAGCCAGTGGGAGGATCAAACAAGTTCCATTTTAAAACAGCCGAACAAATGTAAATAGACGATTAATAGATCATTGCACTAACAACAGTTCCTAACTCACCGACAAAAAGTTGAAACAGATGAGACAGGCATTATGATTAAATCTGCTATAATTTTCCGTCTTTCTACATGATAACAGATAAATAAGAAATGTTATGAAGTTTTAACAATATAGACTTTAACAAAATACATGACTTCATATTGAATATTGTGTTTGGTATTATGATTTACAATGATATCTTAAAGATTGAGAATCTACATAACTTAATATTAACCTTTATGTACTGAATTAACATTTTATGTTGTTTATAGTGACTAGTAAGAAACGACAAGATCTGATTATCAATTAAACAATATGATATTCAAATAGAACATTTAAGGTAGCATTAAACATAGATTTTTTCCCCTCCTTTCAGACAACATTGACCTGGTGTAAATACTTGCATACAGCTCCATTTTTTTTAAATGAGAAACTAAGAGAAAGTAGAACAATAAATCATTCCAATGATTGCAATAAATTCATTATGTAATTATCTCATAAATTGATTATAATGTAAGTAGTTGCTAGATTGTGATGTACATATTTGTATAAATTAGGTTCTTTGCTGTTCATAGAATCCCAAATATTATTGATCAATTATCATGCAACACAGATTGACCTCCAAGACAATGATTTGATTTTTTTCTTATGTATTTCTTTCTCCAATATACCCTCAATAAAGTTTTCAATCTTAATTCATGAGATCACAAATTTCTTTTAATATCATTATGAAGAAATATCAATGAGACACAATCCAGAAATACTTTAGTGTTTGCAAATGTATTAGAATTAGGTGTAGAGTTATTTTTCACATTGTATGACATAGCATAATAAGTTTAATATTTCTTCATAAGTTCTATAATCATAATCAATACTGCAAAAACTATCATACAACATGGGAGCATAATTATTCTATGACAAATGCTCACAAATTGCAAATAACCTTTATCCAATGTGTAATGACATTATCGGAATTGTCTATATTTTTCCAAAAGATTTGGTCATGCAATAGTCTGTATTTTAAATTTAATTTGGAAACATGTTGATAGAAATACAGGTAGATGCAGATGAGAATCACTGTACACCCACAACTTTGTCCAGCTACAGTATTATGGTAAAAATTCAATAATCTTTCAATATCAACATTTGTATAACAAAAGGCCAACATTTGTACATATGCAACCAGGCCTACACGTCTTTTACAATCTATAATCTTCTATTGTGTAGATTTTGAGAGGAATGAGCTTGATCTGTTTGGCTATCTGTCATCCTGCCACCATGTAGATGCTGCGCCCCACTTAAGTCAAACTCTTCTTGGTGAATAGCTTCCTGAAGAGCCATCGGTGTCAACCATTCTTTTGGTAAGGCTCTTTCTAGGAATGGTATACATGTACTTATATGAGCAAGTCTGTTCACCCAGCTTGGAAGTTCCTTCCCACATAAAACCTAAAATAACAGTAATAATTGCACATAATGAAATATAAACATACAGCTCAAAAAATGTTAAAATAGAAACTTGATTGGAAATTTGTTTTAAGATGGATGTGTGTATTTTGCTGTTGCAACACCTGGTATCACTAGCCCATATTCTTGTATCTGACCTTGAGATTACTTATAAGGTTTATCCTTAATGCATGTACACGGGAACATTGTACCATGCATGGTGAAAATCAAAATGTCATTACTTAGTTGTGGAACCAGGTGTTGTGGATACATATACACAAACACTTTAACAGGACACTATATATATATTTATACTGCAATCAGCTATTTTACTATACAGATAAAGCTATATGTATAAATGTTAGCTTTATACATCAATGACCTCAACTAGCCTATAAGCCCCGCCTACTTACCGGAACAACTGTATTTCATCAACAACGTCACTCACAACCATGACAATGTGTAGTAACAATGGTCAAAAATTTATGAATTTAAACTTGTTATGTCTTCAAATTGGTTATATATATACTATGTTTATTAACTGTTATTAATTAAGTTCATTTTCCCTTTCTAATTCCTTAAAATGTCAATGTCTTGCTGCCTGAACTACGCTCATAGGGAAATACCCCAAGAGGCAAATTCCATACACTTTTTTTAACAATATTTTTGTTACATACTTTTTTGATTTTTTATCAATTCCAGTATAAAGACAATATATGTATAGTGTCATGAAATATGAAATTTATGTGTATTCAGCAACCTCGCATTTTCCCAGTTTCTAAGCCTCATACAAATAAATTTCATATTTCAAGACACTATACGTATGTTGTCTGAACATATTCTTTCTTTAACCTTGTTGCAAGAGGAATAGTTTGAACTATGCAAGACATTTCAGAAGACATGCAGCTTTTGTTAAGTGTTGTCCTGTTTATGAAAATGTTGTTCGTTTTTGTTAAGGGTATATTTCTCAAATTTTATACACATCTATGTGAAAATACCCAATATCCCTTTATATGCCAGTAGTTGTAAAGTCAATACTGTGGATTCATTTATTTTCGTGGGTATCAATTTTCATGGATTGCTGAAAACCTGCATTTTCGTGGATATTTGATTTCGTGGTTTTGACAATCTCTGTATACAAAGTCTATTCAAAATGTGCTTTTCAATGAATATTTGATTTAGTGGTTCACCTGCACCCACGAAACCCATGAAAATTGGTATCCAACGAATAATAATGAATCCACAGTATAAGAATGTGTGAATAACACATATTTACTCAGCAGTAAATCTTAAGAACCTTTAGGAATCATATGTAAGAAAGACAATATTTGTGAGTTTGATCAAACAGGCATCAAATGAGTTTGTTATTTTTTTCAATTGTAATATATTGACACCTTACTATAGTTTACTGTATGACTTACTTTTGTGATTTCTGTAGTGAAGTGATTACAGTTTTTATTTAGTAAATGATATTGGTCCCCTCTGAAATCTTTTCCTAGTTGATCTACAATCTTCTTCACATCGTCTGGAGTAAAATCTGTGCTACCCAGTTTTATTGTTTGTCTACAAGAATACAATTTTATAAAAAAATATATAAACATAAAGAGATGGTATGATTACAAATGAGACAACTGTCTTCCAATAGTTCAACGAAATGGATTTAAACGATTATAGACAACTGTATGGCCTTCATAAATGAGAAAAACAGAAACTGTATAGTCAACTATAAAAGGCCCCCTACATAAAAAAAAATATGAAACAATTCAATTGAAAAAACTTTAGACATTACTTATAAGGATACAATTTAAAAATAACAAATATGACAGAAATGAACCAATGCTAACCACTAAACGACCAGCTCCTGATTAGGGACAGGCACATTTATGAATGTGGTGGGGTTAATCATGTTTGTGAGCACTCATATAAGATTTTTAAACTTAATTGCATTTGGTTTAATGATTCAAAAATACTCTGATAAATCCCAAATATTCAATATAAATATTATTTTAAACCTATCATTTAGTACTAAGATATATGATTGAAGGGAAACAATTCTACTCACTTTGATGTCATGAGTCTTCTGAACCACAGTGAAACTCAATAAATCTTTTAAATATTTTATATCTCACATTCATATAGTTTTACAAAAGTACTTACTTAAATTTAAATTGTTCACCAAGAGATTCAGAGTCTTTTGGTATAATATCAAATACACCAGTAAAAGGAAATGGATGACCACCATAGGCATATTCTGAAATAAAACAAACACAGCAGAAATATTAAATAAGGTTTTTTTTGCACCTGTCCCAAGTCAGGAGCCTCTGGCCTTTGTTAGTCTTTTAATATTCTTAATTTTAGTTTTTTGTGTACAATTTGGAGTTAAGTATGGCATTTATTATCACTGAACTAGTATATATATTTGTTTAGGGGCCAGCTGAAGGACGCCTCCAGGTGCTGGAATTTCTCGCTGCATTGAAGACCTGATTGTGACCTTTTGCTGTTGTCTGTTCTATGGTCGGATTATTGTCTCTTTGACATATTCCCCATTTCTATTCTCAATTTTACATATACTGTATCAATTAACATAGTTAGTCTTTCAAATGTCAAGAAAATAACCAAAATTTTTAGCCTTCTTGAACGCTTTCTGTAATTTTATGTTGGTTATTCATATTTTTCATTTTTCATGTTGATGCCTTTTATAGCTAACTAAACAGTATGGGTTTTCTCATTGTTGAAGGCCATAATTGTCGCATATCAATGCTTACAGTCACTCGATTTTAGCTCTGGCTGATAGATGTCTCATTTCAAATCATATTAATACTGTGTAAAAATAAAAATATGGGTCACTGACAAAATTCTTCATGTCTATCATAAGGTATGAGTTTAGTATGTATTTACATACATGAATCATATATAATATGCCATATGTGTGCAGTTACAAAATATTATTTTTCTACAATGTTTCACATTTATCTAAACACTGATGCATGAATGCACAAGCATGTAAAAAGAAATGAAGATTAGAATAAACATGTAAACAAATAAAAGTATGCCACAATTTGGAAAAATCTGGACTGTATTGACAAGGAGATAATTATTTTCCTGATTAAGTATTTGTAATGATATGAACCATATTGCTGTGTAGCAAATACATAGATTAAAATAGTACAGATATTGAGTAAAGTCAATTATCACTATAAATTTGAAGCTGACACTGGTTAAAGTTTCTAACATTCTCAGCTTTTTATCATGTTTATATTTTATTCAATTTTGACTATCCACATGATTGAAGACAAGATTACTTGGTACTAATGTGGTAGTTTGACGACAATTCTAGTTTTTTATATGGGACATCAACATTTCACTGTGTACAAGAGGATAGAACACCTTTTGGCCTAAGACTTTGTGAGTATGCGAGTATGTGTAACTATTACAATCATGTGCAGTTTGCAATTAACACATAACAATCACTTTCAATTCCATAGACTTGATAGACTTGTTGGTGAATGATAAGTTGATAAATAATGCATCTTTTTACTGTTTATTATTAATACATACCAATGCCATAGATTTCAACCCCTGAATGAAAGACACCAATTCCTATGGAAGAAGTGTATTCATTTATCCAGTACTAAAATAGAAGAAAACATTACAATTATATAAAAGATTCAAAACTTTTTCAAAAATATTTGCTACCTTCCAATGACAAAATGAATGATAAACCAATTGTTTAACTTTAAGAGGTCATACTTTTTTCAACACTCTATTAGATAATACATGTCATGCTTGAATTAATGTGTACAAGGTGAACAAGAAACTATGGATAAATACAGACAGAGCACCTTTCTGTAATCCCCTCATCTCTGTGCAAAGATAATAATCTACATGTCAGAGAAGAGTCATGTATGTTCTTGATGTACAATTGTTACAGTATGAATACTTTTTACCACTTGTTCAGTTTGGGTTTTTTAATTTAAATTCAGGTTGTAAATTAATTAATCTAAATAAAAGTATAATCCCCTCATCTCTATGTATTTTTTTAATGTATGGACAGTTTTAACCACTTGTCATGTAAGGTTTTTTTAATTAAATTCAGTTTGAAATAACTTTAAGATGTTAGTGTTGACTGATTTCAACAAAACTTCCCTAAATGATTCGACAGGGTTTCCTTTGAACCTGAACCATTTTTTCAATATTCATTATGTTCAATCATTCCATATATTTTCTAAGACTGTGAACATAAAGGGCAAAGTATTCATTTGGTTTGAACCATCAGATATTAAAACCACACCCTAAAGAACTTGAGGTAGAGTGGGGTGCCCATATTCGCCGGGGACACAATTTCGCCGTTTTATGATTTTGAGGTGTAAAAACTTCAAAGGATGGCTGAAATGGAAGACATATACTGGTAAATGATATCATATAACAAATATGATTATTTTTTAAAACTGAGACAAAATTGCGGCACCTACTGAAAAGGTCAGAAAAATGGACAACGATTTTTGGCCAATTTCCTGAAGAAAAGACACGAAATCAAAGAAGTATTTCTAAGTAATTCTTTGACTGAATGCCATAAATTTCAGTTCTTAACACCTTTGAAATGTCTGCTATTCATCTATAATGAAATTGATTGGATCATTGTTGTTTAAAGCTGCGGTTATATGGTTTTAAATAGATGTGTAAAAACGGCGAATATGTGTCCCCCATTGACAAAAAAGCAGGAAATTTCAAACACCCTTTAATCTAACTTTTCAGATGATTATATTCAAACAAACACGTTTTCAAGCTTAATAATATTTTGCATTTGAAGTTATCTTCATATAGAAATATCAGTATACTTCAAAAACATTTAGACCTGAACATAAACTGTAAAAAACATGAAAAGATGTGGCGAAAATGAGCACCCCACTCTACATTTGTTAGCACAATACAATACCATCAACGGCAATTGTTTTCTAAATTTCAATTACATATTTTGTAAACAACCACACTGTGATAATTTGTTTCGGTATAAGATATTTTCAATATCATTAATCAGTATAATAATATGAACATGTATTTGCATCTGTGACCTAGATTTTATAACTGAAAGAATAAATATGTCCTTCACAAAATCTCATTGTTTTATGTTCATCTATATACATGATAGACATTGATAGTAAGAAGTTCTGAATAATCATACCATGTCATAAACATTAACAAGAACAGCCTCCTGAGCCATTGCAGTATTTTGTGGAGAAATCAAACAGGTAAAATTGTTGATCAGGACTTCATAACAATCTAATTAACACGACTGTCAAAACAAGTGTTATTGTCTTCATGATCGATGACTCATCAAAGGTTTCTTTTGTCAAAAGATAATATCATTGACAGTGTATTCAGATGTAAACATTTACAGAAACAATTCAAGAAACGGAAAGGCACGTCTGCTCTCAATAAATGTCAGTTTAAAGAGTCGCAAGAGGAACAAAATGTATGACAGCTGTCGTTAGCGGATACGGGTTGAATTTTAGAGAAACACAAACAATTTTCCGAACGTTACTATGTGAACATTATATTTAAATTTCTACAGTTCTGATGGCTAATATTTTCTTTTTGTCGTTGCGGGGAGCATTTGTTCGAATTCCCAGCATGAAAGCAATAGATTTTTTTCTCAATTTTCCGTCAATGTTTCTTCTTTTTCAATTCATTGTCCTTCGGAATTCTAATTTGGAGCAACTTGCTTTACACTTTATAAAATATTCCAATTTTTAATAAGTTGCATAATTGATAAAAATGCATGCATTTTCAAAGATTTGATAAAAGTTGGTCAGATTGGTAATGGGCTTGTTTTCAAGCTCAATTCATGGCAAAAATTATGCACCACCTACATATTTTTCATAAAAAATATTTGTTTTCAAAGAAATATTTCTAATGCGTTTATGGTTGGAATTTTATATATCTTTCGCCAAACATATTCTAATTGTGTAAAACATTATAATAAACAAAAAAAGAGCTTAAAAGCGGAGTTTTATAGGACATTTATTAGTAAATTGAATAACCTAGAACACAAAGACTCTAAGTCCTTTTGGAAATCTATTAACGATCTAAAAAATAACCACCAACAGGCACCTAGTCCATTATCAAACTGCAGGAATGGGTAGAACATTACAAATCCTTATTAAACTCTGATTCAGAACTTAATTTTCCTGATGATCTTGAGACATCAAAAGACAATCATTGCTCTCTGGATTACCCATTTACTTGTAACGAAGTTAAAAAGGGTATCACTAGACTTAAATCTGGTAAGTCTGGTGGTCCTGATTTGATATTGAATGAGTTTATTAAATGTAGTGCCTCATCCATGGTACTAGTTATAGTAAAACTTTTTAATAAAATACTACAATGTGGAAAATTTCCAAAATCATGGAATCTGTCATATATTTCTTCAATTTTTAAATCAGGTGATCCAAGTGATTGCAATAACTATAGAGGTATATGTGTCTCTAGCTGTTTAGGTAAATTATTTACTTCATTACTGCAAAACAGATTAACCGTGTTCATAGAGTCTAAAGACTTGTTGAGTGCCAATCAGGGTGGCTTTCGTGAAGGATATAGAACAAGTGACCATATATTTATAATGAAAACTTTAATTAATAAATATCTAAATAAGTGTAAGAAAAATCTTTACATTTGTTTTGTGGACTTTAAAAAGGCATTCGACAGTGTTGTAAGAAAGGCATTACTACATAAATTGCTCAAAAAGGGAATAGGTGGGAAATTTTATGACTTGTTAAAACATATGTATAGTAATACATTATATTGTTGTAAAGCAGATGGATTTATTAGTGAATCATTCCATGCTAATTTAGGGGTGAAACAGGGGGACAGTCTTAGCCCCACCCTTTTTAATATTTTTGTTGATGACATAGATTCCTATTTCAACCCTGTTTTGTCTGATCCAGTTAATTTAAATCAGAATAACTTTAGTCATCTTCTTTATGCAGATGATTTAATCTTAATTTCAGAAACACCTAATGGCTTGCAACACTGTGTGGATGCCTTACAATCCTTTTGTATTGATTGGGGCCTAAATGTGAACACCAAGAAAACCCAAACTATGATTTTATCAAATAGTAAAAATAGATCTTTATTAGATAAACATTATTTTTATTTTGGTCCCCAACCATTATAATCTGCTACGGAATATAAATACTTAGGTATAGTTTTCAACAATAGAGGTAAACTTAATGTAGCAGCTGAAAATCTTGCTGATAAAGCACGTAAGGCATATTTCGCCTTGAAATCAAAATTACCATATTCTAATTGTATTGCAGTGGAAAAATGGGTAAGACTTTTCAACTCATTAATTTCACCAATTATGACTTACGGATCTGAAATTTGGATCTCAGATTTTAATATAAATCTTGACACTGCTGACAAACTACCATTTGAAAAGGTTCAGAATATGATTATGAAAAATGTTCTTGGTGTTCATGGTAAGACTTCCAATTTAGCTTTACGTACAGAACTTGAGCTATATCCAGTGTGTTTTATATCATATAAACTAATGTTTAAATACTATGCTAGATTAACTGACATTGAAGTTGGAAACAACCCAAAATTTGAACTATTAAAATCTGCATTCATTGAAGATAAAAAATTGTATACACAAAAGAGCGCTTGCTGGGTACAGTCCTTACATAAACTAAAAAAGTTAATCAACTTTGATTCACTTCAAATATCACATAATATGTTTGAGGACTCACTGAAAAACTTTTATAAATGCAAGATTGTGGGTCAACTTGAGAATATTAAATCTAATAACACAGGTAAACTAAGATTTTATAGTAAAATGTGCTCATCATTTGACTTGAAAGCTTACTTAAGATTTGATATTAAAAAATATGATAGGTCACTGCTTACAAAAAATAGAATAAGTGCACATTCACTTGCAATTGAAACTGGGAGGTATAGCAAACCAAAAATTTTAGCAAGTGAAAGATACTGCAAACTTTGTAAAGATAAAGTGGAAGATGAAGTTCATTTTCTTTTACATTGTCCTATATATAAAGACCTTCGAGAGAAGTTTGATATTTTCAAAAACCTTAATAATGATGATGATGATATTAAATCAACGATCTATTTACTTAACCCAGTAAATCTAGTTAACACCAGACAAATATGTAGTTATTTAAGTCAAGCTTTTGAAGCTCGTAATAATAATCTAATGTCAGTTGGTCTACCATCAGTATAATACTATGTAATACTGTGATATTATATATATAAAAAAAAAAAAAAGTAAAAACACAAAAATACCGAACTCCGAGGAAAATTCAAAAAGGAAAATCAAAAATCAAAAGGCAAAATCAAAAGTCCAAACACATCAAACTTCAAATGTTTTCTTTATGTTGTATTTGCATAAATTGTCATGTTTAATGTGTTTATATCTTGGAATACGCATTGTATCATATGTGCTTTGTCCAATAAAATATTTTTAATATGAATTTGAATAAAACATATTTTTAATATGAATTTGAATAAAACAAGACGAAAACGAGAAAATCTATAAAAAAAAATGTTTGTTTATTGAGTCATAATTTGTCTTCATTTTTTCTCTCTTCAGTTGAACATTGGTAATGCCGTAAATTTTACAATTTAATTTGGTTGAAATATATTGCAAATTTCCAAACAGAAAATGGTTTTCTACACTTTCGGAAACTGTTCAAAATTCATTACAACTATTAAAGGATGACTGAATTTTTCAAACGTTTTGAAAAATCCCAGGGACTTTTTGATTACTGATTTCAACAAATAAACATCTTCATTTATCAGAACTTTCTCTTGTTTTACACCAGGCGCTAAAAGTCATTAGACGCAGCACAGAAAAGTCAGTACGACACTTGTGTTGCTAAATAAATCTAAGAATCTAAAAATTCTAATACCATAACTTAATGTTCTTGGCCTCTAGGACCCCAGCCGCGAGTGTTCACATACTTGATATTATATGAATTGTCACGTTTTATAACAACTAGTTCTTGAATGGATAAAGAAATGTTTTTAATAATAATTTCAAAGTTTTCCCGAATTCAATTGAACGCATTCAGGCTAAGAACTTTTATTGTTGTACGGTTTGAAGTCTGCAAAAGAGTGTTTCGTACGAGTTCTCGTGGTCTTAATAAATGAAATGCAGCGCTTGTTCTTGTATTTTTGTTTATGCCGGTTCTCGTATTTTGTTCCCCACAAAAATTGACATCATGAACAAATGGGGGAAATGTAAGTCCAAGTAGAAAACAAGCACGTTGACCAATTTATTTTTTTGCTCTTTGGATTCCTTTAATTTATTAATTCCCTATCAATATAAACTAGTGTTTTGAAAAGTCAATTACTTTGAAACTGAGAAGCGAACTCCCTTCACTTATTTCCATTTAACTATTTGTCATCATTTCAAATGCCATTTTTTTTCTATGATAATGCTTTTTATGAAAAAAATAATTTGACGTTTTCCCAGACATGTGAATAATGAAATTTGACAGTAAGTTAAATTTTTGAAGCAAATCTTGCAGGTTGCTTCATAGATATATTGTAAAGACTCCGGCTTTGAATTTAAAATATGCCGAGTTAGAATCCTATTATAACCGAGATGATTTTTAAAAGAGGCTAAATACAAACGAGAAGCATACATAAATACAGGCGCGTAGCCACGTTTACTTTAAAACGACCGGGCGTACACTTGAATTTTGGTTAAAAAAATAATTTTAATCTCAATAAATTAAAAAAATGTAGTTTAAAGCACATCAGTTTGTAAATCTTTCTTCATTAAATAGCTGTAATTGCTTATAAAAGTAACGAAATTTACTTTCGATCAAATGGTACTTTAAAAGATTTTTATTTTTATTTTCTGTCAGTCAAAGTCTGAATTAACAGCATATTATTGGATGCTGCAGAAAATGTTCTAGGTACATATAATGCTAGCCAAGGAAATCGTACAGGAAAAAAAATGGGCAAAAAGGGGAACAAACCATGGTTTGATAAGCAATGTTGGAATAAGAGAAAGATTTACAGGGGAGCAAAGAGAAATTATAACAGTAATAGATCAGAAGTAAAAAGGGAAGAAATGAAAAAGAAAGAACGGGAATATAAACGCCAGATGGATAAATCGATGAGGGAATATAGAAAAAAAATTCAAAAACATATGAAAAACCTGAGGACAAAAAATCCGAAGGAATATTGGAAAATTTTAAATAGGGGAGGGAAAAGAAAAAAACCTAATATAGCATTATATGTACTGTTTGATTTTTTTCAAAAATTTAAATAACGCCGAGAATGCAAATGACGTCACAACTGAGCCGAATGACATTCAAGGTGTAATTGAAGTTTTGAATTCAGAAATTACCGCAGATGAGATTATTAAGTGTATACGAGACTTGAAAAACGGAAAGGCTAGTGGCGATGATTTAATAATCAACGAATTTATTAAAAGCACATCACACATTTTTATGCCCGTTTATGTGAAACTTTTTAATATGATTTTTGATTCTGGTACTTTGCCTGAAATATGGCTTATGGGAAATATTATACCTTTTTATAAAAACAAGGGTGACCAATCTGATCCCCAAAATTATAGACCAATTACTATACTCAGCTGCCTGGGAAAACTTTTCACATCTGTTTTAAATCTTAGATTGAGTTCTTTCTTAGAGGATTATTTATTATTAAATGAAAACCAGGCTGGCTTCAGAAAAGGTTATTCCACAGTAGACAATATATTTGTTATTCACATCTTATTTGAGTTGCTAAAGAGGAAAAAGAAGAAACTATATTGTGCTTTCGTTGACTTTGCAAAAGCTTTCGATACTGTTTGGCGGTCTGGTCTTTGGTCAAAACTTATTAAACATTCGATTAACGGAAAAATGTATAACGTTATTGTCAACATGTACAATAATATCAAATCACGTATTCATTTTGGATCAGATTTTTCTGAATTTTTCCCTTGTTCCATTGGTGTTAGACAGGGAGAGAATCTCTCTCCTTTGCTTTTTTCCATTTATCTTAACGATCTGGAATTGTTTTTACAGAATAATAATATAGAAGGTTTGTGTACTATCTCTGATGAGTTAGAAATAGAGTTAAATGTTTATTTAAAATTGTTTGTCATTTTATATGCTGACGATACTGTCTTAATGGCAGAATCTCAGATAGATTTACAAAGACAACTGGACTCCTTATATGAATATTGTGAGTTATGGAAACTAAGAGTAAATGTGGAAAAAAGTAAGATTGTAATTTTTTCACAAGGTAGACTACCGCAGAATATTGTTTTTAAGTATAATAATATAATACTAGATATTGTGAGTGAATTTACTTATCTTGGTGTATTACTGTCTAGATCAGGAAATTTTTCAAGAGCTAAAAAAAAGCAATGTGAAAAAGCAACACATGCTATGTACGATATTATTCGAAAAGGTAGAGTACATAATCTGTCAATTGAATGCCAACTTGATCTATTTGATAAAATTGTTAAACCAATACTTCTGTATGGGTGCGAAGTTTGGGGTTTTGGAAATAATTCAATAATCGAGAGGGTTCATATTAAATTTTGTAAAATATTACTTCGAGTAAAAAAGTCTACTCCTGATTTTATGATTTATGGTGAATTGGGAAGATATCCATTTGATATTTCAATTAATTTACGAATGATAAATTATTGGTTCAAGTTGGTAACCGGAAAACCTGACAAATTGCCTTTTATTTTGTATAACTTAGCAAATACCAAATATGGCACAAATATTTTATGGTTAAAACAAGTCAAGTCAATTTTAGACACGTGTGGCTTGTCATATGTATGGGAATATCTTTTTTGTAAATAAAACATGGCTATACATGTAACCATCAAACAGAATTTAATAGATCAATTCAAACAAAAATGGCTAGCAAGCCTACAGGAATCACCAAAAGCATTAAATTATCGTTTATTTAAAGATACTTTGGAGTTTGAAAAATATTTTAATATTTTGGATGATAGGCAAATATCCTTATTTTTTAAATTTCGAACTTTGAACATGAAATTTCCAATAGAAACTGGAAGATGGCAAAAAATAGAAAGAGAAAACAGAAAATGTGTATTATGTAATTCAGATGCCATTGGTGATGAATACCATTACATTTTAATTGTTCAGCTTTTGATAACTGTAGAAAACAATGTATTGCATTTTACTATAGAAATAGTCCAAATACATTGAAGTTTTATGACTTAATGAATTCAAAAAAAAGTTCAGAACTGAACGAACTATGTAAACTTATTAAGGAGATCAATAACAAATTGAATTTTTCTGGGTGAACAATTGTGAATGCCTCTATCTACTTTCGTACATTATTTATTTATGTAATTTTGAAATATGTATAATTATCTCTATACCTTTGTAATTTGGTTTGTGAGAATAAAGATATATATATTAGAATCTATTGGAAATTCTTCTTACTTTCCATTTGTTCAAAGCAATTCATAATCAGCTGTGATTTGAAATGGGCTTGACTTTTAGCCGAGCCTGTGACATTCATGTCGCGAAAGCAAGAAATAGCGGACCTTTACTTTGTCGGCAGCGTCAACATTTAGGTTCAAAATGTTGTTAATATTTTTTTATATCAAACTCTTTGCAACCCTTCATGAAATTTTACGAAAGTTGGACACAACTTTTATTCTCTAAAAAGTATCCAGAGCTATAATGACGAATTCATACTTTTGATTTCCCCGTATTTTACTGATAAAAGGATTGTGTTTGCAGTTAACAAGTAGAAACAGTATGTGGTTAAAGTTGGTGACACTTCAATTACTTTGTCAACCCTTCAACGAATTTTATGAAACCAAATAGCTTTTTTCGTGATTAATATCTGAAGCAAAATTTTGAAAGTATTTTTTTTTTTTTTTTCAATTGACATACATACTTATCATTAAGCAGTTAACAGAATTTCTGTGATTAATATTTTTTAAATGATAATTTTGTAAACCTTCCGATCATGATTGTCATGAAAATTGGGCCGAACTTACCATTCAAGATCAAGAAAAAAAACTCTTAAGAAAATTCTGTAATGGACTGATTAATGGATTCATTTTTTTCGCTCGGCAAGCAGTAATTCTAGGCGAGAACTACGGTTCCACAGAACCCTTTACGAATTTTCATAATGCACCCAAATATCTAAGCAAATTTAATATCATTTCTTATTCATAAACGATATTTGTACAAAAAGGGGTTTTAGTCCAGTAATTGCTTAACCCTACGATTCCTTTTAAACATATGTTAAAGTAACTGGTTTTGGATATTTTCTCTAAAACCAAATGACCACTAGATTCCAAATGAATACAATGAATATATATTAAACATAAACATTTAGAAGAAACATTCCCTAAGGTATGTTCAACTTGCTATTGGTTAGTTTTTAATGACAGGAATTGGCTTCCACCTTGAACCCACTATTAGTAAGTGTTACAATATGGATCCGATTGGGGCCCTCAAACCGCTCGCCAAGGTTGGGGGCGTACACTTAGAAATAGCCTAGCTACGCCACTGATAACTGTGCCTTGAGGTTCATATATGAAGATGTTAGTAGTGACTATGAAACTCTTTTGTTAAAATCTGGTTTACCTTCTTTAAAAATAAGACGTAGACCTATAATGGCAATAGAAGTTTTAAAATATTACACAAAGAGTCACCAGTGTATGATATCTCAATGATATTATTAATTTTAAAAATGTACCTTTAAGTTACTCTTTTAGAAAGCTACAGACGGTTGAAGTACCACAGGTGAGAACAACACAATTTGAACTCCACTCCTTAAGATATACTGGAGCTACACTCTGGACTGATGAGCTGCCTGACGCTATACATGCGCAGTCGAACCTGAACCAGTTTAAAAGTATGATCAACAACTGGAAAGGCAACTCATGCAGATGTGGTTCTTGCAAATCTTACAGCTTTTGATTTGATTATTTTTTTTATGTTTTTCATGCTATTTTTAGAACTAGTTTAGCTTATTTATTTGTCTGCTTTGCATGTGCTTAAAATCTAGTTTAGTGCTTTAATTGCTTGTGCTTGCTTTTATATATATGATTGAACTTTGCTTATACTTTATACTTGAATATGCAATATAGCTGTCTCTTTTGGAACATTGGTGTCTTCCCGATTGTCCCACTTTTTGAAATAACAGGTAAGAAGGTAATGAAATTTTGTGGGACAATCGGGAATATGTTTGTGGGACAATTGGGAAGTTTAAATGTGGGACAATTGGGAACTGTTTTTATAATGATTAATTTGTTTTATAGCGTGTTGCAGTTAATCAAAGGTTTCTCATCAATGTAACTTATAAAATATGAACAAAATAAGAGCAAATAATAATATTAACATATTATATATTAATATAGTCTTTTAAAAAAATAAAACTTTTTTAGTCTAAGATGCATATTTTTTTTAATTATTTTTTATTGGCTTTGAACTAGCAGTCAGTACTGCGAGTACTCTCAGATCTGTACTTAGTGACTTGTTGTGGTGATGTCCCAAGCCAGGAGCCTGTAAGTCAGTAGTTGTCGTTTGTTGCCGTGTAACCTATTTGTTTTTCGTTCATTATTTTGTACATGACTTATGTCATTAGTTTTCTCGTTTAACATTAGTCATTTTGGGGACTTTTGTAGCTATGTGATATGGGATTTGCTCATTGTTGAAGGCCGTATGGTGACCTATAGTTGTTAATTTCTGTGTCATTTGGTGTCTTTGAGAGAGTTGTCTCATTGACAATTATACCACATCTTCTTATTTCTTATGGACGTCTGGCTCTTCTTTATAATTGGCGAAGAGTCCTGTTGACTGCAAAAACAATGGGAATATTGGAAAAACAACCTTTAATAGTGATTCTTGGAATGGCTGATCTGGCAAAATTCTAGACAGCAGCTAATTTAGAGAAAATAGATGGGGGTACAAGAAATGATTTTACCAGAAGCATGATTTTTTTCCAATCAATTATAACAAAGAAGTTGAAATAATAAGCTTTGTGTTCTAAAAAAAGAGAAAATTCCAAAATTGACAAATTGCATGACAGAATGGTCAATTTGACACAAAAAGGAATACATTTTTTCAAATACGATAAGATAAGATAAGGTTCGAGGTGTGTTCGAATAGCTATTTTGTTTTATTAAAAGTACTTGACGACACTCTTTTAAGTTGGATGATGAAAATGCATATCTTCGAAAAAAAAAATAAAAAAAAATTGGCTTCCATTTCTACAATTGCGCTTTATATTTGTCATCCTGTGATGTTTTAAAATTTAGTGTCCTTAACCTCAAATAAAATCCAATAAAATTTAAGTATGATGTATACAAGCTGAGGCCCCGCCTATTTTAATTGCCATGTTTGAGCAAACACAAGATACAAGCAAAGCAAGCAAGCTAAACAACTATTTGCCTTGCTAACATTAATGTAAAAGCTGTAAAATATCTATTAAGATTCATTAATTGTATTATATGTCTCTGATTTGCATAAGGTCCGCTCTATTCAACACAAATCAGTAAGATTTTTTAAATTAACAGATTACGCCGTTGGTCTGAAACAAGTAATCCCTTGTCGACGTTCTCTAGAGTTTTCCATTAAACATTTGTTTACTATGTAGATGCTTTGAAGGACAAAATATTTTATAGAAGAAAACGAAATGGCTTTGCTTAGACGTCTTCTCTCTCCCAGAATAACACAGATAATAGGCTGTCAAGCTAGGCAACTGTCAACGTCTTCCAATTGTCAAAATGTGGTTCGTGTTGTACATTACTATTCGTTAGGAATCCGGGTCCGTTCGCCCAAAATCACTTTTACGTTTGCACCTTGTGAATAATAAATAGTGTCATGGGATCTAGATCTTGATAGTTCGTCTCAAAAACTTGTAAACGAAAGGCATAACAATCCAATTGACTATCAAACTCGCAACGCTCTCAGCTGTAGAAAATATTTATTGTATATCTTTTTTTTTATTTTGGCTAAAATCTTCATATCAAACCAACTTGCAACTCTCTCAGCTGTAGAAAATATTTATCTTTCTTTTTTTTCTTTTTTTAGGCTAAAATCTTCATATTTGTTTTTACTCCTACAAAGCTATTAATCTACATTTGTACTTGTATTTCACTTAAAACTAAACACTTACAACATTTATACGGAAAGAAGTCAGTCACTGGACTTCTGTGTATTCCGCTGCTGTGTAACACAGAGGTCCTTGGTTCGAGACCTGGTGCTGGTGGAGATTAAACAGGATTTTTACATATAAAAAAAATATAAACATATACAACAGGTATTTGAATAAAAATATAGTGCCATCAGACCATGGGGCGAATATGTAGGGTTGTGAATGCACTTTTAGATTGAATAGACCAAATATCTAGCTTTCTGGACCATGGTTATATTTTTATGCCCATGCTGTAGCAAAGGGGGCATTACATTTAACCCTTGTCCATCTGTACATACTGTGTAAATATTATGTATCGTGTGTCAGTGTTAAAATAAATAAAAAAAGATATGTAAATTCTTAATCATGTCCATGCTTTAAAAAATTATAGTTTGATGACCAAAAAGATGTTTATTATTACTTTATGCTAAAAAACATTTACGTATATTGAAGGATGGTTGTTTAATCAATGCAATCTTATCACATCTGATCATGACACCTGTCTGAGCACCTTTTTATAATCATGAAAACTTTTGATGAAATTCATTGATATATATGGAAGTTTTTTTGCCTATTTTGGCACAATTTTCAGATCTTTAAATAAACCTGAAAAGGGTATTTATTATTTTTTCACTTTTGTTGTTTTAAGGATCGACCACAGTTTCCAGGATCCCGATCAGAGTATTCTACCAAGTTAGAATTTATTAAACCTGATGACTTCAAAGGCATACCAGTATACAGAGTAATGAATGCTAAAGGAGAAATTATACCAGGCGGTTTGGATCCAAAGGTTGGTTTTAAATAAAGTTATTTTAAGACGATGGAATAGTTTCCTACACCATGTACACAGCTGGGTTTTTTTCCACAATTTTTTGAATCCAGTGAAAAGGGATTTTGATTTATAAAAAAAATATAAAATTTAATTTTAAAATAGTTCCCATGGGCAGTATCTTTTTAAACTCCTCATCTTGAAACCAAATTAGTATTAACCATCTGCATGAAAATTTGTATACATTCAATGCATGAATTTGAATATAAATCCATAGTAATCATGTATTATAGTCCATTCAGTTTGTTTTTTTGCATAAAGGAAACAGACCTACATGTACACTATGCATATTTTCTTTGTTGTTCACTTTATCATTTGCAAAAAAATGAACCACTCGATATAAAAAAGAAGATGTGGTATGATTGCTAATGAGACTACTCTTCACGATAGACCAAATGACAATGAGATTTACAACTATAGGTCAAGCCTTCACACTTGATACACACTAAAGAATAGCAGGAAACTACATGTAAGCTTTAGTTTTAGTTTTGGTGTTGGTATGCTATGGAATTGATATGTTACTTGTTTATGTTTTTATAGTTAGACGAAGCAACAGTGCGGAAGATGTATCAAAGTATGACTCTACTAAACACCATGGATCGTATTCTGTATGAATCACAGCGTCAAGGAAGAATATCATTCTATATGACAAACTATGGGGAGGAGGGTACACATGTAGGATCAGCTGCTGCTTGTGATCCACAGGATGTAGTGTTTGGACAGTACAGGGAAGCAGGTTACTAACACAAAAAAAAATTATTTGAATTTTAAATAAACAGCTTTCAGAACTCTGTTGAATAGTTTTGAGAGACCTCAATTTTATGACATAATAGTCCCAAATGCCAATTAAAGTTATTTATCGGCCTTTTAACTAATTTTTCACAAAAAATAATTTCTGATGTCAAAAGTATTTAGCTTAACACCAAATTAGTGTAATTAAAAGATTTGAAAATCTTAAGGATTACTCACATTACGCACAGCTAAATTTGCTCTTTCCTACTAGCTCATCATTGTAAATAAAAAGTATTGTCCTTCATAAGGGAGACAACTAAAAAAGGGATCTGTAATTACAGGGTCAATTACGGGAATTGGCAAATAGCCTATTCTCTAATAGTACCCAGTAGATCAACAACTGTTGGTATAATAATTGAAGTAATATAAACTGTCACTCAAATTATTTTCAGTATATTTCTATAATGACCTTTGCTTTTAAGATGAACTTGATGTGCCTGTGTATGCATCTCAGCAGAATTCATTAGTCTATCTGATAAAGTTGTATAATTACTCTGTTAAATTGTAATTTTAGTCCTTAGAAGTTATAGAAAAAATCATAAACAACAAAATTAATTGGTGTGGCAGGTTTTACATTAAACTAGTTTATGAATCAAGTATACAATTGTTGCAGGAGTTACGATTTGATGTCAGATGGTTTTAGGTTAAATCAATTTACTATTTTTGCTGGAGTGATGATCTAGCGAGGTTTTATTTTAGACCAGTTTATGAATCAGTTTACTTTTTTTTTGCAGGAGTTATGATGTGGCGAGGTTTTACACTAGACCAGTTTATGAATCAGTGTTATGGTAACTGTGAAGACATGGGTAAAGGTAGACAGATGCCAGTTCATTACGGTTCTAAAGATTTAAATTTTGTGACGATATCATCAACACTAGCAACACAAATGCCTCAAGGTAACAAGTTCAAGATAATGTTTTTTTTCTCTTTTTCTTACTGGACGTAACTTATTTAAAATTAGAAGTAGAATTTGTATTAAAATTTTAAATGAAATTTGAATTTTGAAGATGACTTAAATTTTAATGGTATTTAATGGTTGTAATCCGACATCCCTCATCAGGCTGAAGCATTAATAAATTAATTTATGGCAAATATTTCATTCTTTTTTTTTACTATGAAAATATGAAGACACTGACAGTTTAAAAAAAAAATTAAAGCTCTTTACCTTAGTTTTGGCTGGTCAGTCTAAGGTAGCAATACACAGTTAGGAAAAAAACTTAAAATTGACACTCATAATTTTTAAACACCCTCTTTCCCCTCCTGTCTAACAAAGAAGGCTTTATATGTGTGTTATGCATGTATATACTTGTAGAAAGAAAATCTTCCATAGATTTGATTTTTAATGGTCATAAGGATGAAATATAATCCCTTTTGGGTGTAACCATGGCAACAATCTGCATTTCTTAGATACAACATATAGCAAAAAAGGGGGGTGAACATGTCACAAAAGTCCCCAAAATTTGGTCTAAAGGAAAATTTCAATGAATTACAGTGATAACTTTCCTGAATCCATAGGTTTATATCTATCAAGTGGTCCAAAAAAAATCATATGCTTTCCTGCTCCTTTTTCCATAAAATTGAATTGAAAAGATCGAGCGCAAAATCTTTGTTGATAAACACTACAATAATTTATAGACCTATGAACGGTACGGATAGGAAAATACGGACTGTCAATCATACAAATGGCCTATAAAATATGTTAAAATCAATCTAAATGTTCATATAAACCCACTAAGAAGGCTATATTATTCTTCAATTATCTAAAAATCAATTTTATTTTACAAAAACTTTCATATTTAAAATATTCACAGGGGCCATAATGCGAAACTAAACTTCTAACTGTGTATTGCTACCTTAAGGATTAACATTTTTTTTCCCAATTCCACTTTAAATGGATTTCTGTTTTCTACTAGTTAAAACGAGCATTTTCGCCTGCTTGTTTTGTAAATCGGTTCAGAAATAAATATTTCATGAAGGTTAGCAGTTGACACTGAAATGCAACAAAAAATTGATTTTATGAAACATGCCATGTCAAAGTGCATTTTCTCCTTTTTTGGTCAATTTTCTAAAACTATACCTTCTAACCCTGTCTTTTCTTGTTTAAAAACTTAAATTAACCTTAACAGTAGACAACTTTTACAAGTTAAAGCTATTTTAAAGCTCTAGAATGTCAATTTTGTTGTGTATTACCATACCAAAGCCTTGGTTAAAATTTAGTTAATACTGAATTTATTTATAACAGCGGGAAAAAATTTAGGCTTAATTCATGCTAAATTGTGACTTTGTACTTGCTAAAATAATAAATTTGATTTAGTCGCATGAAAAAATATAAAGCGTTCCCTTCTAAGGTTTCTACATAACGCGCAATCTTCTTTTCCAAGGGGTAGCCAATAAAGTATCAATTTATAACGGAACCAAGTCTTTGTGTCAAAATGTCTATATTGGTTGCTAAGGATAATAAACAACAAAACTAACATATATTGTCATACTAAAGGTTGTTTCTCCCTTAGAATTGTATCTATAACATAAATATCAATAGTTTTGTGGTATGTTTGTCTAAAAATAAAGCAATTATTTGCTTTGTCAAATGCCATAAGGTAGCAATACACAGTTAGGAAAAAAACTTAAAATTGACACTCATAATTTTTAAACACCCTCTTTCCCCTCCTGTCTAACAAAGAAGGCTTTATATGTGTGTTATGCATGTATATACTTGTAGAAAGAAAATCTTCCATAGATTTGATTTTTAATGGTCATAAGGATGAAATATAATCCCTTTTGGGTGTAACCATGGCAACAATCTGCATTTCTTAGATACAACATATAGCAAAAAAGGGGGGTGAACATGTCACAAAAGTCCCCAAAATTTGGTCTAAAGGAAAATTTCAATGAATTACAGTGATAACTTTCATGAATCCATAGGTTTATATCTATCAAGTGGTCCAAAAAAAATCATATGCTTTCCTGCTCCTTTTTCCATAAATTTGAATTGAAAAGATCGAGCGCAAAATCTTTGTTGATAAACACTACAATAATTTATAGACCTATGAACGGTACGGATAGGAAAATACGGACTGTCAATCATACAAATGGCCTATAAAATATGTTAAAATCAATCTAAATGTTCATATAAACCCACTAAGAAGGCTATATTATTCTTCAATTATCTAAAAATCAATTTTATTTTACAAAAACTTTCATATTTAAAATATTCACAGGGGCCATAATGCGAAACTAAACTTCTAACTGTGTATTGCTACCTAAGCACTTTGTTTGAGTAGAGGTTGTGGTTGGCTTCCAAAACTTTTGGTCAGAAGATTAACTAATGAATTATATTTTATAAACACTTGTTGTTTCTACACGTTTACATCTATTTTAACTTTTCTTTCTATTGAAGATTTATTGAAAGATGTTTCTTGAAATTCTTACCTTTTTAACAAGTCTAATGATAATGCAGTTTATTATACACAAGAAAAATTATGCTTTCTAAGGTTCCACAAGACAAACTTCTTTCAGTTTAATGATTTTGACTTTGCTATTTCAGAGCTTTATTTTAAAATAAATTGTATAGTTGTTTTGAGATTGTCATTGTTTAGTTATTGAATAAATTAACTTTATTTTAGCTGCTGGCTCTGCCTATGCCTTGAAAAGGGGAGATAAGAAGTTATGTGTGATATGCTACTTTGGAGAAGGTGCAGCATCAGAAGGTGATGCACATGCTGCATTTAATTTTGCTGCCACACTTGAATGTCCTATTATATTTTTTTGGTAAGTAAATATAAATAAGCTAAGTTATCTATGAGTTTAGGTGTTGGGCAAAAACTGTTTATGTTCATTGAAGATTCCAAAATTAAATACATTTTAAAGAATCGAACTGCACTTTATCCACATAATCTTAAGATTAATATTTTATCATTTCAACTGTCAATGAACTTTAGGGATGTGATGTAGGAATTACTTTGTCTGTAGATTTGGTGTCTATCTCAAAATTTGAGAATCCCTTAAAAAATTTCAAAATGAAAAATATGCGAAGTTACCTCTGTCTCAGAATGTTTTTAAAATGCCTTAGTCATGCTTGATGCATGTTTTATCATTACCTACTACCATAGACGGTGATTTGAATAAGCTTGAAATGGTAGTGTGCAAGGTCAAGATGAATACTTTATAGTTTAAGAAGATTATTGAATTTGATATTTTTGTGTAAGATTTGTTATAGACCTTTTACACTCAAGGTACAAGTCCAAGCAACTCATTTAAATATTGTATATTTGAATTTGCAGTAGAAACAATGGTTATGCCATATCAACACCTACAAGTGACCAATATAGAGGAGATGGTATAGGTAAATACTTGTTTGATAGTTTATTGGTGACAAATAATTTTAAGTCTCAGAAATTCAGAATGACATGTTTTTTTGTCCTTGCTTATTGAAATCCAATAAGTTTTTTACCCAGTGTCTCCGACTGAGGGTTTTGTCACTCTTATACCCATAAATTGCCTATAGTAGCAAAAATATGTTTTCCTTTTGTGTACCATCAAACCAATTTTTAATTTCTTGTTCGGTTAATTTCTTGTTCAGTTAATGGCATGCCATGTTGTTGTTAGTGCTGCTTTGGTTTAATCAAAAAATATATTAAAGATAAATAAGTCATTTACTGTAATATGGATAAAGTGAATTGTTTCAGGCACTTGCTCATCTTAATGTGTAACTTCACATGCAAATATTATACGATAAAATTTACACAATAGTCCCTGATATTCAATTAAATAACATTTCCTTGGCAACAATTAAGGGGAAATTAGGAAATTAGGAAATAACAATAGTTTCAAACATTGAAAAGAAAGTAATATGGACCTGTTTAATACATTCTGTCCTGTCCTTATACTATTTAAGAACGTATTCTTGCACAATATGTAGTGTGGTTTGTTTAAAATTTATATCTCAAATTAATGTAGCCAGAATTTACATTTAATGTATGTGTCATATCTTAGAAACCAGAGTTAAAAAGTACATTATTAAAGGAAATTTCCAAATTTTGACAAAACTTTTGTCTTTGATGTGATAAATGGATGTAAGTGTTAGATATAGTGTATACTGTGTATTCATTATTACTCGTTGGATACCAATTTTTGTGATTTTTGTAGGTACAGGTGAACCACAAATTCAAATGTTCAACAAATTACACATTTTCTATTGGCTTTTAATGCTGAGATTTGCAAAACAACAAAATCAATTTTTCCTCAATCCACAAAAATTGATTCCCTTGAAAATAAATGAATTCCACAGTAGATCTTTTAATTTTTCAGCCTCTCGTGGAGCAGGATATGGTATGGATACAATAAGGGTGGATGGTAATGATGTATTTGGAGTATATAATGCAACAAAGGCAGCACGAGAAATGTGTGTCAAAGAAAACAGACCAGTTCTGATTGAGGCAATGACTTACAGGTAGGGAGAATGAATATTTTACTTAGTAGCCATGACTAAAAAAAAAATCTGGACAAGACATTTCATAAAATTCAATTGCATTATTAAACATCTGTGTATCAAAGTAGAATTGTCCAAAATATCTTACTGAGATTATGATTGTTATCTCATCTGAGACATTAGTTGCAGAATAAAAGACAAAGGTTTTACAGTCTGGTGGCGGCTGTAACCAATTGTGTAAAGCTTTATGTTTTTAAAGTTGAGCGGACCTGGATGCTTCATTCTTTGTATATAGATGCCTGATGTTTCTAAGTTTCAGTCTCGTATGTCCATTGTCCTTTAACTTATTATCATGGTTCAGGGTCTGCTGAAAAAGAAGGATAGGTTGATGGCATGTGAACTTCTCACTTATTATGTGTTATGGATAACTACAATTGGTGTATGGTGTCTTTGCAGCATCTTCATGCCCATCAGACATGGTTCATCTGTCTTTGACTTTGTTTCATGGATCAGTAAAAAAGGTTTAAGTTACATGATTATTTCATCTTTCAGATACTATACGCAGTAGGTCAAGTATATATGGTGTATGGAATGACTGTAAAGTGTACATGTCTGATTGGCAAGGTTCATCTATCCTTAACCTCATGTCCATGAATCATTGGTCAATGTTCTGGTGTCCTGGTTAATATTAAAATATGGTATAATTGCCGTTAGAAAACTCTCCTCAAGAGACCGAATGACACCTATAGATTCTTACATTGATACCAGTGGATTATCGGATTTATCCAATCGAGATAGTTAAATTATCAATTTTAAAGTCCGAGCCGCCTCGGCGAGGACTTTAAAATTTATAATTTAACTATCGAGATTGGATAAATCCGATAATCCACGAGTAACTATGTAAGAATCAGTTTCTCTAATGATAAAAAAGACATTTTCTTTTTTTGTTAACCAAAAATCCCCTTGAGTGCCTTTCACATTGCACGAAGTTGTCAATTTCATTAACACCTGTTATCATATTGTGATTCATTCAGTTGGCTAAAAAGGTCATGACCCTTAAAATCATCCAATTATCTTTTGAGATCACTAGCAACCACACGTTGATTAAATTTTTTTATACAATGGGTTCGGAAAGGGATAAATTTTCATAGAGTTAGAGAAAAACCATTATTGGTCAATGTACAGCAAAAAGCCAAACCCATACTGCAGTCAGTTATAAAAGGCCCCAAAATGAGTCTGTTTTTAGATACTATAAGCAAATGGTCAACTATATTTTGTGCATGAAATGATTTTAAATTGTACATGTTGACTTGAATATCATCTCACCTTGATCTCATTTTCAGTTTTATTTGTCGATGTTAAGTTTTCCTGACATGATGTTTCTTTGATTCAATAGGCAAAATGTTAACTACATAAATTGTATGGAATTATTGTAAGGTGTACATGTCTGTCTGGCATGTATTATGTGACCTTGACAATATTGTCATGGATCATTGATAAAAAAAAGAAATTTAATTTTATGTGAAAACGGTTTTATATTTGAGACTTTCAACAAATAATGTGATGGGACATTTTAAAACTGATCTGTTATTGTTTTAGAATTGGACATCACAGTACTTCAGATGACAGCTCTGTTTACAGAAAAAAGGGGGAGATATTGTCATGGGATGATCAATCGCCCATTCATAGGTTAAGGAACTACATGGAAATCCAGGGCTGGTGGGATGATGAACAAGAATCTGCATGGAAAGAAAAGTCAAAGAAAAAAGTAGGTTGCATATTCTTAACCTTAATATATTCAAAGGACCTAAAGGACCTAAGCCTCATGGTATATTGATGCAACAATGTTTTACATGTACCATAAATTTTTATAAGATTTATTATTAATATTTAGTATCATCTTGATACTATGAATATCAACATTCTGTTATTGTATTTGAAGTTTTATCTAGAAGGACACTGGTAATAAAGAATCTGATATGAATCAAAGCATTACAGTAAACACATTTTATTTTCTAACAGGTAATGGAAGCCTTTGCTCGAGCTGAGAAGAGAAAGAAGCCCAATCCTGAGATGTTATTTACTGATGTGTATGACGAGATGCCACCTCGAATTCAAAAACAAATGGAATCTATGAAATCACATTGTACACAATTTAAAGAACATTATCCCTTTGATGATCATGTACCAATGACATGATGTTCACTTTTTAAATCAAAACTTTTCAAGAATCTCATTGAAGCTGTTTTAAAAATGGCAGGTTTCCATGAATGTGTACTAATGTATTGTAAGCACAGAGATTATGTTTTTGGATTTATTTTCTTTTTGAAAATATATTGAAATTATGAAAAATCTACCCCAAGTTTGCAACAGTGTTTATAAAATAACAGTTTTAAGTTTGCCTTTTCAGTTTAAACTTTTGAAGCTCATTTGATTTGATGAGAGTAAAAATGACAATCAGAATTTCAAATATTTTGTTGGAAAGTTATTTCCAGAAGTAAGCATTTTAAAAGTTGGAATTGGTTAATACAGGTAACATAGTAACAAACCCTTTATTCTTAATCTCCTTCTTAATTATCTAGTCAATAATTTCAAAAGTTTAAGCAAGAATATAGATTGCACTTTTTATGTGATCTTAAAATACTTCTCTTTTTTATGGCATTTATTAGGTAAAATAGATATTTTATAATACTCCGAATTAATTCTTCTGATTAAACAAGAATGGAAATATACCAAGACTTTTGAGAAATGTTCTTATTGAGTGATATTGAATATTTTTGTATATTGTTGAGGAATGTGTGCCATTGTGAAGATTGATGTAGAATTCTACTGTTGATGATAAATGACAATAAATTTGAATTTTTATACTGTGGATTCATTTAATGTTTGTTTTTTTGGCTAGAAGTACTGTTGGCCTCATAGATACTTGATACAGATAGTTTTTTTGTCCGTCTGATTTGTCACATTTTCATTTCTTGTCCCAGATGTCTCATGCTTGGAAGTTTCCATCTTACATTTTCATGGTTCATAACTATAAGTCGATTTTGTGATATGGTAAGATTTTTGTTGACAGGAAATCAACTCTATTTGAACATATAATGATTGTAAGATGAAAATGATATGTAAAAAGAATTACAGATTTATCAAAAGTACTGGACAGTTAAATCAAACCACACTCAAAATCGACTCTTGGAAAACAAAATAAGTAACAACAATTAAACTTTATATTGTCAAGATAGCCTAACTTAGTACAGAGCCAATATGTGTTGATGTTAAACAAGTTTGAACTGTGTACAAATTTACTATCTATAAGTAAAATGCAATCTGACACCCTAAAATCTCTATTATTTAGTTAAAAAACAGAAAATATCCCAATTTACAGTATAATTGCCAATGGGACAACTATGCATAAACCAAAGGACAAAAATGTCAACAATGAGACAAGACATTTTTATAAGTTAAAAAACAATTTATCATTGATTATCTTGTGAATTTTAGACATTTTTCTTCTTGTCTGTCATTTCACCAATTATCAAGTTATACCATGCAATGGTAAGTGATTTTGAGATATTTTCTTCTGTCATTCAGATTTATGGAACGTCTGTTGAAAATAAGTGTTTCTGCTTTCATGCAATGACTTTTTAAACCAATCTTTGTTCAAAATGGCTTATTCATTTATAATGCTGTGTTAATGCTACTGATACAAAATCCTTACTTTATTTGCATTCCTGCTGTTCTATGAAGTTTTTGTTACCTCTTTCAATGGTTAAAACCATAAATATAAAAAAGAAAATGTATGATTGCCATTTAGAAAACTCTTCACAAGAGACTAAATGACATAGAAATTCACAACTATAGGTTACAGTATACCTTCAACAATGAGCAAAGCTCATACATCATAGTCAGCTATAAAAATCCATTACTATATGAATAACCTTGGCATTGCATCCAAATATGTACACATGTTCAATCATAGATGGTTAGAATTTGATTGTCATACACTTTACTACATTGGTTAGAGGTATAGGGGGAGGGTTGAGATCTCATAAACATGTTTAACGCCTCCGCGTTTTTGCGCCTGTCCAAAGTCAGGAGCCTCAGGCCTTTGTTAGTCTTGTATTATTTTTAACTTTAGTTTCTTGTTTACAAATTGGAGTTTAATTAGGCGTTCATTATCACTGAATTAGTATATATTTGTTTAGGGGCCAGCAGAAGGATGCCTCCAGGTGTGGGAATTTCTCACTACTTTGAAGACCTGTTGGTGACCTTCTGCTGTTGTCTTTTCTATGGTCAGGTTGTTGTCTCTTTGACACATTCCCCATTTCCATTCTCAATTTTATACAGTAACACTATTTGGTATGCATATACCCTGACCATATGCTGTTAAATTCATTTGTATATCAAAGGTCACTAGCTGTGATCAAATATTGTGTCAAATGATCATTATAGAAGGGGTAGTGTTGACATAAAAACAAAATTATTTATACCTGTTACAAGTAATCAAAAGTTCGTTCACGAATGTTTCTGTCTATTATTTTAACTTAAAAACTTGCTTTCTTGATTTTTTTATGTTTCAAGTCTTTTTTGTCGTTAAAGGCCATATGGTGTATTTGTAATATTATAGACATTGGTTAATATTTCAAACTTCTTGATATATGTAAGCTTTGAGGATTTTTATGAAAGAGATCTTTCCATAATAATTCATGATATTTTTAAAAGACAAGTTAACAAATTTTACAATTAATCATATTTCATTTATTAAATCATATGAAACAAATAAATATTACAAAAACCATAAATATTCTGCAAATTTGAATAATACACAAAGCAAAAAAAATTTATGATACTATCATTGAACACTGAAACTATATATAATCAAAGTCTTTCTATTGATGAACACTTAGGTACCACAAAATAAGTGAAAAGATATGATTAATGCCCTTTTTATTTTTTCCAGGTCTACCACTTTGTCTGTGTTTTTGTGTATTTCATCCTGATTTTTTGCCTATACATTTACAATTTAAAACTTTTACACCATGTGTGTTTGCATGAAATAGAAATAAATTGGTCAAAGTACACTTTAAGAATTTTTTAGTTTTTATGTAAAGTGATCCAGGGAAAACATTGAGATACTATTAAAGGATAAAAAAATAAAATGATGGAATTTTCTATGCTTTGCCAAAACCAAATTTTTTTTGCATTTATTCCAAAATCAATCATATGCGATAAAGATCACCATGCTTATTTCTAAGTTCAGACTGCAAAATTTTTATATTATAAACGTCTATACATGGAAAAAGAACTATTCTTTTACTAGTACACTAAATGCTAGAAACATCAAATATTTAAAGATAGCTCTAAAACAAGCTTTCAGATAACAAAAGCAATTATGGGGACATTATACTTGTTTTCTTGTTGGGTAAGAAAATTTTTGAATTCAGTACATAATATTATACAACAAAATATTCTTGAGTTATCTCCCCTTATAAAGGAAAGTTTAACCTTTGGATTACCATAAGATAGAATCAAATAAATTTCCCCCATTTGAAAATAAAAAGATACATACATAAATTACTTATATGATATATCCCTTAAAATTTGATGATTTTTGTTTAGACACAAGCAACATTCTGTCATTTGTGATCAAAGATAATAAAATGACTATCAGAATCTGTCGCATTAAAGAAAAATTTAAAACAAAGCTTTGCCTTAATATTCATATATTTTTTTCAGAGTTTGACATATTTTTTTCCTTAAGCAATGTGTTACATATTTGAATCCTTTTAAGTTTGTTTAGTGTATTTCTAATTTACACTTATTTTGACAAAGAAATACACTTAGTTTTGTTTTATGTTCTTTGGCCAGAATTAAATGGACTGTGCAAATTTTACGTTGTGGTGTACAGGGGTATAACTCTTTAAATCTACTTACAATATAAATGATTTTTTTTTGCTTCCTGCACAGTTATAGAGGAATTTGTTATTGACAGTAAGTGCATGATACAACATTGAATAGACAATCTGAACACTATATATCCAGTAAACAAAGTAAATTAAAAAAAACATAAATTAAAATGAAATGCCCAATTCATTAATAAATGCTTTATAAAGGACATAAAGAAAATACTTATTTTTGCATTGAAATCAAACATACAAATTACATAGATTTTATCATTGCATCTAGTGAAACTTAATATTCAAGTTACTTATAAGAGAGGAGAAACATTACATTTCATGAGGTGCATCTCTTTCTCTAATCACTTTTAAATGATAGAACGTTTTTGTTGATTTTTAGGTATGGTCACCTTTCTCTTGCCTTGAATGACACATGAAATTCAATGTCAAACTGAAACTTGGTCAATAAAGATCTGAGAGAAAGAAAAAAAACAAAAGTATAAATCAGCTGATAATGTTCAAAGATTTCCACATCACTAACTTTATACATAAAGCCAAACCAATACATTTCATTTCTTCCACAAACTACAATACTTTATCTAAACTATTCATAATAATCCTTGCAAACTGATTTTGAATGTTTTCATAAAGTTGATATTTATTGTAGATATGGCTTTTTTAAAGCGCTTAAAAAAACCTACAAATTCATTAATGTCTTTTTGAACCTTAAATTTCAATTCTAATTAGGATGCATGTGGGCATAATTTTTAAAATTAACAAAATGATTGTGGGTTATCCATGAATGTTTCAAAAATAAATTGATAAGAACTTGGAAATAAAGAATTGGAACAAATTAAAACTTGTATTATATTTATATCTTCTGTTTACTCGGCTACGATTATAAAAATATGAATAAATAAATAAACTAAGCACCTGCTACAAACATTTATATTCATTTGACAACAATGGAATTGCAATAATGGTTTCAAAACAAATATATATGAATATAAAAATGCAATATTTTGTATTTATTGCATAGCAATATAATATTTTCCACAGAAAGTAACCAAAAGTAAGCTTGCATAAATTCTAATATTGCACTAGTGCAATGAATCTTCAAAATTCATGACGTCATCAATGACAAAATCTTAGTTTAAACTAAATTTTACTTTCAAATATTATATTGCTATACAATAACCCTATATCATTATGGATACAGGTTTACATTTGATATGTCTCCTTTCTCAGCAAATTAACCATTTCTCTGATCATACAAATTTACATTTCAAAAATTCAAAATGCAGAATCAAGGAATGTAAATTTAAGTAACAACAACTTAGTATTCTTCACTCGCTGAAGTCTATCTAGATATTCTGAACATTATCTTGCAGAGATCAACTTTTCAGCCTCCCTAGATATAACCTTGACATGTGCGGTAAGAAATAACTCCCCAAATACAATACACCATCTTTATCTTCCACTTCACTGACACTGGGAACTTTTGTTGCTGAAGGGTCGTGTAAGCTTCTAGTTATCTCCCCTTCTGAATTGATTTCTAATATTAATCCATATTTTGGTACAAACTTTATTATGGTTTCTTGTGAAATAATCTGAAATGCATATTAAAAATGAAATCATAATAATAAAATAAGATAAATCTATCTTGACACTCACTTAATTATCATCTATTAGATATAAATGAATATTTGAATAATACAGATTTCACAATGATCTTACAAATTTAAATCTAGCAAAGAGAATATTTTTTTTTAATTTTCAATTGAAAAGTATCAGTCGATGAGAAAATGGCACAAACAACTATACTCATTCATTAATAAAACTTTGTTTTAGGAACGAAAGAGGGACTTAAAAATAGGGCAAGGTAACAGTGGTTCAGTAAACAAAACAAATACCTTTGCAATCAGTTTTCTTAACCAAGGTTTATTGGCCATGAATTCATAGACTTTACTCCTCAATGTAGCTATTCCAATCCAATATCCACCACCACTACTGAGTCTGATATTGTCTGGCAATCCTGGAAGATTGTCCATAAATACTTCCATTGTCCCTTTCTTAGGTCCCTTCAGATGGTACCTTCAATACATAAGAGTCATAATACTGTTTATATTGTTGAGCAATATCAAAATATAGATAAGAAAATTAATATTTTATAATATTCTGATTTTTTTTTTCTATTTGTACAATACGACAACTTTGTCTGCAATGTTTAAGTCAACCCTGCTTAAAAAATTTTCAGCATCAGTTTTGGAAGTTTTTGGAAAAATTATCCATAACCTGTCTTTTCTTTGGTGCATTACGATTGCGCGCATTACCATTACATTTGCGCACATTCATTTTACAGGTAATCTCAGGTAAAATACAAGTAATAATGCTTATTTATCTATTAATTTGTTCATTTTTTTATAAGTATCAGTACCCCTTCCATTAGTCTTAGTATGTTGTCTCTTTGACACATTCCCCATTTCCATTCTTAATGTTATCATAAGGTACATATTTTGAAAGTATTCAATCAGTATTTTATCAGTATTTTTTAGGGCAAATACAGGTAATAATGCTATTTATCTATTAATTTGTGAATTGTTTACAAGTATCAGTACCCCTTCCTTTAGTATAAGTCTCATAAGGCAGGGAAAAAAGAGATAAAACCGCAGATTTAGTTCGATTTTCAGACACAATTCAATAAGTCAAAGGTGTATGCAAAATTTTAAGAAAATCCGTGACATAGCCCATTCATATATTGTAACTTGACCTTTAGCTATAACGGAGTTTTTACTTGCTTTTAGAATTCAATATGAACAGTATTTAATTTGACTGATAAACAAACTATTTTTAAAATTAATAATTGATTAATATGAAAATACAAAACAAAAAATAGTTATTTATAACTTAATATAATTTTTATTTATATTTTGACCTGAGATTACCTGTAATATAAATGCACGCAAATGTAATCAAAAGCTGCGCGCAAACGTAAAATATTTTAATCCCCAAAGCGCGCAAACGTAGTGCGCCCCTTTTCTTCACTTCTTGTCTCCGATGATGATGATGGTCGTTTAAATATTCAAAAAGGTATAATGTAGAACCAGATGCTTCAAGGAGCTTACTGTGGATTCATTTATTTTGGTTGGTACCAATTTTTGTGGTTATCTAAGTGACTTGAGGTTTTCCCTATGTTGCTTTTGGATTCAAGGAAGATAAAAGTAGTATGTAAATACTTTTCAACAAAGTAATATTTAATCCAAATGAGAAAATCATATTATTTTGTAAGAAATCATCATGATGGAATGTTAAGAATATCATTATCAATCTCATATAGTTGAGCTATTTACAATAGCGTTTGGTTTGAATAAAAAAAGAGTGAAATAATTATCATCTCACTTAAATATTCTTGCCCATGTTGTTTCACAGATCAGTAAATATTCTTCATTTCTAGAAATCTGTACACCATTGGCAAACACTAATCCTGATGCAAGCTCTTTGGTGGTATTGGTATTAGGATTGTATGATATTAGTCTGTAAATGAAAATTTCAATGTCAGTCAAAAAGAACAAGAACTAATCTGATATTTTATACAAATATTAAAGAAATAAATGTAGTTTAATGGCTCTTAATCAGTGATAGACATGTACAACTGCATGGTACTATAGTCTATGGTTTTGTATTTCATTGGAAAAATACAAATACATAAACGACTTTTTTTCAATACATTATTTATCTTAGAATATACAACAGTAACATGATAAATGATTCCCTTTTAGCTGCACTGGCCAAAAAAAATGAGTGAATTTTTTTACCACCACCAAGAATCTATCTTTTGTTGCACTCCAACACCATTGGCAAAAAAGAAATAGTTAAAAAAAAAAAACGTTATCCCACAAAACACTGGAAAATTGTCTCATTGGCACTCGTATCACATCTTCTTGTTTTGATTTAAAGTAGAATTTTGTATTAAAATGACTACTAGCTATGTCAAGACAATAGATGATCTATCCTGTGGATTTTGAACCGGGTTTTTGCTATGATAACTTGCTGACAAAGGTTATACATGTAGTAGGCGTGTATTAGAACACTTTTTTTTGTTGAGATAAATGTTTTGTCTCTTTTATTTGATGGCAGAAAATGTCAACTTTGATGATAAAATGTTAAAACATAAATATGCGGTAATCTATATCTTTCCTACACTTTTAAATTCTGCACAAGTATCATGAGTTTACTATCAGCATTGCACTATTAAAGTAGTATCAGTCATGTGCTACTCATGATATGACTATCTTTTAAAAAGTACAGTAGTGATCATTTAAATATAATCCTTAGATAAGATAAGATAATTTTATTAACCAATCATGGTGCCCAAAATTTAAGCTATATGATCAAATGCATTACAAACTCAAGCACTGTAAATGATTAGAATGATTAAAGTACATTTATTAAACTTAAAACATGAATACACATTCACACAAAGTAACATGATTATAAACCATGTTCTTGACATAATAAATAGTTATTTTGAGTACACTGACTTGGAGAAATCAAATTTATAGGCCTAGGTCTATGGGAGACAACTCCTGATTAATTTTATCACATATATATTTTTCCCCATATTTTTTTTTAACAAAATTGATATATTCTAAGAGTTTCTTTTGTCCTCCAAAAAAGGAGTGCAAGAATTAAGTTAAGCTTGAAGTAGCAAACAAATCTTCAGATGAAAGAATCCAAACAAACTTCATTTCATCAGATAACCTTGAAAAATTTTTGAATTTAGAATTTAAATTAGACAGATGACCTTATTTCCATACTTGACAGAATTAACATTGGTTCATTCAATGATAGAAGTAATAAATAGAAGGTTGCATACTACAATTTGTTTAACCCTACACAAAATCATGTAATTGAAAAGGAAGGATATAGTGCACCCATTCATGTTAAGCCTATCATAAGGTGTTTTCTGAATTTCCATCATTATAAACATCTATGTTATTTCTGGTGATTTTGTGTTAGTTTGTTTCACACCTCATTTAATTTATCTTTAAGATTCATATTGTACCATGTCAAGACTAAAGTTCTAATTTATGACCTTCCTGAGGCTTCTCCTTCAAAGATGCAATATCTGTTATGACGTCTGTCCCATTTTGTACTTGAATCTGTCATATATATCATGCCATCACTAGCTATTGTTAAATCATTCAGGAACTTTGGTACCTTACCATTTATCTCAGCAGTGGTTGGCCATAACAAAACAAAGTCTCCTGTAAAAACAAATATTTTTGTTTTCTTCCTTTACTTTCCAGCTAAAACTTCACAATCCCCAATCGACATTTATAATATGCTTTAAAATATTTATCAAAATTATTTAAAAAACTGTTTGTGAGTTTAAACATATGTAATTGTTTGAAAAGGGCAAACAGGCACAAGTTTAAAATATATTAGTGAAAACAAAATTATCAAGTCTGTTTAATTTTACTGCAAACAAGCATAACCCAATTTAACCCCAATTTTTTCAGTATTTTCAATGTGCCTTCACTTTTCAAGCACAGCTGACAATTGTCTACATAATAAGATACAAACCAGTAGCAACATTGACCTGATACAATCCCAGGTATGTGTCTATAACATAGAGGTAGCCATTCTTATCTAATCTCATTCCTAGTGGTCTACCACAAGTTGGCTCATTATCAAAACCCCCTGAAAAAAATATAAGTAAATAGAATACAGAGGACTATTCTCCATAAACTTTTCATATGACAAGTGTTCCCAAATGTACCTTCTTAGTTAACTACACAAACTTGATATAATGATCATGTGCACAATGCATGCTTCCGGAATAACCTTCATCATTTAGACTGTGCAATAGGGTTTCTGCTTTAGGAATATAACTACCGGTACAATACTATATATATCATTTATACTCTCCAAGAGTTTCTGCTTTAAGAATATAACTGCAATACTATAACCATTATATATCAGTACTTCTCAAGAACCATTTTAACAAGGTTTTCACCATCCTCAATGACCTCTAATAAACCTTGCAATTTGAAATAGGCATAAGGTCGTGTTGTTCTCTGGCTGTTTATGACGTCTTTACACTAAATCCATTGTATGTTGGATGTGTACGGATTGAGTGTTTAGTCTTAGAGGCATGATTTTTTTATTAGTTGTTAGTGGCTTTGAACTAGCTGTCAGATAACTGTGATTACTCTCAGATCTGGTCACTGTGTCTTTTTCTGTCGGGATGTATAAGTACCCGGCCACGTCCCCTTTTATTTGTTGTCTATCTGATGAGTTAAGCCTTTTTCAACTGATTTTTATAGTTCGTTTTTTATGTTGTACTGTTATACCACTGTCCCAGGTTAGGGGGAGGGTTGGGATCCCGCTAACATGTGTAACCCTGCCACATTATTGATATATGTGCCTGTCCCAAGTCAGGAGCCTGTAATTTAGTGGTAGTCGTTTGTTTATGTGTTACATATTTGTTTTTTTCGTTCATTTTTTTACATAAATAAGGCCGTTAGTTTTCTCTTTTGAATTGTTTTACATTGTCTTATCTGGGCCGTTTATAGCTGACTATGCAGAATGGGCTTTGCTCATTATTGAAGGCTGTACAGTGACCTATAGTTGTTGATGATGTTTGTGTCATTTTGGTCTTTTGTGGATAGTTGTCTCATTGGCAATCATACCACATCTTCTTTTTTATATAATCCTTTCTTCATTCTTACAATGTTTAGTTGCTAAATGTCCAGTGGAAAATATTTCATGCATGTTAATGACAAGAACAAATTAAAAAAAAAGTACAGCATTTGAAAGATAAACTTTTAAATCAACTAGTAACTCATTTTTTCTAAATTTTCTCTGCTGTTTGGCTAACATTTCTAAGAAAGCCGTTGATCTTGAATTGAGCTTATGTTTGCCCCTTGATTTTAAAACTAAAATGTGTTACTGAAATCTACTACCCCATTCATATCATCTTATCTCTCACATATATCCTGTATATTCTCTTCCATTCAAAACATTTTTCAGCTGAGTTTATTTCAATAAAAATGTTAAAGACAACAATTAAATAGCAAATTTAATTTTAATAAGTCTATTTACCACATGGTTCTTTTCCAAACTTTGCTAGAACCTGAACTTGTCCTCTGTAGATATGAAGAATTTTACCATCCATAGTGCCAGTATAAATATGTTCTGGAAAATAAAATACAATGATGTCACACTGCCATTAAAACTCACTAAAAGCTCTTCTAAACAAGGAAAACAAAAACAGTAACTTTGCTTTACTGCAATATTAATGTATGTGTACATAACATCATTAATAACACCTTTCCTTTGCTTTTGATTTTTTCATGAGTGTTGTGATACTGTTTTATTAATTGTTCCACCATATCCTTTTCTTCTATTTATATATGAGACTACATCTAATATTGACCAGATCAGAAAACTAGAGGCTCTAAAGAGCCTGTGTCGCTCACCTTGGTTTATGAGAATATTAAACAAAGTAAGCAGATGGATTCATGACAAAATTGTGTTTTGGTGAAGGTGATGTGTTTGTACATCTTACTTTACTGAACATTCTTGCTGCTTACAATTGTCTCTATCTATAATGAACTTGGCCCAGTAGTGTCAGTGGAAATTGTTAGTAAAAATTTACAAATTTTATGAAAATTGTTAAAAATTGACTATAAAGGACAATAACTCCTTAGAGGGTCAATTGAACATTTCAGTCATGTTGACTTATTTGTAAATCTTACTTTTCTGGACATTATTGCTGTTTACAAGTTATCTCTATTTACAATAAAATTTGCTCTAAATGCTTTGGTTTTTGAGTTATAAGCCAAAAACTGCATTTTACCCCTATGTTCTATTTTTAGCCGTGGCAGCCATCTTGGATACTGTGAAAGTACTTTAATTCGTGGGTATCAATTTTCGTGGTTTGAGCAATATTTAGATGTTCGTGGGTTTTTAAATTCGTGGATTTTAGTTTTCTAAAAAAAAAATTAGAAAAATTAAAGCCTTAAGAAACGAAAGTTACAAATAGTCTGAATTGACGAAATTCCAAAGTAAACATTGATCCTGTAAATCGTAGTGACAACGCTAATTAACCCAAGATAAAGTGATCAACAGATTAAGGACCACCAAAGGTGTTAATAAGGCCATAAACATGTCACCTAAAGAAATCAGTATCATAAACAAATGATGTAAGCGTATGTCAAATAATTATTATCAAAATCCTGCCACGCATGAAATTATTAATTCCCATATGTACCAGAACTATAAAATGAACACTTTATCATACTTGCATATCAATACCGGAAATCTGACTTTCACCGAAAAAAAACTTTTTTTATGAAAATTAAAAGATCAAAAGTTGTACAGTTTATGTTATCAAAGATTGAATGGGTATAATCCTGCATGCAGTTGTAGTTCTGTGACTACTATTAAAGCATTCTCAGATTCAAGGTTATTCAATATTTTCTCTAGATCATATCAGAAGTCAAACCTTCATGGGGATATTTCCATGTCTTGATTAGGATACTGGTTGTTTTATTTCGTTGGACACTTAAATTCGTGGATTAAGTCGTCCACGAAAACCACGAAAATTGGTACCCAACGAATAAAAGTACTTTCACAGTAGTTGACTGGATCACAGGGCACATTTTTAAAACTAAATACCCCAGTGATGATTGTGGCCAAGTTTGGATTAATTTGGCCCAGTATTTTCAGAGGAGAAGATTTTTGTTAAAGATTACTAAGATCTATGAAAAATGGTTAAAAATTTACTATAAAGGGCAATAACTCCTAAAGGGGTCAACTGACCATTTCGGTAAGGTTAACTTATTTGTAAATCTTACTTTGCTGAACATTATTGCTGTTTACAGGTTATTTCTATCTATAATAATATTCAAGATAATAAACCAAAACAGTAAAATTTCCATAAAATTACCAATTCAGGGGCAGCAACCCAACAACAGGTTGTCCGACTCATCTGAAAATTGATGGGCAGTTAGTTCTTGACCTGATGAACATGTTTATCCCTTGATAGATTTGCTCTAAATGCTTTGGTTTTTGAGTTATTCACCAAAAACAGCATTTTACCCCTATGTTTTATTTTTAGCCATGGCAGCCATCTTGGTTGGTTGACCGGGTCACCAGACACATTTTTTTAACTAAGTACACCAATGATGATTGTGGCCAAATTTGGATTAATTTGGCCCAGTAGTTTCAGAGGAGAAGATTTTTGTAAAAGATTACTAGGATTTACGAAAAATGGTTAAAAATGGACTATAAAGGGCAATAACTCCTAAAGGGGTCAACTGACCATTTGGGTCAGGTTAACTTATTTGTAAATCTTACTTTGCTGAACATTATTGCTGTTTACAGTTTATCTCTATCTATAATAATATTCAAGATAATAAACCAAAACAGTAAAATTTCCTTAAAATTACCAATTCAGGAGCAGCAACCCAACAACAGGTTGTTGTATTCATCTGAGATTTCAGGGCAGATAGATCTTGACTTAATGAACAATCTAACCCCTGTCAAATTTGCTCTAAATGCTTTGGTTTTTGAGTCATTCGCCAAATTTGCATTTTACCCCTTTGTTCTATTTTTAGCCATGGCGGCCATCTTGGTTGATTGACCGGGTCACATTTTATAAACTAGATACCCCAATGATGATTGTGACCAAGTTTGGTTAAATTTGGCCCAGTAGTTTCAGAGGAGAAGATTATTGTAAAAGTTAACACTGGACGACGACGGACGCCGGTCGCAAAGTGATGGGAAAAGCTCACTTGGCCTTTTAGGCAAGGTTAGCTAAAAACTGACATGTAGTAAGTTCAAGAGTTAGTACTTGGCCCCACATTATCCTTGCATATGACAGAAATATATAGATGGATGTTACTTATCATGTAATAATTATATTAGCTGATAGAAAAATAGCTAAAAACAAGCATTTACATCCCATAAATCAATTGAGAAGGACATTTGATATGCATGAAATAAACACTAATTTTTTGTTCTTGAAAAAATAAATTTGTTCGACATTGAATTACCTCCTTCAACAACTATAGATTCTGGTCCTAAAACTTGACCATCATAGATTTGTTCTGATTTCTGTAAGTGGTTGTTCGGTTCAAGTGGTCCTACTAGTTCTGGTCTTGGCTTAAAACTAGATGAAAAATATTTAAAAACATTAAATATAAGCAAAACACTGAACTGTGTATTTATAGTTACATGACAGAATACATAGGGTCAACCAAAACATTATAATACAGAGTTATCTTTCATGAAGTGGCATTTATGTGATATGTATGTAAATTGAAAAGATCCACCTGTTATTGAAATATTGCAATTCACTTCTTGAAGGACTAAATTGGGTTACAGAACAAGAAAATAGGGTGCTTAAAAATAAACAACTTGTTAACAATGGCATATAAGATAAAAAGAATTGAGAAATAGTTATGCTTCCTCCAGACATTTTTAATCATAAAAAATAGTCTGTGGCATCAACATTAGATGGTGTAATGAAGTTTTTACCTGACAATTTATGACCCATAAACCCCTATTACAAAGTTTAAAATGTTAATATAAAGGATGCTCTCATTTAACAAAAGAAGTCAAGGTTTTTGTCAGTAAGATTAAAATTGCACATCCCTCTGTCTGTGCTATATACATATAGGAAGATGTGGTGTGAATGCCAATGAGACAACTCTCCATCCAAATAACAATTTAAAAAAAAGTAAACCATTATAGGTCAATGTACGGCCTTCAACACTGAGCCTTGGCTCACACCGAACAACAAGCTATAAAGGGCCCCAAAATTAATAGTGTAAAACCATTCAAACGGGAAAACCAGTGGTCTAATTTATTTAAAATGAACGAGAAACGGGAAACATGTATAAATTACATAAACATACGTCAACTACTGTTCATCAGATTGCCTATTGGCATTATATCTTTATTATTTATAACAGAGATCAGAGGAAGAGTGTGCTACCCTCACATAAATTTTAGCAAGTGATCAGTTAAAAAATCATTAACTATCAAATCCCAATTTCAGTGAAGATAATGAAATGTTTTCAAAGATGAAACTTTTTGGTTACAATAGAATAATTTTGAGACTGTCATCAAAGTGAGAGGGTTAGCGCTTTAAAACCAGGTTTAATCCACCATTTTCTACATTTGGAAATGCATGTACCAAGTTAGAAATATGACAGTTCTTGTTCATTCGTTTTTTATGTGTTTTGTTATTTGATTTTGCCATGTGATTATGGACTTTCCGAATTGATTTTCCTCTTAGTTCAGTATTTTTGTCATTTTACTTTTACAAATAGATCATCTTCCAAAGATTTAAAAAAAACACAAAAAAACATAGAAGTAACATAATTTGTATAATAAAACTAGTATGCAGAAAACTAAATGTAACTTACCTGTAACTCACAGGTTCAATTGGTGATGGTATGATAATCAATATTAAAGGAGTAAGAATCAGGGCTGTTAACAATCCAACAAAGGCTGCATGTGTCCAGCTATAACCAAAACATGAAGCATAAGTTACATACACTTTACTGTAGTTACACAATGCATGGTGATGTTTTTCTAGACAAGATCTTTATTTGACAATAATTACATTAGGTGTATGTTTCATTATAATGCGTTATCCTGATTCCTGATTGGCTAATCTGCAATCTCGCGTTATTCCTTAACTAACTTCATTTAAGAATTGAATGCTTCTTTTTGTAACTTCATTGGGTTGTAAAAGCGTTGACAGAAGTACATTTTGTATGCATTTTTTATTGTAAAAATGTGTGCACAGTCAGTTTGAAATGCTTCTGAAATTGATTCGATCTTTCTAAAACAGTAATCAAACTGATGTGAAGCTGCTAGTTGTCATTGTCTGTCTGTTTACACCACATTATCAGGGGGGATAAATCTTATTCTAGTAGGATCATCATCATGTTTTAATATAATGATCTTTATTACTAATAAAAGGTTTAAATTACAAATACAAATAGATATTATGAGCCAGCCTGTATCAATATTGTTTTTTTTGTTGCATTTCTTATTATTCAATTATTTCATGTTATATATATGTTAACAATTTTTAGATGGCTACTGCTAGTTTGGAAAACTGATATAAGTCAATATCAGTGCTAAAAAAAAATCAAATTCTGTATTTTTTTTTTTTATATGTTTCATCTTTGTTTCTAAAAATGTGTGCACAGTCAACGCTTCTACAACCCTATGAAGTTACAAAAAGAAGCATTCAATACTTATAATTACATTTTTTAGCTAGGATCATGAAAACACTATTTTTATAAGTTTTTATTTAATTTACCTGAGCACTGCGCAATGACAAGAAAATTTATTATTAATGATGAAACGAGCTGTCACAATAAAGTGCTCAGGTAAATTTAATAAAAACTTATAAAAATAGTGTTTTCGTGATCCTAGCTAAAAAATGTAATTATAAGTATTGAATGCTTCTTTTTGTAACTTCATAGGGTTGTTATAAATAAGTTACAACTGTTTTACCCAGATTTAACTTGTCAAGTTAAATCTGGGTAAAACAGTTGTAACTTATTTTACTTTTTCTGTATTTTTAAACCTTTCAATTAAGCTAAATTTCTGACCATTTACTAGTATTTTCTAGATTTTCTGCCTTTGTGGTTGTATTCATATCAGAGAAGACTAAAGTTAGACATATTTATTTTATAACTAACATTAATATTTATTTTATAACTAACATTTATATTTATTTTATAACTAACATTTATATTTATTTTATAAGTAACATTTATGTAATTTTCTCCCCACTATAAAAGAAGCATAAATAAATCTCTCACAAAAATTATAACTTAGTGATGGAGCATAAAAATTAATATGAGTGACATACAATCCAGAGTCGCGGCTCCTCCTTTCGTCTTCATCTTCCACTTGATCATCTTGTGGGGTGTGTATAGGTCTTCTTTGTCTGACGTTGCCCATTCTGCCAAAAAGAAACACAATTAAAACAAGTTTTATAACACTAAATCTTAAAATTATTTTGAATAAGCTTGTAAATCAAGAAAAGGAAAATATTTGAAGTACATACATATAGGACATATATATATATATGACATTTTATCAAATTGTTTTTAAAAATTAACGAAAATAAAACGATTCTGCATAAACAATCAAAGAAAAATAAACAACATACATCCAGACACAAACATGTGAGAAAAACACCATAGACAGATATTTGGATCCATAAGAGTACCTGTAGTTCACAATATCACATTTAGAAATAACCTCAGTTCACCTTATAGCAAAACTTGAAAGCTTTTGCAATACCCCATGCAAATTTAAATCATTTTTAAAGGTCACTTGTGCTTTTTTAGAAATTGTTAGGTCACTAGGCACCTGTACATCATGTGACGGCTGAAAATCACATGTAAACATTAGGAGTAGAATTCATATGTTAACCTGGAGTCATTGTCATTATTAATGGAATGCATATAATTATCTAAACATCACTCAAGCATTACTTGTTGTAATATTTAAACGTGTACGCCTGGTCAACAGAAAAACTATTGGTATTTTGCAAATGAGTATGAGTAGTCATTAGAAATAGGCGCACCAAAAATTTCATGTGTGGTCAGTTTGTCATGTGATGTAGTACGGTATATTATCAGTATAAAAATCAGATTGCAGTTCCTTTGTAATACTTCGTTATAAATTGTTTTGATTTTTCTAGCTAGTAGTTGGTTGTCGTATTAGTGTTTTGTATGTTTGACCAGTAAGCTTTTAATATGTTTTTTTTTTTTTTTTATTCTTTTCAACATAATATACAATGATAGAGGGATATATTGTTTTTGTACATAATAAAATGTGTGAGGGAGTGTCATGATTGGCGAAACTTTAAGTTTTTTATGTGTGCTGAAAAAATTTATATAAATTATCTAATATTTACACCTCTTGTTGGATGTCTAATTTATAGTATTATAACTTTTTGCATATCATTGTATATAAAACAGTGAAAAACTCTATAAAAGTGTTCATTTTAAATATGATTTAAAATTATCATGTCAAAATAAGGATTTGGTGTTGCATATTATGTAGATGTTTACATGAAGGAAGTACGTCTTATTAATCTTATTTATGGAAGATATTCACTTGTTATTAGTAGTTCAGGAAACTATCTATGTAAAAACAAAGCTGAGGATTACTTATTTATCCAAGGGGAGATAATTCTTATTTATTTATCCTTTTCCGGTGTTGCAGGACAAACGGGAATGATCTTGTGAAAGAGTCAGACATTTGTTATAAGACATGTCACCAGAAAGGAGCGCATTTAGACATAAAAACAAAACAAAGTAAAAGCTCCGAAAACCTACATTCATTCATACAGTCTCCTGATCGATACAAAAAGTGTTATTTTTATCCGGTGTTTGGGATATATCTATTTACCAAATACTTTATTGACATGTAATCGACGACAACGGACGCTTAAACTAGACTGTTGCTTCAAAAAATATGTACTCAATAAATTGAATTAGAACCTTAACTAACCTCAAATAGTTTCAGCTATAAAAAAAAAATCACACAATGTGAGACCAAGTTGGATACAGTCCCTGCCCCCCCCCCCCCCACACACCCCAAAAAATTATAATAATTCCTGGATCCCTAAATGGTCAATCCCGAAATCCTTAGGTTAGAAACACCCGAAGTCCCAGTAAAGGTCCTATCCCCCCTCTAGAATCTAGCTGAATAATAATATATATATTAATAATCTTTTTAATGATTCCCATACTGGCAGTTGACAGACCACAGAGCTAATGGACTTTCTTGGTGGTCTCCTGGAAGCCTCAGCTCACCTCTAATATAAGAGTAGGAATGCCTAATTTCCCCTCTAGCGTCAAACAATCATTTTCAGTTATTTTTACCATGAATCTTTAAAACATCATTATCTGGTTTTGTCAGAGGCCTCAAATAATTATTGTTACTTTTTAAAAAAAAATTAAAGATTAACATATAAAAAAGAAGATGTGGTATTATTGCCAATGAGACAACTATCCACAAAAGACCAAAATGACACAGACATTAACAACTATTGGTCACCTTATGGCCTTCAACAATAGCAAAGCCCATACCGCATAGTCAGCTATCAGTGGCGGATCCAGGATTTTTCATAAGTGGGGGCCCACTGACTGACCTAAGAGGGGGCCCGCTCCAGTCACGCTTCAGTGATTCCCTATATAAGCAACCAATTTTTTTTCCAAAAAGGGGGGGCCCGGGCCCCCCCTCAATCCGCCTCTGGCTATAAAAGTCCCCAATAAGACAATGTAAAACAATACACTTTATCGCTATTTAGTCCATTCTGGGAAAAACAGTCATTTATACAACTTCCTGTTTGGGTCACTGGTTGAAAAACAGAGGTCATCAGTAGTGAGCTGAGGGAGAAAAAACTTTGGAAAGTGATCTCATCAAGAAACTTTGATATAGTATAATCCACTTTTTTCGAAATTAAAATTGAAGTAAAAAAATATTTTGTTTGAAGTATTTACAGTAGTTTAAACAGGTCTCATTAAAAAGTATCATGCATGGTGAATTGTTAAAACAGGATCCCAGATAGCTTCAACTGGATGAAAAAGTTGTGTAATTTTAGAACTTATCCGGAATGGAATAAATAGCGATTAGGTGTATTCAATGAGAAAACTAACAGCCTTATTTATTTAAAAAAATGAAAGAAAAACAAATATGCAACACATAAACAAACGACAACCATTGAATTTACAGGCTCCTGACTTGGGACAGGCACATACATAAATAATGTAGTGGGGTTAAACATGTTAGCGGGATCCCAACCCTTCCCCTAACCTGGGACAGTGGTCTAACAGTACAACATTAGAACGAACTATAAAAATCAGTTGAAAAAGGCTTTACTCATCAGACTAACAACTAATAAAAAAATCATGCATCTAAGACTAAATTATCAATCTGTACACATCCAACATCCAATGGATTAAATTAAAGATGTCATAAACAGCCAGAGAAAAACATGACCTTGTGCAATGCCAACATGATTTGTCAAAAATAAGTTGATTGATTATTATCCTCTGAAATTAAGCCCTTAGGAAATACAAATTAAGTATATGGAAAATCATTACTGTAAGACAGTCCCTAACCTACTTACATTTCTCATTGAAATTATTGAAAATAATTTCCTGAACATTATTGTCATGTATTTCACAATTTGAAAATTAGAGGGAGTTGATTAATTTTATTGGAGTTATACACCTTGAAAATATAAGTGATATTTGGTCAATTTCAGTATGAATTATAATAAGCTTAGAATACGGTAACTTCTTGTTTGTATATTGTAGGTTAGAATTTGACTTGGTGTTCTTCAAAAGATTTTTGAAGTTAGCAACAGTTGTGTTTCCCAAATGGACCAGTGGGAATGTTTTACTTTGTATTTTACTACTTTGTCTTGGACTCTTAAGTAAGACAACTTTAACTTTTAGCTGAAAATATACAACTTTACACATCTGTACTAATAAAATAGTGATCAAAAATGAATTTTCGCATGCACATTGCATCGTAAAAGACCATTTAATTCTGCATCTCGTTATATTAGATTCTATTTTAGTTTGGTGTTAGGAAATGTTTCTCAAAAACAACTGTTTCTAGCTTAAGGCTTGTAATTTGTCAAATACATAGCTTTTTTGTTACATTTTTTATGTTTATGGCATATATTTTCAAATAGTAATGAATTTAGTACCGTAAAATTTTAAACTTTTTTTAATATTTAAAGTGAAGGGGCCTTGGTGGTTAAGTGGTTTAAGTAGTTAGACTACCATATCACTAGCCTGTCAATACTGAGTTTGTGAGTTCAAATCATGCACATGACAGGTGCAAGGGACTACAATCTTAGTTGTCTAGGATTGTCAGTTTTCCTAATGAAATTCTTTTGATTTGTTTGTTTATACTATTTTATATTCAGCATTGTTGTAGTCAGTGGAATATTTTTACCATATATTTATTTTTGATAAATACATTTTTTTTTGGTTTCATTAAATTATCGTACAGGTTCATGGTAAACATAAGTGTGATGAAGTACAGTCTACAGAGCTTCATGTCTTTGAAGTAATTTTGCATTCTCAAAAGAAAGTTTATGTTTAGTAAAATGTGAAAATTAAATCATATGTATTTATCATAATGAATAACATATTCTTGACATATATCTTATATATGGAAAGCATACATATTTGGAATCAGTGATTAGAAAACATTATTATGACACTGGATGTTAAAAAACTTTTTACATTAATTTGCATTCTCTCAACAACTGGCTTTGATTCTCCTGTTCTACATATGCCTATTGTTGAGTCCTTTATTAAAATTCAGACACTATTTTTAATCACAGACACATTTAAAACTGTGTACTGATTTTTATGATTTTTTTTTCAGGAGAAGTTGTGGTATTCAATATAGGATATATTCCATCCAAGTATTACAAAGTATTTGGAACAAAAGATAGTGATGGTTTTAAAGAAGTGACAATTCTGGCAGCAGTTCTCATATTGTCTATATCAGTTGTAAGTAGTTTCTGAGAAAATATTTATATATATGTAAGCCTCAAATCTATGTCCGGCCTCAAATCTATGTCCTTTCCGCAAATCTATGTCCTTTTTGATATTGCGTCATAGACGTTCCAAATCTATGTCCTTTATTGTCTCAAATCTATGTCCTTTCCGTAAATCTATGTTCTTTTTAATATTGCGTCATATACGTTCCAAATGTATGTCATGTATTGTCTCAAATCTATGTCCTGTAAACAAGAAGATGTGGTACGTTGATGTTGCAAACACATATTCGTTCTTTACTGTGTTTTAAGTAAAATAAATATGTGCAGTTTCATTTTTGAAGACGGCATATAATAATAGCACACGCATTTAAACTTAAAGATTTTAACCACACACATAGAGAAATGACTTAATAAAACAAATGTCATATAAGACTGTACTTTAAATAACTTAAACATATACTATATTTGAGCCCTTGCACACACATAGAGAACACATACCAACTTAATATTAAATTATGGGAACTGAATTATTAAAGGTTTCTCGCGAACGAACGAAAATTGTCCCAACTTAACGTTACTTGCCGGAATGAGAAAAGAGGGAGCATTAATTTGTTTATTAATATTGGACTATCGGCTGTGTTATTCTTCCTTTTGAAATGTCTTTTATTTTAAAAAAATATATATAAACATGCTGTATTTTTAAGACCATGTTGAGTCGTATACATATCATATTGACTTGATATAATATAATATACAATTTACGGTTCAATCATTGACAGTTGAAAATCTAATTGATCGAAAAATTATGTGGAATAATATGAAATATTTAGACCAAGGACATTTATAAAAATATGGAACTATCAGTGCTGTAGCACTGATACTTTCTACAACAACAACAAAAAATTATATAACTTTACGATTTGTCGAGTGCTCCTTTATATTTCTGTAACCTTTTCATAATAGATAATATTCTTTTAAATAAATAGTGGTGTTCACGACATAGTTATCCAAGATACTCTTGGGGCGTATCCAAAAGTCGGACCACTTGGACCTAGCGCACCTTAAGACTATCTTGTTTGGTGCTTTATTCTAGGAGACAGTATATACCCAAACAATCCACCCTTATTCGTTCCATATTTATAAAGGATGTGTCTATATAATAAAACAAAAATAAAAAACTTGTGTCATCTTAATCACTTTTGAATCAGTTATCAAACGCTAATTATTCTCGTCGTGAAATTCATGGAATACTTGCCACTGAACGTTTAACATCAAACAATCAATCAAATACAAACCAGACGCGCCAATTGTTTTTAACATTAACATTACATAACAATGATCTTTTAAAATGGATAAGGTAGATAAATGAAAAGCATAAACGAATGTAAACAAACCAAACTCAACGTAAAAATACGTAACATTCAACAACAGAAAATAAATTGGAACACTAATGTTAAACCACAAAAATAAAATGCAAGGTTGCAAAAAGACAAAGAAATTGATAATTGTTGTCTCTAAACACACTGCGATATCGGAAGAAATTTATCGTGGATATTTGTTTTACAAAATTACTGCTCCATAACAATACTTTCGTAGAGTTTCGTCCGTTCGTATGATGTTGAGCGGAAACCTCTAATAAAACCAAAAAAAACTATACGGCCGAACTTATTAGATGGCGTTAAAAATGTGCGCATGGCAAAACAAATTGGAAAAAAAGGTTTATAACATTACACAGATTTGAGGCCTTATCTTTTTTAACGGACATAGATTTGCAAATGATTTCACGATTGAAAATCGGACACAGATTTGAGACCGAATATTTTTTTACGGACACAGATTAGTGATTGACGTCATGATGGGGCATAGATTTGAGAAACAGACACAGATTTGAGGCCGTACACAGATCTGAGGTTAACATATATATATAAGCTGTATTACAATTTTAAGTTTTGTTTTACAGAATGTACATTTAGCATGTTTAGTTTTAACAATATCTATTCAAATATATTTGTAGGATGGATTTCCCTCATTAGAGGTGTTGACCTTAATTTTCAAGTTCCTTCAATATATAATAAACAATTCAAATGAGTTAAAATGGTATTTAGGCACTTACATACTCATTCAATCAATATAGTAGTAGATTAAAAGTTAAACATTTATGATATTAAGAGGAGCATTAGGTCTTTGTCTAAAAAAAAACATGGAGAATTTGAATAGTTTTAATAGGTAAAGTGGTTATGGGCAAAATATTATAAATTCTAAACCAAGCCAGGACAAACTTAAGGTGGGACAATAGGTATTTGCTGCTTTCAACATCCAATTTTACAAAGAATTCTGCATAATCCAGTGCTAAGGGCTGTTTTAAACTTGCAGTGAGGTTACTTTGTGTTGAAAGCCTCACTGTGATTTTGAGATGAAAAACAGCAATTGTGCTGTTCTTTGCTTTGTGTGTGAGTTGGTTTTTTTATGTTGTGCATGTATTGACTTTTTGTCATGGATAGATACCTCATATCCTTTGTTTTCTATTTTAATGTAATTTTTTATACGACCGCAAAAATTGAAAATTTTTTGGTTGTATATCGGTATCACGTTGGCGTCATCGTCGTTGTCGTCGTCCGAAGACACTTGATTTTTACACTATAACTTAAGTAAAAGTAAATAGAAATCTATGAAATTTAAGCACAAGGTTTATGACCACAAAAGGATGGTTAGGATTGATTTTGGAAGTTTTGGTCTTAACAGTTTAGGAATTAGGGGCCAAAAAAAGGCCCAATTAGCATTTTTTCTTGGTTTTTCTCTCTATAACTTTAGTTTAAGTAAATAGAAATCTATGAAATTTTGACACAAGGTTTATGACCACAAAAGGAAGGTTGAGATTGATTTTGGGAGTTTTGGTACCAATAGTTTAGGAAAAAAGGGCCCAAAGGGTCCAAAATTAAACTTAGTTTGATTTCATAAAAAATTGAATAACTGGTTTTTTTTTATATGCCAAATCTAACTGTATGTAGATTCTTAATTTTTATACGCCCGTCTTTTAGACAGGACGTATTATGGTATACCGTTGTCCGTCCATCCATCTGTCTGTTCGTCGTCCACACTTCGGACAATAACTCAAAAACACTTTCACCAATTTCCATGAAACTTAAGTGAATTGTTTATATCTATTGACGTAAGGTCCCATTTGTTTTTTTTTAATTTCAGATTTTAAGTTTTGGATTTATGGGGCTTTATTCATAAAAATGGGGGGATTTTCAACACTTCGGACAATAACTCAAAAAGGCTTTCACAAATGTCCATGGAACTTTGGTGAATTGTTTATATCTATTGATGTAAGCTTCCTTTAAATTTTTATAAATTTCAAATTTTACATTTCCGTGTTATGAATTTTTATTCTTAAAAAAGGGGGGATTTTCCAATTTTGGGACAATAACTAACACTTTCACAAAATTTTATGCAAATTTGATAAATTGTATATATCTATTGACCTTAATAGTGCCAATTTTTTTGTGCATTTTATTTATTATTGGGGGGGGGGGGGTCACAGGGCTCACACTATTTCAAGTTGATCATATATATTCATTTAAAGCATAAAAGACAAGTTAAAAGGGCAACAGGCTTTTTGATGCACTAAAGCGCAGGCCCTTTATTTGTCCTGTTTTCAAGTTGGTCGATCTACATTAAAGGTCCAAAGGGTCCAAAATTAAACTTACTTTGATTTAAACAAAAATTGAATCCTTGGGTTTCTTTGATATGCTAAATCTAAACATGTACTTAGATTTTTGATTATTGGCCCAGTTTTCAAGTTGGTCTAAATCGTGGTCCAAAATTAAACTTTGTTTGATTTCAACAAAAATTGAATTCTTGGGGTTCTTTGATATGCTGAATCTAACCATGTATTTTGATTTTGGATCTAATAGGACCATAATAGGTCGTGTCCAATTTAAAATTTAAAGTTTTTAAGTTTAAGTTCTTAGACCACATTCATTATGTGTCAGAAACCTGTGTTGTGTCAACTATTTAATCACAATCCAAATTCAGAGGTTGAATCAAGCTTGAATATTGTGTCCATACTTGCACCAATGTTCAGGGTTCGAAATCTGTGGTCATATAAAGCTGAGCCCTGTGGAGCATCTGTTTTTTTTAATAAATAAGGTAAGCAATTTAGCATATATTTCATTTTGTTTTAAACATTAGATTAGCAAGTATTATGTTTTATCAAAAAATGATTTGAGTTTTTTCTTATCTTATTTCAGATAAAAAGTACTGTATCATATATCACATCATTATTAGAAATTATATGGAGAGCCAATATAACATATTCTCTGCATAGGTTGTATTTTAAAGATGTAGTATATTACAATATCAATTGTTTTGGGAAAGTAGATAATCCGTGAGTATGAAATTGGAAATTTGAAAGCATATTGATATATATATGAATTTACAAATAAAACAAACAGAATTTACCAATTTGCGTATGATTGCATTAAAATACTAGAGAATTTTGTAAAAAGAATGTCTATTGAAATTTTTTCAAGGTTAACATTTTTGAAGAGTGAAGATTTCCAAATTTAATGGGAGGGACAGAAGAGGGTCTGAAAAGTGGGAGATTTTGACTCCTGCTGGAAGAATGAAAAAATGTTACTAGTACTGCCCAGGAGATAATTGAATTGACTAATATCGTATTGTGAACCAATAGTAATTTCATTATCTGATAATTACATTTAAAAGTGACCTTAAACACTGGTCAAGGAGGTATAGGCAATCAAGTTAGCAAAATTTGATGCACGAATGCAATAACTAATGTGAATTTTCATTAAAAGAACAAGATTTTAAGATTATAACTATAAATATTATTATTCTTACAAGTGTTATTTTTTTCTGCTTGATTTTTAATATATTTTTTAAATTGGCATTTTAAGGGGCAGTAACTCTGTAATAGTGCATAAATAACAAGCCGGAATAAACACACCGTGACACTATCTATTCTTTTGATATTCTCAAAGCATTTTCCAAAAGCTATCGTTTCATATTTTATTTTACTTATTGCGTCTTTTAGAAATATTTTTCTACCATGGAACGATAAGTGTAAAAAACAGACTTTTTTTATGATAAAGGAAATATTTTGTTGTATTTAGTGTCAAGACATGCAAGATGAAGTTGATAAATTTATCTTTATAATTTTTACAGAGATCAACGAATCACCCAAGATGTAGATAGATTTTGTTATTACTTAAGTACAGTATTTGCTCCATTGATCATAGCACCATTTACTATAGGATATTATCTATATAAAACTGTTCAAAGGTAGCTGTATAGTAACATAATTTTACAAGATATATCAATCACATAAAGAATATGTTGGTTATTTTGTCATCTGATTGGAATATTATTCATCAGAGAGGCTGCTCTGAACACAAAATTAATTTCTTGTCTTTGAAGGCAATAGTTTTATTAAACATGTAATCATTGAAAATTAGTGCATACTTCATTAAAAAAAGAGAAGCAATATTAGATATCATGTATGTACATGTAGTGTGATATAGAAAATTGTAATGTAATAGTATACCAATATTACTTTTAGAAACATGATTTCAGAAAATAAGAATGATCACCAAACTTAATGGTTGAACTTGCATGAGCAAGCAGTACACACTACAGCTGAGCATACACCTTTCAACCGTATGCAAAACCTATACCATATAGTAAGCTTGAAAATCTCTAGGATGATATTGAAATGTGAAACAATTAAATAGAAAGAGTCAGAGATCTGTTTTATAATTCTTTTATTTTATTGGTAACTCTTATTACATGGTAGCTTTATTAATCAGTTTCCTATTTTTCCATTTTTAGTGCAACTTATTTAGGACCAGTAGGAGTAATCTCTTTCTTCATCGTAGCCACTATAATTAATAAAATACTCATGTCTCCTGTTGTTAATCTTGTCTTCAAGAAGAAAGAAAAGGAAGGAAATTTCAGGTAAAATTGTTATAACTTATCAGATAAACAATCCATGTTTCTGCAATGCAAAAAAGAGTCATTTTTTTTACAAAATTAATTTATGACACATTCTCTTAAGGAATAGTGTATCAATAAAAATTTGCTTAGGAATGTTATTTCTGGTCGGGTTTTCTCAAATGATAGAAATCACAGGATATATTTAGTTAATTCATTATTTCATTCTCTTAATTTACAATTTCATAATTAATATGCATAGAATTTTAGATATATGTATAAGTAATACTGTTTATTCTAATATGTGGCAATTAATTTGATTATCTTTATTTTTGCATTTGATGTCAGCTTTTTTGAATTTTTTTATGGAATTCTTAATTATATTTACTTTCTGATATGATTCAATCCTTATTAACTATATGTACTTCATTTCAGGTTTAAACATATGCAAATTAGGATGTATTCAGAATCGGCAGCGTTTTATAAATCAGGACATATAGAAAAGAATAAAACTAATAATCAACTACTCAGTTTACTCAAGATGTCACAGAAACTTGTCCTCAGGGAATATCCTCTTAATTGTAAGTATTGATACACAGCTACTTTTGCATAGGTACTAATTCTGTACTTAAAAAATGCAGTACTGGAAATTTACTTTTATTATATAGTACTATTTCTGTCCTTAAAAACTATAGTAATATTTAGGTACTAGTATTTTACAGTACTTGATTTGTACTAAATATTTTGTTACAGAAATAATACAATATTCCATGTTTGAAAATCATAATTTTAAGAGATTTGAAATACAAAAACTTTCAAAATGCTGAAAATGTAACAGAAGTAACCAAAAATATGTATTACCTAAATTTCAAGTACAAATAAAGTACTGTAAAATACAGGTACCTAAATATTACAATAATTTTAAAGTAACAAAATAGTACTGAATATTAAAAGTAAATTTCCAGTACTACAGATTTTTAGTACAGAAATAGTACCTATGCAAAAGTAGCTGTGTAGTAATGTCTGGAAAACAGTCTGATAGAATTTGACAAGAAAGTCATTTATATATCTAATGACAATGAATATTAAACATCCTTTTATCTGTCAATGTATTTTTAGCTCACCAGACCCAAAGGGTCATCAGACTTCATCCAAAATTGTCTTATTTAATTTAATTACAACCTTTAAAGATTTATTAAAAAGAATATGTTGTTCAACTGCTTTTTGAGATGATAATTTATAGATATGAATAAGAAGAAGTAGTTGAATGATGTATACTAATAATTTTGTTTCAGTTGATATTTTTACCAAATAATTGCCTAAAATTAAAAAATCTGATTGTTATCCAGTTGAAATTCACACACACACAGGCTCACAGGTTAATATATATTTTTTTAATAATGTAGGTAAGGTTTTACTTGATCAGACTTCAGAATTAGATTATGATATGTAAGATTTTGGTGTTGTCAAAGAGATCCATACCTGATGACATCACACTAAAAGATTTTGGAGATCTTTTAAAAAAAAAAGCATATCAGTTTGCCTAAATAAGTGATAAGAGAAACCATTTTCACAGTTGTATTTCATGTTAAATGATGATTTGCCACTCTTAAAATTTATATAAGTTACCTTGTGAAACAAAATATACAGCTTTTAGCGAACAAATTCTATAAAAATATTACTACATTGCATTTTATTATGTTGAAAATATAGTGTTTGATTTATACATTCCATATTACCTGCCCCAGAGTTTCTCTTTTCCATTCTAACATTGTACAAAATCATCTTTTTCAGTTTTTATCAACTTGTCTAATTACTTTGGAAGTATACTGAGTTATCTCCTCTTGGCCATTCCAATATTTGGGGGATCATTTGATAGCATGTCTTCAGTTGAGTTGTCAGCCAAGATCAGTAGTGTGAGTAGAAAGTTCTGCCAAAAATTATTATTTTGTAGTTGGAATGTTGTGATAATTATTTAAATGTTTCACAGACTAAAACAACTTAATGCTTTTGGCTACTTACATGAGTTATTATTTGACATCAAATTATTTTCAATTTACTGTAAAAAAAAAACCAACATTATCATTGGATAATTTTAAGGCTTGTTAAATGTTGGAGCTATTTCTGTAGCTGCATCTATTTTTAGTGTTTTAAAAATCATATGGTAAATCAGGCTAATTTTGTTTTGATATCAAAGGTGTTGTAATATGGGGAAAAGTTAATACACAGTCTTGATATTAGTTAAAAACAGGATCATTAATTTTTTAATGTTTATTTTCAGACATCTTTTGTGATAATGTACTTGATCAACAATTTTACCAAACTGATAGACTTAGCTGCAGATGTAGCAAGAATGGCGGGAAATGCACACAGGTATATACATAATATATAGTAAGTTTTGGGGTCCTTTATAGCTTGCTGTTTCGTGTGAGCCTAGGCTATGTGTTTAAGGTGGTATATTGACCTATAATGATTAACTTTTATAAATTGTGACTTGGATGGAGAGTTGTCTCATTGGCACTCATACCCCATCTTCCTATATCTTTTGATTGAAACTATGGATTATTGAGAAATCTCATGTTATCAGTTGTTATGTTGGTAGCTGGGAAAATTCATTTATACTGTAGGCCTAAATCATATTATTACCAGTTTTGATAGTCCAGTATTTGAATTTTTAGCTTAAAAAAGAAACCATTGATTCAGAAGCTGAAAAGATCTAATTACTGACATATTTGAAAGACTGGATTAATAGATTTAGCTGGTTGTCTCTCGTTGAATGTTGTCGAAGCATGCACAAGTCTTAAAAAAAAAAAGAAGACAAAACTGTAATGAAATGGTTTAAAAACTATAAGCAACACCATTAACATGAATTCTTGTTTTGTGCTGTAAAATATCTACAGGTAGTGATATATTTAAGTTCTATTTGTCTAGATTATTTTGACTGCTTAGTGAAAGTTTTACTTTTTTTCAATAACTATTTTAAAAAATGAACTAACACCTATTTTGCAGGAGTCACTTTATTATTTCAATAGACTTATCAGCATTGAAGTAGATACAGAATATTTCCATTTTTTGCAACATATTTCCTAAAAAGTCATAATTTTTTAACAAATTACCATAGGGTAATTTCTGGTTGAATTTGAATCATCTTGGTACCATAGTTCCAGTCAAACTAAGATTAAACCTCAAACTAATTGCAACAGAAAATGTTTTAGTTCTAATCTATAGCATTATGCCCTTTATAAACACAGAAAAAATTCCCACAAAGTCTTACTTGAGGAAAACTCAAAATCAGCATTTGTAATTTCCTATGGAAATTAACATTGGAAGGGGAGATGACTCTTGCAAAAATAAATCTTTTTGGGTCAGTTTTTGATTGTTTTTCTTGAAATTTATGTAAAGTATGTGACTTTGATGGGGTTATAAGTTTGTTTTTGACTAAATAATACAATCTCCTGCTCATGAAATGTACAAAACCGAAGAGTTATGGGTAGTTTTATTTTTTTCATGCATTTTTCATTAAAGTAATTGCAAATTTGAAGCTCTGTGACCATTTTGAAAAAATATTGTTAAAATTTGGTATTGTTTATATCTGTATATTATATTTTTTCAGCAACTTACTTATCTTACGAAACTTTAAACCACAAAAATAAAAATACATGCTGAATTATTTGGATTAAAATTGAGATTCTTTACCTTGCCATGTTGAAAAATTCAATAAATGGTCAACTAATGAATTACGAAATCTAGATTATATCTTGATAAAAGATATGAAAACACCTTTGGAGTTGTTTGTTATACTTTAAAGACCACTAAAAAATCAAGAATCAATACATTCTGGTGAAAAGAAGCGGTAAAGTTATAATTTTGTAACAATTTTTATTGATATTTCTGCCTTTTTTGCAGTAGTTATCTCCCATTTCAATGCAAATCTCCATAGGAATTTTAAATGGTAATTTTTTTAGTCTTCCTCAAGTTAGATTTTATGGGACTTTTTTCTGTGTATATTTGGGGTATAATGCTAAAGATTAAAACGTTAAAATCTTCTGTTGCAATTACTTTCGGGTTAGGGTTAAATTTATGCTAGATTGACTGTACTATTAAACATTCTTATAGAGAATTTTTGTTTTTGATCAGTTTTAAAGATACAAGTCTTATTTTTTTTTATGGAAATTTGCTTATATATTTCAACTGCAAAAATAATATAGATAATTATGTGTTTACATCAGGAGGGAAAAAAAAAACTGGAAACAAAACTGTTTTCAAAGCAGTGGTAGTTAACAAATACTCATGTTCCTGCACTATAGTTGTTATAACTAATTTTAATTAATTGACTTTTTTTTTGATTTTTATTTTAAACCCATTTTTTGTTCTTGTTTCAGTTGCATTATAACCACCAAATAAAATCTTATAAGTTTTATTTTTTCGCATTATTTTGAACCTAAAAATGGAAACTAGTATTGAGACATTATGCTATGTTTTGACTACTTTCCAATAAAACTTGGAAAACATCAAAGAGATATATAGGTCTGAATGTATGATTATTTATTTGATTTTAGAATAGGTGAAATTATGGAAGAGCTTGGTAAAATCAAAGCAGAAAAAGAAACAACTTATCATTTCATAGAGAATGAATCTATAACAAGAGAGTAAGTTCTTATGGTATATTAAGTATTTGCATGGCTAATTTTAACTTATTGCTGCTTTAATCATGAGGAGTGCACATAACGTAATTCTATATGCTTGTGAATTCAATGGGTACAATTGTTCATGCTTATCTTCAGCTTAATGTTGGTTTCTTTTGACATTGTGTAAGTTTTACATAATACCATTATATGTATTGCTATCAATAATATTTTAATGTTTTCTATTCAGTAAAATATAATAGGACATATAAACAGTGATTGAAGTTGCTATCTTTTTAATTGTCCTATGGATTTAACAGGATTTATAATAATTAAATGTGAAAAAATGTATGAACTAAATCTGTACTATATTTTAGAATAATTCTTAATTGGTGGCACACATTTTGCCCACAGTACACTACAATACTAACCTCAACATTTCCTTCCCAGCACACAATACATTGATTTGTTTTAGATTTACATACATTTATCATACAAGTATTGCATGTGTTAATTACAAGTATACTCTATAACAATTATTTATTTCTTTAGAAGTAATTGAAAAGTCCTTTTTTGAACTGTGATATTTCAGGGGGAAAAACTCTGTTACAAAATATAAGGGGAACATTTTGCATAGCTATAAGTAATTTGAACTTATCCATTTTGAGTAGTATTCTTACATCCCAAACCAAATGCTAGAGCTTTGCTGCACTTTCATTTTTCATTATGCATGCCATGAAAAAGGAGTTGATCAGGTGTCAATGCATGTTTTTCACTGCCTAGTATAGTTTACTTTTCACCCTAACAGGAACAATTCATTTCATCTGAACACACTTCTTGTTAATAGCGAGGACAATGACCGTGATCGTCAGATTGCTGTCACTGAAACAAGAAGACAGAAAGCAGTTACTGTAGATAACCTTACTTATGGACCACCACAGTGTAGAGATATTCTATGTAGGAGTAAGTATCTGTAAACCTCATGGTAAGGCAGAAAAACCTTACCTATGGACCACCCCAGTGTAGAGATATTCTATGTAGGAGTAAGTATCTGTAAACCTCATGGTAAGGCAGAATCTATGTTTCCATTTTATATTATACTAACCTGAAACAAGGTTTAACTCTCAAATTGACCTATTGCAGTATTTAAAGTAATTTGAAAGGCTATGTAGGTTATAACAATGTTTACATGATAACATGTGTAGTGTTATAGTTTATTTAAGCACCCAATCATTCTGTTGTTATTTTGATTTATTGAATTACAAAAGTTAAATAGAAGAACATACAATTTCAAAATTTCTGTTACTGTGGATTTTTTAATATTTGTTGGAAACCAATTTTCGTGAATTTCGTGGGAACAGGAGAACCACGAATTTAAATGTTCAATGAAATACAAATTTTCTAAAGGAATGTATGCAAACTTTTCTCAAACAATGAATTAAAATATCCACCAATATGCAAGTTTTCTGCAATCAACGAAAATTGGAAACCACGAATTAAATGAATCCACAGTATCTTTATATTATAAGCTAAAATATAATCCTATATAAATTTTTATATTCCAGATTTGAAGTTTAATATAGAACTCAATACCAATATACTCATAACAGGAGACAGTGGATGTGGTAAAAGCTCTCTTTTAAGAGTTTTAGCTAATTTATGGCCATCAGTTACAGGTTTGTTGAAGTTATAAAAAAATTACATATCCATCGATTTTGGAAAATCCTATTTGACGTATTTAAACTTGAAGTAAAAGTATGATATTAGTGTGAAAAAAAAGGCAATCTAAGATCAAAAGCATCCATCAAAAATAGCAAGACATTAGTAAGATGCTTTCTTATACTGATATGATAGAGATTAGAGGTGTTGACATTCAAATTTATGTTTGTATGGCAATCCATGTGTAACATTGGTACATTACACGCTTAACCATCACCATCAAGCCAGTTTAGTAATTTTCTAGGGTCCTATTGAACTTGGTGATAGATTTACCTCACTGTGACTAAGATTAAAACAGAAATAAAACCACTGTTCCTTTGTTTTAGATTGTCCAAGTGTGTGAACGAATCTTATTTTATGAATAAGTTAACCATAGTTTTCTTTTTATGCCCCACCTACGTTAGTAGAGGGGCATTATGTTTTCTGGTCTGTGCCTTCGTTCGTTTGTCTGTTTGTTCGTCCACACGTTTGTCCCGCCTCAGGTTAAAGTTTTTGGTCGAGGTAGTTTTTTATGAAGTTGAAGTCCAATCAATTTGAAACTTAGTACACATGTTCCCTATGATATGATCTTTCTAATTTTAATGTCAAATTAAAGTATTGACCCCAATTTCATGGTCCACTGAACAAAGAAAAAGATAGTGTGAAGCTCAGGTTAAAGTTTTTGGTCAAGGTAGTTTTTGATGAAGTTGAAGTCCAATCAACTTGAAACTTAGTACACATGTTAACTATGATATGATCTTTCTAATTTTAATGCCAAATTAAAGTATTGACCCCAATTTCACGGTCCAGTGAACATGTAAAATGATAGTGCAAGTTGGGCATCAGTGTACTATGGACACATTCTTGTTCATTCTATAGTTAATATGAAAGATGATGTTGATTTTCAATATTAGATGTTTAAGTTTGCTAAGTTTTGAAAAAAAAGAGAGTAAATACAAATTTGTGACAAAGAAAAATTAGTTTTGTCAATTTTTTTTGTAACGTAACTTTGAACAAACTAGGTAGTTCATAAAGGTGTTTTCCAATTTTGTATTTTTGCAATATTTTCAAAATTAGTGGGTTTTTTTCTCTCATAAATAGTTAGGACACAAAATCAGAATATTTTTATAAACAGTCAGGGCACCATATCAAAATATTTTTCAATAGTTAAGGTTCATGTGTCCACGATTTGAAGTTTGAAGGTTGACATTTCATTGGTTAATGTTACAATTACCAGAACAGATATTACAACTAGTGCTGTCATGTCCTTGTAAATAAAGTGTGGACACAAGATCAGATCTGATTAAATAGATTTTATTTTATGATTGCAGGTAAAGTGAAGTACCATATACCAGAGAGACCACATCATATGCTGTTCTTGCCTCAAAAACCTTATTTTACTAATGGATCACTTAGACAACAGGTAGTATTTGCATTTGAAGAATTAAGATATACTTTTCATTAGTAAGGGAAAATTAGCAATACAGTTTCTTTCTTTATCTTATTCTTAGCCAATTTATACTTTTACATTTCAGTGCATTTCTGGCAAGGTGTCAACCTCACATATATTTGTCTTATACGTAATGTATGAATTACATTCACTTTCATCAATTTGAGAAGACAATTCTTATTTGTGCTGTTTCCTGTGGCTTGTTAAAGTTAAGATTAAGTCAGTTTAAAGGTTACAACTAGTTGGAAGTCATTGGTATATGCAGTGCAGTTGCATTATCATATTGCTATAAACACTTGCTCTTTTTATTATCATTATACCCCTGAGCATGGCTGGATTTATTTAAAAATTTTTTTTTGGGGGGGGGGGATATTTGCATGCATTTTTTTGTGGTTTTAAAAAAATGATCTTTGATAAATTTGTTTAATATTACAAATATAACCATACAAGAAAAAATCATATGATCTCATAACAAAAAAAATGAATAAAAATGTTTGTGTATTTTTTTTAGATAATATTTCCTATAGAAGATGTAGAACCTCCTGTTGGTAAGTATATGTATACCATATTACATTTTAAATATAAATTTATTATTATTATGACTAACAACTTTATTTAAAAAAAAATTTCCCTATCACTTGACTTTGATAATGTACAACTCACACTAAAGATTTTCAAACAATTCTATTCCCAAGTAAGACACTTATTCTGCTTTAAAAGTTTATATAAAGATTAGTATTAAGATTTCTAAGTATTTTGTATTTCTTTTCAGTGTCTATAGATGAAGATAGGATTCACCAATACCTTGAGTTTGTAGGACTCACTAACATTTTAAACAGGGTTGGCATGGATACGGAAACAGACTGGAATTGGTAAGGAAGAAATGGCAATATAAGTAGTTTTACCATAATGCATTATCAACAGTTCAACTTTTATCCTAGCTAATGTCTTTTGTTTTATTTGGTTACTTTAAAAAGACACTTACTTACCTTCCAGTCAACTGCTTTGATTTTTTTTGTTTAAAGAAGACAGTCCTTAATTTTAAGCGTTCTCTTGATAGAATTGATTTAATGATATGAAAATTAAAGTGTTATCAAACTATTCTCCATATATATTTTTGTTTGTGCAGGTATGATGAATTATCACCAGGAGAAATGCAGAGGTTATCTTTTGTTAGATTATTCTATCACCAACCAAAAGTTGCAGGTAATTATGTTAAATATACTTCATTGAACCTACTATGAACATTTTATTGAACTAAATTATAAACTTAAATTATATAGTTACAAGGGAATTTATTAATTATGAGTTAATTTAACATTTCTGGTGATCATGTCCTCCAAAAAAAATTAGATGTAGTATTCAATTTTAAGAATTACAAATATTAAATAAAGTTTTATTCTTTTAAAACCTAGAACTTGGTATACAGGTTTGAAAGGTTGATTGATTGATTGTTTGTTGCTCAATGTCCAGTGGCAAATATTTCATGCATATTCAGGATGAGAACAAGTTCACAATAAATACAATAGGTAGGTTGATACAATAGAGGCCATCTGGGATGATGGTCGGAGAAATTTGGACTGCCACCGGAAAAGGAGGGTATATTGGATAGGGACAGAAATTTTGCCTTGCAACAGGCCACCTATGGACCCCTCAAAGAGTTGTTGCAAGGGTTCTTAAGGTTTGAAAGGAGAAATGTGCTTATTGTATCATTTTTGTCAAGATAGCATGCAATGCTAGATGAAATGTAAGCTTGATTTGGGGATGTAGAAAAACTGTGAGATGTCATAATTTTTCAAGTTGAAAAGATAATCATATGTTTTGACAATTATTAGTTTAGTTTAGTTTAAACATATTTATTTATAGTGGATTGGGAAACAAGTTTTTGCAACTTATGTTAATCCCTTTCCACTTTGCGGGTGCGAGTGCTGCCTTGTAACGGCATTAGCCTACTCTTTTTCGAATTCTACAGGGTTTCTTTAACGTGCAAGAGATATGGCTCGCTCATAACACGGGTCAGCCATTTATCGTCCCCTTCCGACGGACTATCATCGTTTCCTCAAGACCATACTCGCAAATGGTGTCAAGGGAGAGCCGAAAATTGAGTTCCTGAAATTTTCATCCCAAACGGGAATCGAACCAGGAAGCTTTGTGTTAGTAGTCTGATGCATTAACCACTACACCACATCTCTCACAATCAATAAATAAAAAAACTTGTGAATTATTGTTATAATTCTCATTTATTGGTGACATACATAGAGACAAGACATATTTACAGTCACAATTATACAGGTTGATAAGAATGTGTTGATCAATCAAGAAATTTGAAAAAGAAACATTAGATCTTATGCTCTTGGTATTTGTTTTGTATAGTACCACAAACATGTTTTCTACACTTAATACAACTGTTGTCAGTTAACCTACAAACTTAGTCTGTTTAGGGATATTTAACAAGATAATTTTATTATTTTTCAGCTTTAGATGAAGCCACTAGTCAAATTGGCCTAGAAGCTGAACAGAAAATGTATCTAAAATGTAAAGAATTAGGAATAACTCTTGTTAGTGTGGGGCACAGAGAAAGTCTACGACAATTCCATCATATAGAGTTACACTTAGATGGTAAAGGTGCCTGGACATTACAACCCATCACAGATAATATATATACACAAAGTGATGTGTAAAATTATGACATTTAGGGATTATTTATACTATGTTATGATAGGGTTATTACAGATGATCTTTGTTTTGTTTTTTTGTTTCTGAATGACAATCATTTTAGTCAACATTTTTTTAATTTTTTGTATCTCTTATCTCTCAAATACTTTGTCTAGATTAAGGAAAGTCAGACATTGAAGCTATCCATGATCATAATAAACAGTTGCTAGAAGTTTCTCCACACTAAAATTTCTTTTCTGTTTATTGCTTATAATTCAGTACTGATTATTTTTTAATCAAAATTGCATCTTTGTAAGAGAAACACAAAACAATATGATTGGATAGTCTACAGATTAGGGTTTCATTCTGAAGAAAATGAGAGGGCATGGCGCCTGTTCTATTTTTATGAATTCCTTCCCTTTTTTGTAGACATTGTAACGCCCTACTTTTTTTCTGTTTTTTTATAACCCTTGTCATAGTTAATGATCAGTGCTTTGTTTTACTTTCAAGTAAGACCAAATACCTTTAAAGACAAAATTTAATTGATCACCTTTTTTTCCCCAATGTTTACATTGAGCCATTTTTGAAGCAGAAGATACGAATTCTGTCAATACTAGAATGAAATTAAGACTGCCTTGTTTCTTTCATGATTTGAAATGTATACCATTTAAAGGGGAACCAGGTAATAGTTCCATATGTTGTTTTAGAATGAATGATATGATTGGTAACCACTCAGCTGATAGCTCATATTTTCATTTACTAAGAATATTTGAACAATTTAGGCTGTCAAGGGATTTGATGGATCTGTCTATGGCCCTCTTTCTGTCCTCATTCAAGTATACTTAAAAATATAGAACTGCTGACAGATAGTTTTGATTTCAACCCTTGTTATGCTGTCAGATTGAAAGGAATTAGCCAGTTACCAATTAACTGATTAGGTAAATAGTACAAAAATCAAGTTTCAATTAAAAAAAAACAACAAAATTAAAAAGTTACCAAAACATTGTGATTTGTAAACATTAAGAAGCAAAAGGTTTATGGCACTTATTTTGTTGTGCAACTATAAAAGACTGTATGCTCTTTTATAAACATTAAAGCCTTGGCAATTTCATACAAATCTTCAGATACATTCTGCTTTAAAGTCAGAAGTCCATTAAATATATTTTTCAAACATTAAGTATGAATAATTTTGAAATCCTTATGTATTACAGTGGTTTTCTATCTTTATTAACTAACTGTGCTAAAAAATAGTAGTCCACCATGATAAAGGTGTTCTAAAAGTGGCAGCAATAATACTAAGTCATCTATGCATGAAACACTTGGAGATGTGAATGTATATTTTGTTTCTATTTGGAGCAAGAACAGTTTTTTTCCAAGAACATTTGGTATCCCACTAAAGACAATGACAAAAGTTATATTTCATTAGTGTTATATACATGTATTACAGATACTAATTTAAATGAATTAATGAGCTTACAATATTAACAAGTGGTTGTTTTACATTATGAACATTCCTCAGGTTTCTTTACCCTTGTATGTTGTTATTGTAAATGATGTGTCTATTGTTATTTTGCTTTGTGATAATATACAGTTCCAAAAGGGATCTCATTCAGTAAAGGTTCTTTCAAACAGTAAGGAGATACAGCATTTTCATTAATCCTTAGTTCATTTAAGCATTTTAAAACTACTGTACTGTGAAGGATTTCTTAACCAAAAATATTGCTTTGCACTGACATTCCACTTAAAGACAAACTGATTTTGAAAGTAAACAATGTATTGGAAATATACAAAATATGACAATTTGCACTCTTGTTATTGTTGATAAAAATTATGAAAGTCCATAGTATTAAATACTCTTAATGGGCATTTTTGATATAGATTTTTATAGAGTTATTAAACATGCATTTTTATTTTTTTTATTTTTTGGTTTGCCTCAACACAGTTGAGGAAAAACTAATAAAGTATGCTTGCATCTATGTATTTGTGTGTGTGACTGTGTACTTCTGAGTATATATCTATGTGTCAACAACATGGTCTAAGTAACAAGAAACCAAGCCTGATAATCCTATGACTTTTGTATGTACATCTGGGGCTATTTTATGTTTCACATTAACTATGACCTCACTGTCATGCTTCTCACCTAAGTCATACCTTAGTACCTTTAGTTAAGATTATCATTTTATCTTATGTAAAGTTATATCTTGTGGAAAATATCAGCATGGAGGTCACTATGATTATATTCCTTGCATTTTATAAAATATCATTTAAACGTATGATACGGAATGAGTCACGCTTTGAAATCAGTAGATTTTCACCAACTTAGTAAAAGTAGGGTTGAATAGGTAAACCCATTTCCTTTTAGGTTTTTGTATTAATAAGTTTTGGAAAATTCCAAAATAGATTTGGACATACCATTTTAGTATTTAAATGAACAGATAGATAAGCATATTGTTGAAAAAAGCATAGGTTTTCTTTATCAATAAACACTTTGATACATGGCTGGGTTGTTGTCTCTTTGACACATTCACCATTTCCATTCTCAATTTTATACTTTAATACATACATATTTTTATAAGAGGCAGCATTTATTGCTTAATTAACAGAAGTGTTCATGTTGTGCTGTCAGTTTTTTGTGTGAAAAAATGTCTAGTCTGTATACAATAAATGCTGAAATAGATTTACTGGTTATATTAAAATGATAATTATAATGGGATACTGTGTGAATTGTTTAATTATAATAAAATCTGAAAACATGTCTGTGTTTCTGTACGGCTATCATAAATACGAACTTTTATACCTTTCCATAGAGAAGCATTTTTTTCTCTAGGCATAAAACAGTTCATAGTTTGCTGTGCCTCCTATATTGTTTTCCTTTAAACTATTGATTATAAAGCCTTTCAGTTTTTGAGGTATGACTGTAAACACAAATTTATTATGCAGCTTGTTCTTTAGTTGTTGTTTTTTTCATGAAATCAGACTCTGCAAGACAATTTAAGGTGTAGGCAACCGTAGTTTAATGATAGTTTTAATCTCATTAATCAATGAAGAAGACACTTATCAAGGTAACAAGCCCAAAAAGGAGCATGACAGGGTAGGTCGACAAAGTAAAAAATAAAACAACAAAAATACTCAACTCTGAGGAAAACTCTAAACAGAATATCCCTAAGCATATGGTAAAATCAAAAACACACTAAACGAATGGACTCAGCGAAAATATAACAACTGCATTTACCCTGACTTTATCACTCACTCAGGCATTTTCTGATGTAGCAAATGGTGGACTATACCTTGTTTTACAGCGAGCTATACTTTTCACTTGTTTGCCGGTCGCATAAAGCTAAAGTAAGCATCTCTTGCTATCAAGCATCACCCTCCAAACGAATCCACACTCAGTCAAAATATCACAATAGCATGTCACAATTTGGAAAAGGACAAGTTTAAAACATGTCGCATATAAGTTGGAAAGAGATACATAGTATAATTTAACTAATATCTTACAGTGCATTTCGAGTACTTTTGGAGCTAAATCGTATTCGCTTGAATTTATTGGATATATCATATATGTTAATGTAAAAGAATATAACAAACGGAATCATTATGTACCTGTCAGCTGGGCAACAAGATTCGAAAATGAATGTTATCTCTAAGTCCCATGTGTTTGTTGGATAACACTACCTGCTTTTACTGTTAGTTAAATGATTTCATATTCGCTACAATAAACCGAGATAATATTGATAATTCAGATTATGTACATTTTTCATCGAATTATTAAAATTGCAGTTGTTAATTCCATACTCAGCTTTGGAAATTTACTTATTTTAATCAACAGTTCATGCGAGGTTGTATGACATTTTGAAAATTCCTAAGGTGTCTTAACCCTCATATTGTACGTCATTTTATATGAATGATGTTCTACTGTTTTATGCATTTTGATATATAGGTATCAAAAGTTACTTTGCAACAAATATATATTTCATTTAAATCTACTAAAACATACTCTCCTCTCGAAAATTGTCCATAATCAAAATAGTGCCTTGCATTGTCATTATATTGAAAGACAACCATAGTATTAAGGTAAGCAATGTATTTTAGATGTACACACTATAACATTTTGTTTTACATAACTTTGCAATTTTTGATAATGAATAAACATTGTACTAAATATTATGAAAGTTCATAGTATTAAACATCTTATTAAAAATGGACATCTTTGTTGAAGAAAAACCATCGGCTCACACGTGAAACCATGTGTGTGTGCACTTCTGAGTTCCTATGTTAGTCAATAGCCAGGTGTCAGTTGGGCCTATGCATAATGTTATGACTTTGTTTGTAGGTACATCTGATTCTCTTTTATGTTGCAACTTTTTCTTGATTCAATGACTTTGAATATTTTTTACATGAAAGATAATTTTTACGACATATTTCGAAAATAAGTAATGGCATCTTTTCTTGTGACCTTCATTTCATGCTTCATTGACTTAATTTGAGTTACTAGTATATGTCATGTTAATATCTCAACTTGATGTAATATGATTATCTAAACCTGTACGGGGAGAAATTCTTGGGAATATGTAAGAATCAAGGTTACAGTATGTGGTTGTGGCTACTTAGTTTAGTACCATTAAGTAATAGTATCTAAACTAATGCAGATATGTTTATTGTGGTTTATTGCAGCGTGCAGGTCACTATGACCTATGGTCCATAGTTTCTGAATATACATCATTTCAGTGTAATGCGAAGAATTATGCACACTTTGAAATCAAAAATGACCTATGTATAATCAAAAGTTCACTTGTCGAGATTTCCACAATATAAAAGGATGGATGGGATCAAAGTTATATATTAATATATAGTACCTTTGATGAACTAATAGATCACTTTTAGATCACAAATGAAATTGAGCCATTAAAGGCATTGACTATGAATTAGACAAACATTTAAAAAAAACACTTTAATGTTTTAAAAAATTTGTGAAAGCGGAATGAAGAAATTATATTTCGCTAGTTACAGTCTGTTAATTTGGTTTAATTTGGTCAAAGTAAGATCACAAAACACATCGCTGATGTATTGTTATTAACTTGCAAGTCAATAATTCAGCATATTTTAACTAATTATGCAACCTTTATTCTAACTTTAGTGGAGATTGGTTGCGTATATGTTTTGACAGCATGTGGTCAGTATGTTGAAGCAGTTCATTGGGTAAAAAATAAGAATGTCAACAAGGAAAGTAAACGGGGGAAGTAACAAAGAATCACAATTTTGTTGACAGACCTGTTCACATAAAAAATATTCTTATTAAGTAAAACGGAGATTTACAACTATATTTTTAACTATAACATGCAATCAAACAGGCCTAGAAAAATTATAATTATGAAATTGCACGTGTTTATTGGTCTCTTTATATTTAACATAAGTTATATGACCGTTGTCAGTCTTCGGTTGTCATTGCGATGGACAATTAGATGTTTTCTAGTCTAAAATACGCACTTAATGCTGATTTGTCAAGGTAGGCACCTGCATTGTTCATTAGATCTTATTGACGTTTTGAAATATTGATATACGCTAAAGTATGTTTTTAAAAATATATTTGGGTCAATTCGGTGAACATGACCTTGACAGTTAATAACCCTTTAAACATAAGGTATTGACACTAAGTTTACTTTTACCTGCATAATGGCTTTAAGGTAATCTAGATAATAGGTTTAAATATGAAGCACTTCTTGCATTTAGTTTTATAAGACTCTCTCATATTCCGTAAGTCTGCCAATATATTAATTGTTTACGAGTTCTACAAATTCTCTAGCAGATTTGGACATATTATATTGGTCATTATATTTGACGTATAAAAGAAGGATCCAGGAGTAAACAATTAAAAAGGGCAACGTTTTCTTACTTACACACATGCTTGTAAATGGCAGTACTAGTATCTTTTAATGAAAAGAAGTGTTGTGTTGTGATGTCAGTATTTGTTTGACCAAGACGTTATGTCTGGGTACAATAATTTCTTACAAACTTTTTGCTGTGTATAATAATTATGTATAGAATATAGTATGCCTTGGTTTATTATGATGAAATCTGAAGTCTTGGTTTTGGTATTGCTATCAAAGAGCAGAATTTGTATATCAATTCATCTGGAAGTATTTTTTGTTTGTAATTCACTGGGCATGAAACATTTCTTTGCTTCCAACATTATTGTCTTTTCCAAGTTTTCATCATACAGCATTTCAGTTTTTGTTCTATGATATTGAACATGTGTCTGGTATGTCGCTTATAATGTAGTTTAGATTTCTTTGGCTTTTGTCTAGCCTGAGACCTTCATGTTTCAGACGGTAGAAGATTAAGGCAACAGTACTTTTCCGGTGTTCAAATATCCAAAATCGTTTTTTACGACACAAATCAAGGAACAAAATAAAAATGGAGGAGATTGCATGACCTCGAAAATGAGCATGACCGATAAGTCGAAAGAAGTAAAACAACAAAAATACCAAACTCCGAGAAAAATTTAAAACGGAAAGTCAGTTATCTGAAGCCAAAATCAAACGCTCAAACACATCAAACGAATGAATAACTGTCATATTCCTGACTTGATACAAACATTTTCTTGTGTGTGGAAAATGGTAGATTAAACCAGGTTTTTGACCCCATACGACATTGTAATTAGAGATCAATTTCTTTACTAAGGTATTGTAAGCAATAGGATACAGGTAACTATATTTGGTGAATGCAATTCTTGTTTTGTGAACATGTCTGTCTTGCAGTGTTTATCCAAAGTGACATCAATATCATGGTCCATTTCGTGATAATGTTCGTTTCTCAGATACTGTATTTTAAGATATTAATCGATTTAATTCTAAAAATTTGTTTCCAAATAATTTAAAGTTTTAGAATAGACCAGAAAAATGACACCATTTACAGGAAAGGCCCTTAGGCATGTAACTAAACATCCTCTATAAAATACTGTTATTCCCTCCTGTCTATAACTCTTGTAGACGCAGTCCAATATTCCTTTGTATTCCCTTTTTAAGTCAGCCTGGTATCTGCTTTTAATTACATCAAACGGCATGATAGAAAACCATGTCAATGTTCCAGCACAGCCACCAGCAATTAACTCCGGTATTATTCCTTTAGAATCTGTCCATCCATACTGTATCATGGTCTGACGTAAAGACTCATAAGAAAGAGAATATAGTCCATAACTTGGTATATCTCTCCATGCATTTGGTATTAACCCTTTGTAAAAGCCAAATATACCAGAGGTTTTATAAATGTGTATTGCACATTCCGTTGGTCCTTTAAAATATCTTGCGTTGTCCACTGTGTGTCCTGGGAAAAAAAGAAAAAAATGATTGATTTACAGTTCGCTGATTTTAATTTGTAGTAAAAAGACGAAGATTATGTCTTGTTCTCCTCTTATATTTAATACGTTTCCCTTAGTTTTAGTTTGTAACCCGGATTTGTTTTTTCTATTTATTATGAGTTTCGAACAGCGGTATACTACTGTTGCCTTTATTGCAAACCAAGTAATTATTGATTGATTGCTTATTGATGTTTCATGTCGCTTTTGAACATCCCTGTTGGATTATGGCGGTGGTCAGTTGAGAAAGTAATAAGTAATATGAAACAAGTGCAGAAAGAGTTTACAAGTTTGAAGGGTTGAGGACATTGTATGGTCCCTGTTTCTATGAGTAATGAGGACAGCACTATGATATACTATTGTTTATACTCTCATCGATCTACATGTTCGAAATGATTTAATCTATATCATTATGACATATACCTTTCTACATACCTGTTGTGTCATGAGGAATCTGGGATTGCAGTACAACTTTAACTAAATCTACAGGAACGAGAGCTACAAGTTGTGCTGCACCACCTATACAACCAGCCAGGTATATGTTGAGGTAAGACGATTTCTTGTTAGATTCGTGTCTGTCTAACCACTTCAGTGAATTACCATAAACCCCAAAAAATATGGAATTCACAACACCGTAAGAAAATAAAGGATAAGACATTCCTCGAAAAAATCCTTTATTCTGAAAAAAAGTTACTAGTATATTTACAACAATATCAAATGTTAAAAGTACTAAATGGTAAATACTAAAGATAAACAAGCAAAGCAATGTATGTATACTCTTTGCATGGAAGTTATATTTAGCAGATCTAGAATCTGGCCGAACGTTAGCCGGATGTGTCTATCCACAAAACCGCACCTGTAATGAATTAAATCATATTCAATAACGAGATTAAACGGAAAGCGCTGAAATGCACCTCTTCGGTTGACCATTGTTCTAAACATTCAACTTTGTGCATCAAGTTGGATGGTGAAAGCACTGAAACAGGTTGTTTTATAATTTATTTTCATGGTATCTTTGACCTTATCAAAGTTGTAAGTTTTTTTTATAACTTTGTCCACTGTTTTCGGTATCGTATTTCACATTATAGCAGAGATGACTTTCACACAAATGGAATAGAAAATTCAAATAAAATGAAAACAATGAAGGTAAAGATAAAATTCAGTTTTACAGAATAAAACTCATTTTTTTATGAAAACTGTAAAAAAAAAATGTTAAAAATGCAATCAATGGATTAAGTGTCAAACTTACCAAACTTTGATGACTTATGCTTTTAACAGCATCCACAAGTCCTTTGTATCTACTGCCATGATGTTGCGTCTGCAATTGTACCTAATGTAAAATATTTAATTATAGGTAAAATTATTTAAAAAAAACAATAGCGAAACAAAAAAGTTATTTCAAAATAGTCTGGATTTAGTCCCATTATTAGAGATGTGTCCTATGAATACAGTGATATGATTAAGTACCTTAATCATGCTTTTAAACTGTTTAATGCAAAGATAACAAACTTTGAAAAGTTATTTTATTTTAATTTATATATACATGTATAATAATGTGTAAAAGTAGGTCTGCAGTGCAGATGGTGACGTTTTCAGTTTATTGATACTTCGAGATTTAGTGTAAAGTTACATGTACCTTTGTTGTGTCAAATGGATGTCCAAGTACAAGCCCAGAAGCTCCTGAAAAATAAGTTTACATTATACCCGACACTTGTCATAAGTGATTTTGATGACACTGTGTGGTAAAACTCGGGTAACAGGAATTATTTATCACTGCAAAGATTAATGCAAGCAATAACAGGAATTTAAACTAGAGGTTCTAAAAATAATATGTCAATCAATCACCGTGATCTATGTGCATATTCAATAGAGGACACTCTCCCAAATTGTATACTAGAATACTAGTAGAATAAATGACAAAAATTTCTGTTTTGTTGGTCTTGTATTGCTAATCAGTTACTTTGTTTAGCTTCATTCTATTTTCTTTAGTTTTGTTATTTTAGTTGCTAAAACACAGTGAAAGAGGTTTTAAAAAATCCTCATTTAAGGACAATCTTTTCTTTAAAGAGACAATCTGCTGACCATATCGGCAACATCTGAGTTGTTAGTACTGTAGATCTGTCCATGTTGATGAAGGTATCTATTTATCTATTATAATTTATATCATATAAGGAAAACGTAGAAAAATGGTAAAATCGTCATTAAAGACCATTTAGTTTGGTATTTTTATTCTGTGAGCAAACACAGGACATGGAACTTTAAATATTTGTACATACCTCCAATTGCTCCAGCTATATAATCGTGTATAACGTGTTCTGTCATGACTGTGATTTACTACTCTGAAACAGAAATAATTGTTTATCCATCTGGTTCCACTGAATATGATTATCGTCATTTAGATTTTTCAGACTCTGTACCTGGTTCAGCAAAGGCAAAATCATATTTATATTACGAACGAACCAATTATATATAAGCAGAATTCAAGTCTAGTATTGGACTGGAAGTCTAGTAATGAACTTTTGATATATGATAATCAATAATGGTAAGGAATCTAAACATAAAAATTAAAATTTGATAGTTTGATTTTGTAGTTAAAACAACTAATTTAACAGGTTTGCATTGCATCGGCAATAGTCTTGTAGTATGACTCAATAGTTTATGTGGTCGCAGATGAGGATGGTGCACAAACAGTACAAAGATTTTGAAATACGGCAAAAGAATAGTCCGTGATTAAGATAAGTTCAATCGTCTTCGTCCAAGCTTAACTACATGTTATAAGTGGATTCTGACCTACGGTTAATTTCAATCATGCATATGATAAGTTTACAGTCCGACACGTTGAATAGATCTTCATCAGGAATAAAAACTTCGGATGTATAGCAAATGTTCTCTCTTTTAGTTATCATTGGATCTATACCAGTTGCTGGACCTTCATCGTAAGACTGAAAGGTATGTGTTGTAAACGTAGAATTCCGAGCGTTCATAGTTTACAAGTTAACACCATCTTTGTAGAAAATAACAGTCACGATTTATTCACACTACATATATTATACAGACGTTACATAAAATACAAAATACACGGCAGTTCAAACATTCAGCCATCTTGTTCATTCGGCAACACCTCTATCACTCTCACGTTCCTTTCACACAACGTCAAAAGAATGAGAGACAGCGTAAACACTGTTTTGCAAAATTACGTACATGAGGACAAAGTCACATTCACAACACTTCTCCCTCTTCTCAAGAATATTTCGTCCTCGAAATAAAAAGACAATCAAGGCAATTTGCGATTTCGTGTTTTCCAGTTCATCTCAGGTAACATTGACGATCCACAAACATCACTTTTATAACTGTTTTCATAGACATTACTATCTTTGAATTGGGTAAACTTATTTCCGCGTACAATTTTTTTACATGTGAAGTACTTTTCGTATACTGGTTTCGATAATCCAGTATATGTTGAAACTCTAGGTTTGTCATAATTGTTATCATCATTATTTTTAGAAGTATCAAACTGTATGTCACTTTGCTAAAAGGGTGTCCATTTTCGGACGCTAACTACTTCTACTTCACCAAAGGATACCGTTTGTTGTTCAACTTTTGGACTTCTAAACTTGGTTATCATAAGTTTAGAAAATTTTGCAACTGCAACCTCAGTTATCTCAACAATATCATTAAGTTCCTCATATTTTAATTCAACCTTTCTAACGCTAACAATCTCTGTCCCACCAGTAACCACCGTTTTCTTTTCAACGCGCGGAAGTTCCAAGATAGCTATCTCTACGTCCAAAACTTTCGCAACTTCAACATCAGTTGCCTCAATAACGTAACAAAGTTCCTCATGTTTTAATTCATATGACTCAAAGAAATTATTATGTACATTTAATTAACCAACAGTATAATTGTCTTTTTCCAATTTCTGGTTACTAGTATATAAACTTATGTCATTTTGCATATCAAAGTCAGTATTTGTGGACACATTATTCCTCCAAATATCATGATCTGAGAAATCCATATTACGCTTAGTGCCTATTTCAAACTGTTTCTCAAAGTCACTGTCTGCAGTGCAACGCGATTTTTCTACGGATTTTAAAGATTGTCTGCAATGTTCCTGCCACAACACTAACTTTTGACGGTTCTTTATTCAGAACTCTATATCCAATGGCACCATCAAGGTATCCATATATAGCATACACAGTAATTAGCTTCGCTAATAAAGTTTCGTTCACACAAGGGAACGATTTCCGAACATTTATCTCAATTCTACATACGTACTCTTAAATGCTTTCACTTGTAAACATAGTTATATTTCTCAATTTCATATACAATTCAGAGCAGTCTCGATATCACCAAATCGACATTTCAATGCAAAATACAAAACTGATACATTATAAAGATCTTTGCGGGGTGAATATGAAACATATTCTAAAGCTTTATCTCTCAGCGAAGTAACCAAATAAAAAGCCATATCACTAGGTGACCAATTTAAAAACGTTCACTTAAAATAGAAAATTTCGTCCAGAAACCTTCAAAAAGTTCAGTACCATCAATCTCTGGTAAGTCACACCAGCTCATAGTTATTATATATCAAAATGAAATGCTGACAAACATAAGTAACAGACAAACATAAAACGTGACAATGTTGATTTCTTTCAAATTTGCACCTTAGATTATCATTTTATCATTGATGCTAACGCCGAACAAAAATGTTTAATCATTTTCCGTCCACTTTTGCCAATTAGATACTTCTCCGTAACTAATATGGTCGAATCTGTAGTATCAGTTTTAAAATGATGAATCTTATTAAAGTATTCCAGTGTCGTATCGTCCTTCTGTTGAGCTGTAAGTGTAACAATCTGGTCACGATCGTATTGTTGAATAAATTTGTTTACGGTACCTTCATTGTTTAATTTCAGATTTCCCCCACTCTTTAAAAGCATTCCGTCTGAGTGTATAAAAATATATAACATCTGTTTGCGTAGATCCGTTTTTTGTCGCTGCCTACAATGTTGTAAATGTAGAATTCCGAGCGTTCATAATCTACAAGTTAACACCATCTTTGTAGAAAATAACAGTCACGATTTATTCGAACTACATATATTACGCAAACGTTACATAACATACAAAATACACGGCATTCACTCCAACAGTTCAAACTTTCAGCCATTTTGTTCATTCGGCAACACATATCTTCCTCTCACCAAACTCCGAAACAGTGGTGAGGTTGCTTCGCTAAACTATCATCACTGCCACCAGCACTTCGCAGTTCCAAGGTTTGTATAGGCACAGTAGATATCCATTAGATATTTCAATTCATCCACAAACAAATTTAACGGCTGTATCGTTTCAGGTAAGTATACGGAAATGAGGAAAACACTACTTTGACCCAAAAACTATATTGCAAAGCTACATATTCGATTACTTTCAATATCAAGTTCTACTATGAACGGACACAAATAATTTGACACTGAAAATGCAACTCCACCACAAAAGTTACAGTTGTACAATTCAGCATGATAGTATCCTACGCATCTACACATTTCCCGTCAGCTCGATAATTTGAATGAACTGTGTTTAAAAAATGAAATTGTAATTTCCGAAGCCAATGTTCAGCTATTGCAATAACATCAATTTTCAATTCGCTCAAAATATTTGTTAAGTAAAGCACTACGGACATAATACCGCGACAGTTTCAGCATGCAACTTTCAAATTCATGAGTTTGTATGCGAGTCCTGAGTAATATCCTTTTCTGATATGAACAAGGACCAAAGAAGCGAGTCTTTCATGAAAATTTCAGGTGGCCAAAAGACGGATCACGAATCTTAAATTTATCTTTGAGCATCAATATATACTTGCGCTGAAGCGGTCCTTCTCATTTGCTTATCAAAATAACGTAGATGAGTTAATCTAATGTCATTTTCTAATAAATTCGTCCTCGTTTCGGTTTCAGAAGACGATTTATTGATCCCTCCAATACAAAACCCTTAAACTCTTCGAAAAGAGTTTTTGACATAACCACTGAAAATTGTCGATTGAATTGGACGGCATGTAGACCGTTGGAAGTGCACTGGAAACATTTGATCGCTTTCATCTGGCGACATTTCGGATTCAACATATGACGAAGAAAAGTTATTTTTAAGACTTTGCTTTTAATATTGCATTTGGAAGGCATTTTAATTATCACGTTGTTACTGGTACTGTCATTTGAGACGTTAACTCTCATTGTGTCTTGTTTCTTGATTTTCTGAACAAATAGAATGTAAAGATTCAGATTATGTATTGTTAGTAAAATTCATAATTCTATGCAAATCCTGCGGTGCTAATTCACTAGAGCAGTATGCATTCACTGTAGATAGACTCTCCATGTGATCCTCTTTTTTTGTCAGTATATTGGCATAACTTTCTCTAATCTTGTCGAGGCAGTTTACTTCTTTTTCTGCTTTGTTCAACCGTTTGCGGATGTCGGTCATGGACTGAGAAAAAGATGCACTCTTTTCTTGTGTTGATTGAATCATTAATTTTCTTAATTTTGTCATAAAGCAGGTCAGTTTTGGCTTTCAGACTCTGAAAACCGAGAAAACAGGTAGCACTGACCTGCCGGGATGATATTTGATGATTCAACTTTGATATCGTTTTGAAGCCCCTTATATTTCTTTGGTAGTATCGCTAAGTCGTTCTTGAGTTTTCCAGATTCATGTTATGTTTCAGCTGACCCCAATCCTTCGCAGAAGTACTTAGCTTTTTGTCAAGATTAGACAAAGCCCTTTCTGATTTGGAGAAAATTTCGTTCCGTAATTGAATCTTAAGCTTGCTAATCTTGTGATCTGAGTTTTCGCACGTGTTCCGCAATGCGGTAATTTGATTTTGAAAGTTCTTGAAATGTTCCTGATTTTTAGAAGTAATATCAAGTAACTGTTTGTTTTCCTTTGTCAGCTTGAAGACTGTACTATTAAGATATTTAATTTCTTGGATATGATCTCTTTTTAAGGAGTTGACCTCTCTTTCTAGACGAATAACAGTTTCTTTAAGTCCTGAAGAGAAGTAATAAAAAAGTCAGAATACGGATGACATCCTTCCAAGACACACTATTTTCTTGAATACACATTCTGAGAGTTTCACATTCAAACTAATTTCAAGTCATTGTTTAATTCAATCCCTCGAAGCCAAGTGTAACAGATAGCAATCGTTTCCGAGCTTACTCTCAGTGGGTTCACTAGATGGTTTTATTGGACCAAGTCGCTTTTTTACGACTAGCATTCCAATATGGAAAACATTGTTGACGTTTGGCAATATTTAGTAACTCATATCGAATTGTTTCAATATCAATATTACGTTCCCTGCGTTTGACACAAAAGTATATCTAGGCAGCCGCATCGATGCAAGAGTATCGTAGTTTTAACATGGGTATGCATTATATTCGTGATTATTTTGGCCCGAGCAATTAAATATACATTGAGATTATGAAAAATCGGTACATTTGACCAAAAGGTTACTAGGTGGTAATTCAGTCAGTGTATGTGTATCAAATTTATAGTTTCGTCATCCATTGTGATGATATCTAACGATAATTAGAGGATAACGGTGATTATAATGCAATTATTTTTTATCAATGGTTCTGAATGGATGACAGTGAGCATAAAATTCTCTATCTCCTTGTCTGTAACTAAGGAAGCCGACATTTTGAATTGCTGAATGTATTGACATATAATTTCTACAATAATAAGCCAAAAAACCCACATGTTGCACCTAAAATTCTTCCTTTTATCCAATTTTATTACATTCTGAAGCGGCACAGAGGCCAAAGGGACCAAAGAAGATAACTACATTTCGCGGAATTTTCTTTAACGAAGATTTCACACTGAAATAATGATTGAAATTTAATTATGAACTTGTTTTGCATTAAAATAGAGATAACTGTACGCGGAGACAGGTAAACAGTAAACTAAATTTGCGACAGTAAAACTACCGATGGACGTCCTTAAAGCTTCAAATACAACACAGTTATCTCTTAATTTCCGTTACGTTACACTTATACCGAACTGTAGAGTCCAAAGTCCAACCTTGATGAACAGATCGATATACCGTTGGTCTGTCGGTTAAGGTTCATCATAACAAATGGACAAATATGGCCGTATTTTTACCTCAAAAACTACTCTGTATACAGACTTACCTGTGCTGTTTGAAAAGTTTTAATGCCTAGCATCCACTAGATATATAAAAGTTAAATGCATTTTGTGTTTAAGAAAGATAAAATCTTTCTTGGTTTTTGCTAGGCATTTTTTTTTTCCTTCATGCAAAAGGTGTGAAAACTGACTAAGTTATGGAACAACTATGAGATGCTCCCTCAGGTAAAAAACCGGTTTGTATTGTTTTCATTGTCCTTAATTGACATGGACAACAGGTATCTTCACAACTATAGGCGAGTTAAAGAGTTTATCTGAGTCAGTGAGTGGACAGTATCAAAGTAATGCAGGTGTTTGTTTATTTTTGAACCTTCTGAAGAAAGGAAAAAAAATGCCCAGCAAAAACCAAGAAAGATTTTATCTTTCTTAAACACAAAATGCATTTAACTTTTATATATCTAGTGGATGCTAGGCTTTAAAACTTTTCCAACTTTACAGGTAAGTCTGTATTCAGAGTAATTTTTGGCATGTAAATACAGCCATATTTGTTCGTTTGTTATGATGAACCTTAATTTCACTGTACTTTTCACGTGTTGTGATATGTAATTATAAGGTTTTCTTCTGTTTGAGTATAGTATAAGTTAATAGAATTGCATAAAATATAAACTCACGGCACTATTTGATCGAAAAATTATCTAAGAAGATGGTAGTGAAATCCATGCTATAAAATTGTCACAAATTGTTATAATATATCCACTTATTCATATCTAGAAAATGATACGTCCATAACAAAGGGAGCTAACAATTTTCTTATTTTTTCCTTTCGACAGAAATACATTACCGGTACAGGTAAGACTGTACTCAGAGTAGTTTTACTTTTAGAGGTGTAAATATAGCATTTTTATATCCGTTATTGACAATGTTGAACATGTTAAACAGACTATTTTAAACTGTTTCATATTAACATTCGCTGCAAAAAAATATTAAACCATCATGCACATGGAAGTTGTCATTGCACTGGGCTTTTTTAATAGCTTTACCCACCTCTGTTCGATGACAGTCGACAGATACAAAAATACTCAAATTACCATGAGAACCATATATACGGGGAGCTAGTCATATCATCAACTATTTGTACGTATACCATTATATTACCACTGTTGTACGATGTCTCTCACGGGGAGCTAGTCATATCATCAACTATTTGTACGTATACCATTATATTACCACTGTTGTACGATGCCTCTCACGGGGAGCTAGTCATATCATCAACTATTTGTATGTATACCATTATATTACCACTGTTGTACGATGCCTCACGGGGAGCTAGTCATATCATCAACTATTTGTACGTATACCATTATATTACCACTGTTGTACGATGCCTCTCATGGGGAGCTAGTCATATCATCAACTATTTGTACGTATACCATTATATTACCACTGTTGTACGATGTCTCTCACGGGGAGCTAGTCATATCATCAACTATTTGTACGTATACCATTATATTACCACTGTTGTACGATGCCTCACGGGGAGCTAGTCATATCATCAACTATTTGTACGTATACCATTATATTACCACTGTTGTACGATGCCTCTCACGGGGAGCTAGTCATATCATCAACTATTTGTACGTATACTATACCATTATATTACCACTGTTGTACGATGCCTCACATGGGGAGTGTCCTGAAGTAATCACATAATCACATTTTTTTCGCCGAAAAATCACAATAATGATAATTGCCCAGTGCAATCACAACTTCCATGTTGGCTGGTATCCTTTCTATATAGGAATTTACACCACTAAAATTATTTGATTTGATAATCATTATTTTTTTTTACGAGATAATCAAATAATCAAAAATACAGTGCTAGATTATCAAATTTATAACTAAATAATCATTAAATAGTTGGCCTAGTAATCAATTAAACACAAAAAACGGCTAAGTAATCACATAATCAAACAAGAATGTGTCCACAGTACACGGATGCCCCACTCGCACTATCATTTTCTATGTTTAGTGGATCGTGAAATTGGAATAAATTCTCTAATTTGGCATTAAAATTAGAATGATCTTTTCAAAGGGAACTTGTATACTAAGTTTCAAGTTGATTGGACTTCTACTTTATCAAAAACTACCTTGACCAAAAACTTTAACCTGAAATTTGCACTATCATTTTCTATGTTCAGTGAACCGTAAAATTGGGTTCAAAACTCTAATTTGGCATTACAATTAGAAAGATCATATGATAGGGTACATGTATACTAAGTTTCAAGTTGATTGGACATTAACTTCATTAAAAACTACCTTGACCAAAAACTTTAACCTGAAGCGGGACAGGCAGACAAACGAACGAACGGTACGACGGACAGAAGGACGGACGGATGAACGGACGCACAGACCAGAAAACATAATGCCCCTCTACTATCGTAGGTGGGTGCATGAAAATCCTAGATGAAGCTCACTTACCGTAACAAATACTTTACTGTGTGTGTCTAGAATCTAGTTGTATTGTGTACCTGTGATTAACTAGTGTCAATAATAACAATCTGATATAAAAATTATAACCCATATATAAATTTAAATTGACCAATACATTCCACATTCATTTATTTGTGTACATTAGATATGTGTGATACATGTTAACAGTATTGACAATTGCCATAATTATGCAGAATGTGACATCTGATGTATACGCAACCAATGATCTACCAACCAACAAACCAACCAACCAAATTGAAATAGCATGTCAGAAGGACGGAAGCGCCGTCGATCACCACTTACAATGATTTAATATTTTTTTGAAAATCTTTGGTGTGCCGAGTAATTCAATAATAAAATTAAATAAATACTCCCAACTCTTACTCTCGACTTACATTTCTAATAGACCTAGCCAGTGTATATTTTGTAATTGAAATCTTCATAAACCAAATATTTATAAACCATAATTATTTTGTTCTTCTTTCTAATTATAATTCTATATACAGAAAAACATAAGAAGATGTGGTAAGATTGTCAATGATACATAACGTTACAATTCACCACCAGAGGCCCACTGACTAAGAAGTTAGCAACCAAGACATTGTTCGACCTTAAACTATGCCTGAGCAAAACCAATACCGCACAGAAAGCTATATAAAAGGCGTTTGTATTGACAAATGTAAAAACAATTCAAACGAAAAAATTAACGAACTAATTTTGGAACAAAACAATAACCGAAAATACAAATATGATATACAACAAAAAGGGTCCCTTTATAGTTATCTGATAATTTGAGTCAAATTGTTGAACACGAAGGAGTAGGTCCGGTAAGGGCCGATTTTATCCTCAGATTTCAGGTTAGTCTGACGAAAGATTTTGGGCACTTTTTATACACTTAAGTGGCTATTTCAGTTGATCAGTTGATGTGAAAGATTTTAAGGGATTTAGTCATAAAGAACGCTCCGATTCAAGCTTGAAAATGAAAAATCATTCAAATATGCCAAAAATGACACTTTTCAGACAGTTTTTGTCAAAAATGAAAGTGGCCACGTCCGTGTGCATCCTCAACCTTTAAATATGTTATGTATTATCATCAAATACAACTTACATTTTAATATTATAAATTAACACGAATGCGGCCACTTTCATTTAAGACGGGAACCGTCTTAAATTTAACTAAAATGCTAAAATTGTGAAGATTTCAGTAATTTAGCATGACTTAATGATGCTAGTATACCCAATATATATGCATTGTGTTGTCAAAAACAGCCCATATTTATGTAGCAGAAGCATTCTACTTTCCATAATAAATTTAAAAGTTAACAATTTAACAATTTTGTAAAACTGCTATATTTTGGGGCCAAAAAGGGGTCTTACTGAACCTACTCCTTTGACAGCTAGTGCCCCTTAAATACGTATATTTTAAATATCATCTCTTAAATAATTTGTGCCTTTTGAATCAGCAAAATTTTTTCCCACGTAAAACATTACTCCCTTTTTATGGAATTTGTCTTAAGTTGGTTATGTTTAAAATACATTTGGTGTTGGCTTCATATATGAACAACGGTTGAATTTGGGCACATGTCTTAAATCGCGAGATTTGTATAACTACTATCACCTAATATAAGTGTCAAAATCATCAACGAATGCAAATAATTATATGATAAAAAACAAGTAAAGTATTACATGTTATTGTCAGAATGACTGTAAATATGTTTTTACATTAATTCATAAAAAAAGTTTGATAAATTGCACTTCACAAATAAAGAATGTTTGATGTAAGAAGTAATTCCAACCATGAATTTTCAGTTTCTTAATGTACGATGCACCGACAGAGGTAACTTAAACAATATGGTTTATGGTTCTTCAAGTCTAAATGTATCCTGCACAATCAGAGGTAACTAAAACCTTGTAGTTGATGGTTCTATCATAAATGTTTTATGTCGATTTTGATCTCCTCCAGACTTCGGTCTACGAAATTCTTTGGATTTTTCTCTTGACATTTTTAATGGTGGTAAACGAAGACCGGTGTTGTTTCCCTTAAAATCATATCCTGTTGGGCTCCACGTCAAACCAAAAAGATTTGTTTGATATTGTCTATTTATTATGTTGTCAAGTGTCTTCTGAACTTTATCATAATCTACTAGTCTTCCGTCTTCCTTTCCGTCAGCAAGTAATTTTTGCACGTTACGCTGACGCCGAATTCTTGGGTGTGCTTCTTTAATTGTTTGTTCTATTTCATGTCTCAGTGACCGCAGACGGAGTCCGCCATACATCCCATAATTATATTCTGGTGTATTTATAAAGCAGTCACATATTTTGTGTTTTTTCATACATTTCTGTATACTACGAGACTGAAGAAGCGATTCTCGAAATGGTTTAGCTCGTTGCCAAGTCCTATAGTTCAAATTTTGTTTTTCCTTACCAAGACATTTGGAATAAACATCGTTCTTTCGGGACAACATATCATTTTCAATCTGAGTAAGTTTTCTTGTTCTGCGAGTTATCTTGGACATATATGTAAGTCTCTTGTCTTGAAGAGTCGGTAAATTTTGAGTGTCCCCCATTATTTACACTTTTTAATACATCTTCTTCAACAGACAAAGCTGCAATATAGTAATTGAAGAATAATGATAAAATGGATGATTTTTCAAATTTTCAATAGCCACCTATAGCGTTTACGGAACAGTTTCTTTTTTCTTTCAATTCCATTTCTATTTGTATCAATTTTTGTTAGTAAATATTTTTCAATCTATATGAAAAGAGGAGAACGAGGTCAACTAACTGTAAGTGTACTATCACTTGAAAAAGAACAAAATAAGTGAAAATACTAAAGATAAGTCACCAATTAAATATAACTAAACAAAAATAAAAGAAATAAGAAAAGGGGGTCTATGCCCAATGCCTATAAAAGGAATACACATTAGTTTTCATTAGAATCCTATTTATTTTCGGTTATTTCTGTTATTTATTTCTTTAAATGTTGAATATTTCAAAAGAAACCAATCTTTAAAGATTTTATTCTCAAATGCAAATTAAACCTAGTAGGTCCATCACACCAAACACAAGCTAGCTGAAACTGCAAACTGTACATCTACTTGCAAGGAGATTGCTTTACCGTCATGGACAATCCGTTTCACAGATGATAGCGGATATGTTCTAAATTTTGTTCATGACTATAATCCCGTCCCCTTTTCCCGATTGTGACCTTCTGAATTAGACTTAGTACATGATTTGTATACTAACATGAACAACACGACGGGTGTCGCATGTGGGTAGGATTTGCTTACCCTTCTGGGCACCTGAGATCACCACCAGTTTTTGATAGGATCTGTGTTGCTCAGTATTTCGTTTTCTTTATTGTGTTTGTGTATTTTTATTTGTCTTTTTCTTTTTTAACTATGGTGTTGTCAATATATATAGGAAGATGTGGTATGCGTGTCAATGAGACAGCTCGGCCGCCATCCAAATAACAGTTTATAAAAGTAAACCATTTATTTTAACCAGTGTATTTTTCGTTTTATAATTTTGAATGTCCCTCTTGTATATTTTGCCTCTCTTTGTTAATATTATGATAGACAGATAAATATACTCACAAAACAAAACAGAATATAACTATATACTAGCTTAATTATAGTATGTAATGTAAACATTTGAAAAATTGACATGTAAAAAGGCATGTTAACCAACTCTTTCAGAGATTTGTACCAAATGTGAAGTTGCACAAAAAGTATAAACTAGGCTTTGAAATAATTTTAAAAGTTTGTCCACTACCCCATATGTTATGCTGCTATAGATACCTCATATAAATGCTTGTAGGCGGGGTTCCATCTATTGGTCCACCTAAATATTTTCCATCTTGTATTGGTTTATTAAAACTGTGTCCAGTGATCTGATACTGCAGCCATTTTGTAGATCTGATTGAGAATTTTAACACGATTAAGTATGGTACGTAGTAGTATTTGACAAATTAATCTCATTACATTTATCCAGGTTAATCCATTTAATCCTGTCCTAATTCAACACTAAATTCAAATGCTCTCATAGATTTAGAATATTGTATATATTTAAAAGAAAATATGCCCACACCCAAATGACTGTTTTTTTAGGTCAGTGTTTAAGCTCTTTTTTTAGTTAGACAAACATAAGCTGACACAAAAGAGGGGGGCAAGGGGTTTAACTGTTATGCTGTTATGGGTCATTTTAGTTCTTTGTTATCTTTTATTCAAAAAATATATTTACTGTTAGCTGTTATTGTCTAATTCTTTGTAAGCTGTTATAGGACTATTTTCTATTTTGTTATCTGTTATTGTGAGAATCCATTTGCTGTTAACTGTTATTGAAAATAGGAATGTTAGCATTTTGACAGCCAATCTTCCGTAGAAATCGAAGATAATTGAAAATTGTGATTTGAATGGATAATAGTCTCATTGGCACGCTAACCACATCTTCTTAATACAATGTATATCTATTGGGGTCTTTCTACTGGTGATATCGGGTGGCCCTGTATTTGCAGAAGAATTTCAGTAACATACATCACATAAACATATAAAATCAATTGGAGCCAGGACCATTCCAGTATATATTATTATTATTATCTTTTGTAATAAATTTCATTGTCTGTGAACATGTAGCATTTTGTACAAATGATAATTCACTTATTACTTGTACAATAACTTATACTAGGAGTATAGATTTTTTATTCAATGACCACATAATTATCGTTATGTTGTACTATTACACCACTGTCACTGATTAGGGGAGGATTGGACACCAACTAGCATGCTAAAGTTGACGCAGTCACATTCTGTATGTGCATATTTCCAAGTCAGGAGCCTGGATTCAGTGGTTGTAGTTTGTTACTGTGTTACTAAGTTTCTTGTTCACTATTTTCTGGATAAATTAGACAGTTGGTTTTCTCCTTTGAATTGTTTTACATTACTAAGTGGTGTGGGTTTGAATTATGGCTTTGGGAATTATACAACATCTTTTTCTTTTAGCATTTATATTATAAGTGCAACTCCCTCTCTTTTCATGTACATGAAAGAGAGCCCTGACCACCATATTTTTAAAAGCTTTTTTAACTGCTTCACATGGCGAAAATTGAAGCTCAGAAACCATTGATGCAAATACAGATGTGTCTTCAGTTTAATTTTTCGACAAATACCCTTTTTAAAATCCTACAGCTTCTCCAATGCTGTACCCAAATTTTCCATATTCTATAATTTCACATAAGATCCATGATTGGTGTTTCACTTGGTGTCATCCAAATTTTCACACTGTTCAATTTATATTATACTATCACAATTGTCACTTAAGTCAATTTCTATTATATCAGAATAACTATAACTGGCATGTGTGTTTCAGTTACATGTCCTGTCTCCACTGATCTGGGTATTTTTGTATTTTATAAGTAAGTTTTATCATGAAGTCAATAAATAAAAAAAATATTGTGCATCTATGTTTTTTTGTCGACCCTTCGACTTTAGTCGAAAAAGCGAGACTAAGCGATCCTACATTCCGTCGTCGTCGGCGGCGGCGGCGTCCACAAATATTCACTCTGTGGTTAAAGTTTTTGAAATTTTAATAACTTTCTGGATTTCTACCAAGCTTGGAAAGAAGCTTGTTTATGATCATAAGATAATATCCAGAAGTAAATTTTGTAAAAAAAAAAAATCTTTTTTTCCGTATTTTACTTTTAAATGGACTTAGTTTTTTCTGTGGGGAAACATTACATTCACTCTGTGGTTAAAGTTTTAAAAATCTTAATAACTTTCTTAAACTATCCTGGGTTTGTATCAAACTTGGACAGAAGCTTGTTTATGGTCATAAGGTAGTATCCAGAAGTAAATTTATTTTTTTCCGTATTTTACGTATAGAAGAAGAAGAAGAAGAAGAAGATGCTTTATTTCCATAAAATGGGCTCACAAGGAGCATAATATAATATCATTGTAATATAATATTCTTTTACAAATATAATAAACAACACAAGTTACAAACACAAATAAGAAACAACAGTTATCACATATTAGTATATATATAAAACCTTTGTCTCAGGCACACCTCTGGAAAGTAACAAAAAAGAATACTGCGAGTAGTCTAAATATATCTAGCTGAACTGCAAGAGGCACCTAGGGACGGTGCTATATGGCATGGAGGGTGCATATTAAAATGTGTTTCGGGACATTAATGATATGGTAAGATATTGTAAGAAGTTGCACATAAATGGTATGTCATCCTCGTGCCTGGTGCAGAGGAGTCAGTACTATTTAAAGTGACACAACTGCAAGAGGCACCAAGGGACAATGCTAATTGACATGCCAAAGTGCACAAATTACAAAAAAGATAAAATATTACCAGTTTAATAAAAAAAATAATAATATCGCAAACAAGAAGGTAATAGAACTTGTACGATGTGTCCTGTACCCCACCATGCCAACCTTGTGCCTAGTGCAGAAAGCCTGATTAAATATTTATCTTTAAAGTTATATTATATCTTCATCAATAACTCACAGACAGATATCAAAATATCAAGATTCTCTACATTAAGAAGCCATATCAGTTTTTGACTAGGAATCAAATGCTTAAAGTTTGGGCATAGTAAGTCAATAGTGGAATTCAAATAATTTCTCTTATCTTGTGATGATGTACATGAGAATAAAAAATGTTTTTCATCATCAACTTCATTTGAGGTGCACCTGAGACATATTCTGTCTTGTCGGAGAGTACCCTGATAGCGACCTTGTTCAATTCTTAGTCTGTGAGAAGAAATACGCAATCGAGTGAAATTTCTCCTCTGCTCAGGTGATTGTAATATAGTAAGGTATCTTTCAAGACCAAAATGAGTCTTAAAAGTGCTATAGCTACAAAGCTTCCCATCAGCACAATTGTGCATTTGGTTTCTCCATTGTATTTCATAGTGCTCATACAAAAACTTTTTAATTAAAATTTTGAATCTAAAGTTGCTTGCAAAGGTTAGACTGTCAACCCCATTAATTTTTTTTTGCAAATAGTTTAAAGATCCATACCAAGAGGGAATTTTTGATTCAAATAATAGCTTTGACTCTAAATATGCATCTTTTAGTAAGGGAAAGGATGAACCCAAATTTTCAAGCCGGTGCCAGTATCTGATCATAGATTTGGTGATATCAAAATGTAAAGGAAATCTCCCAAGTTCTGAAAGAGTGGCAAGGTTTGTTGCTCTTTTCCCCACACCTAGTAATAATTTACAAAATTTCATATGTAATCTATCTGAAAAAAGTTTAGGATAAGCTTGATCAACTGTATAAGTCTGAGAGTTTAATTTTTTTTGAAAGGATTAAAAAAGCCCCAAATTTCCGAACTATACAAAAGAATGGGTTTAATTGTATGATCAAATACATGGAGTTAAATGGACTTAGATTTTCTTCCAGTTAACATTACATACAGTCTGCAGTTAAAGTTTTTAAAACAATTATTAGATTCAATAACTTCCCTGGATTTTTACAAAACTTGGACAGAAGCTTCTTACAATCAAAAGATAGTATCTAGAGGAATATTTTTATTGATTGTTTTCCTCACTTTTGTCGAGTCTGCGATATACAGCAAAAGTAGGCGACACACCAGGTTCCGTGGAACCCTTACAATTTTTTTAATACTTGTCAAGTATATATATTGCTTATCAGAAAAAAAATCTAAACATCAGATTGAAAATAAAGTGTCACTGGGTGCACTATTTTCAAAAATTAAATAAAAAAAACTAAATCATTAAAAATTTATCCCTAAAATGCCCTAGTACTAGATTAAAAATATCCCTTTAACAAAAACAGAAACTAGTAATTTCGTTCAGAAAAATTCAACATGCATACTATAACTTATCGTACAAGCTACGGGAAAAAATCAACCAAGGCAGAACTGCCTCAACAGCTCAACGGCCGAAACGTTTTGTTTACACAAATTACAATGTTCTAGGTCCATACCACAAGTTATATAATAAGATCTACGAGTCATCTACTGGATTGGTCCTGGACAGATTTATTTTTATATTTCATTTACTGTTATTATCCCTTTTCAATTCCTTGTTATCTGTTTTTCACAAATCACTGATTTGCTGTTATGGGTGACCCCCTTGCCCCCTCATAAAAATGTCCATTTAAGCAGTAAATTGTGACAAACTTTAATTATACACATGTTGTAATTTTTGACGTCAAGAAATATTCCCCATTCCAGTTCCAAATTCCATTCTCAATTTTATCATCATTAAAATCCAGATTTTGATATGTTGTGATGTTATGCTATTGTTACAGAAAAAGGGAGTAGGTTTGGATCCATTTAAACGTTTAATCCCGCTGCAAATGTTTGCATCTGTCCTAAGTCAGGAATCTGATGTACAGTAGTTGTCGTTTGTTTATGTAATATATACGTGTTTCTCGTTTCTCGTTTTGTTTATATAGATTAGACCGTTGGTTTTCCCGTTTGAATGGTTTTACACTAGTAATTTTGGGGCCCTTTATAGCTTGTTGTTCGGTGTGAGCCAAGGCTCCGTGTTGAAGGCCGTACTTTAACCTATAATGGTTTACTTTTTAAATTGTTATTTGGATGGAGAGTTGTCTCATTGGAACTCACACCACATCTTCCTATATCTAAGGAAGGCAGTTTTATATGTATTTGAAATTACGGTCCGTTTGATTGTCATTATGTTCTTCTTTTGTATCCGCGACTGTTCTGACTTGATATGATTGACATAATTTTGTAGTCTTTCCTAAAAATCCTTCGCACATGGATTGGTGGACGTATGCACCTTCTATTTCATCTCTTTATCTGAATGTTATGTATGGTATACTCAAGGTTGACATGAACCTTGTTATATATTCACGCTATAGTACATCTCTGTAACTCCTTTCCTCCTATTTCATCTCTTTATCTGAAAGCTTTTTGTGGTATACTCAAGTTGACATGAACTGTCTTATATGATCACGCTATAGTTCACCTCTGTAACCGTTCATCTCTTTATTACATCTCTTCATCTGAAAGTTTTTTGTGGTTTACTCAAGGTTGACATGAACGCTATAAAACACCTCTGTATCTGTTTACCTCCTATTTTATCTCTTTATCTGAAAGCTTTTTTGTGGTATACTCAAGTTGACATGAACTTTGTTATATGTTCACGCAATAGTTCACCTCTGTATCTGTTTACCTCCTATTTTATCTCTTTATCTGAAAGATATTTGTGGATACTTTAAGTTGACATGAACCTTGTTATATGTTCACGCTATAGTACACCTCTGTATCTGGTCACCTCCTATTTCATCTCTTTATCCGAAAGCTTTTTGTGGATACTTTAGGTTTGCATGGACCTTGTTATATATATTTCACCTCCTATCGGTATCTGTTCTTAACCCCCTTATAGTACTTTTATGAAACTTTTCAGAAAGTAACCCTATTTTGGTCATGCTAACTTATTTTTAGATCTTACTTTAATGAACATAATTATTGCTGTTTACAGTGTATCTTTATTTATAACATTATTCAAGATAATAACCAAAAACTTTCGCTAGCCAAGGGTTACGATCCACACCCGCTCTCTTCACGGGAGTGGATCGCAACCCTTGGCTAGCGAAGATGAACCAAAAACGGCAAAATTTCTTTAAAAATACCAATTTGGGGGCAGCAACCCAACAACCAGTTGTCCAATTCATCTGAAACTTTCAGGGCAGAAAGATATTGACTTGATTAACAATTTAACCCCTTGTCAGATGTGCTCTAAATGCTTTGGTTTCAGAGTTATATGCCAAAATCTAGATTTCACCCCATGTTCTATTTTTAGCCATGGCGGCCATCTTGCATGGTTGGCCTGGTCACCGGACAAATTTTTAAACTAGATACCCTAATAATGATTGTGGCAAATTTGACCCAGTAGTTTCAGAGGAGAAGATTTTTGTAAAAGAAAAATTGGTAAAAAATGACTTTAAATGGCAATAACTCTTTAAGGGGTTAACTACCCATTTTGGTCATGTTGACTCTTTTGTAGATCTTACTTTGCTGGTCATTATTGCTGTTTACAGTTTATATCTATCTATAATAATATTCAAGATAAAAACCAAAAACAGCAAAATTTCCTTAAAATTACCAATTCAGGGGTAGCAATCCAACAACCGGTTGTCTGATTCATCTGAAAATTTCAGGGAAGATATATCTTGACCTGATAAACAATTAAACTCCGTGACAGATTCATTCGACTCTGAAAGGCTTGGGTTTCTGAGTTGTAAGTCAAAACCTAGATTTTACCCCTATGTTCTACCCCCCTTCTATGTTTAGCCATGGTGGCCATCTTGGTTGGTTGGCCGGGTCACCGGACACATTTATAAACAAGATACCACAATGATGATTGTGACCAAGTTTGGTTAAATTTGACCCAGTAGTTTCAGATAAGATTTTTGTAAAAGTTAACGACGACGGACTCCAAGTAATGAGAAAAGCTCACTCGGCCCTTTGGGCCAGGTGAGCTAAAAATACTATAAAACATTGTTGAGAAATCTTTCATAGATAAGATTAAGGTTTTTAAAATGTTCAAATTATACAACGTGTTTCAATCACTGGGCTTGATTCCCAATTCGGACTCCTCCGCTAGCGAAGCAAATAAAGGATTAGATCCATTTATATGGGTTTTGTCACGTTTTATTGGGATTTGGTGTGACCGCGTCATTAATTTATACACCACAAGTATCCCATTTCTATCAAGGGAATCCAAACAGATATATCTTTTTAGAACAGTTCACTGTTAAATAAAACATATCAAATATAAAGAAAGGCAAAATTGCTAATTAGATTATTTCTTTATTAAACTCGAGATTCCTCCGTGAGTTCATACAGATCTATTGCTCCAAACTTTAAACAAGTTTTCTATAAATTAACCTAGCTAACATTCAGACCATTTTAGTTTAAGACACTTATCAGTTTTATGTACTGTCTTGCCCAATGGAGCGATCTTTGAAGCATATTCTAAAATCTTTTTTAGGATCCCAAATTGTCTTCAATATCACCATGAATGAATGAATGAATGAATGAATGAATGAATGAATGAATGAATGAATGAATCTTTATTTCCTCCATGTATATGAAGATTTTGCATACAAAAAGAAATTAATAATTATTTACACAATAAACAAAATATCATACATTTTGAGATAAATACCCAATGAGAAAAAATAACACAAAAAAAACCACAAAAAAAACACAAAAACAAAAACAAAAAACCCAACATTTAGATAAACACACAATACACATATTCTAGTATACACAACAAAAACACAATGTTTTTCAATCAAAGTCTATTCAAAATTAAAAAATAAACCTGTTTTCAAATAATACATGTCTGAATTTTCTAAACATGGGGTAAACATGTTTTGCTATGTAATACATCATTCTAGACCAATCGATAGGATCGAGATCGTATACTATATCATTAACAGCTCCTAGTAGTACTTCAAGAATGTCATCGTCATCTGGATTTCCACAATGAGTACATTGTTCGCATGACAAACGGTTCAACGGGTCTGCATTGTTATGTATCTCCATATTTAAGGAAAATATCACCTTAAGCCATCTTTCTATCTGCCATTCATGATTCTCAGTTAAGAAGCCACTTCAAAGAGCTATAGTCTCACTCTGTCCACCCTAAAATTGATTTAATTATATGCTTAATTAATTTTAGGATACGCAGTAGTACCAGAGACATATAATACATATATTACTACCCTAATTTAGTATTGCATGTTGTAACATAAATTAGATTTTTTCCTTTGATGTTTTTATGAAATAAATTGCTTAAAAAGTGTGTTGAGGGAAAACCATGGTATATTATATGCAAATTAATGTTGTACCATACTTTGCTAATTAAATATGCAACTCAACTAGAATTCAAAGGGAAAAGGCGGAGCCTCAGCCATGGTATAACATATTCATGTTCATGTTATTCCATGGCTGAAGCTCCACCTTTTTTTTTTTAAATGTATCCGCCTCTTAAATATTTAGGAAACTGTTAAACGTAATAAAAGGTCAAGATCTTCATTTGTTTTCATTTCATAACAAAAAGCAATAAATTATGTGTACCCAAATATTAAGAAACCTTTTTCAAACTATATAGGATTGTTACGAATTCCCCTAATTTTGGAAACAATTACTAAATGTTTCTTCTTTAAGTTGTGAAAAAATGAAATGTGAAACTATCATTTCCTTTGCGAAGATCCGATTAAATTTCGATTTTAAAAAGGGGATACCTATAGAAAAAGGAATAAATATCGGCTACAAATATCTGTGAAAAAACATGAATTTTTTGGCGATCAATTAGGGGAACGTACACTTTCTATGTTCCCTGGATCCGCTACTGTTTAAGTACAGTGTTTTTATCATTAAAATTGTGTTTTAATAAATAATCTAATAATCGAATTATTAAAATTACGGAAGAAAGCAGTTTGTACGAAAACTAGAAATGTATAAATATGCATTTTTCAATGAGATGAAAATTCTGTAAAATATGATTAATTTGTAAGATACTTGAAAACAAAACAAAAAACAATTCTTACCGTCATGAGAATAATAATTTAATCCTTGTCCGACGCTGGAATCCGATATTTTTGTTTACCTCAGTCTGATGACATTATGAAGTTACTTGCGCAAACAACCATACACGGCGCGCAAAACTAAATAAAAATCGGGAAAATCTGACCTTTTCTTTCCTTTTTGCAAATTCAGGGGTTCTATTACATGAAATACACAGAATACCATACACGAGGCGCAAAAGTGACTTGCGCGAGCTTCCATTTCATTGGATAAAACTGTAACGTGATCAATTTCCAATATTAGTTGAAGGTCTTGAAGCTGTCAATCATTTTATTTATATTACAAATTTTATATACCATGTGTCTTACTCATTAAAATATTTAAACAAACTCATCCTTCGGATTCGTTTGTTTAAATATGTTAACTCGTAATAACCATGGTATATATAGTAGAGGGTGGTAAAGGGTTATTTTCGTGCAACGTTTTCGGCCTTTTTATTTCACGTGTTTTCGTGTTTTGGTTTTTTATTTCTCGTTTTCTCGTGTTTGGTTTGATGTGCGTGCTTCGTATTTCCCCTTCTTTATTTTTCGTGTTTCGTGTCGGAGCTCCAAATTTCTCGTTCTTGTCTTTTTCCGCACTTGATTAAAAAGTAAATTGGAACTAACGCAAACTCAGCGAGTTAAAGTACCCTTTGAAACTTGTGTAACATACTAGCAATAGAAATTGATGTAACTTGTTACCGTTCTGTCTATTGTGTATGTTTGCTATACATGAAATAAAGTCCATCATAATAATTTTTTTTTCAAATAAGATGCAAGCAGCAGACGATTAAAGGTGACCACAAGGTCTTTATGTTCATTAACAATGTCTACATGATCTCCAAGAACGGCTGAGTAATAACTGCTGGTACTTTTTTTCTTGATATTTACTATTTTATTTCTCGTGATTCGTTTTTCTCGATTTTTATTTTTCGTGCTACGTTTTTGCGATTTTTATTTCACGTGTTTCCGTGTTCAGTACCCCCCTTTACCACCCTCATAGTACTTTAACCGCGGATTAATTTAAGATCACCGGCAAAGTTTAAGGTATCATGGCCGCGCCTGAAATCGATTATATTCCGCACTAAAATCGACATTTATGACCCCGATTGGGCACCATACAATGATAAGGGTGTTGAATTGAATTCTATAAATTTGCTCATCCTGTGTACCGTGGCGGACCCTTGGGCGTGACCATGATATTCTTCATGACTTGGTTGGTGTGTACACGTGATTCTAGTATGCCTGGAACAATCAATATTTTTAGCTATATCAGTTTATATAAATCCAATAAAAGTGTCCACTCTTTCCAGTCGATTAAGTTTTAACTTCTTTAGCCCTAAGATGAAGATGTCATCTGTATTGCAATGTAAATTTAAACATTCTGGCGCGAAATGCAGTTACCTCCCTTATCAACCGGAAGTAAATATGTTCTGTTGTAAACAGGTTGAATTTGTAACTGATAAACAACGATTTATGCTGTGACAGTGTTGTAGAATGAGTATTTGCTTCAGTTCACAGACTGATAATGTCCAGGTAAGTCTTTTGCTTCTTTTAAGTTAATAGAAATCCGCTGAAATATTTCCTTTAGTAATTCGGTAATAGCATAGCTCATTATAATATCAGGAACCTCGATAAACATTCCGTCAGAGGAGTATGTATTAATCCCAGCTATTGATAAACTGTTTAGTGTCTAAACTAATTTTTGTATATATGGCATAAATTCTCTTTTGTACATTCTTTTGATCACAAGTGGTGATTAAGTAGCAGAACTATTTTTTTATCATTTTCAAACAACCATGACAACATGAGTGTTACATGATTATTCAGTGCCAGTGGCGAATACAGAAATTTGTATTAGAAGAGACTAAGTGACTGCCTAAGAGGGGGTTTGGTCCAGTTAGACTTCAGTGATTCCGTAAATAATCAACAATTTTTTTCACACAAAAAAGGGGGCGGGCCCCCGGCGCCTCCCCCTAAATATTTGCCCCTGTTAATCGTCTACACGATACAACGTTTAATGATGAGGACATATTTCAAAGACCCCATTTGTTTTGGTTAAAACTCGAGTAAATTGAAAGTGAAAGTAAAATGCAAACACGTATGTATCTGTATTTATATATACATTGAATTTCTCTTAGTCAGCATTTTTCATCGAAAACGAACTTTTTTGTTTGTTTTGTAAATGATGGAACGTTTGCTTCACCTTGCTTTCAAGTGTAATGGTTATGTGATGGTTATCGACTTTCGGCATGTTCGTATTATAAATACATATGAAATACAATTGATCATATATAAGATTGTAGTTTTAACTTGTTTAATTATATTACATGTGTTACATGAACATAGAGTTAGTAAGACATACGCTATTGTTGAAAATAGACTTGGCATCCTACCAATTTTGAAAATGATCAAATACATCGCTTGCATGTGAACACATAGAAAAGACGTTTCATTTTCTAATGATGTGTGGAGTATAAAATACGATCATCATATTAATGGTGTCTTTTCTACTTGTATTGTCATGTTTGCTTGCTGTCTCATTGCACTTGAGATATCTTGAATGTCCCTCATACTGATTAACGTAAACAGATGAAATTACCGGACTTCGGGGACGCGAATTTATTGCAGGTACATTGTACAAAGGTAATCTTCAACATGATAAAAAAAAAATTGACACATTTTAAAGTTTTTATTCTTATAAGTCAATTTGTTTTGAACATCGACGTCCTACGTGGAATTAAAGAGATATTTGTCTCTGGTGGAATTACTATTAAGTCTATTCGGGTTTAAGTTGCATTTGAAAAAAGCAAATGATGTGAACAATGTAACACTAGTTAAACACATGACATATATTACATTAAGAATGTTATCTTTGTCATGCTTATACGTGTAACACACTATTATATCATATGTAAAATAAGATTAGACACACTTACTTTTTACTATACTACAAAACTTATGAAATTAGAAATGGCATAGAGCAGAGGTTATATGCCTCTCCCCGAATGATTAAATACAACTTAATCAAAAATGATGTATGCATGTAACATTGAGATCGTAAAACTTAATCCCGACCGTGCAAGGGCTGTATAGTCAGTCAAGGTCGTTCAAAACTTCCATTTGTTGGTAACTAGATTCATTACTTATGGATTGTTTTGATTATAAATACAGGGTATCGTCTTTGGAACAATTACTGGTATTTTTTTTTTTTTATTAATTTGTATATCCATATAATCGTAACCGGACTTTAAATTCATATACGGCACAAAATTGTAGTGTATATAGCACCAGAGTGTTTATAAGAAATTTATCAAAAATCAGTATGGATCTTTGTTCAACCGATATTCAAAATCGGAAAGTTAATGAGTCCTAGGAGTAGCGTCCAGAATTTGAATGGTATAGAATCTTAAAGTTGATCCATTAAGGGACGACATCAAAAGATCGATGTAGGATAAAAAAAAACTTAAATCAAATAGTTTTGGGGTGGGGGTCAACATTGCTGCAAGTTTTGTTAATCTAAAATCGATTTAAAATATATCTCTATTGGTCAATCAATTTTTCCCAAATTAAGTTAAGAGGGGGTGTGGGGGTCAGTGAAAAAACTATGTGAATTAAGTTTTTTATCCTTCATTGAACTTTTGATGTAGTCCCTAAATCGATACGTTATTCATCAATACTTATCATTAATGTTTATTCGAAGGACATGCGGAACAAAAACGAAGGACATGCGGAACAAAAATCATTGTGTGTACATGTGTAATGAAATACATGCTTTACTTCAGAAATATATTTGGGTTTGGTTTGAACTATTGACTATTCATTTTATATATTGTTTTGAACAAATAAATTTTTCATATAGGGCCTAGCTAGTTTGTGTCTTGCTTGCGACGAGGAATGCGAAATGTATGTAAAAAAAATATTCGGCGGCGGCGACGCCGGCGGAGGATGCATCAACAATTGCTAAGATTGGAAAAGAACTAATTATGATAGATTAACTGTATATTGTATAAATTTTGTAACGAGCCAGTGACTTGAATTGTTGCAAACGGTTGCTGTCAATAAGATTGTCATTTTTCGAATCTTAATCATTTTGTTAAATATTCAAAAGAATATCAAAATGTTGTCAGAATCTCAAAGAACTCAGGGAAGCTGTAAAAGTTTGAACTTTTGTAGATAGGCGACTAATTGACCTATAAACAAAACATTATAAATGCAATTTATACTGTCAAGGTACTCAGCGTGAAAGAAGTATGTTAATTTAAACAAATCTTCCTATTTACATTTATTCATAACGCCTAATTAACAATCCTTTGGACTGATATATTAGAAATAACTTGTTGATCTTTTTCATTTGAATGTTTGATCAATTTTGATGTTTTCTTTTTTAGCCTCCTTGATTCCATTACCGGAAACAATGTCCAGTTACTGAGAGCAATTCTTCTAGAACATCAATACAGCCAAGCAGATTTAAAAGATGGTTTATTTTTCGCTTGTGGTAGCGGTAACATCGACTGCGCTGTTGCTATTTTAGAGACTGGAATATCACCAAATGTCCACAACAACGAGGAATATACACCTTTAACTCTAGCATCCAGAGGGGGACACAGTACAACTGTCGATCTCCTCATTAGATGGAATGCTGATGTCAATCTTGCAGGTGGTTCCATAGGAAATAGTCCGTTACATTATGCTTCAAATGATGGTTATTTGGAAATATGCCGTCTACTAATAGATTCAAAGTGTGACATAAACATGTGTAACTCACGTGCAGATACACCGCTAATTTTAGGCTCAACAAATGGTCATTTGGGAATAGTTGAGTACTTACTCGAGAAAAACGCATCTGTTAGGCGTCGAGGTTACCATGAAAGAACTGCACTTCATTGTGCAACTGAAAATGGTCACTTGGAAGTTTGCCGTCTTCTTATAAATGCAAATGCTGATCTCGAGGAAGAAGATACATTCGGAAACACACCTTTAATATGTGCAGCTGAAAAGGGGTTTGTGGAAGTTTTAAGGCTGCTTCTCCGTCACAACTGCGATGTTAATCGAATGAGTCATAGTGCTGCAACTGCCCTACATTTTGCAGCACAACATGGTGACGTTGAGGTCTGTAGTCTTTTACTAGATGGAGGAGCAGAAATAGATGCTCAAGATATACGTAAATTTACACCATTGATGATGGCATCCCTGAATGGTCATGACGAAATAATAAATCTTTTGGTTAATAGAAAATGTAATGTAAATATGGCTGCCTACAACAAGAGAACAGCCCTCCATCTAGCAGCAGAAAGAGGCAACCTTCAGTGTTGTAAAGTATTACTGAAGGCCGGGGCAAACATAGATGCCCAAGACTCACTAGGCTGCACACCGATCTATAATGCCGCCATTAAAGGCCAGGCCAGTATTGTCCGCTTCTTCATATCAAATGGTGCTGATTTGGTTGTCCGACCGAAAAACGGAAATTCTCTTCTTCATTTCGCAGCTTCAGGGGGTAGCATGGAATGCTGCCAGGAACTGATTGATACTGGATTTGATGTTAATGCTCAAAATCGAGATGGCATAACGCCATTGATATCAGCCGTCAACGGCAAGCAGATAAAGGCGGCACGATTTTTACTTGATGCTGGTTCAGATACGAACTTTAAAGGTTTACACGGAATGACGGCACTCAATGAAGCTGTGTTTTACAACTGTCCACAGCTTGTTGCCTTGCTTCTTGAACGTGGTGCTGATCCAGACATTGAAGATGATGCCGGAACATTGCCGCTTTGGTTTGCTGTGGACGGCTTTAGTATTGAATCTGTTAAATTGTTGTTGAATGCAAACTGTAGGTACAATGTTCACTCAACACTGAGTAGCTACTGTGGGCCATGTAATCCTATTGAACATGCAGTCCACAAAAAGAAAAGACAGGTTCTTCGTTATTTAGTCGCTGCTTACTGTGTAGAAACTTTAAACATTTTGAGAAATCACCTACCTGTCATAGAGAAAATGACCGCGTTAGAACCGGACATGGTCGATTATACAAGAAACCTTGCTGCAGTTCCTCGTCCATTGACAGAGTACTGCCGAAATCGTATACGAAGTTGTTTAGGAAGGCAGACCAATCTTCCAAAAATAGTAGACAAGCTCAATCTACCGACATCAATCAAAACTTTCATTCTATTTGGGGAACTGGATACTGAGTAGCTAGACTAGTCAACACTTTTCTTAGACGCGTTAGTATATGTATGTATGCATGTGTAAACTTAAACATGCAGTATACTTGAAAAAAAACTTGACTTTTACATGATTTATAAAAAGTTTTCAGCTTGCTTATCCAAACTGTGCATTTTTAAGATCTTTCTTTGCTCGTTTCTTATCGCAATAACTCGTTATAACATGTGCTTTTATGACTGACCGTCATGCATTTAATTTTTATAAAAGAAACACAACTCGGGAAAATACCTTTTCGACATGAAGCGATCGATCGCAGCTGGACGAACTTGGTTTGCGTTCTTCCAATATACTTTGTATTATAAAGAAATAAGCAAACATTTAAAAGAATATATAGTCGGACAAAATACACACTTGCAAATTAAAAGCTCCCCTACATCAGTGAACATCATCATCGGTGTCATTAGTCTTAAACTGCTCAAATTACAAAAAGCTCAATCGTCAAAAAGATAGCAGTTTAGCGTACCAAAAGGCTAGCATATATCTTACAATAATATAAGTACCTATTAAACGACTGAATATATACGAAGCTGTGTGCTTAAGATAAGGATGGGTTAAAATATGTAAGTATTTAAAATTCTCTTTTATTCCAGTGGCAGCTAGTAGGTCAAAAGTATGTCACTTAGGACAAAATAAACATATTTTTACAATTATATACACCAATTATCGGGTTTTTTTTTAGACATCTTTGGCGACTATATATACTACCATTGTATTTTTTTTATTTTATTTAAGTTACTGTGACTATGTTGCTTGGTTGGCAACATCATTGAATAACAATTTTTCAAATCTGATAAACTAATTTGGGATAGTTGTTGCCAATTTGAGAGAAGCGCTCTTATTGATTATTTTGGATGGAGCTAGATAAAATTCCGTTTTATCACAGTTCTACACTATTTTCTAAAAGAGAACTAAAATTTCTTACATTTGCAGTATCAGTGTATCATATACTTGCATAAATGGGACCAATAAATGATAGACAAGTCCCGTATCGATCATATAGCAAATTTCTAATTTTTATATTCGAACTATCACAATTCCACATTTAAGCAGTGTTGCGTTCTATATCGTAGCGGCTATGTAGTGCTACGTATATTTTTGTCAACTGAACGAGAAGCTAGCCTAGCAGCTATCAATATCTATGTAGCAGCTAGGCTAGCTACACGTTCAATAGACATAAACCTACGTAGCCCTATGTAGCCTTATCGCAACCCTGGTCGTCGTTAATTGGAGAAATAAACTGTTATTGTTTAGGAATAAAAAAGGGAGCTGTGGGAACAGTATACTGATATTTTCCTTCATACTTCAGAGATGTTTTTAATATTTCAATGTTGTGACTTAAAAATATATTGAGGTTAAAAGTTTAACAGATTTTTCTCACAAAAAAACTTTTAAGAACAGGGGCACCTGTCCAACTTCATATTGCATGTTTTTCTAATATATTTGAATTTTCAATGTTTTAATCATAAACAGCTGTTGTTACAAATGTGGCTTTACCATACTAGCATGTACCAATTTTTAGATGTCTGCAAATATTATTGTTACTGATATATTTACTTTGTTAAGCTTTTTTGCAGTTTATAACCTTTTGAAATTTTAAATTGAACATATCTTTTAATGCTGTACGTGTTATATGATAATCAAATAAAGGTGATGAAATGTTTACTTTTCATTCAGTGGTGGAAAATAAACGTTGACTAACTTTCAAGTCTGGAAACCTCTTTATACATTCTACTCCTAGAAACTGACATTAAAAAAGATACTTATAGTTCCAATATATATCATAAAGTGGCAAATTCTTTCTCATTTTGGAAAGTCTCTCAATCTCCCCTTAGTTTAACTTTTGTTAATGACTCGTCTTCTTTCATTTATTCCATATTTTGGACAAAATCATATTTGTATCTTGTTTTTCACGTGCAATATCACTAAAAAAAGACGGTAATAAATACAATTGATACTAATGTTTCTTGTTTGAATAAGCTCATATAAAGCGATATATGCTACTGTGTTGTTCTGAATCAACAGAAAGTTGAGGAAAAAACTGACAAGATAAGATCCTTATGCCTTCATCTAAAGGATGCTAACTACATATACGCCATGCTAACTACATATACGCCGTGACCTACATATAACTAGGGATTAAACCACAGTTTTGGCTCATATTTAACTAAAGCATTTAGAGAAAACAGACGAGGAAAAGATGATCAACACATTTAGTTCTATCTGTACTCTTTTACATGTGGACAAAATAATCAGCTCTTCTGTTTTGGAGTTACTGCCCCTGAAATGTTGATTTTGTTTTTCACTTATTATCTTTTTTCTAGACTTGTCATTGTTTTAAAAAACTATATGAGCTAACTTAAAATAGTAAATTGCTAAAATGATCATCAATATTACAAGAAATAACCAAGAACCAAACTCCAAGCATAGCACACACAGCAGGTAAAAAGTTGAGTAATGTATGCAGATCTATGCATGTCAATTGGTGGCCTTCTGCTGTCTGCTCTGTGGTCGGGTTGTTTTCGCTTTGACACATTCGCCGTTTCCTTTCTCAATTTTATGTACAGGACTACTTACTCACATTGTACAACTTTGTACCAGCTTAAGTATTAACAACTATAAATACAAATAGAAGATCAAATAGCAAAGAAGAAAAGATTCACTATTGAAAATGCTATACAAAGTAGAACGCGAAAAGTTTGCATTGTCTATGATTAATCAATGATTTCTAAAAAAAAACCCACAAAAAAACAAAAAAAAACAAGGAATTCAAATCCGATGTTTCCAAATTCCATCTCGAAAATCAGTACTGATAAGAATCTTTCTTCCACTCTTGAAAACAATTATCAACCGGAACACATATCAAACAAATCGTTCATCTGTAATTTTAATTTTTCCTCTATTTTTAATTTTATATATATCCATGTCTTGTTTAAATAAGTCTTCCTACGACAAAATCTTTAATTTGTTGAAGGTGGTCACTAAATGGTAGAAGATTGATTGATTCTTTAAACACTTTTGTATCATTTCGTGACAGTCCGACTTTTGTCGCAGAACGCTCGTCACAGGGAAAGTGATTCGGCGTCGGCGCAAGGTAACTTCTTAAAAGCTTTAAATTATAGTTTAGACATGTTAGAAAGTGGAAGAACTGGATGCTTCATACCTTGTATATAGATGCTTTATGTTACAAATTTTATCTTTCATATGTCAATTGTCCTTGCCCTCATTTTCATGGTTCAGCGACTACTTGGATTTTTTTTTATTATGATTATAATACCGGTAGGATAACGATATTTGGTAATGTGCACAACTTGCAAGGTTTTCACGCCCTTCATACAGTTTTCACTTGACCTTGACCTCATTTCATGGATAAGTGAACAAGGTTAAGTTTTGGTGATCCGGTCCATATCTCAGATAAGCAATAGGTCTAGTATATTCGGCGTATGGAAATATTGTTAGGTGTACTTGTCCAACTGGCAGATGCCATCTGACCTTGACCTCGTTTTCATGGTGCAGTGGTTATAGTAAAGTTTTTGTTTTGACGTCTGGATTTCTTATACTGTATGCAATATGTCTTCTATATTTGGTGTATGGAATGATTTTAAGGAGCACATGTCCAACTGGCAGGTATCATTATACCTTGACATTTTCATGGTCCAGTGGTTAAAGTAAAGTTTTTGATTTGGTCTGTTTTTCTTATACTGTATGAAATCGGTCTTCTACATTTGGTGTATGGAATGATTGCAAGGGGCACATGTTCAAATGGCAGGTATCGTCTGACCGTAACCTCATTTTCATGGTTCGGTGGTCAGTTATTTTGTCTGTTTGTCTATAAATACAATATGTAATAGGTCAACTGTATTGAATGTACGGAAATATTTAATGGGTCAGTCTCGCAGGTTTCATTTAACCTTGACCTCATTTTCATAGTTTATTGCTGAGCATTATAAGTTTATGTGTTTCAGTCTGGGGTCTTTTAAACTATAAGCAATAGGTGAACTATATGTGTGATAAATTGTACATATCTGCTAGGTATGGTTCATTTGAGCTTGATCTCATTTTCATGGTTCGTTGGTTAATGTTTTGTTTTCTTGGTGCTATACACAATAGGTCAACTATGTTTAGTATATTGAATTGTTGTATGGTGTACTTGTTTAAAAGTGGATAAAGCCTTAAAGCCAGAGTGCCAAAAGAGAACCATGCATTCACCTTTGGTAGGAAAACAGAGAATCTTAGTATCCATGTGTTGACAGACTAGTGAAACAGTAGTTTAACTACCTAGATAAACAACCACATAGAGCCTATAAGTAGATTGATTGTTGGTGTTTTAACGCCTCTTTCAAGCGCCATTTTGGGGCTGTTTCGTGGCGGCCAGTTTTTATTGGTGCAAGAAACCGGAGTGCACGGAGAAAACCGCCAACCTTTGATAGGAAAACTTGCAATCTAGTCAATTAAGATTTGAGTCAAGTAACCCACACGAACGGAACCAGTGGTGACTGGATAGTGATTGCAGTAGTTAAAACTACTTAGTACACTTGGCCACCGATGCCTCTCTCTTAAGTAGAAGACTATGATTTTCGTTATTTATATCTACTTACTAGCAATGCATGTATTCGTAAGGAATGTTAATGCAAAGTGCATCACCATGACCACGAGTTAATCCTAATAAGGAATAAAGGCAACAGTGGTATACCGCTGTTTAAAGTCATAAATCGATCGAGAGAAAACAAATCCGGGTAACAAACTGAAAACGTGGGAAACACATCAACTGTAAGAGTAAAACAAAATAAATCTGATGTGCAACAAAACAAACGCCCCGAAAAATTTGATAACAACTGAGAATATTCCTGATTTTCAGACAAAAATGATGGTTTGTGAACTTGTTTTTATGGCAAGATAATGTTTGATATTTTCTATCATGAAAACGGGACCTCTTGTAGACCAAAATAATCTATGTCTCTCCAATACTCTAAGGTAGGATTGGAATTATCAAAGTTAACATGTATGGTAATTATCAACATAAGAAAACAAAACTTTCATTTAAAAACATTTTATTGATAAACCAAGTGAATTGGATTACAGGCATGGTGCCAATACTCATCCTTGCTCTACGTAAGCTGGTATGGTACATTTTAAACATCCATTACTCCGTAACATTCAAATGCATCACTTGAATCGTATTTTATTGAACCTATATGCTGAGAGTACCATGAGATGCGCACGCAGATCGTAGAGGTCACTAGCGTATTTGGTCGTATGAGGTCAAGTCATGGAATTTATCCCTCTTATATTTATTTGAAAATAATGGATATCTTAATTGTTTTGAACTGGAATTTAATATAATTGTGACATTTGGAATACAAACTTTACGATTTGATATAGTTTTTGGATGGATTAATATTCTAACGATGTAGTTGGTGATGGATAATTTGTCACGTTGTCAGCAAACATTTGTTAATGAAATGGCTGAACATTCGAGCATTGACTCGGTATCGGAACTGTCTGGCACGGCCAAGACTAGTTCCAAAAGTGACAATATTTTTAGCATTATGAATGACCACAGGCAACTTATTTCGCCAGGTTATGATAACAATATCAGTGGGTTTCAAGCAAGCATTGAAAACATTAATGTTGGAGGCGGAGCCATAAGCAATGCTCCTGCCACTCACACTCCGGAAGTGGTCATACCTGATATTTACAATATGCTACTGCAAAATCAATTGTATATCCAAACTTTGATGAAAAATCAGAATTCTAAAACTGATCCAATACAAAGTTCAACAAAGGTAAACCCTAGACAATCGGCAACAATGGCCGGACCAAGAAAGGTCGTTAAAAATAAACCTAAAAAGGATGATTACCAATCGCAATTGGACAGTTTGTTTGATAATGATATGAACAATAACCAAACTAAAAACATATCTGCACCGTCTGAATTATATTCAGATATTTCGAGTGACGAAAGTTACGATAGCGATGATGAAGCATGTTCTGAGAATGAAGTGGATGTTGAAAAGGCAGAAAATGAAAATGTCTTGGAATCCATGAAAGACTTCATTAGTTCAGACGAAAAGACTGGTCCAAAAATTAATCCTGGTTTAGCCTCATACATGAACCAGGGACTGAGGACACGAGTCAATGAGGAAAAATACAAAGACCTCACAAAGAAATATGATAAGCCTGCCAATGTGAGCAGTCTAAAAGTTCCACGAGTCAACATAGGTGAGGATTTTAAATGCAATTTAATAAAATTCATATTTTTTGAAAAATCAAGTGTGCAAATCAATTTATTATAAATAATATAGTTTTATAATTGATTAAAAACTCGCAATAATATGTGAAATGTGTACACGTATGAATATTGTGTAAAAATCATTTACATACACACTATAATTTTAGTGAATATATTTACTAAATTTATATTATAATTGTAGGTATTTGGAAACAAATGTCAGTACGAAATAAAGATGTGGATATAAAATTACAACGATTACAGAATCTCTTGTCTAAAACAGCGTGTCCATTGATGTATATGATGGATATGTTTGTGGAAAAATCTTCAAAGAAAGAAGGAATGTCCAGAGAGGAACTGCAAGCATATGCAGTCACGTGCAGAGATACGTACCAGCTATTTCAAGCTTGTTATAGTGAAATAACCTTCAGGCGAAGGAGTTTCATCAAAGACGACATTCAACCCCAGTATAAAGGTCTATGTGATGATACCACACCAGTCACTGACATGCTGTTTGGGGATGATATTAAGGAAAAAATCAAAGAACTAGATGCAGAGCATAGTGTGTGCAAAAAAGTTGGGAAGGACCATAATTATACATATGATAATCCCAAGAACTCATATCAGTCTTCTAACAGGGGACGTAGCCATCATGGCCATGGAGGGCGTGGATTTCCTCATAAGTTTGGGAAAAGGAAACGCCAAATTGATGGAGGAAAACCAATCAAAAGAACGAGAAAATATGATGATGATGGTTTTTTAGACCGCAGCAAGACCTTCAACAAGAAGAAAAACAAAGACAAAAAGTAGATCATGTTATTTCTGAAAGTGGTGTAAGTACAAATGATCACTTGATTGATTTAACTGCATTACAAATTCAAAATCTTCCTAATAATTTTATTGGGGGGAAAATTTCAAAGTTTTTTCATCGATGGAAGGAATTAACATCAGACTATTGGATTTTAAATATTATTAAAGGTTATCAGTTAGAATTTGAAAACATTCCTACACAGCTTATTATGCCATACCCACTTGTATTCAGCAGTGAAGAAAATGAATATGTACAAACTGAAATAGATAAGTTTATTTCAAAAACAATTATTCAACCTGTTACTCCAATTAAGGATCAGTATGTTTCAAATATTTTTGTGAGACCCAAAAAAGATGGTACTTATCGAGTAATTTTAAATTTAAAGCAGTTAAACCTTGATATTGAACAAATACATTTTAAAATGGAAACTTTTAAAACAGCAATAACAAATATTACACAAGATTGCTGGTTTGGTTCTGTTGATTTAAAAGATGCATATTATTCTGTTAGCATCAATGAAAAAGATAGGAAATATCTTAGATTTTATTGGAATGAAGTTCTGTATGAATACACTTGTTTGCCAAATGGATTAACAACAGCACCGCGAATTTTCACAAAAATTTTAAAAGTGGTATTTTCCAAACTGAGAAGTAAAGGACATTGCAACACACCATATATTGATGATAGTTTACTTGTGAGCAAAACCTTTTCTGGATGTCAAAGTAATATAATTGACACAGTACAATTATTAGATCATCTTGGGTTTACCATACACCCAGATAAATCTGTACTTCAACCTACTCAAATTATTGTATTTTTGGGTTTTGTAATTAATTCAATAACAATGTGTATTAGAGTAACAACAGAAAAGGCAGACAATATAATTAAATTATGTAGTCGGTTAATTCTCAAGAAAGAGATTACGATAAGAGAGTTTGCACAAGTTATTGGAAAATTAGTAGCAACGGAACCAGGTGTACAGTATGCACCATTATACATAAAGTCTTTAGAAATTACAAAAGATTTATTGTTAAAACAAAATTATGGAAATTTTGATGCAAAAATGACATTGTCAGATGGAAATATTTCAGATTTAAATTGGTGGGTTAATAATATAAATAGTAGTTTCAAGCCAATGACTTTAACAGATCCGCAATTTATTCTTAACACTGATAGTTCAAACACTGGTTGGGGTGCAGTTGTGCAAGATACATTGTTCAAAACCAAAGGGTTTTGGTCAAATGAAGAACAGAAAAACCATATTAATTTTCTAGAGCTTAAGGCAGCATATTTAGCTTTAATTTGGTTTTGTTCGTCAAGAAACAACGTTCATGTAAAAGTGTATTTAGATAACATGGTTGCAGTGAATTACATTAATAAAATGGGTGGCCGCATTGTAAAGTTAAACAATTTGACAAAGGAATTGTGGATTTGGTGTATACAAAGGAAAATTTGGGTTACTGCTTGTCATTTGCCAGGAGTTGCTAATATAGAAGCAGATAGGCTATCAAGATCAATAAATGTGGATATTGAGTGGAAATTGCATGATGATGTTTTTAATATTATTGATTGTTTATTTGGACCACATGATGTGGATTTATTTGCATCTAAATTTAATCATCAATTACCACGTTATTTCTCTTATTTGCCTGATAAATATGCTGAAGCAGTAGATGCATTTTCTGTAAAATGGAGAAATATTAATTGTTATTGCTTTTCACCTTTCAGTCTGATTGGGAAGATATTGCAAAAGGTGGACCAGGATCAAGCAGACATGACATTAGTGGCACCATTGTGGAACACTCAGAATTGGTTTCCACAAATACTTCATCGGATTGTGGCACAGTCATTCATCATAAACAATCGAAAAAATCTTCTGTATCAACCCCAGACTCCAACAAAGGAGCATCATTTGGTGAAATTGCGATTAGCAGTTTTCAGGATATCGGGGAAATCTTGCAAAATTATGGATTATCAAAGGAATCTTCCGAAATCATCATTGCATCTTGGAAACCAGCTACTCGACAACAATATTGGACATATTTCAAAAGATGGTTGCTATTTTGCAGTGAACGGGAAATTAATTCATTTAAAGCCACTGAGTTAAATGTTTTGGAATTTTTAACTTCGTTATATGAAATAGGTTTAGGTTACAGTGCTATTAATACTGCCAGAAGTATGTTATCGTCGTTTATGTCTGTAAATCAAGAGAAAACTGTTGGACAATGGCCATTGGTTAAGCGATTTTTGAAAGGCATATTCAATCTGAAACCATCATTACCCAGATATCAAAGAACCTGGGATGTTGAAGTAGTGCTTAAATATTTGAAAACATTATCACCAGTTTATATGTTATCTTTGCGTGTTTTAACTTATAAGCTAGTTACACTGCTATTATTGTTAACAGGTCAAAGGTTACAAACCATTCATAGCTTAGATTTAGATGATATCACTGTTACAGATAGTAACATATATATAGATGTGAGAAGTTTATTAAAATGTTCAAAGCCAGGGAGGCATTTACAACCAATAGAGTTGCCAGCTTTTATTGAGGATAAAAGTCTGTGTATTGTAACTGTTCTAAAAGAGTATTTAGCTAGAACATCATGTTTTCGGAAAACTCAAAAGTTAATTTTGAGCTGTATAAAACCATACTCGCATGTGTCTAAAGACACGCTTGGACGTTGGGTTAAAATTGTATTGCAATCGGCTGGTGTAGACATAACTATATATAAACCACATACTACTAGATCAGCAAGTACATCTGCAGCACTACGGTGTTCTACTTCAATTGATACAATTTTAAAAGCGGCAGGTTGGTCAAATGAATCAACATTCAGAAAATTTTATGATAAACCTGTATCAAAACAAAATTATAATGATAATTATAGTGTGAAGGTTTTGAGAAGTCATATTTTATCAAATGCTGATAAGTCTCATGTATAACATAATTATGATAATACATATGTTAGATTTACTATCAATGACATTTTGAAATTTAGCATAACGTGCATTATATGTCAATGTGGTTTGATTTAATTTACTTTTGTACTTTGATAGAATACAAAGTTGATACAACATCTTGTGTTTTTTAAGCCTATAATAAATCATGATTGATAAGGCTGTAAATGAACTTGAGTAACAGATCACATATCTCTGAAATCTCATGGTACTCTCAGCATATAGGTTCAATAAAATTGTACAATTAAATGAGACTTACCTTAAGTCGAAATTTGATTGTAATTTTGTTGAACCTATTTATGCTGAGAGTTAACATGCCCTCCCTATCACTCGTATTCCCACCCAGTTTTCTTTCGGTGTATCATGTGCTTATGTGCTCTGTTACATTCTCTGAAAAGTGACCTCTACGATCTGCGTGCGCATCTCATGTTAACTCTCAGCATAAATAGGTTCAACAAAATTACAATCAAATTTCGACTTAAGGTAAGTCTCATTTAATTGTACAATTATGAAGTTTCGTGGTTGAAGATTAAATCAGATTTACCATGCATTTTTAAAATATAAAATAAATATATATCAATTCTGATATAAGCCCTCGAGAAAATTTGAGTTAAATGAATAACATATGGATATATTTAACATTGACTAATGCACAAGAATGTGCATAATCGTTATTATTCATCACAGTATTATTTCTTAAGGTTAACACCTGTTGTCATAGACTTTAAATGAAATTCCTTGGTATGAACAATCATGGTATGAGTGTTATAATCCACAATCTATTGTGCAGAATGATTTTTTAATAAAAGTAAACATGTATAACAATGGTACGTGCACTGAATGTCTTGATGTGAATGATAATCGTCTACACATAACATTCAAATTTTTAAGATTTGGAGGCATGAATATGAATTGGATGTTTTCTACTGGCATAAGATTCTTCCATTCTAGAGGCATCAAAGAACCTTTAACATTCACACACTTTCAAAGCATAATATTGACTAATGTAGATTGGAAATTTGACCAAAGGCATTGAGCTAATGACTGATTGGGCCTTAAAGTTGCACACATAAAACTTGTTGATTTTTTTCAGAAAACATTGAGGGTTTCCCCCCAAATCTTGTGCATTGAGAAAAGAATCTAAAGACAATTGCTAACAGGAGCCAAGTGATAGCAAGAGCTCACTCACACTTATGCTTTGTATGATGGATGAAATGAATGAAAAGCTAGAAAGTGAATTTATTCCTTATGCATAAGTAAATGTGAGACAGTTCTAGCTACTATTCAAACCTGAATGTGTAAATTTCTGCAAATTACACATGCTTTTACAATTGGGACAGAGAATTGCATATCTTTAAATTTATTCTCATGGTTTGGTTTAATGAAATTGGGCTTCATTGAAATTGAGAAAGAAAATCAAAAATAACACAATAAATTTATTGCAAAGAATGTTTGCTCGAACTTGAACTAGAACCCATCATGCAATAGGCCATTATGAGTTTCAAGTAATTTTTTCTTGTATCCAATGTCTCAGCAGAACTTCTAAGGGAATACCATGTATAAAAGTGATTGGTGTAGGAATTTCATGAATATTTATTCACTGTATCTTTTGTATTATTGTAAGAAATTTTATTTGGTAGAGTTAAGATATCATAGTTTTGTCTCTAAATATGATTTCCGGATATAAATAACTTAAGTTTCTTAAAGAAAACATTTTGTGGATGTTTAATGTTGGATAATATCTATCCATGAAATAACCCCAAAATAATATGAAAACTTCAGGGATTTTAGAGATTTTTCAAATGTGCAATATTAAAGAAGGGGTTTATGATTTAAATAAACACTTAGAACACAATTAAGTATCCAATAAGCATGGATTTACTTGGCAAACAATATTTTAAAAACCTTGTAAACTTTAATGTGAACACTATGTAGATCAAATTTGTTTACTTACATTTTACATGGAATTCCATACAATAACAAGCATCTTTAACAACTAACAACATATTTCAAGTAAACTTGTATGTACCCATTGCTTTATTATTTAACATTTAGTAATAGAAATATATTTGGTGGCCAAAGTTTCTGCACATTACATATCTCACTTAGTTATCTGCTAGTAACACTCAGGAAAGAAGCATTTACAACTTATATGAGAAATGGAAATTCTTTTGTAAGCATTGTAACTTGTGAATATGATCACCTATCCAGAATATATAACTAAAATGATGTAAATATTTTCACATGATAAATAATCAAGTTCAGTACTTGCCGATAACAGTGAGGAAAGAAGTATTGACAGTGGAATGGTTCTTAAATTGTGAATAGGATATTTTATAAAGCAATGGGTACTGTAACATGCATTTTATCTCAACAAAAGTTAAAAGTTAATATTTACAACAAATTAAAATTTTCTCTGGTATCCTGTTAAAGACATTTTAAGAAATTTCTTACACTTTAATGTACAGTAAATACTATATAGTCAACTTATGTCTGTCCATATTTAGATTGGTCAATAATTTTCCACAGAGAATCAGGAACATGCAGAGAACTTCCAGATAAGTGTGTATGGTCTATAATCCTAATCAGAATAAACAAAGCACTCTTTTTATAAAACTTAACTTTTTCAAACTTTATTTACACTAAGCATCTTTTGATTGCTGAAAAGTTATAATCCACTTTGATGAAATCTAAATTCACTTTTCTATATGAATCACTTAATTTCCAGAATTTGTCAGTCTGACTCACATTCATCTAACACTTCAAAATCACTTCCCATATCCATGCTTATACCGCTCCCTACACTGGCAGCATCTGAAATATTTATTTTTAAAATGAGTACAAACATTTGAATCTAAACAGGCTATCACAGGCAACAATTAATTTACTATCATAATTATTATACTTTTTATCTATGAATACTTCAATACTTTATAAAATAATGCATAAAATCTCATTAAAAAATGTACCAATTTAAAACAAAATAAAAACTGCCCTATGAACCAAGCAATTTTTTTCAGCTTACAAAAACATGATATATTCACAGCGTGATTGAAATCTTTAAGGTAAAGCTCATGAAAATAATAACCTTGTTACGTCAGGGCCTTAAAATGAACAATTCTAATATAATCTAATGAAAAGAATGTATAAATATGGATTTAGAATGATTATGATTGAACAGGTGTAAATAGAACAAAGGACAAAGATGTGAACCAAAATACTAACAGGTCACTCTAAATCAATATATATATATTTACCCCACAAGTATTTACTTTTATTCCATTGTGTGTTTGCCCAAAATATATGTAATTGAGGAATTCTACCATTTTTCAAAGAAACCAGATCAATTTAAAACAACATTTACATAAAAAATACTCACCCTCATGTTCTAAATCATGTATTTCTTCATTATCAGTCTCATTTCCATCCAATGTTGGCATTACAGCCAAATCCTGATTTAAGCTACTTTCACTGGTGTGTACAGTTAAACTGATTTCAATACTTTCACTGCTATCCTTCATATCAACATCCTTTCCAAGGTCATCTTTTTCAACAACCTTTACAAGGTCATCTATTTCAACAACCTTTCCAAGGTCATCTTTTTCTACATCCTTTCCAAGGTCATCCTTTTCTACATCCTTTCCAAGGTCATCTTTTTCAATAATCTCCTGGCTGCTTGATTGGTCATTTCCTTCAACATTCACATGGCTGCTTAATTCAATGTCATCCTTCACTACTTTTACTTCAGTGAAAATTTCTGTGTCATCCTGTTTAGTTTTAGTTTCTCCACATTTTTTTTGCATGGAATGAACAGTTTTTTCAGGCGATTCAAATCGACACAGACTGTCAATTGCCTCAAGCACAACATCTATTTTAATTTCACTAGTAGAACTTCCATTGTCTGAGTCTCTAGTATGATCTTCTTGCAAGATTGGTAAATGATCGATATTGCCCAATTCTAAATGAACTAAATCAGAAACACTGCTATTTTTATTGCTTTCAAATGAGTCAATTGATACAGATAAATCAGATTTCATATTTAAATTGAATGTTTCTAAATTGTCAATGTTTAATTCAAGACATACTGGTGTCTTTGACTGATTGTTTTCACTCGTCAAGTTAGAGCTATCAGATATTGCAACCATCTGCCCATCAGCAATGTTCTTATCAGGGTGGTTAATGTCAGAGGTTTTCTCTATTTCTATTTTCTTAACCTCAAGTTGATTAACATTTTCTTGCACTTCTTTATTGTCCAAGTCCAAAGGTTTGTTGTTGTCTACTTCATTAGTACTTTCTTCTATTGATTCACTTAAACTTTGTAGAGGAACTAGCTCCTCCATTTCTAAAGGTATAATGTCACTATCATCAATATTAGATTCTGTGCTAGTTTCCATTGCTATTTCTGATGATGTTTGTTCTTCGTTTGCAGAAACAATAATTGCATTCTGGTCATTTTCATCATCTTGTAAGACTTCAAATCCCGAGATAAGCTGATCTTTTTTTGCATTAGCCACATGCACAGTATCAACTATTTCTGATGTTTTCTGATGTTCAAGTAATAGTAATTCAGGTTTTGTTTCTTGTTCAGGATTTTCAGTACTCTGTGTCTTATCGATTCTACCAGAAATGCTGTCAATTTCGTCTGTATGTAATGACTCGGCGGGGATATTGTTTTCATTTTCAGTCTCGTCATCACTGTCTAAATCAATGATTTCAGGCTCAATTGTTTTCTCATCACAGCTTATAATTTCTTTTAGCACACTTTCAATTTCACTTGTATTATCTGCAGATAAATTAATGTCAGTTTCCTTAGTTTCAACCATAACTTTCTCACAAGCCAATGTTTCTGTTTGCAATATAACGCTTGATTGTTCAATGTTTGCTGATTTTGTGTCATTTTCTGTCACAATAGTTAAAGTAGTTGTTTCTTCTCTACTTTGTTGGTTAACAATATCAGCTCTTTCTTCTTCATTTAGCACTAATTCATCTTTAACTACTTCTTCCTCATTGTTACCAGTTTGTTTTTCAGGACCTGATTCCTTGCTCAGATCAATTATCACAACTACAGGTTTTTCTTGGTTTTCAGTTTGTGAAATGACAGTATTATCTATCATAATTTCTGGAGCATTTGAAGGAATAGATAATGTTGTGTTTTCTTCATCTTCTTTACTTTCACTATGTGTTTTAGCAGCTGACCTTCCCCTTCTTCGGGTTGTCTTTAAAGTATCTGGTTCTGCTTCATCGATCTTTTCATCAGATTCATTCTGATCTTTATTGTCAATTAATTCTTCCATATTTTGAATGTTACTTGAAACATCCATAGTTTCCTGGCTTTCCTCAGCTTCTCTTTGCTCTGTATGAATATTCTCCTCTATTTCATTTTGTTTTTTAGCACTTGATCTTCCTCTTCTTGCACCTCTCCTTGATCCACCTCGTCCACGCCCTCTCCCCCTTTTACGCCCTCTTGTTGTTTTGGCTGGAATGTTGTCCTCATCCAACGATGAAATGTCAGTTTTAGAAATTTCTTCTGATGTATCATTACTGTCTTCAACCTTTTGTGAAATATCAATTGTAATGTTTTCAGATTCAGATAGGATTTCATGTTTTGATGTTGTATCTTTATTTTCGTTGATTTGAGTTTCAGAATCTTTATGGATTTCTTCTACATTTTTATTAGACAAATCATCACCAGCCTTAGTTGCTTCAACTGTTGACTTGCTTTCATTACCAATTTCTTGTAGTTTTGGTTTTATTTCAATCTCCTTAGTTTTTACTTCCTCTCCTGTCAACTTACTATCTGTAGATACATTTTCAACATTCTCTGAGCTAGGTTTTAAATCAACTTGATCTTCTTTATGTATGTCAGTGCCTTTTTCACCTTCCTTAGTTTTGTCAGTGATATTATGTTCATCTTTTTTCTCATCATCATCTTTGTTAAAATCACCATCTTCAGTATCAGAAATAATTTCTAGTTCCATTTTCTGCATTGTCCTATTCCCCTGGTTAACTTTAACTTCCATTTCCTCATCAGAATCACCAACTTGGTCTAAAACATTTGCATCATCATTAAAGTCAAAATCAGCAAAATCATCAACTTCACCAACTTCATCAACCATCATTAAATTACTTTCCATTTCATCACTGGATATATTTTCTAGATCATCATCATTGTTATCTATTTCAGAGTCACTGGAGACATTTTCTAAATGTTCATTAATATCTGAAACAAATTTCTCAGATGAGCTTGAAATATTTTCTAATTCTGGATCAGAAAAATCAGATGCACTGTCTACATTTTCATACTTTGCATTTCGTTCTTCATCATCTGATATAGAGACGATATCAACTTGTAAGTGTCTTTTAGGGACATACTTAGTTCTTTCAGACTGTTTTTTATCCATGGACTTCTTTCTATATGATCTAGTTTTCTTAAGTGTGCGTTTTTCTGGTTTAACTTTTTTCTTAATACTTTTAGTTGCAATCTTGGATGTATCTTTTATTTCCTCAATTTCCTCAACTTGTTCTGGATTAACATCATGTAAATTACTTAACTCCCTTGTTCTCGGTATTGCTTTTGGTGCTGGTATCTGAGATATTCTATGTGTCTGAACTACTTCTATTACATTTTCAGGTTTTTTCTCAGTAGTGTCTTTTGCACCCATCACTACTTCAATCATGTTTCCTTCATTTTCATCAATTATTGTTACTTCAGTCATATTTTTTGCATCAGCTTTTTGAGGTCTCCTGCGACCTTTATTTGAAACATTTTGACTAACGGATAAGACTTCTATTTGAGATGCTTGAACTGTATCAACACTAGTGGAGTCGGATTTTTCATTTGTTGATTTCCCATCTATTACCACAGATAAATGTTGTATTTCTGCTGATTCATCATTTTCTTTCACAGCTAAAGGATCAGTTTTAAGTTCAGTCTCTTTATCAACTCCCTCTCCAGTAACTTTTTCAACCTTTGTTTCAGACATTTCTGTCTGTTCATCTGTCTTACTTTCTATTGTTTCTCTTGTCTTGGTAGTGTCCTCATCACAACTCTCATCAGACTGAGAGTCAATGGAAATGACAACAACATCAGAATCCTTTGCCAGTTCAAGTGGAACTGGTTGTTTCTCCTCTATCTTTATGATACTCTTGTTATTGCTATCTTCCTCATCAGACATATATGTGACATTGGCTTGTGCATCAATTTCAACCAAGTCATCAGCTTTAGTTTTTACAATCTGCTTTTCATCAGTTGCTACAATAATTTGTTTATCTTCTGAGAAAAACAATGTACACATTTCCTCAGAAGTGATCGTAGCCATTTTCTCATTCTTTTCCGTAGGTAAAGATAGATTTTGAGTTGGAGGAGGTGGAGGCTTGATCTCCTCAACAGGTATGGAATCATCACTTGTAATGGCCAACATATCTAAATCTTTCTTTTCCTCACTGATAATGATTGGATTTTCTTCTTTGTCTATTTCTTTCTTTTCATCTATTTCAGCATTTTTATTTTCCTCTGCCTTGCTTTCTTTTTTCTCCTCAGCCTCTTTTTCAATCTGATCTAGTGTTTCTTGTTTCTTTGCTTGTACTTTATCAATCAAACTTTGTGCAAGAATCATTTTCCTTTTTTCTGAAACAACTGGTATTTTTTGGTTTTCACCAACAGTTATAAAGTCATCAAGAGAAGGGGGTTCATCATTAATTTCTACAGAAGCTTTTCTCACTGGTTCTACTTTTGCTGCTTGCTTTTTTTGTTCTTTTGAAACAGGGTTCCATGGTGGTAAAACAGGATTTTTCTTTGGAGGAGGGGTGGCTTGTTTAGGTTTGAATCCAGTTTTATTAAGAATGTTTATTTGTATTTTTCCTTTCTCTTTCTCCTTTTCTTCTTCATTTTGTCCATTTTTATTTTGTGTACTGGTAGTTTTCTCTTGTTGTTTGCTATTAATATGTTTATCCCATATGGCTTGCATTTTTTTCTTTTGCTCAACTTTTCTTGCTTCTGCAGCAGGATCCTTTTCCTTGGGTTCTTCAACTTTTATAGGTACATTTTTTACATCTTGTTTTTTCACTTCCTCTTTCTTTGGTAAGTTTTTTTGCATTTTTTTCTCCTCTTCTTTCATTAGTGACATTCCAGCAGCCTTATCAAGATTAAATCTTTGTTCATAAAATGGATTTTCTTTCAGGTAATCCTAAAGATAGAAACACATAATAATTTAATCAATCATATGTAATTATCTCATAAGTTCAGGTTTCCATTTGCATTAAGGTAGCACAATACAAAGATTTTTTTACTTCCAATCACTAACCTTTGAAATGCTGTAACTTTCTTATGAATGCATAGAAAATAATAAAAGAGGTATATATAGATAGATAAAAGATTAATCTTTTAAATGAATGCAATATTTTTATTATGCAATTATTATGTAATTAATTATTATGTAATTAATGGCAATATCTGGGTAAGTTCACTTAAATGAATTTAGCTCTAACATCTCTTTAACTATACAGAAAATTTTAATCAACACACCATGGGCTTCAAAAGGGTGTCTCAGATTGTCTCTATGGTATTCCATTCTCTCATAAATCTCTAATTAGTGTAAACATCCTAACCACATAAAAGAAGATGATGTTTAATTAGGTGTAAAGTTTGTTCTATACAGTCTATCTGAAATCTGAGACACCCTTTTGTAGATAATGGCCATAGGAACAACATATAATAAAATCAACCCTCTAGGGATACCTATGCAGAAGCTAATTTCATTTGAAAGTGGAAATTTGGTGAAAAATATTTTAGACTCGGTCAACATTATAATCCTAACATTGCATTTATTTGATAGAGTAATCTGTTAGCTATCCAAAACTACCACTTTTATAAATTTTCAAGCATTATTAAGAAAGTTACAGCATTTTAAAACTTTGAAGTTGGAGTTATAAAATCTTTGTATTGTGCTACCTTAAGTTTTCATTTCTAACAATGTGCAAATTATTGAATTATATATATATAATTTATTAAAATTTTGGTGATATGTCAATAAAAAGACAAACAAGCAACATAATTACCCTGATTCATGATCTCACTACTTATTCTAAATGGATATAAAAAAGATTGTGACCCAGGAGAATTCTCACGTCATTGTGTTACTTAAAAAATCTACAAGTCACATGAGTAGACAACAGAACAATCATAGACATTTCTGACTAGGGACAACCAAATAAACATTGCCAACAAAATGATAAAATTTAAAATAAATATTTAAATGAAATATGAATTTAACCATTAACCTCTCACATAGAATGTGGATATTTTAGGTTATATACTGTTATTTAACTTCGGCTTCTTGATTAAAATATTAAGAAAGACAGATGCAAAAATATTTTCACCATAACTTGGACTATTAGTATGACTCCAAAGACCCCATAAATGTGTTTTTGATTATCTCCATAAATTATAACTATTAGAATCCTTATAGAGATTGAAATGTTAAACTTACCTTTGATAGATAACTGTACATACTTAACTTCAGTTGCTCAAACATAATTTCATCAAACATCATTGGTAACGGAGCTACATATGTAGTAACATGAATTGAAATTAATAATGAATGTAACAGTGTGGTAAGCATGTAATCAAGCAACTGAAGTTAAAGTATATTCAGCCTTACCTGATACTTAAGATAATGGTTCTCAGTTTTAATGTGATGCTCAGCACTGATATCATCTCCAGCATGTTCTTTACACAAAGTACAATAATAACCTTTTGTAGCCATGAAGAACTCTTGTCCTGAAGTTAAAAACACAATGATTTAAATCTAAAATTCAATATATGTCTATGGATGAAAATGGGGTGCTTTGGTGTAAAATAAAAAGAAATCAGAAATATAAAATTCACCATTGCTGCAGAGTCTTGTATTCTTAAGGACTGCTGCAGAGTCATGTATTCTTAAGGACTGCTGCAGAGTCATGTATTCTTAAGGACCATTTGAATGGCTCATGATTGAATCAGGCATTCGAAAGGACATTTTGAAATATTGAAATGATTGAATCAGCAGGTCTTCTAATTTATAAGGGACTATATGAATGATTGAAATGGTTACTCAGGATACTCTATAAGACCCTTTTAATGACTCTTATGATTGATTCAGGAAGCTATACAACCATTTAGATGGCTTCTGTCTTGACATACTCTGGCGCATTTATCCAACATAATGATACAATAATACCTATGAATATTGTTCATAACCAAAACATTCATTTATATCTTTGTTAAAAAGAAAATATATAACATGAGTATGTAGTTAGTAGAATTTCTTTGCTAAGCCTAAGCTATCCACAAATTAAATCCTTTGACATGTAAGAAACCCTTCACAACTAGAATAACAAACTTAATTTGGTTTAAGCCAACAAGAACAAAATCTAAAGTATAATTAAGGTATGTGTCTGGGACACTAAGTCACACTATGGCCCCAAACAATATCAAATTTTCAGTTTGTCTGATTAAAAAAATGGACAAAAAACAGAGTGTTAACTTGACACCAAAGTCATCTTTATACACTAACATTCCAAATAAAAGCATCAAATCTTATCTTCAGGCATAACAAAAAAATCTGGATGAGTAAAATTTTTAAGGACTGTAAATAAGCCAAAAGAAGGTCCACTGGGTTAAAAATCAAACTTTGTCAGTAGGCCATCATTATTTTCTTAAGTTACTAAGACCAAATTTATGTCACATAAAACATTAAGGCAGCTGTGTACAATACTTAAACAGACACTGTCAACACTATATGCTGTTTCAACTCATTGGAAAGTGCATTTGGTGCAATCAAAAATAAAAGCAAACTAAAGGGAAGTATTAGATGTAAGTATTGGTGAATATGTATATAACCAGCTGTTTACATCCTGTTGACACAGTCACATCTCATTGTTTATGATTGGAAATTTGACAATACCTCAGAATAGCAGTTTAAACTAATTTTAATGTTAATGTTCAAAAATAAAACCTTCAATAATGTAAAAATAAAATAAAGAGCTGATGAGTAACATATTGAGGAAAATTTCATTCAAGAAATTGCATGTTTGTATTTATATGAATCAAATGGGTGTGTCATTTGAATTTATTTTGTTTACAATAGATCCTCCTTTAATATAAAAAGGAAGATGTGGTATGATTGTCGAGTTGAGAGAGGGAGTTTTCCCATCTGACAACCATTTGAAGAGTTTTAATCTTCTTAGACTCATCCAAAAATACCCATACACTATAAATAAGAAGCCTTAAGCAATAATAAGTTTTTCATTTACCAGTATAAAACATTGATCAACTATATAAACATGTACTTTTTTTTAACAAATAGCAAAGTTTCAAAATAAAAAAAATACTGTAAATTCAGAAATTATTGTGAGGCTTTATTTAATATAAATATTGCAACTGGGTGAGTATCACAATAAAAAGAACCTGCATTCTGATATTTAAAACCTATATCTGTATGCAGTATTTCCAGAAATTGCAATAATTAATCTCACATTTTTTTTCAATCTTCAAAATATTGCATTGACAAATACACACAATAATATCTGAATTCACAGTATTCTGATACCAATTTGTCAAGGCACAAACCTGCACAGTCCATTTCAATCTTGATATGGTCAACGTATGTGAATATGTCAGTCCATGTGTAAAAATCAAATTATGGATTAATTTCCAATTCCTTGAAAATTAAGCATTTGAATTTTCTCCAATTTTAGTTTATCACTAAAACAATATTGGATCAAACTGATGTGCTAATGAAATAAATATTTTTTGAAGAAAAGGGAAGAACACACATAATCATAAGGGGAGCTGAATGTTTTTACTCTACATATAAATATGTACAGATTGTAGTGTTCCTGTGCAGTTTTTAAGACTGTCTAACTGAGTGTCAAATATGATTAAAGTTTAAGGTCTGATGATTTTCTTACTATCTTCTTACTTCTTTATATACAATTAATGAATGTATTTACTCTTATTCAGTATAATTTTTATTACTTAGTTGTAAGAATGTCTCTGGTGTCATGTCAAATGTGAGAAGTCTAAGGTGTCAGTCTGTCTGTGCCCACTCTGCTGTTCACAAGATAAGGACAAATGTTTACACAAAGATGTAACCCAGTTATACTGACACCCACACAACCATTGACTATGTAGGTGACAGTACAGAGGTTGTACAATGGAGATTCTGTGAGACCTTTTATTGGAGTAACTTCTACTTTGATATCTTCCTTGTTGTCTGTTTTCTCATTGTTTGGTTTTTGGGTCTTCAACTCTTCTGGCAGCCATGGCCTGTCATACTTGTTTACCAACTGGAAAAAATAATACAAATCAGCAATTTTTTTAAATTACATGTAATAATAATTATTTATTTATAATAGCAAAAGAAAAATACAGATGCATATTTATTTAAATTCTATCTGCTTTCTTTTTATCAAAATGTTTACATGCTATCCTAAAATTTGACTTTTAACGGATAAAAAATAATATTGTGAAAAAAAAGAGTAACTTACATTTTGATGTTTTTTTCCATGAAGATGTTGCATTAAAGATGTCAAACTAGAGCATACAACATTACAGGTACGACACCAATGATTTCCTGGATCAAAGAACTCATACTTTATCTTCTTTACTGGTTTTATAGGTTTGTATGTATCCTAAAAAGATATTGGTTAAGACTTTAACAAAAATCATACATTTATGTACATGATGTATGTGGATTTTAAAATCCTTCTGCATCTAATATTCCAAATCTGATCATGTTACAAATTGATACAAGATTAAATGTTAATATTTTACCATAACTGCATAACTGTGTATAAGTAATAAATGAAATTGTGAAATAGCAAAATCTTAGGCATATCACAGGAGCTTCCAAAAATGTATATATATATGTGGATTGATATCCTTTACTTTTAATGTAAGCCCCAATATACTAACACATTGATATCCTTTACTTTAATGTAAGCCCCAATATACTTACACCTATAAATATCAGAGCAGTATCATACTAAAATATCCACTACAATGTTCTACTGAAATAACTTATTTGGTTTATGATAAGATTTACAACTATTTATTCAGATAACCTAACATCTGAAGATATTTACAGCTGATTGCTTTTCGTGAGTGTGTAGCCAGTAGGCATGGTAGGTAAAGGTAATATCTTTGTTTAGCTTGCTTACTAGCTTAATCGTGAAGTTATCATCAGATAAGGTATACTAGCCTCCTTTCGAAGTAGTCTAGTCCTACAGACAGGTAGATTGGTTATATGTCAGACTAATCTACACACACTGTCATAAAGGAGGGTAGTTTACCTAACCTAATAATGACTTCACAGTTCAGCTAGCAAGCAAGATAACAAAGAAATTTCCTTTACCTACACACTCAATGCAGTCAGCCGTAAATTCTATGCTCCATATTCTACTTGAGTACAATGAACCAATTATATACCAATGACCTTGTACAAGTTATTCTTAAAACACAGATCACTAAAAAAATCTTTACTCTAGAAATTAAATAAAAGATAAACTTTTTAAAACATATGATAATGATGTAAATACTTGACTTTCAATACAACCTCTCATTTTATTATCATGATTCAAGTAATTTCATTGTAATTTACAATTGGAACTGCTAGGCTGACATAAAGAATATCAATGTATATGTATAACACTACTACTCACCTTTCCTGGAGTTGATTCAGGTGCAACAGTCTTAGGTTTTTGTTCCTCTACCTTTGGTTTCTCTTTTTTTTCTGTTGATGATTTAGTAACAGATGAAGATCGACGGTCATCTTGCTTAAGTTTTTCTCTTGAACCAATGTCATCTTTTCTTTTTGGTGTATCTAATTTTTGTTTTTCTCTGCTGCGATCATTATATCTTTTGTCTGTTCTTGGTTTTTTAGCAGATGATTCAGTTGCCAATGGAGATTGCCTAGAAGCTGATGATTCACGAGACCTTTTAGGGGTTGAGGGTGTGTCTTCAACTGAAGCCTCACTCAAAAGTTTTGTTTTCTCTTCTACTTCCTGTTTCAGTTTGGTAATTTGCTTAGCGATTTCATCCTGTAGAATGCTGTTTTGCATTAGTATTGGATCTTTATGTCCATCCTTTTGTCTTCTTCTCTTCCTCATTAGTTCATTCTGTTGTTTACGTAAGGAGGCTAACTCTTGTTCTAATATTTTTAATCTCTGTTGAACATGTTCCTTGTCTTTGACTAATTTCTCTTTCTCTTTTGATGTAAGGATTACTTTAGTGATAGTTATTTTCTGTTTTTCACTAGTAGCCTTTGGACTTGATTTCTCAGGTTTTTTCATTAGAGTTTTTGTTTTAGGTGGCAATACAGTTCTATTTGAAGATGTGGTTGTAGAACTGACTATATTCTCTTTTGATTTTCCCTTTTCTCCTTTTTTCACTTTTCTTATGACTGTTACAGTCTTTGTTTCACTTCTCTTAGGAGGGTCATCCATATTCTTAAGTTCTACAGTCTTCAAATTAGACTGTTTCTTGGGTAGTGATTTTGTTGTTGTTGTAAAAGTGTCTTTCCCTTTGGATGTTTCTACTGATTTGAAGGAATCCTTATATGATGTTGAAGTAGGTGGGGGAGGTCTGTATGGGGAATATCCAGGTGGGTATCCTGGAGGATAACCTGGAGGTGGTCCACCATAGGGAGGAATAAATCTAGTTCCATAGTTTGGTTGACCAGGCGGTGGTCCCCACATACCAGGATGACCAGGGGGAGGCATCCCATATGGTGGTGGCCCTGTGTAAGCTGCAGGTTGGGAAGCATAAGAGGAAAACCCAGATACAGCATATGGTGCTGTTGAGACTGCAGTACTTGTTGCTGGATACGTGCTAGCCACTGTAGACACAGCATATGTAGATGCTGGTGGGTATGAGCTAGCTGGGACTGCATAAGGTGGTGATGGTTGCTGGGAGGCTGGTACAACTGCAGGTCTACTTCTATCATCACTATACACCTCTCTTACAGGTGCATGTCTACTTCTATCATCACTGTAAGACTCCCTTGTATAACCCCTGTCACCTGAAGGTACAGAGTCCCTTCTTTCCCTAGAAGACACAGTATCTATCCTTAATTTTAGTTTGTCACTTGTAGGTGATGTCATTTTTGCTTCTCTTAACAAAACATCAACCATTGATTCTTTTTCAATTTTATTTTTCATGGGGAAAAATTCTTTTTTAATATCATCAGACAGTTCCCCTCCAAGAAATGTTGATGCTTGATCAATACCATAGTGATGAATTTCTTCTTTTGGTTTCATTGGGGTTGGATGTGCCTTTTCCTGCATTCGCTTTGACATTTCAAAATCAAAACCAATGGACTTCAGTATGTTTTCTATAGTGGGATCATATTTGGCTTTCTTTTCTGCTGGGGATGTGCTTTGTGACTGATGTCCTGAAAAAGATGTACTTGTTGTGGGATTTGTCTGTCCTCTTTGACTTGTAAAAATACTCAGGAGATCTGATTCTTTTGGAGGCAATTGCTGTGGAGTACCATGCCCCCTGTAATCTCTTTCTGGGGGATAATCAGATTTGTGTTGATCAAATCGTGGAGGGTATCTATCATCTGATCTAAACCCTGGTTCAGAGGGTCTTTCCTCCTTTGGATAATGTGTATGTTCATTAGGTTCTCTTCTGTCATAGTAGTTTTTAAGTTTAGCTTCTTTTTTAGCTTTGTCCTCACCATCATCACCATACAGAAATCTCTCCTCATCTTCAATATCCATATATGAGGACATTCCTGGGAGACTAGATAACGATTTTGTTGATGGTTTTTGGTATCCTTTTTTACCACTGGCTGTTTGCCCTATTGGAAATATTTGCTTAGGAACTCCATATGGATTTGATGGGAATGGTACATTTTTGTCTGAAGTGAAAGCTGGTTGATCAGGTGCACTTTTCTTCAAAATAGATTTTAATGGTTTATTATCACCAGATCCTGGTGCAGTCTGTTGTGATTGCAAAGAACTGTATGGATTTGGGGATGAGTAAGCTCCTGAATATGCATGTGAAGAATGAGAATCTGGAATTCTGTATCTATTTATAGATTCACCTTGAGAATGTGTGTCCTGTGAAAATTCTTCTCTGACAAAGGATGGTTTGTCTCTTTCATGTTCATTTCTTCTTTGATGATCATATGAATCACTTCTTCGTGAATGGTCATCATATCTATCAACCTTATCTCTACTTCCATGATCTCGCCGATCTCTTTCACTACTATATTCTTTTCTTTCGCTACTGTATTCTCGTCTATCACTGTGGCGATCATGTGAGTCATGTCTTCCACGTTCACGATCTTTTCTATCTCGGTCACGTGATGATGATCGTCTATCACGGTCACGATCATAAGAACTGGGCTTCCAATCACGGTCAAAAGAATCAGATTGACCATGATCATGAGAACCTCTATGAGGTGAGCGGGGACTTTCATACCTATCTCTCCTAGTTTGTCTTTTGTCACGATCATCACCAGATCCACCACCATACAACTCATCATATCTTTCATCTGAATGCTGCTTCATGTCATCATATGACTCATGTTTTTTGGGTGGTGGTCCAAGCCTACTTGAGAGTGGACTTTTGGATTTCCCTTCTTTATATATTTCATTTCCAACTGTGATCCTTAGAGACTCATGTGAAGGTGACATCTCATCTCGCTGAAAACAAAACAAAAATTTAATAACCATGCTCAAGTCATAATGAACTTAAATGTACTATTGTTTTTTGCTTTTAAGCTGGTCTCTGTATTAAATGAGGTATGTATACATTGTATTCTACCATTTTCTAAAACGTACAATGTAAGTTGACAATGAAAAAAAGCCGATGATAACAGGATCACATATTTTTTAATTTACACATGAATACCGACAGGTGTTGTGACTAACAACTCTTAATAATGATCATAATATATATATATAACTTTCAGAAATAAAAGATAGATGCTGTCTAATTCATTTGATGACACAATTCACCTGACATTCATTTGCCTTGAAAGTGTTATTGATATCACTAGTAAAAAGTAGCTGTGTTACATGTTTTGAGTAGATTGAAGATGCTTCTGTCATCCATTCATCATTTTGTAGTAAGTTTGGGATTCAAAACGTTTTGTACATAAGCTTATGCATCACTTACAACTATCTATTTAATTTTACAAATGTACATTTGATGCATTTCAAGTTTTCAGTGCTACACAAAATTTAAATGCATGTTTGCCTAAACTAGGAAAAACACTCTAATTTCTTTAAAGTTTTAGGTTTTTTTTCAAACAATTTTCAATGACATTGGGTTATTTTAATTTGAATGAGTTTAGATTAGTTCTCATGGTTCAATAGAAATATTTGTTTGTGAAAATAAAATAAACTTAACATGATTGCCATTTATAATTTCATTTTCCTCTGTCATCTTGTAAATATAAAAATTAGTAAGGCTTCTGGGGAACCAAATGTCTTGCCTACTCTTGCTGTTAATCACAGGCTCAACAAAAATGAGGAAAAAACAATAAAAATATTCCTCTCCATACTATCTTTTGATTGTAAGAAGCTTCTGTCCACAGTTGGTAAAACTCTGTGATAGTTTATGAATCTTATAAATGTTTTAAAAACTTTAATTTCAGAAAGATTGTATGTGATGTTAACTGAAAGAAAAACCAGTCCATTTATAAGTAAAATACAGGAAAACAGCTACAAAATTTGAACAAAACTTTCTTCTAGATAATTGCTTTTGATCATAAACAAGCTGCTGTCCAAGTTTGGTACAAATCCAGGTTTATTATCGATAGTATAAGAAAGTATTAAAATTTTAAAAACTTTAACCGTAGAGTGAATGTATCTTGTTTCCTGGCAGAAAAAGTACATTTGTAAATAGATATAAGAAGATGTGGTGTGAGTGCCAATGAGACAACTCTCCATCCAAACAACAATTTTAAAAGTAAACCATTATAGGTTAAAGTACGGCCTTCAACACGGAGCCTTGGCTCACTCCGAACAACAAGCTATAAAGTCCATTTATAAGTACATTTTTTTTACAGAAAAATTGTTGTTTTTAACATAATTTACTTCTGGGTACTATTTTATGATCACAAACAAACTTCTGTTCAACTTTAGTAGTAATCCTGCAGGATAGTTTAAGAAAGTTGTCAAAATTTAAAAATCTATAACCACAGAGTGAATATTAGTGGCCAACGCCACCAGAATGTAGGATTGCTATGTATTGCTTTTTCTACTTAAGTTCAACTTTGATGACCTTTTGTGGTCATAAACCTTGTGTTAATTTCATAGATTTCCATTTACTAATTATACTAAAGTTATTGTGCAAAAAACGAAAAAAAAATGCTTATTTGGGACCTGTTTTTGGTCCCTAATTCCTAAACTGTTGGGACTAAAACTCACAAAATCAATCCCAACCTTCCTTTTGTCGTCATTGACCTTATGTTAAAATTTCATAGATTTCTGTTTACTTATACTTAAATTATTGTGCGAAAACCAAGAAAAATGCTTATTTGGGCCCTTTTTGGCCCCCTTATTCCTACATTGTTGAGACCAAAACCCCCTATATCAATCCCAACCTTTCTTTTATGGTCATAAACCTTGTGTTTAAATTTCATAGATTTCTATTTACTTTTACTGAAGTTAGAGTGTGAAAACAAAATGTCTTCAGACGACGGAGACACCAACATGATAGCAATATACGACCAAAAAACTTTTGCAGTCTTACAAAAATCAATTCAAAATCTGGAGGCATATAGAAAATAGTCTGTATAACTTTGATTTTCAACAATTTATCCATAAGTCCATAGCCCATAATTTCCGCAAAAAATAGGCTAGCAGAACAAAACTTAAATTTGATATGTAACTCATCTAGGTTAACTCAGACTCACATGCCAAAAATCATCCCAATATCTGAAAGCGTTTAGAAAAAAAGTCTGTACAACTGTGATTTTCAACAATTTATCAAAGTCAATAGCCTGTTATTTCGGCAGATATTGGCCTACATGTAGCATAACAAAATTTAAACTTGATCTGTAACTCATCTTGGTTAACTCACATGCCAAAAATTATCCCAATATCTGAAAGCGTTTTAAAAAAACTATATGTAATGGTTTGTTGCGGAATGAGGGAATTACAGACAAGGGTAAAACTACATGTATATGGCACAGACAACTTCATTGCAGGGCCATAAAAATACATGTAAAAGACCGATACCTTGAATGACCTTTAAACACCGCTATTATCTGAATAACACAGATGAGGGAATACCACTTGAAATTTTAATATTAGCATATATTCCTTGGTTGCTATGTTATAATTTAATATTTATATAAGTGATTTATATAATTCCAAGGCCGTCAGTCGGCTCCAGAGGCAACGAATCTATTGTGAACGGGCATGCAAATATCCACTTTTTTACATGGGACAAACTTCGACGTTCCACGACCCCAGCTTGTCTGTCAAAACAGGCGTTGGACATTAGAGTTATCTTGGACTAAAAATACACTCACAATATTAATATAAATGTTATATTATTTAATAATTAACATGATCAATGATTAAAAGTAACAAATATGTGCTAATGATGAGACTCCTGGTTTCTTATGATTTTTGCGAGATTGCAGTAATGATAATCATCCCTGTTTGTGGCTGCAGAACCGTAGTTCCTAGGTCCTTATGTTATTTTTTGACTATTTGTGGACCATAAGTTAAGGCATAAGGACCTTAAGAGCTACAGTCCCGCAGCTAGCTAGCCGGTTACCACACAGGCACATGTTTCTATCCATTGGAAAAACCACTATCAACGTATATTTACACGTTGATAGTGGTTCTTCCAATGGATAGAAACAAGTGCCTGTGGGTTACCATCATCCCAAACTAGAAAAGCTATTCAAAGAGTAATTAATATACAACAGATTTTAGGGAAAACTCAAATGTGTTGTGGTCGACTTAAATACTGAGCTGTGGAATGGAAAATTGGATTTTGAAAGGGCGTATATATAATTATGAACCTGCGGTCCAAGACGTTCCAACACAGGCCTCTTCGATACAGGGGAGCGGGAACGATCTCGATCGTAATCATCTTGTTGTCTTTTCTCTTTGCGAGTTGTAGCAGATATGCCTCCACCTTTGCTGCTAAATTGACTCCCTCCTCTACCTCTACCTTTTCCCATAAATACCATTATAGATCAGAATAATTTGCTTGCAATGGAAAGTAACTCGCACTTCATTGTATTTTTGTAGAGCGCATGCGTGTATCGTAAACTGCAATGTCGTAAAATTTCATTGTTATTATCTATTTTTTTGAAATATCTCGCAAAATTTCTATTGAATCTTTCGGTTACATTGTTTTTCATTTCATTGTGGTATGAATAGGTAATCAACAAAAATTTAAAAAATCTTTTGATTGACAACAACCATCAAATGGTCGTGAGAAATGTTGCCTTCTGGGAGTGGCGGTGAAGTTAAAAGCAGTAGACTCATTGTCTGAGTCAGTGTTGTGTATTGATGCTGTTCAATAAAGGATGTAAATAGTGATAGTAGATACACTCGTTGTTAATTGAATTCCAGCAATGTCCTCGGCTTTAGGTGGCCCTGGAATGTCCCACCGTGGTAAGAATTGCCAATTGTTGGTTTTTAATTTTATTCCATTTAAAATAATTAAAAATATTTAATTAATTAAGAATTACAACCAATTTTATTTTTAAACACTGCTGCAGATGTCATGTGTTCCAGAGTTTGGGTTGAACATATTGAAATACATGTTATCATTCCAATTAAAATTTTATTTTGCTTTCTTTGAACATGGTGAATAGATATTAATTTTCTCATTTATCACGTTTTTCCTAATGATGGGAGGGGAGAGGCAGAGGGGTCCTGATCCACGTAATCCTGGGTATAAGAACATGGAATCCTGCGGTCCCAAATTTTAAGAAATGTCAAACCTGATATCCTGAAATTTGAAAAAAGAATTCCTGAATCCCTAACCGACAGTGTAAGGGCTGTATAGCCAGCCAATGTCGTTTAAAACTTCCATTTGTTGTTGAATCCCTAAATCGCAAGCTTAAAAACACAGGATCCCGGAGTCCCAATAAAGGTCCTACTTAATGATGACTTTCTTTGTTTTTATGGAAACTATAGAAGATAGAAGGAATGAAAGAGAAACTGTGTAAAAAACAAGTTATCAGTAAATTGAGAAAATTACAATTAAAAATCAACACTGAACAGTAACCAATATCATCAGACAACCTCTTAAACTTTTATGATATTGAAGGATGATACTTACACATTTTTTTTAAGCAATAGAAAGATAAATATAGATCAAACTGTAGCAAAATTAACAATCACCAAAATAAGATATATACACATTTATCATTTATAACCATGATAAGTTAAATTACTAAAATTATAAGTCTACATTTGTACGTTGATATTGCCCTTGAAAGACAATTTTATCCACTCAACATTATCTGTAAATAGCAAATTGTATTTTTTTATTAGCTCACATGGTCCGAAGGGCCAAGTGAGCTTTTCCCATCACTTTGCGTCCGTCGTCGTCGTTAACTTTTACAAAAATCTTTTCCTCTGAAACTACTGGGCCAAATTAAACCAAACTTGGCCACACTCATCATAAGGGTATCTAGTTTAAAAATTGTGTCTGGTGACCCGGTCAACCATCCAAGATGGCCGCCATAGCTAAAAATAGAACATAGGGGTAAAATGCAGTTTTTGGCTAATAACTCAAAAACCAAAGCATTTAGAGCAAATCTGAAAAGGTGTAAAATTGTTTATCAGGTCAAGATCTAACTGTTGTAAAATTTTAATATGAATCAAACAACCCATTGTTGGGTTGCTGCCCCTTAATTGGTAATTTTAAGGAAATTTTGCTGTTTTTGGTTATTATCTTGTATAGATAGAGATAAACTGTAAAAGGCAAAATGTTCAGCAAAATAAGATTTACAAATAAGTCAACATGACCAAAATGTTCAGTTGACCCCTTTAGGAGTTATTGCCTTAATAGTTAATAGTCAATTTTTAACCATTTTTCGTAAATCTTAGTTATCTTTTACAAAAATTTTCTTCTCTGAAGCTGCTGGGCCAAATTAAACCAAACTTGCCTACAATCATTATTGGGGTATCTAGTTTAAAAATTGTGTCCGTTGACCTGGTCAACCAACCAAGATGGGTGCCATGGCTAAAAATAGAACATAAGGGTAAAATGCAGTTTTTGGCTTATAACTCAAAAACCAAAGCATAAAGAGCAAATCTGGCATGGCGTTAAATTGTTTATCAGGTTAAGATCTATCTGCCCTGAGAGTTTCAGATGAATCTAACTACCGGTTGTTGGGTTGCTGCCCCTGAATTAGTAATTTTAAGGAAATTTTGCTGTTTTTGGTTATTATCTTGAATAATATTATAGATAAAGATAAACTGTGAACTGCAATAATGTTCAGCAAAATAAGATTTACAAATAAGTCAACATGACCAAAATGGTCAGTTGACCCCTTTAGGAGTTATTGCCCTTTTTAGAATTTTTTTTACATTTTTCATAAATTTTTGGTAGATTTTTAGAAAATATTTTCCACTGTAATTACTGGGCCACTTCATTATAGATAAAGATAATTGTAGCAACAAGAATGTTCAGTGAAGTAAGATCTACGAACACATCACCATCACCAAAACACAATTTTGTTATGAATTTATCTGTGTCTTACTCCATTGTTTAATATGCACATAAACCAAGGTAAGCGACACAGGCTCTTGGGAGCCTCTAGTTTTTATTTCCAACAATAAAAAAGGGAACTTGCCATACCTACATTGTAATAAAAGACAGGTGTTACCTGATGACCCCATGAAGGTTGTTGGTGCATGTTCTCACTAATTACAGTTATCTGTAATATCATCATATTTTTCAGTAACGAGTTACATAAATTTGCAGGAAATTGTATCATATGCTTCCCAGATGCAAATTGACAGGAAATCCTATGCTAAGTTACTTATCATGTGTCAGAAAAAATCCTGAAAGAACCAAAAAAAATTCTTACTCTCTCACTCCAGATCATGTCATGATGATGATGTGACATGAGGTTTATTGTCGCCAGGTTGTTAAAACTATTTTTTTTAAAGTACCTCTGGTGCCACCAATGGGAGACTTGCATGTATATTGAAAAGAAGATATGGTATAATTGCCAATGAGACAAAACTCCACAAGAGAGCAAATGAAACATAAATTAACAGCTATAGGTCACCATACTGCCTTTAACAAAGAGTGTAGCCCATACCATATATGCTTCATTTGGGGGTTTATTTATTAAAGTGGGTAGTATTTTTGTAAGGTATGTGGACCAGCAGATAATTGAACAGCAGCTGATTTTTTTCTCGATTTGATTGTTTCCTATTTCTTTAATGATTGAGGGACATTTACATGTTAGAATTAAGTACATACATTGTATATTTGTATACAAGAATTTGCCTAGTATGCTCAAAGAGGATTAAGAAGAAAAGATAACATGAAAATGGCATTCTTTAAGTATATCTAGATGTGTTACAACCATTACCCTTTTTAACTATCTTTTTAAACAAAACAAACTCTGAAAGTAAGCAACAAACATAGTGTGGGTTAAAGATCTCAAAATAGTTTTTACTGTATACAAAGTTTTCCATCATTTAACCATGCATCATGTAACTTCTTGTTTTACTTACAGGGGCCAGGCCTGAGGATGGTGTGCGTGATATGATTATTATTAGTGATATTGATGAAAATGGGATTAATATCAATTTAAAGACAAGATACAAAGAAGATAAAATATATGTATCCTTTTCAAATCTTAATGTTTCATCTCAAACATGTCAGCAAATTAAACAGGAACTTTTGTGTGATATCTTTAATTTCTAGCCATGAGAAACAACAAGTCAAACATTTAGATACATGTATGATTAACATTGAGTTAAGCTTTTTAGAATGATTTTCATATTGGATGTTTGATATATATGTATTGCATATCATAAGATGAAAGTCTTATGTACAAATGTATCTGCATCCAACATGTCCAATCGGATTAAAAGACTGACTTTCACACTTTACCGTAATTTTATAATTATCTTGATCTAAATATAAGTTACATCTCTCTGAAATTCTTAGTCTAAATCTGAGTTCACAATGTTTGTATCAAAAATACCCACACCTAACAAGGTCTGTACAACTATTTAGGTCTGAAGTTTTCCAACAAAAAAGACTACCATCTACTTTAGTTCATGTCTTTTTAATTTTACCTCACCTCCTAATTATTTTGATATACTTTTAAGTCTAAAATATATCATTTTATGAGATTGCTGGCTTTGTAAAGTAGAAAGGTTTTAAAGATATTGGACTTTTGTTTAGAGCATTTAAAAAATCTAAGGGTATACCGTATTTTCCTCTCAAATTTTCCTACATCTGTAACCCATATCCATCTCCATAGTTGTAAACACTATCAAAGAGGGGGGACATGCCTTGGGGTAAATTATTACAATAGTTGTCAGATTATTCTGATCCTCTCTAAAAATAATTGTGTAAAGATTTTATATCTGCAAAGTATTAATTTGTTTATAACATTCCTGATTGAATAAATGGAGATGAACATTTGTATATATATATGTTACTAGGTTGTTTACAATAGTAAAGTTCACTAACATAAAGAATTTAACATCTGTTGGCCTCCTTGATGAAGATTGATAAAGTCAGCAGGAAAGCACCTGCTTGATTCATAACAAAAATACTAAATATTGGCTTAAAAGTCTTATCTGTAAGAGTATTCACAATAGGCTTGATTCATAAAAAAATACTAAATATTGGCTTAAAAGTCCTATCTGTAAGAGTATTCACAATAGGCTTGATTCATAAAAAAATACTAAATATTGGCTTAAAAGTCCTATCTGTCATGTCTGGAAGAGTATTCACAATAGGCTAAACACATTGCGTCGTCGTACAGATATATATATATTTATTACATACACAATAAATTGTCCATTTAAAAGTTAAGAAGGGACTTATAAGTAATAGAATTACTTAAGAATTATACTGAATTCCTTATTATAGTATATTTGTGTAACTTTAATTTCTTAATGTGTCTATGTCACCCACAATAAATACCTGTGTACTTATTTGACAGTCACAATTGTAATTAGTTGTAATATTATAAGAATTTGTAATTGAGAGTCAATAATTTGTTATAAGACCCTTAAAATATGTCAAGTTCAATTTGTTGACCTTAAATAAGTATTTACATGTAGCATATATAGGTCTGTATGTCAGACTGATGTGTTCAAATGAGTAATTGGATAATTATAGTGTACAGAAACACCAAAATTCATAACATATTTGTAAAAAACAAATTGGCTTTTTCTAGATGTTCTCTCTTTTTCTAAAAACATTTTAAAAACAGTGGGTGTACACAAACTCAAACCAGTTAACATTTGTTTTTCTCAAGACCCCCCCCTTTTTTAAGGCTGCCAGTGTATAACTTGAGTAACAAATCAAGCATTGTAACTTAACACAATGTTTTGTACTTAATTCTACATAATCTATGATGTACATCACCAGTTAAATAGATAATCTGATTATATCTTTTCAATGCCAGATTTTACATGTGATACAGATGAAGTGTATAAAAATAATTAAATCCTGAAATCATAGTTATTTTGTTTATCCTGAGATTAAAATTTGTCAAGATGGCATGACTCTGAAGTACAAACAGTGAAACTCTCTTGTCAGAGTTCACCAGATGCAGGAGCAAATCTTTTGATATAGCTAGGCTCCTTCATGTAGCCCAAATTCTGTTCAAAGTTTGATACAAGTTAAATTTTCTTAAACTGTTTGATGCAATGACTTTATTTGGGCCATAATAATTTTGGTTTGTTTATTATTATATAGTCATCTAAGCCTTAATTATTTTGTACATATGTATCACATTGAGCTGTTTTCTACAGTGTTTGGGGGCCAGTTTATGGGCCAGCTGAAGGACGCCTTCGGGTGTGGGAATTTCTCGTTACATTGAAGACCTGTTGGCGACCTTCTGCTGTTGTTTTTTCTATGGTCGGGTTGTTGTCTCTTTGATACATTCTCCATTTCCATTCTCAATTTCATTTGGTTTTTTTTCTCAGTACATTTACATGTACATTGTACAACTATTAGCTGAACTTTAATTTCTATATTGTATAAATATAAATGACTGGATTTCAAAACTTATGTTTGATCCTAATTACATTTTACCCTCTTTCTTTCTTTTTCTCAAATAAAAGTAATCTAGAAAACTATTGTTGATGTTATTTTAAATAGATACATATACAAACAAGTACATATATAGGAAAAAAGCTTTAACATTTGTGGTAATCTAAATGTCTAATCTCCTGACCTGTTTAAGGAAATAAACATTTTTTATTATCCTTTTACAGTAAAACTTTTATTAATATCAGGATGTGAAATTATGTGTAAATTATAAATCTGATTTTTTTCTTTTGGTGGAGTATGCTATCTTTTCTTTAAATTAATTTGTAACTCAGTTAAAAATTGAAGCCCTTGTTACAATTTAGATAGTGCCAGTCTTGAGGTTACTTATTTAACAGAGTGTTTACTTAGACTTCTGAAATAAATGTTCCATTACATAATTTGCAATAAAGATTAAAAGATATGGTAAAATTGTCAGAGAGACAACAAGTTTAAATGTGCACACATTAATGATATAAATCTAACAAATAGTTCCATTTCAACATCATTCATACTTAATGAATACAATTGTGTTCTTTGTACAAGTACAAGAGTCACATTATGAATCTACAGTAATTACTATGTAAAAATTGGTGATATAGCTTAATCATTTAAATAAATAATAAGCATAAAGCAATACCTATATAATGTAAATTAGGAAAGAACCACAATTTTACTTTAACCATTTTTTTTTCATTTCTATTTTTTTTTATCCAGCTCAGATGCTGTAAATTCAAAAAAATGATTAATTAGATAAAAAAAAACAACACTGTGTATTGTGTAAGTTGAAGTATGTTCTTAAAGCAGACTAAAAGTTGAGATGTTTATCAAAAATATCAAGAATTATTTTCTCAAAAAGGCATAATATTACAACATTGAGATAAATGCTTCAATTTACACAAACATTTTGTACAAACATCATTGTTAGGCCTCCTGTTAAGGGTTTATTTACAAAAGTGATCTAAAAATCAGTACAGATTGAAACAGTCAATGCCATGCCAATGAACGCTAGAACTTTATAGGGACATGCAATATCAATTTTTTATAAAGCTTGATAAGTACCCAGGTGCTTCTTTATGATTTGAAATAAAATTCAGAATTTACATTTATTCATGACAATAGACATGACAGAGTATGCTTTCCTTTCTACATATATTGTTTTGATATGACTTGTGTAGTAAAGTTAGATATCACCATTTTAGACCCAAAGGTTATGTTTATCATAAGGATTAAATAAATATGTTTAAATTGACATTAGAATTTAAATTGTAACACTGTTCCTTAAATATTTTCGTTTGCTTCATTAGAGCCCATTGACTAAGAATATGAATGGAATAATTTTGTTTTGTCATAGAATATTCATTTCCTGATGTTTGTTGCTCTTGAGGTTCAGCCTTTTCCTCAATATGCATGTATTTCCTTTCGGTAATTATTGCTGTCAGTCATAATATTGCAATGCTTAAAGAAAACATGTAAATTATGGTTTATAGCCTTGACATAAATCTGAAACACAATTGATCACATCACTTGCAAAGTGGAAGTTTAATTATTTGTCACTTAACTTTTTTCTATAGGGTAGAAACAGAATCTTTTGCAAAAATATCAATAATTAGGTTATCAGGAAATTGGCATTATGACTCATGTGTTGTTACCTGACCAGGTAAATCAATGTCATAAAGCTGATAGCTATTTTCATGCTGTCCTTTTATTTGTAAATCAACTCAACAGTTTTTTCATGTTACCAGATGGCAGATAGAATGCAAAGCTTTATTTGTATAAGTGGATTATTCCATTGGCAGTCTATTTAAATAGGCAAAATTAAAGAAGACCTTTAAATTTATTCAGTCTATTTGAAATCTGCAAAAAAGGTACATAGTAATTTGCCTCAATGCTATGACTTTTATCACAGCTTTCTGAAGTTCAAGGTCTAGATAATTGAATACTTCTTGTGCATGCATTTGGTTATTAGAGTGCAATTATTTGTTTACATTTAACATAAGATGGTACTTATTATAATCTTGAGCAGCATCTGCTTGGGTGATATAGAATTTGGAAAACTTTAATGGAAAGCTTGTCAATTTTGGTTTAAAAATCCAAGGGAATAAAATACAAAGTATAAAAAATATATTCAATTTGATGTACATGAAGTATCAATAAAAAAAATCCTTTTTCATTAATCAATTGAAATATACATTTTTCAGCTACTTTTTTGGTCAATTTTTGCCTTATGACTATATATTTACTTTTTGGGGCTTTTATACAACGCTTACATTTCTAGTTACAGAAACCACATTTATTTCTAGTTGGCATAGTCTTAAAGAAATAAAATAAGGAACACCACTGGTACATATGGAAAATGCATAATAAATAGTTGTACTCGTGAACAAAATGTAACCTGGTAATACTCATGAAGTCAATCAGTAGCCACTGCTAAATCAATGATGGATCTATTAGAAATCTGAAGAAGTCTTATTAAGATAAAATAAAAATTTATATTCATGAATTCAAAAAATGATTAATTTGTTATACTCAAATATATAAGTTTAAAAAACAAATGACACCTCTGCCTACTACTTCCTTCAAATGTTTATCAGTGTTGTTGTTTTTGTGTGAGAGAACATTAAATGTTGACACATTATGATCAACAACGAATTAGCATTTTTTATTATCAATTGCAGACTGTTTTATACTTTAAACTTGTTTATTTGTACTTTTGATATTTTCCTTAACCTGATAAAAGACTTTTACAGGGTCTATATTGGTAGCAGTTAACCCATATAAACAGTTGTTAATATATGAACAGGTGAGGAGACATATACAGAATTATTTTCATACATATGTCATATTTATGAGAAGTCTTGTTATTTATGAGAACCAAGAATCGGTGTATGTTGTGTCCTTTTATATAGTAGACAGTATATGAACCTTGTCTATTTAGTAATAAACCATTAAATGGACAGAGTTTTGACAATTCAATGTATGGCAATCTGTCACCTCATCCCAAATATTTGGAAGCTAAATTGGTCTTATTCACTTCAAAGTGTATTTCATTAATTTTTTTTTACATAAATAAGGCCATTAGTTTTCTCGTTTGAATTGTTTTACATTGTCTTATCTGGGCCTTTTAAAGCTGACTAGCGGTATGGGCTTTGCTCATTGTTGAAGGCTGTACGGTGACCTATAGTTGTTAATGTTTGTGTCATTTTGGTCTTTTGTGGATAGTTGTCTCATTGGCAATCATACCACATCTTCTTTTTTATATTTGTAAACTTTTTGAGAGATTTGTGGTTTGAATCATGAAATCTTTTAACATGTTCATGTAATGGCAATAACCATTGAAAAATATTTGTTAACCTCACTTCAAGACACTTGGCCTTTATCATATCAGAAGTTAAAATCATTTGTATTATATGTCTTGTTTTAAGTGAAATAGAAGCCTTTTTTATTCATGATTATACTGTACTTGTACTGAGTAGGGTTGAAATACAAATATTGATCTATTTCGCTGCAAGATCAAGATCTGGTAGGGTATAAGTAAAAATAGTTTACAGGAAAGACAATTAAGCCTTCTTGGTATTTATCTATATTTTGCATATATGATTTTATGATGCAGAAATATTGTAGGAGTGCAAACAAAGGTAGCTGTGTATTGTCCAACATATTGGAAAGTACACTAAAAAAATGTTCTTTCTGGAGTCAAGTTAAAAAATAATATACTGGCACATAAAATCAAGTGCATTTATGTAAAACCTAGGTCATGTATACAAAAGTTAGGAGGGTACTTGTAACAATATATGCATATCCTGTCTGTATACATAAAATATAAGGTTGTTAGACTTGTGTCAATCTCATTCAGATTTTACTCCAGTTTCAAAATTAAAAATACTCTGATTGAATAGTTTGTTTGCTTTGTTCCGCTAAATACTACAAGTGCTTATGGACTTTAATAGAAATTGTAATTGTTTAATTTGTTATCAAGTGTAAGCTTACAAAGTTATATTGTGTAAACAGGAAATAAATAAAGGTGTCCTTTTAGCATCAAAATACTACAAAGGAAATTATATTAATCATAATGAACTGAATGGTCTTTCCGATGAAAATATTAATAAGCACACACTTTCAAAAAATAATTGCAAATCAATTATAGATTTAGTTAATTTGTATTTCTCTTGTATTATATTATTGGGTAGAACTAATCACATTAATGATGTATTATTTATTTGTCATATGTCTCCATCTGTGTTGACAAGAGTTTTCATGTCGCCACTGGTATGGTCACATTGATTTCTTATCTTGGTCTGGTATCACATTGATTACTTCAGGGTACCAGTATTGATGATGCAATTAATAATTATATTATCAACACTTATTGATGTTATAATTAATAGCATGTAATTCAAAATTTATGGGGGAAAAATACAGAGAAGTGTATAACTGATATATAAACAAATAAGCCAATGTATAAGTCATGTATTAGCAGTCTGACCAATTTTATGTGGTCCTGACAGTATTAGATTTTCTTTAAAGTTATAATATATTATCAGCCCAAAAGTCTTTCCGAAGGCAGCATACTGTAAACCAACATATTTTGCGGATTTATTTTGCATTTTATCCTTTCTAGTCCACTTCACGATTTTCTAATGAACTTGATGTACTTTGATATTAAGGAAAGATACAATTCTGAAATATTCGTGATGATTTATATTTGGTGTTATTTTTTTTAAACCCAAAAATCATGAAAATAAGTTGGTTTACAGTATGGCTTAGAGGTCAAAATCTATAACCCCCTACTGATTTTTACCTTAGAATAGTTTCTGCTGAAACAAATTTTAAAATGCTGGTTTTATAAACAGCAAGATTAAGGGATTTGATATTCTGGGGGGGGGGGGGGGGGGGGGCAGGAGGATTTGTTTTTGATCGGTTATTTATTTTTGTAAACTGAGAGGAAAGATTATTCATTTTCTGCACTATTGAAGCAAGATTTTTCATTTTCATTAAAGCAAGGGACTGATTATTCATTTTCACAACTATATTTATGATAGTCGAAAACATACATTTTTTTTAAATATTTGTTAATTATGAATAATACATGTAAAGTCAAGTCATTATGTACCATTTAATCAGAAAAGATCAGTATCCCCTGCAGAAATTTTAAGATTCAAGATTTATTTCATAACCTCAGACACATACTTGCATGACTTGTGTACAAGAGGACAATATATATACAAATATACTAAGATAATACATAGCGAGACAGGACTAACGAAACACAAATACATAGTAATAAGTATATTATAAAAGACAATTGGTATAATTAGATTAAGTATTTTATAATTTTCTTCACAAAATGAATCATTTATATTCCCAAGCAATATACATGTATTGCATATAACATACATACATAGTGTTAAAGTTAATTTAGTTTGGTTTTATCTAGCCTTTTTCAAAAGTATTGTTAAACATATTTTGCCGAGCGGAGCTATTTTTTTAAGGGTTTTGATACCGCTGAAGGCCCAAGAAGCTATAGACCTGCTAAGTTATTTACAATCCACTAAATTTAGAAATTAAGTGGATGTAATATTAATAATTATAGGCAACCAAACAGCCTCCAACAATGAAAATACCCATACCATATAATCATTTACACAGGCCTGTAGCCAGGAATTTCCAGGGGGGGGGGGGGGCTTATTTGGAATCATGAACTCGACTTTAACAGTCACACTTTGAGCAGAACGTTGACATTAACGGTGCTTATTTGGTTTCAAGGGGGGGTTCTGTTTGTCCGAACCCCCCTGGCTAAGGGTATGTTTATATAAGGCATCAACATGAAACAATATTATTTAGAAAAGTAATGGCCTTATTTATAACTAAATTATTTACAAAACACAAATTATGACAGATATCCACCACAAAACATGTATTTGGTACAAGGTTAGCTACATCTTGCAAAGCACAAATACTATAGTTTGCAATATATCAGAGCTACGAAGCTAGTTAGTCATTGTTTCTAGTCTTTATTCCAAATAATTTACATATAAGGCAAATAATGCAGTTCCAATTAATCCAGGTTGATGGAATAAAATGTAAAACTTGACATTTGTTTCTGTCAAGCTAATCTGAAAAAGACATCTGAAACTGACAAGAAATAATATGATTTCATAGGATTTTATAGCTAGGATAACAGTCATCAAACTAAGGATCAAATGATTAACATGAAATATGACAAGGCTAATGTTATAAATCAGTTGAGGAATTATAAATGACAGATGTCTTTCATCTGTAGAATACCATTTTAAATTGTATGTTTTAGACAATAGCAATCAATTCAATAGTAAACATTATTGGAATAGCTAAAGGATGTGTAATTGTGTACAATTTGGAATCAAGTTAGGGCTTTTTTTAAACCCCTTGGAGGAAATATCACCATAAACAAAGCTGAAGATGTTGAAGTTTAGGGAATATTCCTGTAGTGCATTTTCTCATATCTTAATATATTGTACTTGATAACTGCATGTTCCATGATAGTATTTTGAGGTACAGATTTTTGGATAATTCACAACGATTTATTCCCTAATGGTTGAGGCCTGTTATCTATTTTTTGGATGAATAGATTTCTCATATTATACTGAATGGAGTGGGATATATGAATAATTGATACTAAAAATGCTTTCTCAATAAAATACAAAACTTTACAGCTACTCTATTTGCAAGAAGCCTTATGATTAAAATTAATTGTGTACTGAAATGCTCCTGATGTAAAAAAAAATTACTTTTAAGATTATTGGTGAAAAGAACCTTGATTAGTTTTCCTGTTTGAATGGTCTTACACTATTAATTTTTTGGTCCCTTTATTATAAGCATGCTGTTCGGTGTGAGCTAATGCTCTGTTTTGAAGACTGAACTTTGACCTATAATCAATGGTTTTTCTGTTGCAAATTTATTCTTTGGATGGAGAGTTGTCTCATTGGGCTTATACCACATCTTCTAAAATCTGCAAAAGACAAGAGTAAATTATATATTTTAGAGGTCCAGAACTGTTAGATGTTCTCTTAAAAGCGTCTCAGATCATTTTTGAAATGAAAACTCTATGCTTCACATCTATTACATCGCTCAATACATGTAATTGTTATCAGAATCTTTAAGTATTAAGTATGCAAACATTTAGCTGTTATGGTATTGATGTAGATTGTCTGTAGGGAAATTGATTTGCAAATGCAGTAATAGAGAAATGCACTATAGAGTAAATTGGAGAGAGATAACATTTCATTCATAATGTCAGTACGTTCATAAAATACAATAAAGGGATTCCAAATTCCTCAGTATTACAAAACTCTGTACTTAACATGATATTTGTGTGGAATGACATATCCAGTTTCATATTTTCAACTGTTTTGATCGCACCTTTGTGCATCTATGATATCATGGACAGAATGTTAACAGCCCTTTCTTTTTATGCTTATACAAAGTAAGGAGTATTTTGCATAGTTGCATTTTTTATACCTCACTGTAAATGACTAGGGGAAGTGGGCTATATCAATAATCTGTTAAAAAAGAATATGCTCCTGCTGTATGAAGTGATACCTATATCAGTCATGTCTCTGTTTGTCCAGAATATAAAAAAAAAATGGTTTCTGTTCTCCAACTTAAGTTTGTCTCACCAAATAGACGAAAAACTTCATGACATTGACTGAAAATGGCTAAATGTGAAAATCAGATAGTTTATTGTATCTCAATGTAAAATTCCCCATAGACGTAACTGAAAGTTTGTATGCAATATTGTAGTGCAAATAAAAACTTCATATTATTGACATCTTCAGTGACCAAAATATATATTTTCAACAGTTTTTGAAGCATTTCTGTACAATAAAAGGGTAATGGCATGAATATTAGTTAATATCATCATCCCTGGTAGAATTTAGATTGAATTCACAAGCTTCTGCAATATAGAAATCTATTCTGGATGATTTTTTTTTAAATTACCCATATATTTATGCAATAAGTTTTACTCTGGTCTTTATTAAACAAAAATTAAACTACATCAATCCATAATATACAATCTTATCTTATGAACATTTTATAGAAAGACATAGAAGAATATAGTGGAAAGAAAATAAGCCAAGTGGAACCACATGTGTTCGCTGTTAGTGAGGAAGCCTTCCAGAACTTAAAGAACTCTGGTGTGAACCAGTCATGTATCATAAGTGGTGAGAGTGGAGCTGGAAAAGTAAGCTGCTTATATTTTATAATTCAACAATATATCATGTTGGGATAGTGTGTATAAAGCTTCAAATTAGTACCGTGTTGTCATTGACAAAAATAGTTTTAAAGAGATTGTCAAGCTATGCTTTACAATGAAATGGTTATTGCATGTAATCTGAATTTAAATATCAGTATATATTATCCCTTGTATATATATTCATGCGACAACTCTTTATTATATATCAAAAATATGAATCAATGCCTTGGGGTAAATATGTGAACTCAACACGAGTCAAGCGACTTAGTCAGACTTACAGATCTTGGCAAAGATACATCAAGAAATGGAATGCAACAATGATGAACACAGGACCTATATTAGATATACTGTTTGAAGGATTTTTATGCCCCACCTACGATAGTAGAGGGGCATTATGTTTTCTGGTCTGTGGCTCCGTTTGTGCGTCCGTCTGTCCCACTTCAGGTTAAAGTTTTTGGTCAAGGTAGTTTTTGATGAAGCTGAAGTCCAATCAACTTAAAACTTAGTACACATAAAATTGAGAATGGAAATGGGGAATGTGTCAAAGAGACAACAATGTTCCTTATGATATGATCTTTTCTAATTTTAAAGCCAAATTAAACTTTTGACCCCAATTTCACGGTCCACTGAACATAGAAGATGAAAGTGCGAGTTTCAGGTTAAAGTTTTTGGTCAAGGTAGTGTTTGATGAAATTGAAGTCCAATCAACTTGAAACTTAGTACACATGTTCCCTATAGTATAATCTTTCTAATTTTAATGCTAAATTACATTTTTACCCAATTTTACTGTCCATGGAACATGGAAAATGATAGTGCAAGTGGGGCATCCATGTACTTTGGACACATTCTTGTTATAAGTTAACTATGCCTTACACTGGACAAATTTGGTGAGTTTCATGTGTATACACATGTACAGCTGAATTTTAAAAGTTAATTGATATTTTAATTGGTTGCATAATGTTTGTATTGAAGTTTGCCATCAACCTTAACCTTTAAATTCAAATTAAACTTCTGTGCTAAATAAAACTTTTCACTTCAAATGGGTTGCAACAATTTGCTAAGGAAGTCATTTCTCTGATAATGTGTATTTTTTTTTAATTGATTATATCTTAATTATTTCCTTTCATAGTAATTATATTAATGTAAGGTAGTTTAACCTTCGTGAGAATTAGAGGAAATCTGAATTTAAACATTACATCCTGTATACGATTGTGGTCATGTGCATAACACTTCATAAAGATAATATGAAATGGACTAAATTCTGAAGGTTTTCATTCCACTAATTTCTTAGTAGACTTAAATTAATTAATAGAATCATATGTTTCATTTTCAATTTATTTTTACAAGTATGATTATGTCATGCTCTATCCTTAACATGATATTTTCAAAGCATGTTAGATTATTTTTTTAACTTTAGTTGATTTTTGCCTTTTGTAGTATGATATCATTTGATATGGGACACGATATTCATAATTTGTGACTAAACAAGGATGAGTGAAATTTAACATCAAAGACAAGGAAAAGTATGTCACTAAAGAGTTATTGAACTGAACGAAAGTGACATCTCCAATAAGGAAATATTTATTAAAGAAATATTTATTGACTAAATTGTTGTAATTCATTGAACCCCAAACAAATATTTATCCAGCCCGTGCATTAAGTGTAACAATATTTATATCCAGAGTAATGTAATGCATTAGAATAGTTAGACAGATGGTTATATATAAAGGATCAATACTTGTGGAGTAGTTTGTCCAGAGTTACTCATCCTTCAGGGAACCATTATCTTATCAAATATGCATGACCATTTGTTTTTATCATTATCATATTCTATAATTCCTTATGCAACTATATAATTCCTCTCAGTCTGTGATTTTATCAGTCATTAAGATTTTTTGAAGTTCTTGTTGTTTTAATGCCAAGATATAAAGATTAGGCAAAAGATGAAAAGTTAAACATTGAAAAAAAACCTGAAGTTGTTTGAGGGTCATGCATATGTTAGACATGTAAATTAAATTTATGTTTTTGCAAAAAGTGTTAAAATATTAATGTTTAGTGTCAGTTTTTCAGGTTAAGAAAATTCCCCAAACGACTCTTGCTGTCATGCTATGTTTATAATTTTTTTACAACACGAACTTGAAACTAATTATTAAACTTAAGTATGTACTTAATAAGATTATGATAAATTACTCTGTGAAAGTGAGCCATGCTATGGATAGTTTATAAGATGTATATGAACACATGTGTATTTTAGCATATGCTGTCTGCCAACATACTTAGCAATATTATTTGTTTTTTTTAACAGTTTTAATTTACTTTCAGACAGAGACCACAAAGTTTATACTACAGTATCTATGTTCTGTGACAAACCATACATCGTTCTGGGTGGAGCAGCAAATTCTGGAAGCCAATACAGTTCTTGAAGCTTTTGGTAATATTAACTTGAAAGTTGAATTTTTGAAAGATTTGGAAAGAGAGCTTGTCTATGTTGTTTTTTTATGAAATCAACCTTGTTCATGGTCATAAAAACACATTAAATTCAAACTCCAGTGTAAGTGTGATCCTTAAAACATCCTGTTTATAAAATCAGAATTGTATAAGTTGATGTAAACATTGAATGGAGATAAATAGAAATGAGAATATTATTTTTATTACTATGAGTACTGAGCAGTAAACTTTTTAATGTCGCTTGTCACCCGTCCTAATCAAGGCTTGATTATATACTCTCAGAATTTATGTCTCCATTGCTTTTTTGTTGCAATAGTTGATGAATTCAACTGGATTAGCAATACAATAAAACTGTTGAATTCCTGTGTATTAATAAATCCCTATGGAGAAGAGCAGTCTAGAGTCCTAATGACTTCTGTATATTGATAGGATTCTATAAAGCTTGTTCTTTTATCTGGATTGTGTCCTGAATGTTCTTTTGTTTAATTCATCAGTTTCTGAAATTGACTAGTATACATGTTGCGTGTTGCGTGTTGCATGTTGCGTGTTGCGTGTTGCGTGTTGCATGATGCATGTTGCTTGATCTTGGATCATTTATTTTACAGTTTTTGTAAAATTAGAAGAATTTTTAATTACAAATACTTTTGATAATTTTTGTTATCAGTCATTGTATTTTCACCGTTATGTCTATGACATACATCATGCAGTCTGCACGTTTATTTAAAGTTAAAAATACTGTTCTTGAGCTTAAGTTTGTAAACTATATCTTATCTCTAATCAGTATTTAATTGCTTACAATAACTGATCATAACTTAGTATTTTCAGAAGTTTTGAGATTACTAATTAATTGTTATCATGTAATTTTGCTGTATGAACCATTGACTGTTAATTTGATGTATGGTGCAGCTGTCATGGTTGTATTTCTACTCTAATCATCTCTCATTACAACCCATTTTACGAGTTTTTTTATTTTTATATCCTGTTCCTCAAGTTGTGTGATCTGGAACGGAATGCTACTTTTAGATTGATACATTTCAAAAAGTATCATAGCCCTGGGGCCGTGTCAACGAAGCTGTCCTAGGACTAAGACATGTCTCAGGATGGTCTTAGGACACGTCTTAGTCCTAAGCCAGGTTAACGAAAGTCTCCTAAAATAGGATATGTCCTAGATTTGGTCCTAAAGTTAGGATATACAATTACGTGTCTTAGGATAGTCCTAAAGGTTACATCGTCCTAAAACGTAATAAAAACAACAAATATAGCATTAACTCAATACTAAAAATACTAATACAATATTAAACTTTCATTAGATAAAATTAATTAAAAAAATAACAGTGTTTGATGTTTGATAAAGATTTAATTGTATTATATTAAATTATTTCGTGCTGCCTTTTTTGAAGCCTTAACAATACTATCATCATAAGCAACATATTTTATAATTCAAATATGGGAAAAAGTTTACTTCTTTTTTTACCTAATCCTGATTCGATACATGTAATGAAATCGAGTGGACCTAAGGACCAAACTAGTCGATGTACTAAAATTGCAGCACGAATATCACAAAGTTTTGTGACCATTTACTTTTGTTTTCGTATTAAATTCATTTATATCTTTTATCATATTTAATAACGTATTTATTAGTATTCCGTAAAAAAATAACTTTTATTTTGCGTTAATTGTTTTCTATATTAGAGTCAATCATCCTCCCTCTCTTTACATATAGGTTCTAAAATACAATTCAATCTTTGTCATACAAATCTCTACATATATTTTCAATTAAATAAATGTGTTAGGATGGTCCTAGGACCATCGTACGTAGGACAGTCCTAAGACAGCTTTGTTTTACATCATAAGACATGTCTCAGACACGCCCTAAGACCATCCTAAATAATGTCCTAAGACCTATCTTAGGACATATCCTAGGATACTTCCATTGACACGGCCCCTGGTTAATATAAACAATAAGTTTTAAATATTAAAATGTAAAGAAGTTGAGTATGTAAAGTGACGATTTTCCAAAAAAGGGAAAGGTGGCTGGGATTTGCCCGATAAATTTTTTAACTGTAAGTTGGAAGTTGGCAGAATCTAAATAATTCAAATATGGGGAAAAGTTTACTTCTTTTTTTACCTAATAATACATGTAATGAAATCGAGTGGACTTTGCAGCACAAATATCACAAAGTTTTGTGACCATTTACTTTTGTTTTCGTATAATTAAATTCATTTATATTTTATATCATATTTAATAACGTATTTATTAGTATTCCCTATAAACTTTAACTTTTATTTTGCATGAATTGTTTTCTATATAAGAGTCATCCTCCCTCTCTTTATATATAGGTTCTAAAATACAATTCAATCTATGTCATACAAATCTCTACATACATTCAATTAAATAAATGTGATAGGAGAGTCCAAGGACCATCGTAGTTCAGACTGTCCTAAGACAGCTTTGTTTTTCATACTAAGTAAAATTGAGAATGGAAATGGGGATGTTAGTGAATTACATAATAAAGGAGCAAAGATTGGCGTCCAGAATATGAACCAGCATACAATAATTTAAGTTATGTAAAATTGATAAATGTGTTCTGCTGAAAATGTCAAACGCCATCAGTATAAATTACCCGAAAAAGATAGTGTATATCAGGGTAGGACTGATGGCTGACTAAATAGTAGAATGGGGCTGAATATTGAAATACTACTTTTTGATAAATATTCCTAAAGTAATGAACTAGAGCAGTTCTCGCTCGGACACACACTCCATAATCTAGTATATTATAAGAGCATAAACCTGAAGCACGGGGAGGCACTCTACTGCCTCCACACGGCACTAAAGACAAACTCTGTAAAAAATAAAATTGAGAATGGAAATGGGGAATAGAGAATATCTCAGACATGTCCTAAGGCAGCAATCATTTGATTTTCGGGGGGTATGTTTTTTTTTCTGTGCAAACTTCTTTCAATTTTAGCATTACATACACATACAGTGGCAGCTGAGGTTGAAACAAACACATTTTTTTTATCAGGGTCCAAAACAAATTATTTTTTTCACCAAAACCAGGAAACAAACTTTTTTTCTCCAAAAAAAAAACATACCCCCCCCCCCCCCCGAAAATCAAATGGTTACTGCCTAAGACCATCCTAAATAATGTCCCAAGACCTATCTTAGGACATATCCTAGGATACTTTCATTGACACGGCCCCTGGATGTCTACCAAACTTTGACACAAGTTTGTTTATGATGATAAGAAAGTATCCAGAAGTAAATTTTGTTAAAATAAAATTCCTTTTTTCCCGTATTTTAGTTATAAATTGACTTAGTTTTTTTACATTCACTCTGTGTTTAAGTTTTTAGAATTTTAGTAACTTTCTTAATTAAACTATCCTGGATTTCTATCAAACTTGGATATAAGCTTGTTTATGATCATAAGATAGTATCCCGAAGTAAATTTGTAGAAAAAAAAATCCATTTTTTCGAATTTTACTTATAATTGGACTTTGTTTTTCTGCCAGGAAATATCACATTCACTCTGTGGTTAAAGTTTTTAAAATTTTAATATCTTTCTTAAACTATCCTGGATATGTACCAAACTTGGACATAGACTTGTTTATGATCAAAAGCTAGAATCAAGAAGATTTTTTTTTCAAATTTTGTACCTGTATATACGTAATTTACTTGGTTTTTCTTCTAGAAAACAATTTACTTACAGTCTGCAATTAAAGTTTTAGAAATATTTATCAGATTCAGGAACTATCCTGGATTTTTACCAAACTTGGACAGAAACTTCTTATAATCAAAAGACATGCAGTATCGAGAGGATAACTTTTATCATTGTTTTTTTCTCATTTGGTAAAAAAATAAAATTATAATTTAAACCATTTACGTGTCCTTATTTCCAGTATAAGAACAATTATAATTTGTACAAACTTACATCTTCACTCACAACATATATATGTATATTGCACATTTGGACGCAGCATTGTATCATACTTGCTCAATCCAATAAAGTATTTGATATTTCATAAATTATCTCTAATTAGCTAATTTTTTTTGTAATAATGAAAAACATAAAAAATCTAACAGGTTAATTAAAACTTACCCTTTTGTCTTCCTTTCTCTCTTCTTCTTATAAAATAAACCGTTTCACATGGGCATTCCTTAATTTTAATTGTTTTAATTGTTGTATGGGGTCACTTTAAGTGATCATTTCACCTTCAGCTTGATAAGTTGTTTATTTATTTTAGCTGAATATAAAAATCTCTATGTTGAGAGAAAATCTCTGTCATTGAAAATAATTAACAGGTCATAAACTTCTATCAAATTTTCCCATAGCATCTAATTAATACTATAGATCAGTCTCCAGAATCCAAGTTTTAGTGACTTTTGTTGATAGATTAATTATAAATTTCAGATGAATTAAAGGTTACAGATAGTTTCATGTTGGCCCTTTTTATGTTACCATGCATAATATAGTGCAGAATAAAATTGACTCCTATACATTTAGTTATAACATTAAGGCAGCAACCCTTTGATTATTGTTTTCATATTTTGGAGAAAAAAATAATTTGTTTTTGATTCTGAGAAAAAAAATTGTTTGTTTCACCCTCAGCTGCCACTATATGTAATGCTAAAATTGAAAGAAAAAAATTGTTTTCGACTTGTCGCGAACAAAATTAATTTGTCCAGAAAAAAAACTCATAGCCCCCCCCCCCCCCCGCCAGAAAATCAAAAAGTTGCTGCCTTACCTAAACATTCAACCTGTGTAAAATTAACAAATGAAAATTTAAAAGATTTAGCTATTATTTTTCAGATTCTGTTACTTCAAAATAAAAAGAAGTAAAATTTACAGTCATGCGTTAAAAACTTAAAATACACAAATTTGTTCTGATGGTAATTAATAAAACATCCTTTAAATCCTAGCCATCATTCATCTATCATGTAATGAAGGGTTATATAATCTGAGTGACGCCATTGAAACAGCAATCAAACACTACCAACAAAAAGAAAGAATTTACTTCCCTAATGTACAAAAAAATAATCATTTTAATTTGTCCTTTAAGTCAACATTCAACCCGCAACCCGCAACCCGCAACATGCAACACGCAACATGCAAAATAGCAGTACCCTAAAAATAAGTGATAAAATTATGCAATAGCACAAAACAATTTTAGCTCACCTTGGTCATATTGCATGTGAGTTTGTTATGTTTTGTAAACAGTTTTCCTTTCGTTGCTGAAACCGTATAAAAGATTTCATCCATAATCAAGGCTGAATAATGCTTTGGACACCAATATGAAAAAGTATAATAGACAACCAACATCCCCCTCTGTTGCTATGAAAAGAACTGAGTGTAAAATCAACAAAATATTTTTATCAATTTATTTTTGAATATGATTGGCCTTTCCATCAAACATCATGCATAATCCAAAAGTATTTGAATTTTAGACTCCTCTATGCAACTGTTCCTACAAATTTAGATTGTACCCATCACTGGTAATATCAAGGTTGAGCTTCAATTTATATTCACATTGATTGAAGGATTGTTGGCATTTAACGCCACTTCCTGTGCTACTAGCTATATCACAATGTTCAGTGTTTATTAGTGGTTGAAGCAGAAGTACCCAGGGAGAACCACCCACCTTGGGTAGGTAAACTTGAAATCCTATTTAATTAAGATTGAAGCTTGACACCCTTCCCTGAGCAGATTTAGAACCCACAACCTTGTGTTGACATGCTAGTCATTGCTGAAGACAGACTACTAACACCACTCAGGTACCAAGTCCTACACAGTTTGGGTGACTTCTTTTTAGATTGACATCAGATAGCATAGATCTATGACCTTATTATAAAAAAGTGTGTTTATTCTGTTCACACAAAAAGTTTGCTCAAATTTTATAGAAGACTAGACATTCTGTAGTACTTTTTAAGATTTTTTTATAGTGCTAATAAGTGATTTTGACCTTTAAAATTTGTATTGAATAGAATTCAACTTATTCTCATGGGAAATCATTAAAACAACTTTGATGAGAATTCAATGCAAGAGGCTGACTCTGTCACCTATAAGTTTTGGTATTTATGCTATCCGCTGCTCTTAACCTTTGATTTTTTTACCTTGCATTTAAATAGAGAAAGAAAATAACCACACTCAAACACAAGAAATAATAATAATGGGGAAATGATCTGAAATGGATCAATCATTTATAATTCTGTGGAGATTTTCAAGTTTTGGTGGGACTGCACTTTGGTACTAACTTAGATAACAATATTTTTAATAGTTTTTAGTTGTTCATTACCAGAAAGGACCTCCTGAGTAAACTTGGATACCATATTCCAATAAAGATCCTTACCCCTGAAGTGTGACACTCTTTAATAATGACAAGCAATGATAATGGGCATGGCTTTTCATGTAAATTGTAAGGTTTTATGGTGTTGCAAATAGACAGATTTGTGTATTGACATATATATACACATTAATAGATGTCACATAAGAAGTTAGACCCAGTTAACACATGCCACTGTTTGGGTTTGGTTCAATACAAATAATAAAAAGACATTATTTTTTAGCTAATACTTCAGGAAGGAAACAAAAAAGCTACTTATACTTACATATTGACTCATTTCACAAGTGCATTTATATATAAAGTACTAACTTTTACACTGAATACAGCAGTCATCTAAAAAAAATGACATTTGGTTTATGCAATTGGCAGTTTCAGAATCTAAAGGACTATGGGTAATTTCATTGTTCGTACCCCAAAATAAAGATAACCTCACATCATTGGTTGAATTTCCATTGTTTAGAAAGCTTTTAACCCAGAATGCATTAGATTCTGAAATGGTGTATTAAAGCTTTATGAACTACTCAATTTACATATAATTTTGATATTTTATGTATATTTGCTGTGTTTATATGATGTTGAAAGTCAATATATAAAACTACCTAAAAAGGGTTTTATTGTAAAAAAAAAAAAAGGTTGTAATAATAGGGAGAGATTATCCACTAAGCACTTCCAAGAGACAAAATGAATAAAGGGGGTGTTGTGGGCTATTAAGGTTGTGGGTATAATCAGTGAGACAGCAACTGATCAACAGAATAAGACACTATATTAAAAGATTGATTGAACATTTTATGCTTAACCTTTTGTTTGAAATTAAATACAAGTTTACATGTTACACACTGTTTCATAGTTTAAAGTAGATATCAGTTAGTTGTAACACAATATTCTACTTAAGTTTACATAATAACAATTTCCGCCACAACATCCTCAGACTGTTTAACCTCTTTTAAGTCTACTTTTACTTATCTCTCAATTTGTATATTTTTCTTCCTTTCTTGCAAGTAATTTACTGTAGATCAGTTTTGTTTATTGGGTTCTAATTTTCATTGTTTTCATTGCCAAAGGGTTAAGTTTAATGTTAACCAAAATACAAGGTTGTAGTATATGGTCTCTTTTAATTGCAAACATAGTTAATTATTTCATTCCTTTAGATTTATGTAAATTCTTTTCAAAGATGATTTTTTTTTAAATTGACACTTAAGTGAACAATTGTCAGTTTTATTGTCACTTTGCTGTCATAAAAATATATATATATATATGGAAATTTACATATATATTAGACCACAAAAAATAGTTTCTTTTGAAAATTGAAAAAAAGACATCTTGTAATGGCAACATATCTAAATTAATCTATTTTGGTATTTTTTGCAATCTGGCATTATGATTAAACAAGAGAAGTATGAACCTAAAAAGTAAATTGCAGGGGAAAATTAAAAAAATATATACTGAAACTCTGAGTTATGTCTTGTGAACATCTTACTGATTTTATTGAATTCACTGTGCCAATAAAGTGAAGTTAATCATCATTAGGTTTATAGCCCTATAAATGGTGATCCTTTGAAAAAGCTTTTGATTGTTTTGTAAAATTAAATGATTCCAAATTAGTGAATTGAAAATAGGAAAGAAAATTATGCATCACAGTTTAGTAGGGAAAAAAGGACATCAGTCAGCAAGAGGCCAACAAATGGTCCTCATTGATTGAAAAAAAATCATACTTATGTTGTTTCTAAATGATCCAGTCCAGATAAGCTGTCTGTGATTTCAAATGAGATAACCATACAGTCATAAAAATCAAATTCTGAATATAGATTATTTAAAAAACACCCAAGAGATGTAATGGCAACAACTGGAGAAGGTTTCCATGTTTTGAAAGGTACTCTAATATCAGCAAGGTGAAAAGTTTGGGGAGTACTCCATCCTTTACTATAATTTATACAGATAGAAATTCAAACAAATATATTTATTACTCAACATTTGTCTTTATCTTCTATTCTTTAGATTTTGATTATTTTTTGAAAGGCTAGTTAAAGAATTATAACTTATCACAGTGAAGACCGGTGTTGGTTGGGAGTATAAACACCAGTAAAGTTGACATTATTAAAAATTGATGTTTATATTGTCTGACCGGATGTTACACTTGTAGGATTGAAGAAGGAAGTTTCTCTCCCCGGAAATACTAACAAGTTCACACTTTAATACATTTACTCATTAACTGCAGAACAACCTCTCTCTAACAGATTTTCATTGTTAGCAATTGATCATGGTTCATTACCATTTGAAATCTTGTTTGAAGAACAGGGTGCAATAACTTTTTACTGATATTTGAACTTGTCAAGTCCCAAAGTGACTTGTGGTGTAAGGTGGTGTTGTGAAAATGGGTGGGTTTTGGATGTGCAGGGAAAAGTGGGTACTTTAATAGGTGTAATCAACTACTCCTTTTGGTTTTATTACAGATCCCTGAAACTTCACTTTAAATAGAAAGATTGCAAAAATGTTGGAAGTTGTTGAATTGTTTGAGGAATTTTTACATTTCATATTTCATAAATTTAAATGTCAGTATAGAACATTCACCATTGTTTTTTAATATAAAAAAAAACATACTATGCAATATGGCCATGTGTCTTTTATTTTTTTTTTACATAGTTTTGGACATTCAAATTCTTAATGATATGGCATGAGGGTACAAACTAAATAATTTACCACTTGTTTGTCTTTATTTACTACAACTTTAAGCAAATATCTAGGTGGTACTTGCATGTATACATTAAATATTTTCAATAACAAATGTGTGTGAAAATATGCAAATTTGTTCTTTCTTGTAAAAAAAAGTTGGAAATTTGCTATCTCTAGACTAGTGTGTCAAAAACAAACCAAAATAGGCTTACATCTAAAGTGCACCATACCTTTACTGAAAAAAAAGTTAACACTCAACACCAATATATATGATTAAGAAGAACTTATGATTCCATGAAGTTTATTAAATCATATGATTTCCTTTTTCCTATGATATCATTGTTGTACAGGAAAGTATTATGTGATTTTTATTGAAAATAGAGCATCCTGTATATATTTATATGCATCAGGATATTATTAATTAGATCAAGTTCACAAACTAGGAACTTAGTTTTACAAGAGCCAAAAACTCACCATCTATAAGGATAGGAAATTTATATTGGTATAAAAGAGATATTTCTGGTAAAAAAAGATAATCTAAGTCTTTCTGAAGGCTTGTGAAAGTTCAGCTTAACATCCGTTTACATGCTATTTGTAAACAGTATTATTTGAAAGACATTTGTGTATGATATGTAATGATATAAGTATATGTCCTTATTGGTTTAAAAATAATCCACTAAAAGATCACCAGTGGTCTTGCAATCATACAATGATGCTGGTTAACAACTCAAATGGATAAATTGGTCATCTTTAAAGTATGAGATGGTTTTGAAAAGATTTGATATAACCACTCAAAGAAAAAAATAGTTATACTTGAATTTTGTTTGTCTCAATATACATGTAACTCATCCAATTAATAGACTTTGATAAACATATCTTTAGATTGATAAAATCTTTGTTCCATTCCTAAAAAAATATTGGTGATGCATATCCTTGGTTTCATTAATGCTGGTAATTATCCAAATTTAAGGCCTTGGTAGATACAATATTTGGTGTAAAAAAGCTTGAATATATCTAATTAAAGATCCTTGGAAACAAGAGTATGGTGGAAAAATCTGTGTACATGTATACACGATAACACCCAATTAACATATTCAAAGGACCTTTATAATTTTAGGATTAACAAATCTTATTATCAACCAAAGCAAATGATTTTGGTAAATTTGTTCTCAGATCAATAAATGCTTTTTCTCAAGCCAATTACAAGTCCTTGATATAAATTTCTTTGGGTTGATGAATCCTTTGGTCTATACACCCTATCAGATGTCCTCAGAAGAATTACCTTTGGGTTAATATATTGTACACACCCAATCAGATGTCGTAGGTAAATAATGAAAGAAGTCCATAGTTGACATATCCTTTGGTAAAAATCCTATACACCCAATGAGATGTCCTACTCCTAGGTAAATGCTGAAAGAAATCCTTGGTAGATATATTGCATAGACTTGTCTGTTGTTACACAGTGTATGATGACCTCTACATGGCTTTTGGATAATTTTGTTGTTGGTTTGATGTCTCATTGATGTATATCTAGCACCTTTTTATGCCCCACCTATGATAGTAGAAGGGCATTGTGTTTTCTGGTTTGCGTCCGTCTGTTCGTCCATCTGTCTGGCTTCAGGTTGAAGTTTTTGGTCACCATAGTTTTTGATGAAGTTGAAGTACAATCAACTTTAAACTTAGTACACATGTTCCCTATGATATGACCTTTCTAATTATAATGCTGAATAAGATCATTTTACCTCAATTTCACGGTCCACTGAACAAAGAAAATGGTAGTGAGAGTTTTTAGTCAAGTTTGTTTTTGATAAAGTTGAAATTCAAATCAACTTGAAACTTAAAACACATGTTCCCTATGGTATGATCTTTCTCATTTTAGTTCTAAATTAGATGTTTTACCCCAATTTCACGGTCCACTGAACATGGAAAATGATCCATGTACTTTGGACATATTCTTGTTTTGTATACATTTCAAAATTACAAATAAAGTTGATCAGATACTGTAGGTTAACTCCTGTTTTTCTGATGTTTGGTTAACTACTATACCATGTATACTAGAGTAAGCAATTGAATGAACAACAGCAGCAAGGACCATGTTTTGAGGCTAGTAGACATTTATTAATTTTTTATCTTTATAGGTAATGCCAAAACAGTAAGAAATGACAACTCAAGTCGTTTTGGAAAATTTATGCAAGTGTGTTTTGACGATTCTCAACAAATTAAAGGATGTATTGTACAAGACTACTTACTGGAACAGTCCAGGATTACATTCCAATCTAAAAATGAACGTAACTACCATGTCTTTTATCAGTTTATTGCTGGTGCTGATGCTAGTGCTGAATTCAGGGAACAGTTTTTTGTTCAGCCAATAAATACTTATTATTATTTAAGTCAGAGTGGATGTACAACCTTAAATGGTGTTAATGATACAAAAATGTTTGATAGACTACGTTTAGCTATGAATGTGTTAAAAATTCCAGATCAGATGGTGGATGGAATATTTTCTGTGATTTCCGCAATATTGCATTTAGGTAATTTAACGTTTGAAGATGTAGAAGGAGAAAAAAGTGATTTGACATCTAAGGATAAGGAGATATTAGACATGATTTGTATGTTATTAGGATTTGAAGCAGAACCGCTAATAGATTCTCTTTTATATAGACAAATTCAGGTTCGGGGAACAGTCACAAGCATTCCGTTTAAAGTGCAAGAGGTATGTATTTAAACTACTGGATAGTACTTAAAACTAACTTATTTGGTGTACAAAATACTGGAATGATGTGAATGTTTGTTAGACAAGGCTTTTGTAAGCTTAACCTTAAATTGACAATACCTTAGTCAGTGTTCTGTTTTTGAGATTTGGTCAGTTTCTCAGATATTGCTGTTAATAGTTCAGCCCTATTAGATGCAAATGAATGTCTGTTCAGAATTCAGTTTGCAGGATTCACTAGTCATGGCTAAGTTTTCTTGTTAAGGTCACTTTCTATGATTTTGTAGGAAATAGGTCATGACCAGTGCCACATGAGTCTTGAATTTGCGATGATATGAGAGGTTTTGCACTGAGAAAAATGTCCCAGTGACTTTGACGAAGAACAGCAATAACAGTACTATTCTTTTGATTTTTATTATTTATTTATGTGAGCCTTGGGATTGTATCCAGAAAGAGTTCTTTTCTATGATTCCAACAAGAGTACATAATGATTTAAAGGTGTACATGTCTTTCTGACAGGATTCATCTGACATTTACATCATTTTCATGTAGATTCACTAGTAGACACTAAGATTTTATGATTAGGGTTCCAGGTAATATTTCCAATATATATATGGTGTATTAAATGAGGGTGTACATGTCTGTCTGACAGAGATTGTCTAACCTTGACCTCATTTATGTCAGGTTTTCAGTAATCTCAGAAGCCAATTGAACTAAGTAGTTCATCTGCACTAAGGTTGTGATTTCAAACCCCACATGTGAAAAAGAAAGAATGTAAGGGTTATATATAAAAAAGATGTGGACTGGTATGGTTGCCAATGAGAAAAGTCTCAACAAGATGACACACCAATAGTTTATCTAGCAGCATACGTCATTTTCAGTGATCTTTGATAATGAGCTTAGCCTTACTCTTGTTGAATTTTGAATTTCTTAATTACTTCATCTAAAAATTAAAGTAGACTGTATAGCTAGTTACAACAAGGAGGATTCAGGCTGTTCAGCATTCATTTTAATTTTCTCCCTCAACAAAGCCTATAGACTTATCATTCTAATTATCATGATTATTGTAAATGAATCACTTCATAAAAGCTAAATTTATAAAAATTGAGAATGGAAATGGGGAATATGTCAAAGAGACAACAACCCAACCAAAGAGCAGACAACAGCCAAAGGCCACCAATGGGTGTTCAAGGCAGAAAGAAACATGCACCCGAGGTGGCCCCCATTTGGCCCTAAATATAATTGTGTACTAGTTCAATGAAAATGGATGTCACACAAAACTTCAAAACATATAAATGAAGTGATACGTTTCTATGAATCTCACAGAAACAACATAATAGTATGGGTATTGAATCCCATACTGTAAAAAAACTTGTTATTCATTGTTAAATAATGTCTTATTTTCATTTTAGGCGAGTGAAAATCGTCATGCAATGGCCAAAGCCTTATACTCGAGATCATTTGCCTGGCTTGTAGATGCTATCAATAAATGTACAAATCCAGGGCAACATGAATCAAGATTTTTAGGTGTTTTGGACATATTTGGATTTGAGAACTTTGAGGTATATTTCTTTTTTACAGTTTATAGAAATTAGTAATACATTTTTGTAGATATAAACATTTCATAGATATCAGAAAATGTGGTATGAGTGCCAATGAGACAACTCTCCATCCAAGTCACAATTTGTAAAAGGAAAACCATTATAGGTCAAGTAAAGTCTTCAACATAGCGCATTGGCTCACACTGAACAGCAAGCTATAAAGCCCCCCCCCCCAAACAAATTCATGTACCCTATAGGTTATTATTTAATCTTTTCTTTTGTCATGTTTGTAGGTAAAATTTCCTTGCTATTGAGTATCCAAAATTTGTGTCAAATTCTACTTTCTACAAAAGGGGTTAAAAAACATGTTGAATTATTCATTTTTAAAAAGGACAGGTATTGTTCCCTTAGACCCTAGCATGACAAGATACTGATCATAAGGCATTACACTAGGAGTAGTCTTCAAACTTTTTAAGTACAGAATGAATAGTATCTGGTACATTAAAATTGTAGTACAGTTACGCATAATTTGTTGTGAACACATCAATCAGAGGTTATTAATTAGGTCATAAATTGTCAAGTATATGACATCTTTATTTTAAGGTTACACATTTCAAGTATGTTGTGTAGCATAAAAGGAAAGTGTCCTTAAAAATACTTAGTGATAATTTGCTTACATAGCTGGATTTGCAGTTGTGAGCTTCTGGCTTGACTTTATTCTTTCAAAAAAATATAACTAAAAAACCATAAGGTAAATTGGACCAAAAACTTGGCCATTTTCACTCATTTGTATGTCTCTTGCTACAAAAAAAAATCATCATATTTTTAATGAAATAATTGTTTTTGGAAATCTGATTCATCTATGTTAATTATTTCATCTATCCCAAAATATAATCATAACTTTTTTTTCATGTGATAATTATGAATAATATGACACTTCATTATCCCATATCATCTCGGGAAATCTTACTTTCATTGAACAAAACTTATTTCTGATGAGAATTAAAAGGTTAACAGTCATACATTTTAGAGTTTTTTAACCAGTTCAATTCTTAAAGGGGCACTAGCTGTCAAATTTCTGTTCACCAATTTTTATCAAATTCTCATATTTGATTTATAACAATGTAAAACATTTATCCAAATTATTAAAAGTCTGAAATAAACAATTGACAGGGCAGGGCATGAAAATACATAGTTTCTTTCATGTGTATTTTAGTCTAGACGCCAACTTATTAACTATCCAGTCATCTGATGACCATATAAGCGATGTAAAAATAAATAGATGAGGCAAACTCATGCTGTTGGATTTTTCTTGGTCTATTTAATATGATATTATTGATGAAAAATAAATGTTTATCAATGCTGTTACCTGTATAAGAAAGATTTTTTGTTAACCGAACTAGTCAATCAAATGATTTACCTTTTTTCCACTTTCAATGTTGACATTCTTTTTCTTTAAATAACTTTACACATACAATTCATGTGTTATCCATCTGAAGCTATTGGGTTAAATTGAAGTTCACATTAATACTTGAAATATTGACTTGCAAGTAAATAATTCATAATCAATGTTGTTTAGCTTATTTTGACAAAATAGAACTGTACTGGCTGCTAAAAGTGAATTATTATTGCATTATTTGTATTTTATAAATTAAATGATTGAGCAAAATTAAATAATATTTTATTTTTTAAATATTTCGTAGCTAGTGTTCCTTTAATTTTAAATGCGAAAAAATATGTCCAGAAGTTGGACAGAAAAATGTTTATTTAGTTCATAGTGTGTTGGTTCATAAGATCTTTCCATGTCTGGAATTGGACAATATAGTTGTTATTTTTTGTTGAACACTCTTAGGGAAAAAAACATCGATGAAAACCATGAAAATTTAAACCCTGCAAATAAAAGTATATTCTCAGTGAGTATAAGATACACCTGGAGGGTGTAAGCCCAAACATGCCAAAGGTGACACTTATCTACATCCAAGATATTATTGTCAATGCAGAATGATACTTTATTATAATTTATGAGGGGGGTCTTTCAGCTTTTTGACCATTTGTTATATAAAAACATGATATATGTAGGGTTTCCAATTTCGTTTCAGCAATATTTTGGCATCTATCTTTGCTTTGAAAATTAAATGTAAACAAGATTTGAATGATTGTCTGAAGAGCTTTCCAGGCTCCTTCATTGATGGATTGATTGATGTTTTCTTTAAACCACATCAGTGCAAAATGGCTGGAAAAGTAAAGTCCCCGATATACTGAACTCCGAGGAAAATTCAAAACGGAAAGTCCCTAATCAAATGGCAAAATCAGATGACAAAACACATAAAATGAACGGACAACAACTGTCATATTCCTGACTTGGTACAGGCATTTTCAAATGTAGAAAAATGGTAGATTGAACCTGGTTTTGTAGTGTTAAACATCTTCACTTGTATGACAGTCGCATTAAACTCAATTATAATTAGTACTTGAAGTCAAACCTTTTGTCAAGTCACTCTATTAATAAAAATAACTTTTTAATTATTATAGATTATTTTCTAAGGGCATGGATTATTATTTCAAATATGTCAATGTTTCTTAACTTTGTGACACAGGTTTCCGCCTATATCTTTCCTTTGGATTTTGTTTAAATATTATCAGAGGATGCAGTAACAGGAAAGAACAGATAGAGATTCATTTAGAACTCTCATGTACTTAACTTAGAACAAGAATCACAGCATGACACCAATACAATGTTCTAGTCTGATAAGTTAAAATTTATATCAGTTTTATCAGATGATTGATAAACCAGCAAGGAAACATTTTTATCCATGATATGTATCTGAACAAAATATTTATTCACAGCAAGAAATTCAGCAGTGGTTAGGGGGTATTCACTGTTTAATTGTTTATATTTAATTACTTTAATACTTTATTTATTAAAATATTTACTAATTGCAAAAATTATGTCAGCAGATCTTCTTTGGAAAATGTGTTTTAGTTATCACTCATCAGAAGTAATCTTGAAAATGAAAAGAATTTGCACCAGAGTTTTCCTATCAGATATTTAGCTCATACTTTATCCCTAAAGTATGTTTCTGTCTTTAATTAGTTGACTTTAGTTTACAGGTATCATATATCTTACCTGTATAATTAAAGTAACTGACAGATAACATGTGAAATATAAAAAATAAAAATTCGTTAAAACAATGTTTAAGTTTTAGTAAGTTGTAAGTTTACCAATGTTGACGTAAATCATATCTAGAGGGGATGAATAGAGCCATGGGACATTTTTGTTATTTTCTATTTTTCTTTAATTTTCTGTATTTTTTTTTGTAAGAAACAAAGGTAATTAGACATTAGCATGTAAATAATGCATGTAATTCATCTGTGGTCTGATAAACATATGAAAGAATAATTAACTTGAGATTTCTACGGGGGTCTCATTGGGGGGTTCCGATCCCGGATCCCGCTTACTGGTTTGTCAGATTCCTGTATCCCGCTTACACTATGTACGTAAGCAATTCTCATTTTTAAGTCATTTCCCGGGTCCTGCAAGATCTCATTTCCCATTTATTTTCACGCAACAATAGTTTGACTATCACGTGTCACGCTTACAAAAAATCGACAATCCCGCGTCACGCTTAGAACCCAATGAGACCCACTTCTATATGACTTTCAATAGCAGTTGTTACTTGTTAGTAATTTTATTTGCAAATTACAGCTATATGGGTCATGTTTAAAACACAAAATATAACACAATATATTATCAGTCAAGAATTGTAAGTTTAACCATTACGGTAACCAAAAACAAAGTAATATTAAGTAAGTTATAATGGACATGGACCTCATTTTCAAATCTCTACTAAAGATTGCTTTTAAAAGGCACCAACTGCTGTCAAAAGTTCAGATCCAGGATTTTAGAGCTATTTTTGTTGACAAATGTAAAACCAGGTTTTATAAAGTAACTGATGTCTTAAAGTTGATTGATTCATTGGTGTTAGATGCCACTTTCAGCACTTTACATATAGTGTGCTATTTCTTGACAATCAGTTTTTATTTGGGAAATATATTTAGAACCAAACTATACTGACTATGATTGAATTTTACAGTACCGTATTTATAATGAATATTTCATGACAAAATTTATCTTCTAAAGACAAAGATTATCAGTGTTTTCATATCGCTCTAAACCTGGTTTATACACCTGTCAAATGTACAGTTTGACAAAAAATTCCAAATATGTCAAGTGTTCTTATACATTATAGTACTACAATGTATGTATCACTTTACAAATTTTAAATTATCATAGAATGTTTTTAATGTCTAATTTGCATGTATATTGTCATATTATTCTCATTAAAGGTTATTGAGATTTTATTAAAAACATCAGTCCAAAACTAAACCTTATTTTACCAAGAACTTATTATCACCTCTATTTTAGATAACAGTTAAACAGTAACACATTGTGTTTGGTTTTTTAATAAACATTTTTCATAAATATTAGTTGTATATTTAATATTAATTTAATTTATAGGTTATTGATATGGTGATTAGCAACAAGAGTAAAGTTCTGGCTAATACCTTAGCATATTTATATAGCAGTAATTAAGCAGGTGTACCTTTTATCTCATTACAGATAAACAGTTTTGAACAGCTCTGTATCAACTATACAAACGAGAAGTTGCACAGATTCTTCAATCACTATGTGTTTGCTATAGAACAGGAAATAGTAAGTGAAGAGATAAGGTGTAACTTTCATCTCCTGATAAATGTAAAATACATGTATGTACTGTCAAATAAAAACCACAGGTTGTACAGGGCTGTGGTTTTATGATGTAAATAAATATACCCAAATATACTTTTAAGCCATAGCAGACAAAATTTGTTATCAATAACAATAAAACAATATCTTAGGTGATTTTTTTGGCACACCTGTATTGAAAAAAAGGTGTTTCCTCTTTAAATAATATTAGTTTAGAAATGCACATTTTTTTGGTTGATTTCTTCTATTACTAACAAACTAGAGTATCAAGTAAGAAAAGTAAAAAATTACAAGAATTATTCATGACAAAATATTGATTTTTAGCTTCCTATAAATGTTTAAATGAAAGGTTGAAAAGTTCAAAATCTTAAGCACAGTAGAGTTATTCCTCTTTGAATCATATACTGTAAAACTTGAGCTTCTTTGTTCATTATAACAAAAATTCCTCTCTAATCCTCTCACCATAACTTTCTGTATTATTTGAATACAGACTCAGCTTATTGGGTATAATGCGGGTGGTAAAATTGGCTATATTTTTTTCTATCAAATTTGCAGAATGAAACTTAATCTTTGTAGTTAATAAAACAGTGAACAAAATGGTGAGGGGATTGTTTAAAAAGAGTTTCCTTTTAATGGATTTTACAGCCTTGAAATGAGATTGAATTCGTTAAAATTGTAAATTGTTTAGCTTAAAACAGTCACTTCCTTATGACATGTACTTTCATTTTCTGAAAAAAAAACAATAATTGTTTTGTATCTGGTGAATTAGCAGAAAGCATGACCATATAAGCCTTAAAATATAACCTTCTCCTTTGTATAACTGTTTGACTCAAGACACTTTTCAATAATCACATTCATGATGTCCTCAAATGTTTTAATTTTAGAAAATTTTGTGCAAATAATGTTAAAAAAAATCCCATTTGCCTCCCATTACAAGGAAAAATGGACTTCCCAATATATTATGTTTTAAAGTAATTAATAATAAAATAAATATGAAGTATTCTGAAAACAAAGTCAAGTAAGGGAAAGCAGGTTAATGTTTACAAATAAAAAAGAATACTTGTATCAGTTGTAAAGTAATCGGTTTCCCATACATACATGTTTGCATCCGTCCCTTACAAATTATGTTAGGTCTCTAATTTTCAAACCCCTTAAAGTATAGGACTGAAACTTGGCATTTTTATTCTCAACTACTACTAGGAAAAAGGCTGTACAGTGATAGTCATTGTTAAACATTAGTTTAACTTTAAGTCACCCTTGTGCATACATGTAATTTACAAAAAAACAGTTCCACTCTCCAACTTTCAAACCCTTTTAGTTGGGAAATGAAACTTTGCATGATTATTCACCACTTCTTAAAGGTGTGTGGTAAAATGAAGAAATTTATATAATTAAATCCATGGTCAAAAACCTAATTCAGCTGAGCCAACCCTGTGCATTTGTACAAAAATTGTTTCCTTTGAAATCCCTTGAGGTTTGGTGATGAACTAGTGGTGCATCAGAAAATTCTTCTGTCCATGAGTCTTAGCTATAAATTTGAGAATGGAAATGAGGAATGTGTCAAAGAGACAACAACCCGACCAAATAAAAAACAACAGCAGAAGGTCACCAACAGGTCTTCAATGTAGCGAGATTTTCTTGCACCCGGAGGCGTCCTTCAGCTGGACCTAAAACTAAAACTAAAATTAAAATAATACAAGACTAACAAATTAAAATAATACAAGACTAACAAATTAAAATAATACAAGACTAACAAATTAAAATAATACAAGACTAACAAATTAAAATAATACAAGACTAACAAAGGCCAGAGGCTCCTGACTTGGGACAGGCGCAGAAATGCGGCAGGGTTAAACATGTTTGTGAGATCTCAACCCTCCCCCTATACCTCTAACCAATGTAGAAAAGTAAACGCTTAACAATACGCACATTAAAATTCAGTTCAAGAGAAGTCCTAGTCTGATGTCAGAAGATGTAACCAAAGAAAATAAAAAAAATGACAATAATACATAAATAACAACAGACTACTAGCAGTTAACTGACATGCCAGCTCCAGACTTCAATTAAACTGACTGAAAGATTATGATTTCATCATATGAACATCAGGCACAATCCTTCCCGTTAGGGGTTTAGTATCATACCATCATAACATATATGAGAAGAACATAACCCGTGTCATGCCAACAACTGTTTTTAGAATAAATGTGTTTAGTTCCGATGCATGGACCTTATCAGTGAATCAATATTAACGCCAAAATATGCAATCTTTAATGACTTGACAACAGTATCGTAATTATATCCCTTCTTAATAAGTCTATTCAAAGGTTTTGTAAGTTTCTGAGGTGAATACTGACACCTTTGTGCTTTATAAAGAATATTTCCATAAAAAATTGGATGTGAAATACCTGAACGTATTAGAAGTCAGCATGTTGAGCTATATTTACGAATGATGTCTTTATACCGATGATAAAATTTAGTAAATGTTTTGACTAGTTTGTGATATCGAAAATCCAATGTATAAAACCTTATGTTTATATTGAATAACAATTCTGAGAAAAATGTTCTATCCTCTGTCATTGTATGTTAACTTTTGTTATCATTGTAAGTGAACTTTTGCAAACAAAGACCTCCCTCAAAACTACCGTACAGATTATAACCAAACTTGGCCACAATCAACCTCTGTGTCTCTTGTTTATGTGTTTGAAGATCCTGTCTGCTAACCACTATGACTGTTATGTATACTTAAAATAGTGTCATACCATGCAAGTAAATCTTCCTACTGTCTTTTTTACCAAACTTGTTGCCAAATTCTTATCATTTTTTGTCCTTAATTAATATTTGACAAATTTTGTTTTTTTGCACAAACCATATATATAAGTAAGAGTAAAATTGTACATAGCAAAAAGGATCAACAAAATAAGATCTACAAATAAGTGAAATAGCTGAAATAGAAGTTATTGTCTTTGAACTATGATTTAAACCAATTGTTGTGTTTTCTTGTTGAAAACTTACAAATCAACAAACAAAAGATTTTATTCATGAATTGTATTCTAGTCTGCAATGTTGGAGGATGGCCATTGCTACAGATTTACATAGATCCAGGTGAGCGACATAAGCATTTTAGAACTTCTATTTATAGCTTTCTTTTTATTTACTTAAAGGTTTACTATTTCCTTTTCAGTATAAAGAAGAAGAAATAGAATTTGCACACATCACATTCACTGATAATTCACCATGTCTAGAGCTCATTGAAAAGGTTGGTTTTATTGTATGCAAATTAGCATTCTTACAGAATAAATTGATTTATAAATAGTTATCAAAGGTACCAGGATTATAATTTAGTACGCCAGACGTGCGTTCGTCTAAATAAGACTCAATGTCTTATAAAATGTAGACATTTCTAAATTAAAATAAACTGTTTAAGCCTTATTCCAATTATGTAAGGACCAAATACACATCACTCCTGTTATACATTGTACCAAGATATTTTTGAAATGGACAAAAGAATATACTGAAATTAAGAAAACCTAATTAGGCATAAAAATAGACCCAACATTAAATCAAAGCATATTTTTTTAATGCCCCAGGGCATTATGTTTTTTTTGTCCAGTGCATCTGTTTGTTTGTTTGTCCATCCATTCATCTGTCAGGCTTCCGGTTCCAGTTTTTTGGTTCAACTGTTGGTCAAGGTAGTTTTCGATGAAGTTGAAGTCCAATCAACTCAAAACTAAGTACACATGGTCCCTTTAATATTACATACCTGCCAACTGTCACTGTTTGTGGGGGATTTTCCCCATGGAGGCATCCAAATGGAAATTTTGAAAGAGCAATTTTGTCCACAATTTTAAACAGCAATTAATTTTACAATGGCTATGGGCTTGTAAAAGTATGAAGAAACCAAAACAATATCAAAATATATTTGAAGGCCCCCTTGAAGGTTTTAAAAAGTTGGCAGGTAAGATTTTTATGTATGCATCATATATAACAAATTAAAAGGTATAATTTTTTTTTTACAGTCTCCAAGATGTATCTTAAAAAGTGTAGATGAAGAATGTAGATTTCCTCAGGTAAGAACAAATATTTGGGGTTTTAATACATTAGATGTAAACTGCAATTTGTTGAATGTCTTTTGCCCATCTACATACATATTAGTTTTGTCTTTTTCAGTCAAGAGAAAATATTCCATTTGCCTCCTGTTACACGGGAAAATGGACCGATATATTATGTTTTAAAGCAATTGATAATAATAAAAATATGAATTATTCTGAAGACAAAGTCAACTTAGGGAAAGCGGCTTACCAGGTTAATGTTAACAAAAAAAGAATACTTTTATCAGTTGTAAAGTTATCAATTTCCCATACATATATGTTTGCATCTGTCCCTAACAAATTATGTCTTTTTCAGTTAAGAAAAATATTCAAAGTAAAATATTGATAATTTATTCTAAAGTTTGACTTTGACAAAGAACAAGATTTCATTTATGTTAATTTGCTCCCTACATAATTAAAGAAACATATGCAAGTTATCCCCATCATATATTTATGGGAATTTAAAATACTTAATCATAATATGTATGAAAATCTTAGAAAAGTAACAAATATATGAACATCTAAATCTTAACTGGCCATAATGAGAGCAATTTGGACTCCACAGAAACCCCATGATTTGTTTAAAGAGATTGATGAAAAGACAGGGTTGAAAATCTCCTGTCTTTTGCATAAGTAAAATACTGTTTGTCATTAAAACCCAGAGATGTGTAAAACTGCAGACCTTTAAAAATGAATAAAAGCAATACCTTGCACTAGAATAAAACCAATACCTTGCACTAGAAAAAATAGTAAAAACAATACCTTGCACTACAAAAATGAGTAAAACCAATACCTTGCACTAAGCTGTTACATGCATTATTGTTATTAAGGATGTACTTAGGTGCAGTTAAATGAAAATCAATAAATTAAGAAGTTAAAATTTATACTATAAGCTGGTAGAGCATCAATTAAGGATAAAAATAAGCTAAAAATATTGATAGGTCATGGACCTCCTTTTCGAAATATTTGAGATTTAGAATATGGCGGGAAAAGACTGACTCGGTCTTTTACCTTATATTTGCATTGGTGTTATTGGGTCTCTAAACAAAAGAAAGAAAATTAGGAATCTTCTAAAATTTTGCTAAATGAGCTTTCATAAGGTATTTAATCTTATATGAAAAAATAAATGGGTGTTATGGGGCAAAATATTTTACATTGTGTTGTATGGAAAAACACCAAGGAGTCCGAACATTTGACACACATTTCCAAACCTCACCTAAGTACATCCTTAAGCAAAATTTTAAACCATCTAAAAAGAAAACCAACAGCCTAGTATATTCTTTGACAATTATTACAGAGAGTGACCAACAACAACCACTGGATTGATGGCTCTTTCTTGAGACAGGCATTAAAAAATGTGACTTGATTAAACATGTTTGTGCCCACTGAATCCTTCCTTAATCTGATACAGTGATACAACTGCACAACTTAACAGCAAAAGCACAATCAGTTTTTATAGGGCTTAACTCATTTGATAGGTGCTTTTAAGTATGTACTTGATAGAAAGATTAAAGATATTGGAATATATTCTCTTTTTAGGGTACTGACAAATCGTATATAACAAAACAACATGAAGCTTTTGAGAGCCATCCATGCTACATCAAAGGAGACCGACGGATGTGGGAAATAGAGTTTGGTATACAACATTATGCTGGTGCTGTTACATATAAAGTCAAGGGCTTCCTAGATAAAAACAAAGACACACAACAAGATATGCTGTTTGAAATGATGCATAATTCTGTTAATGTTTTTGTTCAAGATTTAACCAGATTCCAGGTATGAGATTTATTTGTTTATACATTTAAAGTTAAGATACACATGGTGTTGGTAGGTTTATGTAAAATTAAAGTAAATTCAGCTGTTTAGAATTTTGTTTTTGTTTTATGGATATGAATTATTTTTTAGAGTTTTTGAAATTCAAATATTTTAACAATATTTAGTGAGAAACCTAAAAAAAAACAACATTAGGGCCAAGGTATTTGAAGCAGGAATACATAACTAGAAATTCCAAATAAGACTTGAAAATGAAGCAATCTAATAACCACACTCAAACAAAGTTACCTGACTTAAATCTTTTTGTCTACTTTTATAGGATTTACTTGGAGTAAAATTAGAAGATATGGGAGGAAGACAAACTATTTCTAGGACAACCAGTAAGAAACCAACTGTTGGTGATACATTTAAACATCAACTGAATGCTCTTGTTGATATTCTGACCACTACAAATCCTTGGTTAGTAGTTTGTCTCTTATAGTTTCATGCATACACTTTTCTTGAAACATTGAAATTGATATTAGATACTCAAATTATAAAATTTGGGACCTTTAAAATGCACATTTGGTTTATTTGTTTCACCTGCCAGACTGCTAGGGATTACAATTGGGTGTTATACAGGTTTCATTCCTTGTATGCAGATACCTTATGGTATAAAGTTTTGTCTGTCACATGTCCATTGACATTGACCTCAATTTTGTGGTTTAGTGACTGCTTGATTATGAGTAATAGGTTAACTATGTTTGGTAAATGGATTCCTTGCAAGGTCTACCTGGCTGTCACACAGGGTAAACCTGACCTTAACCTCATTTCAGAGATCAGTGATGAAGGTTAAATTTGTGTGGTCAAGTCTGTATCTTAGATTCTATAATCAATAGATATACTGTATATGGTGTACTGTGGATTCATTTATTTTCTTGGGTACCAATTTTCGTGGATTGAGAAAAATTAACTTGTCCGTGGATATTTAATTTTGTGGTTTTGCCAAAATCTGCATACAAGCCTATAGAAAATTCGGTGTTCATTGAACATTTAATTTCGTGGTTCACCTGTTCCCACGAAATTCACAAAAATTGGTATCCAACGAATAATAATGAATCCACAGTATGTACTGATTGTAAGATGTACATTTCCAAGTTGCTTGTTTCATCTAACCTTGACTTCAATTTCATGGTTCATTGGATAATGTGTAGCTTTTGTAGTTTTGTCTATTTCTCAGATACTATAAGCAATAGGGGCACTATATTTTTGTGTATGGAAGAATTTTAAGGTGTACATGTCTGTCTGGGAGGTTTTAGCTGACCAAATCCTAAATGATTTGACTGTTTAATTTGTTACATTACAAGTTGTCTTTCTGACACATTATCTTTATGTGTGGAGTACCTTCCTAGGTGAAATAACTTTTTTTAACCAACAACAGCACACAACAAACAGACAAATTAGAACACATATATATATTTATTCTGCCAGTTTTTGGATGAAACAAGGAAGCATAAGTATTGGACAATCCTGAGAATGTTAGTGTAGATTAAAAAGAAAGATTTTACAGCATACACAAATAAGGATATAACACACAAGACAGTCAAGTGTAAAGATGTTCCATTTGCTAAAAAAATAATAAAAAAAAATGAAAGAATATCTACAAACTTAGAAAATTTATGACAGCAATCATTTTAATTATAAAACGACACATATTTTCATTTCATATCAAAATTATACATTAATTAAATGTTTTATATGAAGGAAATATATCTTGTTTTATTAGGTATGTAAGGTGCCTTAAATCTAACACAGACAAAAAAGCCAATGTATATAATGACAAAGAGGTTCTTACTCAGCTCAGCTATTCTGGAATGTTGGATATTATTAGGATCAAAAGAGAGGTAACTTATACTATAGCTTGAACTTTTCCTTTTGATTCAATTTACCAAAGTCAACCTTTGATATTCAGAATATTACAAATTAAAAACTCTAGTGTATTTAGTATTTTGTATCTCTCATCACTCAACAGTATTGCAATTCAATATAGAGATCATTATATTTGATTTATAATATGATCAAAATACACACATAAATGCTGTAAATCCAGAAATTTTGGTGGTGTTTTTATTATTGCAAATATTGCAACTGGAAAGGAGTAACAAAAAATAAACACTCGCATTTTGAATTTTGATAGCATTATTTTTGCTGCTTTTCCTTAAATTTCAATAACAGTCATGCATTTTTGTACATTGTTCAAGACAAGTGGAAGATGTCATCCAGGGATATTTGAAGTCAAAAGTCAAAAATGAATGATAAGGCCATTGCAAAAAAGAACTAACAATAGTATAATTAACACTACAAAAAACTGAAGATTGAGCAACATTATCCCCACTCAAAAGCCTTAGGTGATCTCACCAGTCTCACTTAATCTTGATTTTGTATGGATTGTTCATTTTCATTTTAGGGATATCCTATCCATGTGCCTCATGAAAACTTTCTAGAGAAATACAAGTGTTTAACACCAAACTTGAGTCCTGGAGATGAACCAAAAACTCTCTCAACAAAAATATTAAACTTATTAGATCTTCCAAAAACAGAATGGCAAGTTGGAAAAAATCAGGTGAGAATACTGTATATTCAAAATCTACATGGTGATGACACCCTTTTAAACAAGTTTTATTTTAGACATAAAAAGAAAAAGATTACAATTTTACTAGAAGGAATGTGCTTTAAAAGTAAAAAATCTAAAGATAGATGCTGATCAAGAACTGTAGTTAATGCAAATAATTAAGTGGAACAAAAGCTTTGTACATAGTCCATTACTGTGACACTTTCTGCTTTTTTTCTAATAACTCCATTAAATTATACTTCTTTTGATCAGTGAAAAAGATTTATACGAATGTGATTAACCACATTATCGATTTTTTTGCTCCATTTATGGGCATTATGTTTTCTGGTCTGTTCGTCCCTCTGTTCTGCTTTATGTTAAAGTTTTTGGTCGAGGTAGTTTTGATGAAGTTGAAGTCCAATCAACTTAAAACTTAGTACACATGTTCCCTATGATATGATCTTTCTAGTTTTAATGCCAAATTAGAGATTTTCCCCCATTTTCACGGTCCACTGAACATAGAAAATGATAGTGCGAATGGGGCAGTCATGTACTTGGGACACATTCTTTTTTTAAATCAGTTCCCAAAAGGAGATAATAATGAAAATTTATAAGTAAGATATACAAGTTTACTTTTTGTTTGTCTTTTTCCTTGTATCAGACATTGTTTATTGTGAATAATTGCAATATACATGGCATCAAATGATGTTTTGTTTTTCTCAGAAATAAAATACAAATTATCCATCATCAAGTTTTAAAGGCAAAATAAAACATGTCAAAATAGAATAATAAAACTATGCACAAAAAAGATGACCCAATGTTTAGTCCAAAAGAATATTTAACAAAGAATAATAAATGTCATGATAAATTAGGGGCAGAACTTTGTCCCAAACCCATGCTACAGAATATTCAGTAGTGCTAAACATAACAAAAGAAAATAAATGTTAAAAGCACAGTGACTTTGATAATAGAATTATATATTATCACACAACAAACCATAATACATAAAGCTAAGTAGCCAATGTTCTATTGTTGTATCAAATGTTTACAAGTAATCAGTCAGTTGTAATGAGAAATGTTTAAAAGGAAACTTTGATTTTCTGTTCTCTGTTGAGACAATAATATGGAATCTTGATGTTTGTAGGAATCAAAGTTATTTTTTATTAGACCTTCTTGTACTATCCTTATATCAATGATGATTTTCAGATTTTCATGAGGAACTCAGTATTTGAACCACTGGAAGAGAGAAGATTTGTTTTCATAACAAAGAAAGCTATACTTATACAGAGGACATGGAAGGGATTTGCTTGTAGACATAGTAAGTCACATAATTTGGTTCTTTAGTGTAAAAGAAAACCCTTTTTTATGCCCCATTTAAGGGGCATTATATTTTCGGTCTGTGTTCTGTTCTTTTGTCTGTCTGTCCTGCTTAAGAAGAGAGTTATTGGTCAAAATAGTTTTTGGTGAAGTTGAAGTCCCATCAACTTGAAACTAAGTACATATGTTCCATATGATACAATCTTTCTAAATTTTTTGCCAAATTAGAGTTTTTACCCCAATCTTACGATTCATTGAACATAGAAATGATAGTAAATCCATCTGGATTTAGTAGAGACTATCTTTCTATGTTTAATTTTTGAATAATTTTATTTGTTTTACTCCAAGTCTTATACAAGTGATAACTGACTTTCTTGTCTGATAATAATTACAGAATATCTAAGGATGAGAGAAGCAGTGATGATATTACAAGCCTACTTCAGAGCCTGCAGATCTAGGTTACTGTTTAAGAGACAGAGAAGATCTGCTGTTGTTATTCAGGTATGTGTTGAAGGCAAAATCTCTAAAGGTTTTAATTTTTCCTAGTTTAAGATAGTAAGTTCTAGATAAATTTGAATGTTTAATACTTTAGATCAGGTTATTAAGTGTATCGAGGAATGTTCAAATTATTGTTTTCAGCCCTTTAGCAGATAAATGAATACATATTATTATTTCTTAAAGTACATATATTTAACCTTAAAATTTCTTTTCATAAGCGTCATGTAAGAGGATTCCTTGCAAGAAAGTTAGCTACTCGAATGAAAGAACAAAAGAGGAAAGAAGAAGAACGAAAACGAAAAGAAGAAATGGAAAGAGAAAAACGAGACAGGGAGAAAGAAGCTGCAGATAATGAAGCTATTGAAAATATGATCAAGTTAGTACTGCATCATCTTTTACTTCATTTGTCATCGAGATCATTCCATGCTTTTATCAGCTTATTCATTTCACATTAATAAAGTATTCATTTAAATTTAAATTCAACTACATTCTGTAATCAGTAGATCCAAATGACATAGAAGTCATTTTTTTTTTCTCTGAAACTTATTATATTTTATAGATTTTAAAATTGTAACATATATATCAAGAAAATTAAGAGTTTATTTTGATGTAAATCACTATATAGTTTCAGTAATATGACCAGATCAGAACTAATCAGACAACTAAAGTATGTTAAAAATGTGTTGTGCTTTCGTGTGATGTTGTGTGTATAACTGAAAGTGTCTTTTTTTATTGTTGTGTTTTTCTAAAAAAAAATTCATTCCTGCTCTTCATGTAAAATGCCTGGTACAGAAAATCTAATACTATCAGTTTTGTAACGTTCAATGGCAGAAGATTCCTTAAGTTGTGAAGCTTTAAAGACATTAACTTATCAACAACTTTTCAAATTAAGCTTCCATCCCATGAACAAAAATGTTTTGTTAGTATTGAAGTCATGATTTACCCAACACAAACAATAAATTGCTGAATTTAGAATTTGCCCTTTTTGATACATGCAATTCTATCAAGTGAACCAACACTTGAAGCGGTGTTTGTGTGGTAGGGTAAAATGTATAATTGTATTTAGTTTCTTTTTTATCATGTTGTAATGTTTTGTGTTTTAGTAATATGAATTAGCTGTCGTTTAAATTATGATTATCTCCCTTTACACATTAATACTAAAACAGGACAAAATACATTTCAAAACAGAGAATAATTTTCAAGTTTCTTATTTATTCAGCTTAATAGCTTTGATAATTTAGAAATATCCTTTATTTTCATGTCATATGTATTTCATAGATATAAGAAGATGTGGTATGAGTGCCGCTGAGGCAACTCTCCATCCAAATAACAATTTGTGAAAGTAAACCCTTATAGGTCAAGGAACTGCCTTCAACACGGAGCCTTGGCTCACACCAAACAACAAGCTATAAAGGGCCCCAAAAATGACTAGTGTTAAACCATTCAATCAGGAAAAGCAACAGTCTAATCTATACATTAAAATGGGGAACACTTATAAACCACATCAACCAACTATAACCACTGAACAACAGGTTCCTGACTTAGGACAGGGGCAAACAAATGGAACCTGTTTCAGGTTAATTGAGATTGATGAGTTATCTTGCATATTAATCTACAAATTCTATAAACTAATCAGTAGGCCCTTCAACAAGATTAGACTCATGATCAACTTCTTATTTTACCAAAAATTATAATTAATCGATTCAAATCTGTTTACAGGAATCCGAGGTATTGTGGTTTGTTCAGATATTTTAAAAATCCTAAAATATTGCATTTATTTTATAGAAATTCTTTGCACGATTATTTTTTAATCTAAAAGTTCATTTCTTTGAAAGATTTTACAGTCATTACAAATTTCATTTTATCTTATCACTTTCACTATCATATCACTTATAACATAATCATAATAATTGAAGATATTCATATGCATAAATGATTAAGTAAACACTTCATAAACATGTACATGTAGTTTCATATTTAAAAGTAGTATAAAAAAGATTATGCATTTCATTTATCATATAGTGTATATACTTATGTGTAAGTCAGAATCTCCAATTAAAATATCTAAGGGTGAAAGGTGAAATCCAGGGTAGGGAACTATGTATTGCCATGCAATACTCTAAGAATGCTTGTTCTATTTGTCTTTTCTGTGGTAATTGTTGATGTCTTTTAAAGGCTTAGATTTCAACTGCCCTATGCAAAAGTCAGAGTTCAATAAAATTCTAGTAATTTCAGGCTAACACATATTACTTATATAGAATCTGACTACAGTATTAAACATGATTGTCTTCTTAATCTATGTACTTTACATCATAAATATATGTATTACACAATCATAGATTACAAATAAATTGATTTCAACCAATCAGACATATTTTATTGCAATCATTCATGGTATTTTTGATTTTAAGATTTTATATATTGAAAACATTGCCAAATCAATAAAGTTTATATTACTTTGAGCAGAATTTAGAGATGACATTACAATAATGAACCTATTCCAAATTTTGGTGAAATCACTGAGCATTGGAAAATTATTTTCACAATTCCAATGTTGATAAGCATTAGCTTTAAGTTTTTCTCTCCAATAAAGATGATGATTATTAGTTTAAATAGATTATGGGGGGGAAACTGACACACAGATATTATGTTGACTATTTCATAAGTCATTACAGATTTTTCAGGAGCTTCTTGATAGATATTTGAACACATAGAACTGCAAGCCTCATTATTGGTTCTTACGGGAATATAATGTATATAACAAAAATATGACTTTGTAGACATAGATAATGCTGACATTTTTTACTCTCTACTGAGCTGGTTTTCAATAACTTGACTTTTGCATCCTCCTGCAAATACTGGTTTTATCAATAATCATTCTTTAGAATCATACTAAAACAAATGTTGATCATACTTATGTATCAATAATTCAGTTCAGAAACACTATATTATTGGAAAATTCTCATTAACAAAATTACTGTAAAAAAATGAAGGGACAAAAAAAGGCTGATTTATATTTATATTATAGTGCATGTAAACTTTGTGTTGCTACATGTTTTTATAAAAAAATCTAATTTAGTTTTCCTTTCAAAGGTCGTGGTTTCTCCCGGCTATCAAAGCTTCCTTTGCCCATAAAAACTGACTGCCACAAAATAGCCTAAAAGTGACGCTTATAACTGACTTTTGAACACCAACAATCAATCAATCAATTCACTCAAGAAAATTGATGACATTATACTTGTAACTTTAAACTGATTGATTCAAAATAGTCAGTTGTACAAAATTTTAGGTTATACTTTCTGAATATTACTGTTCCTGTACACCTGTACATACTAACTCATGCATCTCAGTATTTTAACTGCCATAATATTTTTCCGGCAGATATCAAATTATTCCTACATGGCATTTCCAATTTATTTCTTTAAATGGGAATTTTGATTGGTTAAAAAAAAAAGTTATTTATTTCCTAGGAATATTGAAAAGAGGAGTTTATGCCATATTAGAATGATGTATTTAATAATATTCCATTACAAGCATTCTACATCAATGATTACATTGGGATTTAATGTTTGATTCTAGATAATGGTCACATTTACTATAATGAAATATTTGTTTACTCACAAAATTCTACTGAGTATTTACAATTAGTCTTATTGATCATATACAAATTAATATATAAATTATTTGATGACATATTTTGATAAAGATCCATTATTGTTTATAAATGCCATCACATGGAACAAATTTATGTGGATAAAACATTTATGACGTATTGGAAAATTTTCCATTGATCGGTTTACCCTGATATTACATACTATAAATCTGCAATTTCTTGGATCAACATAAAAAAGCACCTGCCCTGGGCTGTAAATTTTACCCTCAATTGTTCATTCACTTTAACAAATGTACTCTTGATACATGTTCTCAAGACTGCAGAGTTCTTTTGTACTTTCGATACTGTTGCTAGAGTTCACTTGTTCTCTCGACTCTCTAAAGTGCTTTTGTACTCTTGATACTGTAACTGGGGAATGATTTGTGCAAATGTCTGATCACCAGGTGTCACTAGTAGAAGATACGGGAACTTCTTTCCTTTTGAGAACGCTTCAATTCAACCCTAGTGTTTATGAGTTTTGTGTTGCATAATTATCTGTCTTTCTGTGTGGTGTTAAGTTAGCACTTTTATATTTTGTCTTTTGCTGTCTCTCCTATGTTTTACGAGTCTGTCGCTTAGTTAAGTTGGAATTCAAGGATTTTTTGCTTTTGTCTTATGAAACATTTACACATGTGTTTAGAGAAATGTGTTCTTTAAAAATGTTTATGTAGATCTATATTATAAAAGATTTTAAAATGAAGAAAATGTATATTATCAGCTATCTTTTTGTTCTGTTTCTACTGGTAAATATATTAAAAGCACTTATTCGCTAAACATAACCAGTTGATTGATTATATTTAGATATTGCTGTTAAAATTTACAGGTTAACTTGCATGTTGCAATCACTTTATGAGGTATATATTGTAAGTTTCCCCCTTGACATTAAGGCTAACAATTTGATATTGAAAGATAAGGCTAGTATTTATGGGAAAAATCTCAATTATATTATATTTATTTGCCTTTGTGGTACAGGTTATTTTATTTATCACAAGGTAATATTAAGGAATTCTAATTGTTTGTCAGCTTGATATAATTTTAACAGGGATAAAACATCTAGAGTAAGGGGTAGTCAGTTAATTCTTTAAAAAAACTATTTTTACACCCATCTTTGATTTGGCTGCATTCAGATAAAAGAGGGACAAAAGATACCCGAGGGACATCCCAACTCATAAGTCTAAAATAAACTGATGTCATCATGGCTTAAAAAGAAAAAGACATACAATAGTACACAAAACACAACATGCAACAAGAACCCCAACATAAACTGGAGGTGATCTCAGGTGTTCTAGAAGGTTAAGCAGATCTTGCTCCACATGGCACCTGTCATGTTGATCATGTTAGTAAACACCTAGTAATAATTCTAATTTGGTAGGTCACATTTGTAAAAAAAGGAAGAGGATTGTAGTTACAACATAAGGTGCATATCTGCTAGCATCTGTGAAATGGATTTATACCAACTTTTATTATTTAGACATTAGATATTTATGAGGAACTTTGATTTTGTTGCCTTGTTTAAATAACGTACAATTCAGGTCAATATCTCTGTAAACTGATCACTAAGCATGAAATTATGAATAACTTGAAGCAAACTTAAAGATCCTCCTTCATAAAGTGTCAAGCTGATCAGGTTGGGAATTGTAGAATGTACGCTTCATAAAATTTGAATGCTTTCCTACATTCCATCGATAGTCTGATGAGTGTTATTTTTTAAAACCAATTTTGCGCTGTAATTTGTGGCATTGATTAAGTAATGGATCTGTCCCTCCAACAGAATGATTATCCTGGATCAGATAATGGAAATAGATTGTCCATCAAGTACTCTATAATTACATTTCATTCCATCATATCACTTTAACTTGCTACAGTGAGAAGGATAAAATCTATGCACTATATGTTAACAAGTTGTCGGAATCACAGCTTTCAAAGCTTATCTTATTTGGTTACCCTAAGCTTGGCAGTATTGACTTGTAAAAGAAAAACACAGATTTTTTTGTTTTTGAAAAATTTATTATCCCTATCCCAAAAAAGATTGTTGCCAACATGTGGGTTTTAATTTTTTTGGTTTTTAATGTATTAGGGTCTAAATTAGCTTCAGAACCATAGCTAATAAGGCTTTTTTCAATATTATTTTTATAAGTTGAGGATGTCTGCAGATTGTCAAAAAGATTTGAGTAAGACCTATGAGCACAGGCACTTGTCTCAGAAAAAAAATCCTATATACCTTATTATAACACAAGGTACTTAACTTGCATTTTAGAAACATGTTGGGTGGTGACGAAGTTCCGTTATATGCCGCTTTATAGGCTGTCAACCCCACTAAAGCTTGTTATATCGTAAATCTAAATTGATTTATCTATACAATGGTGTATAACATGCCTACATTAGTTGTCGGAATCATCCGTAGCAATCCTACCAAAGTATGTCAATCGTTATAATTTTGCAAACCGCTGAAGAATTGGCAATAAACGGCCGCAGTAAATGATTTATTATAAAAATCGTTTTAAAAAAACCTGTTAGTTTTCGTATGAATAGAACTCATCATACAGTAAGTAAAATTGTATGATATACCGTGAAAAAAATCTAACAAGCGTTGTTTGTGGTATGTCTAATAAGTTACAAATTTTCCCATGACGTCAATGTCTTTCAGACTCTCTCTTGACTTTACGTATGAAATGAAACAAGATCAGATTACTCCGAGAATCATTTAGACTTTCCCATAGAATTGACCAATCGGAAACCGAGATATACAAGGAGCATGACGCGTTTATTGCCAATTCTTCAGCGGTTTGCAAAATTATAACGATTGACATACTTTGGTAGGATTGCTACGGATGATTCCGACAATAAATGTAAGCATGTTATACACCATTGTAAAGATAAATCAATTTAGATTTACGTTAAAATAAGCTTTAGTGGGATTAATAGCCTATAAAGCGGTATATAACGGAACTTCATCACCACCCAACATTTTTCTAAAATGCAAGTTAAGTACCTTGTGTTATAATAAGGTATATAGGAACAAAAATCTGAGACAAGTGCCTGTGCCTATGAGCTACGATTCAGCAGCATATCCAAATCCAAGCAATTACAATCCATCCAGGAGTAAAGTAAGGGCCATGGAAATGTAATCATACTGAATAATACAGTACAGGCCTTTAATGTTTTTGTAAGAAATATTTTTTTACACAACATAACTTTTTTTGGTAAGTTAAGAATATTTCTTTACATTTTCCATCACAGATTGAGTTTTGTGAATTGCCTAATAATTAAAGGATACAGTAAATTCAGAAATTAGAGTAAACTGTTAAACAGGCCATATTTGAATTTAAACCTCCATTCTTTTTAGCTCACCTGGCCCGAAGGGCCAAGTGAGCTTTTCTCATCACTTGGCGTCCGTCGTCTGTCGTCGTTAACTTTTACAAAAATCTTCTCCTCTGAAACTACTGGGCCAAATTAAATCAAACTTGGCCATAATCATCATTGGGGTATCTAGTTTAAAAAATGTGTGGCGTGACCCGCCAAACCAACCAAGATGACTGCCATGGCTAAAAATAGAACATAGGGGTAAAATGCAGTTTTTGGCTTATAACTCAAAAACCAAAGCATTTAGAGCAAATCTGACATGGGGTAAAATTGTTAATCAGGTTAAGATCTATCTGCCCTGAAATTTTCAGATGAATCGGACAACCTGTTGTTGGGTTGCTGCCCCTGAATTCGTAATTTTAAGGAAATTTTGCTGTTTTTGGTTATTATCTTGAATATTATTATAGATAGAGATAAACTGTAAACAGCAATAATGTTCAGCAAAGTAAGATTTACAAATAAGTCAACATGACCAAAATGGTCAGTTGACCCCTTTAGGAGTTATTGCCCTTTAAAGTCAATTTTTAACCATTTTTATACGACCGCAAATTTTAAAAATTTTCGTCGTATATTGCTATCACGTTGGCGTCGTCGTCGTCGTCCTCGTCGTCGTCGTTGTCGTCGTCCGAATACTTTTAGTTTTCGCACTCTAACTTTAGTAAAAGTGAATAGAAATCTATGAAATTTTAACACAAGGTTTATGACCATAAAAGGAAGACTGGTATTGATTTTGGGAGTTTTGGTCCCAACATTTTAGGAATTAGGGGCCAAAAAGGGCCCAAATAAGCATTTCTTGGTTTTCGCACTATAACTTTAGTTTAAGTTAATAGAAATCTATGAAATTTTGACACAAGGTTTATGACCACAAAAGAAAGGTTGGGATTGATTTTGGGAGTTTTGGTTTCAACAGTTTAGGAATTAGGGGCCAAAAAAGGGCCCAAATAAGCATTTTTCTTGGTTTTCGCACCATAGCGTTAGTATAAGTAAATAGAAATCTATGAAATTTAAACACAAGGTTTATGACTATAAAAGGAAGGTTGGTATTGATTTTGGGAGTTTTGGTCCCAACAGTTAAGGAAAAAGGGGCCCAAAGGGTCCAAAATTAAACTTTGTTTGATTTCATCAAAATTGAATAATTGGGGTTCTTTAATATGCAGATTCTAACTGTGTATGTAGATTCTTAATTTTTGGTCCCGTTTTCAAATTGGTCTACATTAAGGTCCAAAGGGTCCAAAATTAAACTTAGTTTGATTTTAACAAAAATTGAAACCTTGGAGTTCTTTGATATGCTGAATCTAAAAATGTACTTAGATTTTTGATTATTGGCCCAGTTTTCAAGTTGGCCCAAATCGAGGTCCAAAATTAAACATTGTTTGATTTCATCAAAAATTGAATAATTAGGGTTCTTTGATATGCCAAATCTAACTGTGTATGTAGATTCTTAATTTTTGGTCCAGTTTTAAAATTGGTCTAAATTAAAGTGCAAAGGGTCCAAAATTAAACTAAGTTTGATTTTAACAAAAATTAAATTCTTGGGCCTCTTTGATATGCTGAATCTAAACATGTACTTAGATTTTTGATTATGGGCCCAGTTTTCAAGTTGGTCCAAATCAGGATCTAAAATTATTATATTAAGTATTGTGCAATAGCAAGTCTTTTCAATTGCACAGTATTGTGCAATGGCAAGAAATATCTAATTTCACAATATTGTGAAATAGCAAATTTTTTTTTAATTAAGAGTTATCTTTCTTTGTCCAGTATAGTAAGCAAGAAATATCTGCAAGAATTTTTTTTAATTGGAGTTATCTTTCTTTGTCCAGAATCAACTTAAATCTTTGTTATATACAATATACAATTTATATTCACTTTTTACTACCAGCTGATAAATTTAAATAATCTTTACCATTCAGTGATAACAAGCAGTTTTTTTACATCTTAATATTTTATGATGTATTTAAATGAGTAGTAATTGTTGCAAACTCCATTAGAATATTTTAATTGAAATTAGTTTTGGAATAAGGGAAAGGGGGATGTGATTAAAAAATTGGGTTCAATTTTTCTCATTTGAAATTTCATAAATAAAAAGAAAATTTCTTCAAACATTTTTTTGAGAGGATTAATATTCAACAGCATAGTGAATTGCTCTAAGAGAAAACAAAAATTTTAAGTTCATTTGAATACATTCATTCTGTGTCAGAAACCTATGCTGTGTCAACTATTTAATCACAATCCAAATTTAGAGCGGAATCCAGCTTGAATGTTGTGTCCATACTTGCCCCAACCGTTCAGGGTTCAACCTCTGCGGTTGTATAAAGCTACGCCCTGCGGAGCATCTGGTTGTAAATTTTAGTGATCTTTTACAAAAATCTTCTCCTCTGAAACTGCGGGGCCAAATTAATCCAAACTTGGCCACAATCATCTTTGAGGTATGTAGTTTAAAAAATGTGTGGCGTGACCCGCCAAACCAACCAAGAAGGCCGCCATGGCTAAAAATAGAACATATGGGGTAAAACACAGTTTTTGGCTTATAACTCAAAAACCAAAGCATTTAGAGCAAATTTGACAGTTGTTAAAATGTTTATCTGGTCAAAATCTATCTGCCCTGAAATTTTCAGATGAATCAGAGAACCTGTTGTGGGGTTGCTGTCCCTGAATTGGTAATTTTAAGGAAATTTTGCTGTTTTTGGTTATTATCTTGAATACTATAATAGATAGAGATAAACTGTAAACAGCAAAAATGTTCAGCAAAGTAAGATCTACAAACAAGTCAACTTGACCAAAATGGTCAATTGACCCTCCAAGGAGTTATAGCCCTTTTCACTCAATTTTTAAAAAAAAATCCTAAAATTTGTAAATTTTCACTTACATTTCCTCTGAAGCTATTGGACCAAGTTCATTATAGATAGAGATAATTGTAAGCAGCAAGAATGTTTAGAAAAGAAAGATCTGCAAACACATCCCGATCACCAAAACACAATTTTGTCATAAATCCATCAGTCTCCATTGTTAAATATTCACATATCCCAAGGTGAGCGACACAGGCTCTTTGGAGCCTCTAGTTTTTTAACCTCATTATTGTATGTGGGCATCATGCTTTAGGGTCTGTGCATCTCTGCCGTATTGGGTTCAAGTTCAGGTTTCAGATAGGTACTTTAATATTTGTGGTCACATCAACTTGAAATTATCTTTCCAAAATGTAATAAAATGTACTTATATACACTCTATCTTGTTTGGCATTTGTATTTCCTTCAACTCCAAAGCAAGTATGGTGTATCATCAGTGATCTGCAGCTCATAGGACTTATTTCACTAGATGAGGATTATCAGTTGATTGTTTCCTGTTGTTTCTAATCATTAAAATGGAGATCATTTATTATTGATGACATAAATGATAGTATGAAATGGGTCTCCCATTTTGCAATTTAAATGCTACAATACCCTTCATAAATAGTAATGAAACCGATGCTTTGTTTTTGTTCAAGCATCATGTTACAATACAGTGAGTACTGAAGTAGTATAATAAAGCTGTAGTAAGGAAAATGTGAACGGATATGGAAACAATAGAAGATGCATTCTTCAAAGACTTATATCAAACCTAGAAAAATCTATAGGTTAAAATAATAGATAAATTCTCGATCTATATTCTGGGAGGTTTTCTCTTTTATATTGAAAATAATGTCAATAATTCTGAAAATAGGTTCAAAATCGTATTTTATAATTGTGAAAAAGCTGTTTGAAATTTTCTTTATTTACTTATAATTATTGAATAAAATAATTATCGAATAAAACTTTGTGTTTGAGAAGTTGTATATATGACCATTAGTTTTTCCCATGTAGAAACTGTTTGTATCATATTTGTTATTGCCCATATTGGAACCTTTAAGTAGGATTTATTAAATCTATTCTCATTGGGTTTTGCTGAAATCTTTGAGAAGGATATTTTTTCAAGCATCATTTGAAAAAATAGATACATGATCCCTTCTGGAAATACAAATTAAAATTTATTGATAAAATGTTTCTGTTTCACAGTGCTGATGAGAAAAATGTTTTGAGATGATGGTACAGTTAATAGAATGATTTAAATGATAGAGAGAAAATGAGCTCAATGTCATAAAGGAGATTTTTTCCAGTAAAATTAAATAAGTCGTGATTTTCCACAGGGATTTCAGTTGGTAGTAAGATAGTGACATTGCAGACATATTTAGGATATATACTTCTGTAAAGGAAGTATTCAGTGAGGTTCATATTTTATTTTATGAGGTTTCAGGCTTGTAAGGAATCACCCTCTATTATGGATATAAGATGTGAATAAAACTTTGCTTTAATTCTTAAAATAGCAGGGAAAATTATATAAACTGCATGGAAATCTAATGTAAAATGGTAAGTATACAATAACTTAATAATTCAGATTGTTTATGAGCTCATTGATATTGTATTTTAAAGATTGGTTAGTACATTATTGGATAATAATACTTGTGATATAGATTAAGTTTTAAAAAATGTTCTGGTTGGTCTACTTTGCAGAATTATTTATAATGCTGACTATCAACTAGATTTTTTTTTTTTTTCTGGTTAACTGATTTTTTTTACAGATAATGTAAAAAAGAAGATGTGGTATGATTGCCAATGAGACAACTTTCCACAAAAGACCAAAATGACACAAACATTAACAATTATAGGTCACCATACAGCCTTCAACAATGAGCAAAGCCCATACCGCATATAGTCAGCTATAAAAGGCCCCGATAAGACAAAAGTAAAACAATTCAAGCGAGAAAACTAACGGCCTTAATTATGTAAAAAAATGAACGAAAAACAAATATGTAACACATAAACAAACGACAACCACTGAATTACAGGCTCCTGACTTGGGACAGGCACATACAGAAATAATGTGGCGGGGTTAAACATGTTAGCAGGATCCCAACCCTCCCCCTAACCTGGGACAGTGGTATAACAGTACAACATAAGAACGAACTATAAAAATCAGTTGAAAAAGGCTTAACTCATCAGATAGGCAAAAAATAAAAATGGATGTGGATACAGCCCTTTAACATACTGTGGATCCATTTATTTTCATGGGTACCAATTTTTGTGGATAGAAGAAAAATTACATGTTCGTTATTATTTAATTTCATGGTTTTGGCAAAGTCTGCATACAAACCTATAGAAAATATGTTATTCGTTGAACATTTAATTTCGTGGTTCACCTGTACCAACAAAATCCACGAAAATTGGTATCCAATGAATAATAATGAATCCACAGTAGAAAATGTCTTGAAAATTGTAGTGTTCTAGACTCTTTATATCCCCTGGCTCCCTTTCTGTGGTTAGTCAACTTTGACAAAAATATTTTCCTTAAAACTACAGTTCAAAGTTTATCCAACTTGACCACAATCATCATTGGGGTATCTAGATTATCTTGAAAACAATATAAGATAAAGAGAAACTTTTAAATACAAAAATAATCAGCAAGGCATGTTATACAGATAAGTCTGCAAGGTGATATCGACTCCTCATTAGATTCATTTTCCTTTGATGATGTTTTTACCACTTTTTTGTATCTTGTAAAAAAATAATAGATAGATGAAATCTAAAATAATTTGAAATAATCAGCAAAACAAGATCTACAATTACGATTTATGATTGAAATTGTTTGATAGCTCCATTATCATAATTATTGAAGTTATTGTCTTTTAATGACATTTTCACCATTTTTCTTTTTTGCATTTTGTCTTTATAATAAAAATTATAATAGATACATTTTAAACCTCAAAAATGCAAGGCAAGATCTACTTACAAGTCAAATTTTGCTAAAAAAGTTAGTTGACTATCACTATTTTTAGAAGTGATTGTCCTTATATGGGGACTTTTTTTGCAAACTCCTCAAATTTATGACAAAAGTTTTTAAATAACAATGAATAAAGTGTAAGAATCAAAACTCTCAGACAGATAACTATGAAGAGTTTTAGTCTGATGAGTCTTTGGATAACTAGTTTCTTGTCTAATTCTTGTTATATAGTGTAATCAATCAAATTTCTAATGGATTAAAATGTTGTGGAATTAGCAGGATTAGTGGCATTGGTATGTTGTCACTCTAGAAATTTCATCAGACCAAAAACATCTCAGTTATTGAAGTTCATGGCATCAATATTAAAGTAGTAAAAACTTGAAAATATAATTTGCATGGGAAATTGCTTTGTTTTAAGTGGGAATATTATTAGATTATAGAACCTATCGTTATCAATAAAAAGTAAAATAATAAAAATACCAAACTGCAATGGAAATTCAAAACAGAAAATCCTTAAAAAATGGCAAAATCTCAATCACATCCAACAAATGGAAAAACAACTGTTTTCCTGACTTAGTACAGGCATTTCCTTATGTAGAAAATGGGGAATAAAACCTGTTTTTATAGAGTCTGAGATGAATGTCAATGAGACAGCAACCCTATCATAAATATGATTGACAGAAATCTTGTGGGGCAACATAAAGTCTTCAACAAATGGCAGGTGCCCTATACAATATATGTTTTGCCACTGGACAAAAGTTTAAACAACGATCAATCAATCAATGCAATATGTTGATCTCTAAATTGTCTTGTGTTTATATAAGTAATGACTGAAGCAAACAAAAGCAATCAAAGACCTCCAACAGCACCAAGTTCTCTGAATTATAAAAAAAAATAATGATATGACATTACATTTTGTACATATATTTGAATATAAAATGGAAAGTTCATGAGTGTTTATTGTATCTCATTCAAACAGACAAAATGTCCACCTTCGTGACAATGAAATAAAAAAATCCATTTTGTTGACAATGGTTTGTCCTTTCAGTGAGTATTCCCAAGTGGTAAAGTTGTTCTCAAGTCATTCGACACTTGTTTAATGTCATATTATTTTGTACTTAAAATCAATACCAAAAAGAATAGTGGCTGTCTAAATTTGATTACTAAGTATTCAGTTTTGTCATGATGATATTTTTTCAATGTTTTTGTTTGTTTCTGGCACACTTTATATTTATTTGTTATTATTTGGTTTGAATTGAGTAAGCTTTAGAGAAATCCTTTGTTAAAATCACAGCTTAAAGCAATATTTTGGAGTGAATCGAAGAAAAAAAACTTAATTATAGTGTTCTATGAGAGAATGATTTGAATTTACATCAGTTATCAGATGATTAACAGAAGTTATATTCCAGTCATGTTCTTTATTGTCTAAAAACAAGATTAAAGTGCCGTAATATGTACAACTATCGGCAAGGTTTTAGCTTTAATGTATATCAAAAATCTCTTTCTCTCCAAATATGACAATTGATTTCAGATTACAGGACGGAGAAATAAATTGCAATTACAGAATATTGTCTTTACACTACTTTGTCAGAGATGGGTATTCAATCATAGTAAATTGTCAGTTGGTGAAATTGAAGTTGAGTGCTGCTTGGTATTAAATGATATAGCTTTACCATAATTGGATTCCAGCATCACTTCTAATACTTTTTATATTTCTTTCAAAAATTTACTTCATAATTATTCATTGTCAGGCTTCCTAGTCAGACCGTTTTAATATGCACTTATACTTTTTACGTCTTTGTGAAAGGGGTAAAAAAAAAAATAAGGTACATGTAAAAGCTCAGTCAAAGCAGTTTTGATTTGAATATAGTTCAGAGTTTTCACCCACAGTGTATTATACACAGCAAGGAATGTTATGTGATTAAAGGGTCTGTCTGTCTGTTATACTTTCTCTTCAGTTACTTGAGAAAAATAATACTCCTACAGATTTGTATGAAAGAAACCCTCAAGCAGACTAAGCTTATCTCTGTCTTGACAAATCTTTTATTCTTATCATTCTGTAAAAAATAGGACTAGCCTTGCCAAAAGGAAAAAAAAATATATGTATGAAAGTGTCCTGTTTAGTTCCCAAATTAAAGATTAATGTTAAAAATAATTTTGGGATTAGCCTGTTAAGCTCAATCAAAGTTAGGAAAGTTCCTTAATTTACTTAACGTTTGATGATGGACATTACATTATAACAGTTAGGAGAAAAGCCTGAGCAGTTCACTAATGTATATAAGAAAGTAGACAACCCTTTGAACTAACAAAACCTATTAGCCTGACAAGATAACATTGATTTTCTACTGTATACGATGATTTAACTGTCCTTAACATTTATTTCCATTACCTTTGACAGTACCTTTTGTCTTGTCAGACATTTATACTTCCTTGTTGGAAACTAATCATTCAAAAACTAAACAGTATCTTCTGTATTTTCAACTTACTAGTTATCCCATTTCAAACTCTTATTGAAATTTTTAACAATTTACTGATAAAATGAATATTTAAAAATATTTATCTTAATTTTTTTTACATTAAATAATTTTGTGACTGGAATTTTCATCTATATTTAATGTATATTTAATATTTAATTTGCTTGCCCTAGTTTATAGAAAGATGCATGCATTAATGAAATTTATAAGAATATTTCAGTTAGTGTATCCCATTTATTGCTGGTTCTTATGACATTAAAGAAGAGAACAAAAATGTGTGTGTGGGAGGGGGTGGTCACTTTGGAACAGTTACTCTGAAGTTCCTGTACACTAATAAATTAAGAAAGACAATATAAACTTTAACCTAATAATCTAAAAACCAAACAGTCTAACTATTGTAGTATCTTCTTACTGAAAATGTTGTTTAAATTCAATAAAGTGCACAGCATGTAAACGTCATTGTATTCCATATACTAGTATATAGATGTATTGATATTTTTTTTAAATTTGGTTTTCTTTATATTCAGAGTTGTTTATGTACTGTAAGATCAGTCAATTTGCTCTTGACACATAATAGAGCAATAAAAGAATTTGCATTCTTGACAAGTTTTTTTAAACTGGGTTAGCCTTAACCTATTCTGTGGCCAACCCTTCAAACGTGTTTATAAATTAGGTTTATGTAAATATGTAAAGAGGATAGTACAGACAGGAGAACGAGTAGATATGCTATGAAATATTCATTTGTGTTCAAAGGATTTGTTTTAGTTTTGTTTTGTTTTTTAGACATCTCCATAATTTTTGAAAACTTTTTGCAAATTTGACAGGCTATGAATGAAAAAATAATGAATTTTGTATTTGTTTACTTTCAGATCCTCCCAGGCCGAGTTAGATTCCTTGACCAACCTTATAGGTTCTATGTGGACACAGTACAAGCCACAGGCCTCCCCAACTAACCTCGATCTAGATGATATGTTTAGTTTTCTTGTCCAGGAAGAAAACAACTTGAACTCAGCCAAATCATCCAATCAAGTACTAGACGATATATACAAACAGTTTGAAGATTTAGGAGACAAATTAGAGGAAGATATGGTAATGATTAATAAATATTCCTGTATTTTAAAAAGTAGATATGATGTGTAGGTGTTGAAACCTTCTGACAATCTTCGCCGTCCCATGTTGTGTCAGTGTGCTACACAAAGACAGTATTTACTGCTGCACATCCTTATAGCAGTGGAAGTGATAGACATTATGTTTAATCAGTCTTTACATGCCACTTAATATTAAGCAAGCAACAATCAATCAATCAATTTTATATGAAAACAGTCAAAAGATAAGTATGCAGTGATAAAGAAAATCATCATTTACAGAATTGGTTGTCCATAAGAGTGTGAATACCCCTATATTTAATTCATCGTGAAATTGCCATTATATAATTATTTCCTGTTCTTTCGAGCACATATTCCTTTTTAAGACCCTTTTTGGAATAAGAAAGAGGAAAAGAAAAAGAAAAACAATTTGCTGACTTTGAACACACACCACATAAATACAAAGCTGGCCTCCCCTTTTTTGTCACTTTTTTATTTATCTGTGATACTGCAGTTTGTATAGCCAAACTATTGCAGTATCTGCATACACAGTATAGTGAAGCATTGATTTTGCTTAAACTTGTAAAGTTTTAAAAGACATAGATCTTAACCTTGTGAAGTTTAAAAAGACATTGGTCTTAACCTTGTAAAGTTTTAAAAGACAAAGATCTTAACCTTGTGAAGTTTTAAAAGACATTGGTCTTAACCTTGTAAAGTTTTAAAAGACATTGGTCTTAACCTTGTAAAGTTTAAAAGACAGATCTTAACCTTGTAAAGTTTTAAAAGACATTGGTCTTAACCTTTTTAAGTTTAATTGACAGATCTTAACCCTGTAAAGTTTTTAGACATTGATCTTAACCTTGTAAAGTTTTAAAAGACATTGGTCTTAACCTTTTTAAGTTTAATTGACAGATCTTAACCTTGTAAAGTTTTTAGACATTGATCTTAACCTTGTGAAGTTTTAAAAGACATTGGTCTTAACCTTTTTAAGTTTAATTGACAGATCTTAACCCTGTAAAGTTTTTAGACATTGATCTTAACCTTGTAAAGTTTTAAAAAACAGATCTTAACCTTGTAAAGTTTTTAGACATTGCTCTTAACCTTGTAAAGTTTTAAAAGACATAGATCTTAAATTTGTTATGTTTTAAAAGTCATTGATCTTAACCTTGTAAAGTTTTAAAAGACATAGATCATAACCTTGTAAAGGTTTAAAAGACATAGATCTTAACCTTGTTATGTTTTAAAAGACATAGATTTTGAAAGTCATTGATCTTAACCTTGTAAAGTTTTAAAAGTCATAGATCTTAAACTTTTTAAGGTTTAAAAGACATAGATCATAACCTTGTAAAGGTTTAAAAGACATAGATCTTAACCTTGTTATGTTTTAAAAGATATAGATTTTAAAAGTCATTGATCTTAACCTTGTAAAGTTTTAAAAGTCATAGATCTTAAACTTTTTAAGGTTTAAAAGACATAGATCATAACCTTGTAAAGGTTTAAAAGACATAGATCTTAACCTTGTAAAGTTTTAAAAGACATAGATCTTAACCTTGTAAAGTTTTAAAAGTCATTGATCTTAACCTTGTAAAGTTTTAAAAGTCATTGATCTTAACCTTGTAAAGTTTTAAAAGACATAGATCATAACCTTGTAAAGGTTTAAAAGACATAGATCTTAACCTTGTTATGTTTTAAAAGACATAGATTTTAAAAGTCATTGATCTTAACCTTGTAAAGTTTTAAAAGTCATAGATCTTAAACTTTTTAAGGTTTAAAAGACATAGATCATAACCTTGTAAAGGTTTAAAAGACATAGATCTTAACCTTGTAAAGTTTTAAAAGACATAGATCTTAACCTTGTAAAGTTTTAAAAGTCATTGATCTTAACCTTGTAAAGTTTTAAAAGTCATTGATCTTAACCTTGTAAAGTTTTAAAAGTCATTGATCTTAACCTTGTAAAGTTTTAAAAGACATAGATCTTAACCTTGTAAAGTTTTAAAAGTCATATAGATCTTGATGTTTATAGTCTTATTATATCATAATGTAGATGAGTACAACACTCAATGTGTTATTCTAATTTTATGCCCCACCTACGATAGTAGAGGGGCATTATGTGGTGGGCTGTGCCTCCGTTCGTTCGTCCGTCTGTCTGTGCGTCTGTTCGTCCCGCTTCAGGTTAAAGTTTTTGGTCGAGGTAGTTTTTGATGAAGTTGAAGTCCAATCAATTTGAAACTTAGTACACATGTTCCCCATGATATGATCTTTCTAATTTTAATGCCAAATTATAGTTTTGACCCCAATTACATGGTCCACTGAACATAGAAAATGATAGTGCGAAGTTCAGGTTAAAGTTTTTGGTCAAGGTAGTTTTTGATGAAGTTAAAGTTACATCAACTTGAAACTTAGTACACATGTTCCCTATGACATGATTTTTCTAATTTTAATTCCAAATTAAAGTTCTGACCCCAATTTGCATGGTCTACTGAACACAGAAAATGATAGTGCGAGTGGGGCATCCGTGTACTATGGACACATTCTTGTTTGTCAATAATTTTGAACCAATGAAGTGGTTTGCAAATTAAATGCAATTGAACACAGGTTTGACAAAGCATATATTCAAAGTAATGCGTGAAGCATAGATTTACTTATAAAACATGGTCAATAGACATCTGTGTAAGCCAAGGTTATATTTTTGAGTGACCTGATGGGGTGTCTCATCACAATTCACAAGTTGATTGTTTTGTCAATCATGATTCACAGAAAATAAATTTCCATGATCACGGATCATGAAAATATGAAGGAAAAAAATCTGTAGAAAAACAGATCATGATAGCGAAAATGTGCTGATCACGAAGAACGGAAATAACCCATCAGGCCCCTCATCTTTATTAAATGGCTAAAGAGACTAATTGGACTGTATTCCTAACTGTCTGTTTGAAAAAAAATATAATCCATGTATTAGTTGCCCTTAAAAAAAAGTCAGGCTTTCAGTTTAATCTAGATTTTGAATACTATATACATGATATATGCACACAATTATGTTCAGAACATTTCTTTTACTTCAGAACATTTCTTTTACTGCTAGCTTAATCTTGGTAATATTTCACGGAAGTGATGTCATTATGAAAGCTTTTATCTTGACTTATTTCAATTATTATATCTGAAAAGTCAAGTTATATATAGTAACTATATAGAAATCTTATTATGGCTATTATCTGAACACAAACATTTTAGATCCAATATATACTTCACTCATCATTTACCAAAGACCAAATTATTTTCAAGACTCTTAGCCCAGTTCATATATGATGGAATGAATAAAGCAATATTTAGAAGAAGAAAAATCTTCCTTTTTTCTGTATTCATGGATAGATGGACTTGTTATTAGTGCACTTCACATTTACATAGTCTTAGGTTAAATTTTTTTATAGTGAAGTTTGAAGTTAAAGGTTTTTTTTGGAAAAAGTAACTTAGTCAAACCTTCATTGAATGTTGAGTCTTCTTTATGATCCAAGAATTGAATCTGAAAAAAAAAAAAAATTATTTAGTTTTACTTTATTTTTTCGCATGATTGGACTTGATTTTTAGCAGTCAACATTATACTTTTAAACTGACAGCAGCAATGCAAACACAGGGACCCTGTATAAACTCTTACTTTTGTTCAATTTCTAACTTTAATTCATTGTTGTCTTTAGTATTGTTTTGAATGATGAGCCTATATTGTACTTTTTCCAGGAAACTGAAGATGTACTCAATGACCTTGACAGATCAATTGAAGAAGGAGAAGACCCATTACCTCCACCTCCAATGATGAATGCATCTGGTGAAGGTCTGGATGAAAATATACCATTGCCTCCCCCACCTCCTCCAGGAAGTGGGGTCCAGTCATCACCCCCAAGACCACCATCAGCCTCTCTCAAGCCACCTCATCCTCCTAACTCAGACTCCTATGATGAGAACATGGCAGAGATAGCAGGCATAGAGGATTTCTTGTCACAGTTTGAGACAACAGCAGGTGAAATGATGGGATCCGGAGTCCCCCCTCCACCACCCCCTCCTGGTGGGTCAGGAATCCCTCCACCACCACCACCACCAGGGGGAGCAGGAATACCTCCACCACCACCAGGGGGAGTACCACCACCTCCTCCACCCCCAGGGGGAGCAAATATTAATCGTCCACTTCCACCAAGACCAACCTCTGTGGCTGTTCCTCCAGTACTACCACCACCACCGACAATCCCAGCTCCTCCGTTACCAGATCATATCAACCAAGAACCTACAACACCGACAGCCATAGAATCTCTGTCACCAACCATAGAGAAGAACTTACACAACCTAATGAACTTTGACATGGAATCACAACCAGAGATGAATGGTCATGCTGTACCAGTTAAAGATTTGGGAGAGGATGAACATGTGTATTATGATATGATGGAGTATGCTGAGAAGTATTACAACGACCATCCTAAAGAAGTGGGTGGGACCATCATGAAAAGTTTGAGAAAGAGACCTGGATCTGGAGAGGTATTGATCATATGTTTATAGATTTATTGTTTGTGTTTGTATTGTTAAATTCTTACTTAAATGTTAAAAAAAAAGTGGATTGTAAAATACTTTATTTGATATAAGACATGTTTACGTCAGAACCTTAATTGTTAAGAAAAAAACATGTTATTGATAATCAATTCGTTAGTGTAACTGAACTCTACAATTTTGTATTTAAAGTAGATTTAAAAGATATAAAAAATCAAGATTAATTTTTCACAGTATCATATTTTGTTAAAAACACATACAATATTTAAAGGTTATTGTTTCATAGTAAACAATGGATGTACATTTGACAAAACACTGAATGAAATAATAAATAAACCCAACATATATCTAATCTAATTTATCATCATGATATTTGCTGAAACTAAAAATAAAATCCTCAACCCCTATAGACCAGCTGTTGACTGCAGCAGTGTTAATCTATTGATAAGGGCTATAGATGTTATTGGAGGGACATACACAAGAGGAATTAACTGTAGTCAAACTGGTGGAGTTATACAACAAATTCATATCTTTTTACTTCATTGCTGACCTATAAGACTGATTTAATTTGATGAAGCAAAAAACTTTAAAACACCAACCACTTCATGGTTAAGAAATGAACAGATACATGTAGACTTACTTTCAAAATGATTGATTGAATTTCCTAGCGAGCAACACCAACAAAAATGTCCATTTGATCTTGGGCATTGATCAAAAGAAAACTGATATCAAGCATATGTGCATGTTTAATTGAATTACATTATGACTTTGCTTACAAAGCAAAAGTAGAGTTTATTATTAGAATTCAAAATACATTTTAGAAAAACATATTGTTGTATAGGATAAAACTTACCTATATTTATATTACAGAAGGGGTATTTAACCAAGGAGGAAATGTTGAAGTTTTGTAAGAATGGAAATATACCAACATCACATGTTCATATCCATGACTTAGAGAGTGTACATTTAGCATGTACTTCATTTAAGGTACAAATTAAAAACAGATTTCTTATTAAAGTTTATTTTTCAAGTTTTACCATGTTTTGTAATATAAAAGATTGCAGAAGTCCTTGATCATTAAGGTAGTGACTATTTTTTAACCAAATTTTAAAATTTTCTTTTTGTGCATGTTTTGGACTGAAAAAGCTGATTGTATTCATAACTTGAAACAAATAACATTTCTCCTTCCTGCAGATATAATATAACTGAGAAATAGAAGTGTTGTAAATATGAGTTGTAGTTATTTGCATTAGTCAAGGCATTTAGAATTATCATTTTATAATTTTTGCAGGATATAACTAAGTATATAAAAGATGAGTCTAAAGACGATGTTTTGAAAGTAGTTCAGAACTATGTAGGTGCTGGTATACAGCATGTGGAGTTACGAGATGAGATTTATTGTCAAATGATGAGACAATGTACGGATTGTCCTGAACAAAGTTATCAAGTACAAGCTTGGTCATTAATGTGTTTGATTACAGCCTCATTCTCACCAAGTAAAAATCTGCACAAGGTAAAATTTCCTAGGAAAACTATCAAATATTATTTATTTTATGAAATATTTGTATTATGGTTGTTAGCTTGTTGGTAGTGGATTTGATTGTAAGGAATGAAATGATTAAATCAAAAATAATAATATTTAAAGTCTCTATTTTTCAAACAGAGAAAAAGTATTATAAGCATCTCATAGTACTTTGGAAATGATTTCATCTATGTACATGTATATACATATGATTATGTAAATTTTAATATCTTTTTCTTTTTCAGTATTTGCTGTCTTTTGTGAAGAAGAATTGTAGTGATAGTATGATAGGGAAATACTCTCTACAATGTCATAAACATCTGACAATGCCCAGAGCCAAGGCAAGAAATCTACCACCATCTACAGCAGAAATTATGGTATGTCTTCTTGAAAAAAAGTAATTATTAGTGTCTTATAAGTTCCATAATTGTAACTTTAAGTCTAGTAAAGGTGTGTATAAATTTAAAAGAGACGGAACACAAGTTATTGAGGTTTTTTAGCACAAAATAACGTTTTTGAACATCGAGATACCATTTTTAGAAAAATGGACTTTCCATTATTTTTCCGATAGAATTGAAAATTTAAGTTTCAATATTTATTTGAAATTTAATTTTCATCAAAAGAATTAGAACCTGCTATATATTCCACAGAATGAGCAGATATTTTCACCCTTTGGTTATCGTTAACTTGGTTATAATTTCAATGTTTATGCAACATCGTAAATTTTTTTTACAACAGAAGTAAAATCATCTTAAAACAAGTTGCAAGATTAAATTCCTTCATTAAGAAGACTTCATTGAATTATGGAATCATTTCTTTGTGTAAAATATTATATATCACTTTATTTACAGAGTATGCAGATGCTGAGCCCATTGATATGTAAGGTATACTTTATGGATGGTAAGACGAAGGCTATCAGTATGATGCCTATAGATACAGCTGCTGAGGTACTAGATAGTGTGGCGAGGAAGATAGGTTTACGATCGGTTGAAGGATGGGCTCTGTTTGAGATGACATCAGACTATGAGAGATATATCAGAGGTTATGAATATATAGCTGATGTTTTAACACAATGGGAATTGTAAGTCAGATAATCAACTTGTAGATACAAATGTCACTGTTTAAAATTAGATATTGGTTATATGTAAATGAAACAGCAGTGCAACAAATAAAAAAGGGAAAAAGGAAAAAGATGAAGAATTAAATTCTAAATAAAGGAAGTAATAAAGTTTTGCACACATTACAATTGTAAGGCACTATTGCCTCCTTAAATACATATGAAATGAGACTGCTCTGATTGTAAGGTATTTACTTGTATTTACATGTGAAAATTCAACACTCCTCCCTGCTTTTATTTTTCAATATTACGTCTAAAATAATAATTTTACACTTTTTCAGACAAGAAAGAAAATCAGCTCAATTATCTAAATATGACACTGTATCTAAGAAGGGACCAAAGATGGCTCTAGGAGGATCCGATGCCAGACTTATATTTAGGAAGCGTGTGTATAAACATATTAAAGACATTCCAAATGATCCAGTTGAATACCAGCTACTGTATGCTGAATGTGTGGCCAAAGTTGTTAGGGTAATTAACTGACATTAGTTTAAACAATATTTTATTTTTTCAAAAGTGCACAAAATACAATTATACAATAGAAAAACTTGGATTCAGAAACAAGAAGAACTTATATAAATATGTCTCCCTGACATTGATACCTTTATAATTATTGTTCACAAAATTCTAATAACTTTAGTTAGACAAGTTTACATCATATAGGAAATTTTCAATAACTTATATTCTAATCAAGAGTATAAAGTATTTTAGAATACTGTGGATTCATTTATTTTCGTGGGTACCAATTTTCGTGGATTGAGGAAAACTTACATGTTCGTGGATATTTTAAATCTGCAATAATGCCTATTGAAAATTTGTCATTTGTTGAACATTTAATTTCGTGGTTTAACTGTATCCATGAAATCCACGAAAAGTTGGTATCCAACGAATAATAATGAATCCACAGTATTAAATTTGATTTTGAAAGCTTTAAAAGGAGTTGTTAAATTGCTATGTGAAACTTTGTATAAATGTCCTTTATAATAATAGCTGATGACTTTTGCAGGATGAGTTTCCAGTATCAGATAAGGTAGCATTACAGTTAGCTGGTTTACAAGCTAGAGTTACCTTTGGACAGTATGAAGAAGGCAAAGACTTTAGGTAAGTTTTTGAAAAATAGTATGTTTGATATATTTGCATTTGATGTAAAGCCTGTCAAATCTACATGTTACACACTATTCATTTTCAAAATCATAACAGCAAAATAAATATACTTGTATACTTATTGGAAAAAAATAACCCTTTACTTATATTTAACCATAGATACAAAGAAGCCGAGCAGTTCTTAAGTAAGAGGATATTAGCTATGCCTGGACGTGACTGGAATGAAGAAGTAGCTGCATCTCATAGTGTAAGTATTAACATATAGTATGTTTCAAATATAAGTAAAAATGTTGTGAAAAAAACAAGATTATTACATTAAAACACAACTAACCAAAATTAATATTATGACCTTGTGCAGTTTACAAAAAATAGGCAACTAACATCAGAAAGATTATTTGTATGACTGGTTACACCCCTTTTTGTCGAGCCTTCAACTTTTGTCGAAAAAGCGAGACTAAGCTATCCTACATTCTGTTGGTGGCGGCGGCGTCCACAAATATTCACTCTGTGGTTAAAGTTTTTGAAATTTTAATAACTTTCTTAAACTGTACTGGATTACTACCAAACATGGACAGAATCTTGTTTATGATCATAAGATAGTATGCTAAAGTAAGTTTTGTAAAAATAAAATTCCATTTTTTCCATATTTTACTTTTAAATGGACTTAGATTAATTTTCTGCCAGGAAACAACACATTCACTCTGTGGTTAAATTTTAAAAAAATATAATAACTTTCTGATACTAATTTTAATTTGTACAAAACTTAAACAGAAGCTTGTTTATGACCAAATAAAATTGAGAATGGAAAAGCTAGTATCTAGAAGGAAATTTTGTTAATATTTAATTTTGTACCTGTGTATCTGTATTTTACTTATAAATGGACTTAGTTTTTCTTTCAGTTAACATTACATACCATGTGCAGTTAAAGTTTTTAAAACATTTATTAGGTTCATAAACTATCCTGGATTTGTACAAAACTTGGACAGAAGCTCCTTAAAATCAAAAGATAGTATCAAGAGGAATATTTTTATTGATTTTTTCCTCATTTTAGTTGAGCCTGCGTATTCAGGAAAAGTAGGCGAGACACTTGGTTCCGCGGAACCCTTACAAATTTTTTACCTTAATTAAGATCTTTACAAGCAAATAACTGATTTTTCAGATAAGAAAATTTGTAAATTTTTGGTTTAAAACATTGTTGGTAGAGCCATCTTGTGCAATGAACTCGTGTAGATTTCATACCAGAAACTTCTTCAACTTACTAGAATATGTGTGTAACCATTAAAGTGAAATATTCAGAACATGCTCAGAAGACCTAACCTATTATATTATTTTACAGCATTATGGTAAAGGGAAGACAGAACTAGAAGCCCAAGTGTGGTATTTAACAGCAGTGAGACAGTTTCCGTTGTATGGATGTACTTTGTTCCCTATTGTTCATAAAGGATTGTGGTCTCATACAGGAGATGCTTTAATTGCTATCAATATGGATGGAATTAAATTTATCAAAGCTAGAGACAAAAATGTGATAAATCAGTTTAATTATACTGAAATAGAGTCAATAACAATTGACCCTAATGATAATTATGTGACATTAGAATTGAAGAACACAGCTGATGTAAACTGTCAACAGAGATGTTTTATGTTTGAGACCGAGTGTAAGGAAGATATAGGTTCTCTCATTGCTAGCTATTCTCCAAATCATGCCTCATGGCTCAATCCGGAATATGAAAGTTTGAAGAAAAAGGTAGGTTCTTAAAAAATGTATTTGCATTTAATTTGTATGTCAAACCTGCTTTTACTGTCACCTCATTTCACCCGTCAACTGCCTCTAACAGTCACCTTCAAACCCCCGAAATGTCTCCTTTATAATTTTTGGAACCTCATTTCACAGGTCATCTCACTTGAGTGGTCACATTTGATACTTTTATGAGTTACTGCTTAAGACAGATTTGAAGGTATACATTGTTTGATTTTAGTAGTAATGGAAGATTTTTAAAATATCCAAACACAATCATATCAATTTTAAACCTTTTAGTTTTTTAGCTCACCTGGTCTAAAAACCATTTTAAGGGGGAGATAAATTTTATGAATATTTTTATGAAATAAATGGTATTGTTGATTTCCTTTTTCCTTATACTCTGAGCTAAATAAGAAATAGACAATTAGTGAATCTAAAGATTTCTTCTTTTGTCTAAGAAATTTAATGCCCACTAACTATATAAAGTGATTAGAATAAATACTCTTTATTAATCTGTTATGTTGGATATTTCTTTTGTTCATTCAGTCTAAGATGACAGATGAAGAAAAACTGAAATTATATGAGGAAATAGTTCGGTGTAGAAGAGCTTTATCTGATAGTCGACTACTTCAAAAACCAACGGGTCATGGAAATGCTGGTTTCCTTAGACAGTCTATTAGAAGGTTTGTACAATTGTTTTTAAATTTCTATTCTAGTTTTGTTTGCCTTATAAAAAAGTGAGTGAATCTAAACCTGATGCTTGTTCAGATATTCTGTAATTATTGCAGAGGAAATCGTATTGGTGCCATACACTATACAGAACAAATGTTCAAGTAGATGGTCAAAAACCTGAAATACTCCTTTTTAAATGTTTCAATGCAAGCAAGGTGATAATACTGACTATAAAATTAAGTTAAGACTAATTCAGATATTCTGGTATGTTATCTTTAATAATGTTTTGGTGCTAAAATTTATAATACTCATATATTATCACTCTGTGGAATGAATACTTCTTGTTCTTAACCTTAGATATTTACCATTGATTTAAATGAGAATTATACTATAATACTAATGACATAATTTTCTCTTGACTTTGATTATCTATCACCTATCACACTGTTGAGACAAAATGTTCATTCAGCATATGGTGTGTAGGGAATGATGTGAAGTTTCAAGCAATCATTATGAAACTTTACATAAAAATTGAACAGATTTTTGGTTAGGATTAATCCCCATTTATATTAAGTTAAGTTTGTATTATATGAAATGAATGATGTTTTCAAGAGAAACTATTTATCATAGTTACTTATCTCAGTAAGAAAATAGAAAGTAGTTGTTATTTATGTATTTGATTTTTATGCAGACTTTTAGTATTCAGGTATAATAGTTCATTGTTTTGAATATTGTATTTCTCCTTACCTCAACTTGGATTAGGTTAAGAGTTACCCTGGTGAATCCCATCCACACCTTCTCATTATAAGAAGGCTTAAACATTGTCACTCTCATCCACTCATTATAATAGTTACAAACCAAACATTCTGTACTTTAATGGCTTACAAAACAAATAAAACTTTTGGTCTGAGGTAAAAACATCTTGTTTATAATTACTTCATACCTTATGTCATTTTATGTGGTTAGTGTTCCCTTATAAAACTGTTCCTTACCTGATGTAATATTTCTTATCCTACCAGTAATTGATAAGCATGCCAATATACCAACTACTTCTAACCAGTTGTGATAGGAGTTTTCTTCCATCACTACTCCTTACACATTGTGGAAGGAATCTCCATTCATGGCTACATCTCACCTTAGAGGGTAATGGTTCTCCAAATTTTATATCAATATCTTTTTAGGAAGACTTTAAATCATATCTACCGTATATATCAGAGTCTAAATCACAACGTAAAATTGAGAGTGGAAATGGGGAATGTGCCAAAGAGACAACAACCTGACCATAGAACAGACAACAACTAATGACTTTATTTTGTCAGGTTTTATTTTGCAGCTTTGCATAAAAAGCTACAACTTCAAGCCACAGTTTAAAAATATTATTTATGATTTTGACAGACTATTTATTTTATGTCATTTATTTTTATTTTTATGCAACACCTAGGGGCATGATGTTTTTTGGTCTGTAAGTCCCTTCATTCTTCCTTCTGTCCCACTTCAGGTTAAATTTTTTGGTCGAGGTAGTTTTTGATGAAGTTGAAGTCTAGTTAACTTGAAACTTATTACACATGTTCCCTATGAAATGATCTTTCTAATTTTCATGTCAAATAAGAGTATTGAAACCCCCCCCCCCCTTTTTTCCATTTCACGGTCCACTGAACATATAAATGATAGTGCAAGTGGGGCATTCATGTACAATGGACACATTAATTTTTTTAGTTTCAAATTCGAAAAGCTTAGAATTAGCTGTATTGTACATAACTTCTCCTCTGATGGACTCCTGATTGCTTTTGACTAATCTTGTACAATTACAGACAATTGAACCTATTTAAAATCAACACAGTTAGATGTTGTGAAATGTTGTAACCCTTATATTTTACAGTATTGTTAAAGATAAGTAAGTGTAGTAAAAGCAAGGCATGACCAGTAGCAAAGGACCCTACACCATACTAACATGTGTGTTATACATCAAGCCCTTACTAACATGTCTGTATGATTCATACTAAAATGTATATTGAATGTATACAAAATGAAGACACAGAGATGTTTAGACATTTTAATTTAACTGTATTATTGCATATAATTGAAGACAAGAGTTTGACTCCTTATAGATCTTCAAAAATAAATAATAGTTTAGAAATTACCAACTGCATAGTCACAATATTGTAATTCTGTTGTTTTGAATACATGTTAAACCCACAGAATACTTCTTCATTTTAATATCAACTTATGTTCTTTATAAAAACGACAATGGTACACTGAAAACGACATATTTGATTATAATCCTTCTTTTTTATTCAATCAGTTTGATAACTTAATCCCTACGATGACACATCTGTTTTACTAAAGAGACATAATAGGCCAATTATTGGAGATATTTTCCTCGAAATAATTGCCCAAGTTTGTATAATCAATAGAAAAATATTGAAATTTTGATAAATAATGATTTTTAAAGATTTTTAGGAGCCAAATGGACTGATTTTGTGCATGAATTATATTGAGATTAATGAATGATCCATTCACTCATTTAGAAGTTTCCAAATAGTAATATTTTGGAAAAATGCAGTTTTTTTGCCTATTTAAAAAGAGGTCTATTTCTTGCAGCTTATGTGTATTACTCATTGAGCCCCTCCACATCAAATTTATACTGTGAATGTCTTGCCGCTTAGTTATACTACTGATTGAGTCCCTCCCACATCACATTTATAGTGTGATACCAATCACTATTGATTAACATGCATGATATTACTTTATTTGGAACAGGTTGAATTGTATGGCTGGTATATTTAGGTATGACTGGTGTGTGTCATTGTTTTAATACTAACACTTCAACAGAGCTTACATATAAAAGTTAAATCTGCTTATATATAGCCATGAAACAGAGAAAATCAATTGTAAACCTAAACATATATTTATTAGATCTAAAGCTAGCATTGTTTTTATGAATTAATTGATACATGACGATTGCTTGTAGTAAAAGGAATTATTTCTCTGTGGAGGTTGTTATTTGGTGTGATTTTGCTCTAGGTTTTCCCATAACTATGTATTGAAGTGATTGAATCTAAATTTGATGTGATTGATAGATTGAACAAAATGCCTTTATAGATGAACACTTAAAAGACTGAGAGGGTGGCTTATAGGCTCTTAATTTTGAAAAAAATTGAACTTAAATGAAAAAAAGAATCATATCTCAATAAAAAGAAATACTTACTTAAATTTGTTTTTAGCTCACCTGGCCCGAAGGGCCAAGTGAGCTTTTCCCATCACTTTGCGTCCGGCGTCCGTCGTCCGTCGTCGTTAACTTTTACAAAAATCTTCTCCTCTGAAACTACTGGGCCAAATTGAACCAAACTTGGCCACAATCATCATTGGGGTATCTAGTTTAAAAAATGTGTGGCGTGACCCGGTCAACCAACCAAGATGGCCGCCACGGCTAAAAATAGAACATAGGGGTAAAATGCAGTTTTTGGCTTATAACTCAAAAACCAAAGCATTTAGAGGAAATCTGACAAGAGGTAAAAATGTTTATCAGGTCAAGATCTATCTGCCCTGAAATTTTCAGACGAATCAGACAATCCGTTGTTGGGTTGCTGCCCCTGAATTTGTAATTTTGAGGAAATTTTGCTGTTTTTGGTTATTATCTTGAATATTATTATAGATAGAGATAAACTGTAAACAGCAATTATGTTCAGCAAAGTAAGATTTACAAATAAGTCAACATGACCGAAATGGTCAGTTGACCCCTTTAGGAGTTATTGCCCTTTATAGTCAATTTTTTACCATTTTTCGTAAATCTTAGTTATCTTTTACAAAAATCTTCTCCTCTGAAACTACTTGGCCAAATGAATCCAATCTTGGCCACAATCATCTTTGGGGTATCTAGTTTAAAAAATGTGTGGCGTGACCCGGTCAACCAACCAAGATGGCCGCCACGGCTAAAAATAGAACATAGGGGTAAAATGCAATTTTTGGCTTATAACTCAAAAACCAAAGCATTTAGTGGAAATCTGACATGGGGGTAAAAATGTTTATCAGGTCAAGAGCTATCTGCCCTGAAATTTTCAGACGAATCGGACAACCCGTTGTTGGGTTGCTGCCCCTGAATTAGTAATTTTGAGGAAATTTTGATGTTTTTGGTTATTATCTTGAATATTATTATAGATAGAGATAAACTGTAAACAGCAATTATGTTCAGCAAAGTAAGATTTACAAATAAGTCAACATGACCGAAATGGTCAGTTGACCCCTTTAGGAGTTATTGCCCTTTATAGTCAATTTTTAACAATTTTTCGTAAATCTTAGTTATCTTTTACAAAAATCTTCTCCCCTGAAACTACTTGGCCAAATAAATCCAAACTTGGCCACAATCATCTTTTGGGTATCTAGTTTAAAAAATGTGTGGCGTGACCCGGTCAACCAACCAAGATGGCCGCCACGGCTAAAAATAGAATATGGGGGTAAAATGCAGTTTTTGGCTTATAACTCAAAAAACAAAGCAATTAGAGCAAATCTGAAAATGGTCAATTGACCCACTAAGGAGTAATTGTCCTTTATAGTCAATTTTTAACAATTTTCATAAAATTTGTAAATTTTTATTAACATTTTCCACTGAAACTACTGGGCCAAGTTCATTATAGATAGAGATAATTCTAAGCAGCAAGACTGTTTAGTAAAGTAAGATTTACAAACACATCACCATCACCAAAACACAATTTTGTCATGAATCCATCTGCTTCCTTTGTTTAATATTCACATAGACCAAGGTGAGCGACACAGGCTCTTTAGAGCCTCTAGTTTTTAACAAAATCATTTTTGTTTGAACAATTATAGGAAGTTTTTTTCATTGGTATGTACTAAGTACTTAAATGTCTTACTCCCAACCTAAGCCCCCCTCCTTTCCTCTTATATTAAAAGTTTAGATATTGATATATTTATTCCACTATCGTCTATGGTTTCCCTAAGTTAGTGAAGATACATGTTGCCCTCAATATGGTTCCTCAAAATCGTTTTGTTTGGTTTAACGTAGTCTTGTCTAAATAACTTTAAACACATATCTTTTTTATGTAGTTTCAGCCTCAGTTATCTTCTTAAGTCGATATCATTTAGTCTCTTTCTATTTTTTCTACCATTATGTCAATATTTGTGAATGTGATGTGTAATAAAATTACAAAAAAAAACAACCCAAATATACAATGCCAACTTAAAGAGACCAATATGGCCAAAATAGACCAAAGGTTACTATAGATACAATAAATAAAATACATTTTCTGATAGAAAATGTATTTGACAAATATTTTATGTACACATTGAAGCAATAGTTCTTTAAACAACCAGGGAGAACTGTAATTTGGGATCTTGGTACTCACTGAAATTATATGAGGTGCACTATTTTTTTGGAATGCTATTTGTACTTAAAAGAAAGATTAGCATTTGGAACGTACTTGTTAGTGTTTATATTATAAGGGTTTATTTGTCTTTTTTTTCAGACTTACAAAATCTAAGATGGAGAGAATGAGAAAATCAACTATTGGAGGAGGGAGTGGAAACTTTGATGATAGTTACTGGTCTTACAGTAAATCATGTATTAAACATCCACTGACAGTTTCTTTGACTGATCCACAGATGGAAGAGAAAGCTATCAGAATGTTCCATTGTATACTAATGTATTGTGGGGTAGAGGAGGCAGGTAAGTTATCAGAATGTTCCATTGTGTACTGTATTGTGGGGTAGAGGAGGAAGGTTAGTTATCAGAATGTTCCATTGTATACCTATGTATTGTGGGGTAGAGGAGGCTGGTTAGTTATCAGAATATTCCATTGTATAACTATGTATTGTGGGGTAGAGGAGGCTGGTTAGTTATCAGAATGTTCCATTGTATACTTATGTATTGTGGGGTAGAGGAGGCTGGTTAGTTATCAGAATGTTCCATTGTATACTTATGTATTGTGGGGTAGAGGAGGCAGGTTAGTTATCAGAATGTTCCATTGTATACTTATGTATTGTGGGGTAGAGGAGGCTGGTTAGTTATCAGAATGTTCCATTGTATACCTATGTATTGTGGGGTAGAGGAGGCAGGTTAGTTATCAGAATGTTCCATTGTATACCTATGTATTGTGGGGTAGAGGAGGCAGGTTAGTTATCAGAATGTTCCATTGTATACCTATGTATTGTGGGGTAGAGGAGGCAGGTTAGTTATCAGAATGTTCCATTGTATACTTATGTATTGTGGGGTAGAGGAGGCTGGTTAGTTATCAGAATGTTCCATTGTATACCTATGTATTGTGGGGTAGAGGAGGCAGGTTAGTTATCAGAATGTTCCATTGTATACCTATGTATTGTGGGGTAGGGGAGGCTGGTTAGTTATCAGAATGTTCCATTGTATACCTATGTATTGTGGGGTAGAGGAGGCAGGTTAGTTATCAGAATGTTCCATTGTATACCTATGTATTGTGGGGTAGAGGAGGCTGGTTAGTTATCAGAATGTTCCATTGTATACCTATGTATTGTGGGGTAGAGGAGGCAGTTTAGTTATCAGAATGTTCCATTGTATACCTATGTATTGTGGGGTAGAGGAGGCTGGTTAGTTATCAGAATGTTCCATTGTATACCTATGTATTGTGGGGTAGAGGAGGCAGGTTAGTTATCAGAATGTTCCATTGTATACCTATGTATTGTGGGTTAGAGGAGGCAGGTTAGTTATCAGAATGTTCCATTGTATACTTATGTATTGTGGGGTAGAGGAGGCAGGTTGGTTATCAGAATGTTCCATTGTATACCTATGTATTGTGGGATAGAGGAGGCAGGTTAGTTATCAGAATGTTCCATTGTATACCTATGTATTGTGGGGTAGAGGAGGCTGGTTAGTTATCAGAATGTTCCATTGTATACCTATGTATTGTGGGGTAGAGGAGGCAGGTTAGTTATCAGAATGTTCCATTGTATACCTATGTATTGTGGGGTAGAGGAGGCAGGTTAGTTATCAGAATGTTCCATTGTATACCTATGTATTGTGGGGTAGAGGAGGCTGGTTAGTTATCAGAATGTTCCATTGTATACCTATGTATTGTGGGGTAGAGGAGGCAGGTAGGTCATGCAACTAAAATTTTTGAATAATGCTCCCAATCAATTATGATATACTGTAAACTGAATTATTTTCTCGAGATTTATTTTTCCTAATTTCATCAGTAGAAAAAATAACCTAAAAATGAATAGCCTCCCCCCAAAATTAACACTTGAATCTTTCCTTATCTTATTACATCAGGTAAATTTGAAAATCACAAAATTAAATCACAGCAAAAGAGATTAGAAAGAGCAAAACAAAACTAAGTTAGTTTACAGTGTTATGAACTAAAAAAAAATCTACTGATAAAATTATATTTATCTATAAAGAGAAAGAGATGCCAAATTAGCTTTCTTTATAGGAATATGTTAGAATGTTTTATATTGAAGCCAAGTAAGTTGTCTTCATATAAAGTAATATGTGATGAAGCCAAGTAAGGTATCTATAGAGAAATCTAGGAAAATGTTCCATAATTTGATAATATATAAAACTTAAGAAATGAGAGAGAAGCCTAGAATAATCTACTATGATGTTATGTCCTGTAATGATATGTATATCAATTTGTAAAAGAGAAGCCAAGTAATTTATCCACATAGACATCTATCGTAAATTTTCATCATGTAATTATATATTAACAAGGGAAAAAGTGGAAACAAGATGTCCTCTGAAAATTAAGAACATTTTCTAAATAGCAGTCATAATGTTGCACACTACATGTCTAATGATGGGCCTATTGCATTTTCGCTAATTTTTCAAAACCCCAATACTACGTTTCAGCAGATTTAAAGTATACATTTCCGCAATTTGTTTTAATTACTTTTTACGGAAATTTACCTTGTATATTATTAATATTTGAATATATTAAATACATTATTTGAGTGTCGATTACATAGACAAAGATTCAGACTTTGTTAAATTGCTAACACATTTCTTTGGTTTGGCTTACTTTCAAACTGACATGATTGAAGAATGCTTTGTTGAATTAATAGCCGATGCTCCATCTTGCGATACATGCATGAAGTTTGCCGATTATATATTGGAAGTTTGTATAAGATGACAAGACGAGATTACTACCAACCATATGGGCTTCATCTCCTGACCAAAGGATAAGAGAACAACGAATGGTGTCGAGCCTTTAATGCCCACTGGAACGACCAGTTTTACGCTACCCATCTTAACAATTTTGTCTTTGTCGATGTGTTATTGAAACTACAAACAACTTGTACATAAAGATGAGAACTCTAACTGTAAAAACATTCATTGGGAAATATGAAAAGGAGAAGATGGACTTCTTTCTCGAACACAATTCAAAATTTGTAAACGGTGAATGTACTACTGTGGACTTTGTAACACGTGTTGGCTACACTGAAATATTCTGCCAGAACTGACTTATGAACTCATATCAAGCTATATCTGATAAGTGCTAACTTTTGAACATACGCTTTGATATATATACATTTTAATGATGAATTTTACTTGCATGTAATGAAGACCTTTAACTTATAAATATTTTTCAGGCGCGTAGCTGCCTTTACGCAAACAATCATTTGCTTGCACATGTTTTTCACAAAAAAAAATTTTAAAAAAATCCTGAAATTGAATTTCGGATAGTCTTTAGTCTTTCCGGATTATCGTGTCTGGCGGTGTCTGTACTTGCAACTAACGACAATCACGACACAAAGTTTAACCCCGATAGAAATAAAAATGAAGAAGCTAGATTTTTATTTTAGCAAGGAGGCAGCGGATAACGAAAGCCAAAACGTTTTATCTAATTCGCCCAGCAAAGATGTAAATGAGCCATGTACATCGTTTTCACAAGACGTTACTGCAAAGAAAATAACATTGTTTGACCCCCCTTATCCTGATATGTCTAACCTAACAAATGATGAGTTGTCAAAACATGAAACAAAAGTCAACCTACTGCAGCAAGAATGGGTTCAGATATACATGTATATAAAAAGAATTAACATTTTGCACATGAACACGAGGGTCTTCATTTTCACAGGACGATTTGAAAAAGAAAATATGATGCATCCGTGCAGAATAATCATATATAATTGCATATGAAATGCAGAACACCCCCGGGTCATATACAAGAGAGTGATACAATTGGGGAGGGGGTACATACACGATCGGAAGAACGTTAAAAAATGCCAATCACCAATGAACGGGAAACTTTTTTTTGCAAAATATAATAAATCTTGCAGGACTAAACGTTAAACAACAGAACATAACAAAAACTGTCGTAACTGTTGCACAAAAAAACCTATACCACCCAATAAATGTGTTTTATTTGGATCAATGGTGATTTAAACATTTTTGTCATTTTTATACCCACCACTTGTAAAGTAGGAGGTACTGTATATTGTGAAGGGGAAGTCCGTCCCTCTGTTCGTTTGTTCGTTCGTCCATATGTTTGTCTATTCGTTCGTTCTCTCATTACACTTTTGTATCAGCAACGCTTTCAGCTCCTAAAAGCCTAATCAGATTTACTGAAAAATTTCTCAGAATATTAGCAATATAATGTCATTGTGCACCTCGTATTTTTTTAAAAGTAGCCGTTCGATTTCGTATTCCCATTGTCATTTCGTCCAAAAGACTATTGATTCACCTAGGGTATCTGTGTTACAAATGACCTTCTACCATTGTCGTAGAAACCTCTCATTTGATTTTAAAATGACCCTCGTGAGAAACACCACGGGTGTCTTGCAAGAAGCAGGACCTGCTTACCTGCGGAGCACCGGAGGTCGCCGACATTTTTTTCGGGGTCCGTGTTTTTCATCTGTAGTTAGTTTTCAATGTTGAAAGTTTTTGCTTGTCATTTTGTGTCTTATCTGTTCCCGGGTTTCCAAATTAAGAAACCCACTAGGATGTTACTATCGTTTCTTGAAATATGGTATAGTAAGAAACAGATAGGGTATTTATCATTTTCATCATAAAATGGTCCAAATTTTTTTTCAATATATGCTTGCACTTTATTTTAACTCAGCTACGCCCCTGTTTTTCATTATGGCTTTGCTTTCATCAACAGATTACTTTTAATATTATTTACGGAAAAGTAATAATTTATTTTTCCGGAAAAGTAAGATATTTATTTGCGGAATCGTAATTTTTTTTTTCCGGAAACGTCATATTTTTTTCCCGGAACAGTAATGTCAATTTGTGGAAACGTAAAACGCCGCTAATGATATATTGTTGAGTTTTTGAGAAGCACAATAAGCTTTTCTCTAATTCTGTTCTCATGGGTTCACTTGTAACATTCAAAATATGTCACACAAAAAAAAGTTTCTTTTTTAACTGTTTATAAGTGTGGTCACAAGTCTGGGATCTCACTAGTGGTTTTCTTTAGCAATATTTACTTTATAAAGTTTTGTCCTTTGGTGATTGTGTTGTTTGATAGTTGTTGTTAAAGTTATTGACACATTATTTTAGGTAAAGGCGATGAGAAGCCAGACTTGATGAGTTTAGTTCAGAGTTTGATGAACACATGTCTAGACAATGATCAGCTGTGTAATGAATTCTATCTACAACTAGCAAAACAGACCACAGACCATCCTGGTAAGTATCTCTCAGATAAGGACTGGTTTATATTTATTTGTTTGTATGGTGAGAGGGTCTGTGTCGGGCATGATCGATTTTGAACTGACAAAGTAACGAAAATCTTTGGTTTGTTTTATCAACATTCAGTGCACATTTCTCAACATCTGAATTTGCTGCTCCAAAATAATTTTCGCATTGATTGTTTCCTATTTATAAGACAACTTTGATATTTTTATAAGAACAACTATTACTTATAAATGCGCAAATAGTTGTAAGTGTCAGCACCAACTTCCAATTTCGATACAATTGTTGAGACATTTGCATGTTTTATCTAAAAGAAAGCTAATACAGGGCAAAAGTAATAGTTACCAATCATAAACCTACCTGTAATTACTCATTCCTTGAATCTGTTTGGGTAATAAACCAGTATGAAAATTTGGTTTTTGTGTACGGTGTACAGCAACTTAACTATGCACTGTACATAAGGATTTTTGTGGTCAGCTAAACACCGTACACAACGCTTCTTTTCAGAATAAAATATCAAAAAAAACATATGCATGAAAGATTTCAATGCCAATTATTGATACAACTATACTTATTACACACACACAGTGGCCTATCAGAAAAAGAGTTGCAATGAATATAGAATTATATCGGATGAGACGAGTGCCAACTACTTTGACCAGTATTTGCACATGTTTTTAGTAATCGTTCTTGTTTTGGGAAAATAATGAGACATCTCTAATCATCAAACTACGACCAAATCATTTCTTTAAACAACAGTTATTGTCGAGCCTGCAACTTTTGTTGCAGAAAGCTCAACATAGGGATAGTGATCCGGCGGCGGCGGTGTTAGCTCACTTCTTAAAAGCTTTATATTTTAGAAGGTAGAAGACCTGGATGCTTCATACTTTGTATATAGATGCCTCATGATACGAACTTTCCGTCAATCACATGTCCAATGTCCTCGACCTAATTTTCATGGTTTAGTGACTACTTGAAAAAAAAGTTCATATTTTTTGTAATGTTAAATTCTCTCTTATTATAAGTAATTGGATAACTATATTTGGTATGTGTGTACCTTGCAAGGTCCTTATGCCTGTCAGACCGTTTTCACTTGACCTCGACCTCATTTCATGGATCAGTGAACAAGGTTAAGTTTTCGTGGTCAAGTCCATATCTCAGATACTATGAGCAATAGGTCTAGTATATTCGGTGTATGGAAGAACTGTAAGGTGTACATGTCCAACTGGCAGGTGTCATCTGACCTTGACCTCATTTTCATGGTTCAGTGGTTATAGTTAAGTTTTTGTGTTTTGGTCTGTTTTTCTTATACTATATGCAATATGTCTACTATAATTGGTGTATGGAATGATTGTAAAGTGTACATGTCTAGCTGACAGATGTCATCTGACCTTGACCTCATTTTCATGGTTCAGTGGTCAAAGTTAAGTTTTTTAGTTTTGGTCTATTTTTCTAATACTTTATGCATTGGGTCAACTATATTTTGTGTATGGGAATATTTTATGATGTATATGTCGGTTACGCAGGTTTTATTTGACCTTGACCTCATTTTCACGGTCCATTGCTAAGTTTTAAGTGTTTGTGTTTTGGTCTGTTTTTCTTTATTTATAAGCAATAAGTCAACTATATTTGTTTTATTGAAGAATTGTGAGCTGTACATGTCTGCCTGGCATGGTTCATCTGTCCTTGACCTTATTTTCATGGTTCATTGATCAATGTTTCATTTTCTTGGTTAATGTTGAGTTTATGTGACAGTTGTAATAAAGCTTTATATTTAGGTCTATCAAGATAGTATCAAGGATTAGTAAAGAAGGCGAGACATTTCAGTGTTTGCACTCTTGTGTTTAGATAGAGGTACACATTGATATTATGTGAACAAAACAAAGATGTTCTTTACCGTGTGAGGTCAAAATCTATCACACCCACTTGGTTAGTACTTATATCCGGTGTACTGATGATACACAGTGGTTATAAGTGAATGAATTGACCACCAGTTTGATAATCAAAGGCTTCAAAGAAACAGTTATATATAACCAATGATATACCTTTTTCCTAAACATAAATAACTTATACAGGCTAACATGTACATTGGAATCTACACAGAGTCACGTTTTTTTTTATATATATCAGGACTATGCTGATACACATTTTCACTATCATTAAACTATATTTATTTGTTTGCTTCAAAAGTAAAATCTAAAAAATTTCTATGATTTAATTGTTCAGATCCTAACAGTCAAGTAAACAAGAGAAACTGGCAGTTAATGGCAGTAACCACAAGTTGTACCTTCCCTTCCAATACACGTGTACAAAAGTACATACAGTGTCATCTAAGGAAGTGTTCTTTAGATGCTGCTAGTGATGAAGGAAGATATGCAAGGTTTTGTCACAAGGTACAGTACATAGTGTTGTTTGTTTTGTTTGGTATTTTGGGGAAGTGCTTAAGAGTAATTGGTGTTATCATATAATGCACTCTATGAATATTGCATTTATGATTTTTTTCCTACATTTATACTCTCTGTTTAGAATGGGAAAGGAATCTCCCTAATTTGGAAGATTTTTAAGTGTTATAGAAATCCTCAATAACTTTGAACATCTCTGTCATACAATAAATCAGGATTTTCAAAATAAATTTGCATGTATTATTAAACTCTGCATTTCAGAAACTGATTGGCTAGTTCTTAGTTCTTCATTCTAGAATCATTTACATAAAAAAAATATATATTTTTTGATATACCATAGATGTCCTGAACAGAAATAAACTTTAAATGGCTTGAGGTTCATCAAAGAATAGGGGAAATGCTTTTCGGAATAATTTCTTTGGGAAAAAGAGAATATATATTAAATACTTAATATTCCTACTATACAAAATTTTGTTACATTTTCAGTGCTTCAACAGAACATTGGAACATAGGAAGAGAAAGTTCCCACCATCTAGGAAGGAAATTAAATGTCTTATAGATAGGTTTGTAGATTTATTTTCTTTCGTATGTTGTTGCTCCATAATCAGATCATTTCTACTAGTATACGTCTGTCATCTTTAGTCTCATTGCATGGTTCAAAGGCTGCATAAAAATGCTATGTGGTCATCACTTGCTTTCATCGTTCCAAATAAACTTTCAAAGACTGTCTCCTCTATAGTTAAAATGCTAATGAGGACAAACCCTGTTATAAATTACCCTTCATTGCTCTTCATAAAATTTATTCATTACTAGAACACACCCGCGAAATTGCGGGCATACAGAGCGTACATAAAGTATGTGAAGAGTTGTTGGAAGAATTTTGTAAAATATTGAATGACTGGAGAATTTCATTAGTCATAGGTTATTGGGGACAGGACAATGCTTTTTTTTTTATCCCTCCTCCTTTATTTCCAATATTCCCATTTTTTGGTTTTCTATCAATATCAATATGAACATACATTAAGTATGTTATGAACATTCAAGTAAGGAGCTTGTAATTCAGTGGTTGTTGTTTGTTTATGTGTTACATATTTGTTTTTCGTTCATTTTTTTGTACATAAATAAGGACGCTAGTTTTCTGGTTTGTATTGTTTTACATTGTCAGTTCGGGGCCTTTTAAAGCTGAGTATGCAGTATGGGCTTTGCTCGTTGTGGAAGGTCGTACGGTAACCTTTAGTTGTTAATATCTGTGTCATATTGGTCTCTTGTGGAGAGTTGTCTCAATATGGCAGTCATACCACATCTTCTTTTTTTTGTAATCAATGAATTTTGTAAAAGATTTAATGACTGGAGAATTTCAGAAAAGGTATCAAAAGTTCACATGAATATTTTTAGCGCTTATCTGTATATTATGAACATTCATTACTTTATAAATATAGTGTATTTACTTTCAATTCTAATTTTTTTACTAATCGATCCATAGTGGTCATTGATATAGTATACAGAACCTCTCTATTTAAAAAAACTCTATGACTGCCGTGGATAGTAAACTAGAAAATGATAGCAGAAAAAATTCTGAAAATACACTTTATTCTTTGTATATGTATGTTCAAAGTATACAGAAAAACGCAAACCGGAAGTCTAATCTGACTTAAAATTTCGCCCAATGACGGGACAATATCCGGATGCCTTTTTTCTCGTTTTTCTCCAAAAAATAACTCAATCTGAATAATCATATAAATGAATGACAAATGGCAATATGCACTGTACCTATAGGACACAGAGGCGTGTTGATTAATTTATTGTGGAAAGAAGAGAAGCGACACCCAAAATGAGGTCTTCTCTTTTGATATTAAAAACAATATTATACTTATACTGACAAGGTTATATATGAAAACTAAATCATTTAAACAGCATGCATGTAGTTGTTTAAAAAAAAATAAAGGGTGAGGGGAGATAAATTCATCAAATTTTATCTGAAAATCTGTAAAAGGGTCCAATAGCTATCTGACTTTGCAGACATTACATATGTGTGATTCCCTATAAGAATTATTGTTAATTACATATTGAAGATATTGAAAACATTTTAAAGATTTCATCGATGAGGAAAATATAAGCAACATTTGTTAAACAACAGATATACAACAATGTATCACTAAGTTAAGTTTAGCTTCACAGGCATGAGATATATACATGATAGAGAGTGTTTGCTTACTAGGGACAAGAGTGACCATATATATTTTATATTTACAGACGACAGATTTATGACAGAGTATATTTTATGAATGGTGAGAACAGGAGTATAGAATTTGATTCAGCAGCAACTTGTGAAGAGGTAAAATAAAAAACAATGAAGGAGGGCAATAAGATACTACTTTTATATCAGGTTATAAGGCCTAAAGTTTCAAACAGTTTAAATAAAAGAAAACAGTCTTGAACATGATTTGTATCAATAATGGGAGGATGGAATAACAATGAAGCTCTTAAGTTATGAGTTTATAAATGAAATGAAAAACATTGAATTTTTCATAATTGTACTTGGTAAACTTCCCGCTTAACATTGATTTAAATGTGTAATTCTGTTCTTTTTAAATTGTAGGTTATAAAAACAGTAAAAGCTAAGATTGGAATGAGGTCTGATGCTGATTGTTTTGCTCTTTATGAACAGATTGGTGGGTCTGGTGAGTTTATTTGAAAGATAATGGCAGAAGTGAATATCTGTCTTCAAAAGTCAAACAAATCATATGCTTATTATATTAAAAGACAGTAATTGTTTTATTCCATGAGAAAAGAAATATTGAATATCAATTATTTCACCGTTATGATACAGGTAAAGGCATGTGATATTTAGCAACGTTAATATCACTTTATTCCAATGAATCTGTTGTTTCATTCAAAATCGTATTCTATAGAAAACCCTACTAAAATTATACCAATACAAAATTAATCTTATTATTAGATTTTAAAACAGGACAGTTATGATTAAAGGTTGCATTTCTGTAAATATCTATAATGCAATTTCACAAGTTATGTCTCTATGAATATTATATATCTCCCCTAAAGAGGCATGGTTTGAGAAAAAGCTGTATTTAGAAAGTGCAATCTAATGAAGATGAAGTATGTTCACTTAAAACATATATGATATACATTTTCAAAACTTTGAAGATGATCTTTTTATTATATTTTATTTTTAAAATCAAATCAAAGGCAAAAACTCATTATTCAGTATTTATTGTGGTTTAGACAACAAGAATTCTTCCAAATTGAGCTTGTAAAAATTCCATAAACCATTATAAAATTATGGTTTAGATATTAATATGAGTATTAATTATATTCAGTATTGAGAAATCCACAAATTTTGTTTTCCAGACTTGTATGATATCAAAGGTATGAGGATTCCCTACCATATATATCTATAATCAATGGATCCTCAATCTAGAGGGTCTTTCAGGGCTAGTTACTCTTCAAAGGGCAACAGCTTTGAGAAGAAATGTAGACGAGAAAAAACCTAGAGTTTAAAAGACCATTGATAATCTTTTTACCGCTATTTTCCTCTGCTTATAATGTCATACATACTCTATCTTCTTGACAGAAAATCAAATATCACTTGAGTAGAGTGATATAGAAAATGATCATGGAATGATCAAAGGAATATAGCAATACTTTGTATTTATATATTATATAAAAGGTTTTATGCATGTATAGTATAAAGGAGGAACAAAACTTGACCATTATTTAATCTTGCTTAAAAAATATCCTAGGGCAGTTATTCGTTCCAATTTTTTTTTAAAAAGATACCAATTTTCATGTTTTAGTTTGACCCAGCAAATACATGTAGATCAATCCCACAATCACCATACTCAGGATATCATTTGGGAGGTTTTAAAAATAGATGCAATGATATATAAAGTGTAATCTGAAACTTTTTTGCATTTCAGTTATAATCTGCAATATTTATATTTATTGTATAGCAATATAATATTTCCCACAGAACGTAACCAAAAGTTAGTGTGCAATAAATTCTAATATTGCACTAGTGCAATAAATCTTCAAAATTCATGACGTCATCAACGACAAAACGTCTGTTTATACCAATTTATATTTTCAAATATTATATTGCTATACAATAAAAGGGTTATTGTATGAATATTGGGGAATATTGTCCCTCGTAGAACATATATTGCACTCGCAAGCTTGTGCAATATAAAATTCTACTCTGGACAATATTCCCCAATATTCATGCAATAACCCTATAATATTAGTCTATATATAGAAATGTATGAGAGAAAAAAAAATATTATGTACTGAAGGATAATTTAATTCCAAACTTTTGAATTGACACAGTGGAAATACATGATTTTAACCTGTTCAGATCAAGAAAAAGGAGTGCTTCATTTTGAGTTTGTTTTGTTAAAGGAAACGTTAAAAAAAAAAATGGCATATGAACATTTTCAAAATGACAAAGAATTATATCTTATTTTCTATCATTCCATCTCTCTTTACAGTAGTTCAATAAAAAAAAATGTAAACTCTTACAACTTCAAGTGATATTTTCATATAAATGCTAAATTTGTTTCAGAACGCTGTATGAATTTGGATGAGAAATTATCAGATACCTTAAGTAAATGGGAAAGACTTTCCAGAGGTGCTGTTAGGGATAATAGATTAATTTTCAAGGTAAGGTACAAAAAGGATAGTCTGTCATGTCTTTTGAGATTATAAATTAGTGCTCATTTTAAAATTGTAATAGTAAAGACTTTCCAGTGATGATGTTAGACATACGATTTATAGATTTAGTGTTCAACTTTCAATATTGTTATGTACTCAAGGTGAAGTTTTGAAGAAAAAAAATAATCCATCTTATCTATTAGAATGTAAAGTATCAGCATATTGCTCTTTCAATTATGACATTTTCAGGTACATAAAGCAACAATTTTGAATAGAGTGTAATGTTTCAATATTTTTTATTTTTCAGAAAAGATTGTTTATTTCTCCCTACATTAATCCACTTGACCCAGTGGAATGTGATCTTGTCTTCCATCAACTTATAGAAGATATGTTTGAACAGAGAGTACCACTAACTGTAGAGGATGCTGTAAGTCATGTCTATATAGTGTATAACTTCAATTAATATACATCTGAAAAAGTGGGGGGGGGCTATACTTTTTTACCCCTGGGCCCTCTGTCCATACCCTATTTCTGTCGGTTTGAACAGAGAGTACCACTAACTGTAGAGGGTGCTGTAAGTTATATCTGTATAGTGTATAACGTCAATTTATATACATCTGAAAAAGTGGGGGGGGGGGGGGGGCTATACTTCTTTACCCCTGGTCCCTCTGTCCATACCATATTTCTGTCGGTTTGAACAGAGAGTACCACTAACTGTAGAGGATGCTGTAAGTCATGTTTGTATATAAAAGTCTGATCAATTAATATACATCTGAAAATGGGGTTTTACTTGTTTATCCTGTACATACTTTATACCATATTTCCGTTTATTGAACAGAGAGCGATATCACTAACTATAGAGGATGCTGTAAGTTATATCTGTATAACTTCAATTAATTGACATCTGAAAGGCTGGCAAGTGTACTCGGTTACCAATGTCCTTCTGTCCATAGCATATTTCTGTCACATTTTTTCTCAATAAATATATGCCTATTGCAATAAGATTCATACTTTTTATGCCCCATTTATGGGCATTATGTTTTCTGGTCTGTTGGTTGGTTCGTCTGTCTGTCCCCCTTCAGGTTTAAGTTTTTGGACGAGTTAATTTTGATGAAGTTGAAGTTCAATCAACAAGAAACATAGTACACATATTCCTGATGATATGATCTTTTTAATTTTAATGCCAAATTAGAGATTTTCTCCAATTTTCAAGGTCCACTGAAAATAGAAAATGATAGTACAGAGGGGGCATCGGTGTACTTGGGACACATTCTTGTTGACAAATTTTTAGTTCCATCAAACTTCTTGCTATAAGAATACATACATGACATTTTACTTGTTTTCAATTTAGGTTCATCTTTGTGCCTTAAAGATTCAATCTGAGATGGATGAACTGAAGACAGCAGATATAGACTACAGGTAATATATGATATGCATACCAGATAGTATAGTTATAAAGCATTCCATCAATGGTTAAACAATCTGTCATACTTTACTTCAGACTTGATACTCTGGTTTATAATAATCAATTTCTTGCATTAATGCTGTTTATTTGCAGAATCTGATTAATTTTGGAAAATAGCTCCTTCAAATCAAGAAATACCATCTGAAGAAAAAAAAATCTTTTATTTTGCTGAAAAGGTTTTAGTGATGAACATTACACTTCTGCACTAACAGCAGCAAGCACAGGCTAGACACACGGTTCTGTAGAAATCTTTACAATATATTTTGTTGTTTTAAACATCTACAAAACCTTATAAAACGAAGGCTGATTTTTTTTATATCAGTTGTAGTAATAGAGGCTGTATAAAGGAATTTTAAAAATATATAAAAAAAAAAAAGTTATGCAGCAACCTTCTGATACAGTAAAACCACTTATCATACTTGAAATTTTACAATTTATAATTTCTATTTCAGTTCTGTAGTTAGAATTTTGCCACGTAGCATGAGGGCCAATATAAAAGTGGAAGATATAGTTTCAGCTCACCAAAACCTTTTAGACATGACACCAAACCAAGCAATCCTCACCTTTATAGAAATGCTCAAATCATGGCCATTGTTTGGATCAACATTGTTTGAAGTTTCGGTGAGTATTTTAGTCCAGAAATAAGTTCCTGCTTATGTTTTAATTTGATAATTTATGTCTGCAACATTCTTCCCTTCTGCTAATATTGGTAAGTAGACATTTATAAGTGATTGCTTTCCTTACAGGGAACTTGTGTTTATTTTAGTTATTTAATCAAACAAATAGGTTCACAAAAGATTTTTATTAGGCTTATGAATTTAATTTTTTTTTACAACACATGATGGGTATGTTCATCCGATACTATGTAAGTCCTTACTGTTTCAATAGAACATCAGTACTGTAGAAGAGTTGTCACCATCAATTGATAATTCAACTGTTAGTTAAGAAAGTTTACTGGCATCTCTCTAAATACAGTGTAGTTATTACTATTTGAATCTTGTACTCATAAAATGTTGATATTGAAATATTCAAAATATACTCTAAACCTGGTGTTTATGCAACATTGTGGTATAATACCATGAATACATTGTATATATATATAGTAACTCTCACCATCATCCACGTTATGATAGTGTCATTCTAATGATAACTTCTAATATAACATTAGAATTGGTAGTGGCAAACATAAGTTTCATGGAATAACCACATAAATATTTAAGGCAGGTCAGGTGAGGTCCATATTTCAAGATGCATTTGTAAATTATCCTGCAAAAGCTCGCACTAACTCTTGATGTAAGCTACCAAAAATGCAGGTTTTAAAATATGAATAAAATGTATGAATTTCAGCCAAAATTTTGGACCCATAAATGTATTGCAGTATGTTTATTTATCATCTTTTGTTTCAGCAATCTTATACAACATCACTTCCCAAGTTACTGTTCCTAGCTATCAATCAGAAAGGGGTTTCATTACTGGAGATGAAAACATTTGTAAGTTTGAATGGAAAATTATATGAAATAATTATATGTTTTATTTTAATAAGTCATATTAAATAATAAACAATATAATGCAATGTAAAGTTATAGAGAAAACTGTGATTTAAACTTGATCATGATCCAAGTGAAAGAACATGATGTTCATAATTTAATTTAATTTTGAATATCAACTAAAACAGTGTGATGAGAAAATGCATCTTTTATCAAAATATTACATAGTTCTTACAATCTGTTTTTTTCTCACAGTATAAGAGTCTTAAATAAACAAACTTTTTCTAGAGTGCTGTTTTACAGAAAACAATTTATGACCTTTTTCAGGACATATTAGAATCTCATGATTTCACAGAAGTTGTCCATTCCAGTCCAGCTATAAAAAGTATCATGATAGTAGTAGGTCACATGGCTACGGGATCAAAGTACATGTTTAATTCAAATCAGGTAAGTAATCACAAAGTAATCATGTAAATAAAGTCTCATGGCTACGGGATCAAAGTACATGTTTAATTCAAATCTGGTTAGTATTCACAAAGTAATCATGTAAATAAAGTCACATGGCTACGGGATCAAAGTACATGTTTAATTCAAATCAGGTAAGTAATCACAAAGTAATCATGTAAATAAAGTCTCATGGCTACGGGATCAAAGTACATGTTTAATTCAAATCTGGTTAGTATTCACAAAGTAATCATGTAAATAAAGTCACATGGCTACGGGATCAAAGTACATGTTTAATTCAAATCAGGTAAGTAATCACAAAGTAATCATGTAAATAAAGTCACATGGCTACGGGATCAAAGTACATGTTTAATTCAAATCAGGTTAGTAATCACAAAGTAATCATGTAAATAAAGTCACATGGCTACGGGATCAAAGTACATGTTTAATTCAAATCTGGTTAGTATTCACAAAGTAATCATGTAAATAAAGTCTCATGGCTACGGGATCAAAGTACATTTTTAATTCAAATCAGGTTAGTAATCACAAAGTAATCATGTAAATAAAGTCACATGGCTACGGGATCAAAGTACATGTTTAATTCAAATCAGGTTAGTAATCACAAAGTAATCATGTAAATAAAGTCACATGGCTACGGGATCAAAGTACATGTTTAATCCAAATCAGGTTAGTAATCACAAAGTAATCGTGTAAATAAAGTCACATGGCTACGGGATCAAAGTACATGTTTAATTCAAATCAGGTTAGTAATCACAAAGTAATCATGTAAAAAAAAAACACCCAAACATATTAATTTGTCATTTCATTCTCAGTAAATTACATTTTGACATAGCTATGTTACACATTGAATGAAGTGCGATTCTACTTGAAACATTTATATAAGTGAAAAAAAAAAACCAGATGTTTTTTTGTGGGTGTGAGAAAAAAGTTATGTCAATTGTTTATAAGAAAACAGTTTAAGAATTAGAAAAAAAAAATCAAAATTCCCAGGGTTCAATTGCATGCTGAAACAAAATATATATTCAAAACAAACCACAATTCAAAAATTTCCTATTTGGAGTTTGAAAAAAAAAGATATACTGTATATCACAAATAAACAATGATTTAAATTGCTATAATTTTGTGATCAGTGCTGCTCATGGTTTACCTGGGGAAAAAAAGAAGAGAATAATGTAGATAATTGCCTTTGTCCAGAAATACAAAGTTATGAGTACTGAAATAGTTCGTTGATAAACAAATGTTAAAGTATTTTTATGTACATCATTATAGAAAACAACGACAATGCCATTTCAGAGGAAATAAATTTTAAACATTCAGCCTTGTTTTATAATTTTATCTTATAAAATCTATAGATGAATTACAACTGTTCTTTTTATATAATTTTAGGCTTATGAGATAGCACATCTAATCAAAGACTACATAGATGAATTACAAGCTAGATGTGTTATACCACGGGCTCGACCAGAAAGTCTATACCAAAGTAATCGTGTGTCTTCTGTTTACATTGATGACCATACATTTGAAACCTTACAAACACTTGTATAATACTTTATTTAGATTCATACAACCTTTATATATAAGATTAGCAAAAGCAGCAGTATTTAATCTAAATGGCAGATCAGCTTTTGTAATCTAATATCAAGTGTAATTTGGCTTCCAAGCTTTGAATTTTAAAGGGCATAGTTTCTTCAAAAAATTGCTAATAAATTATATCAGAAGAAAATTGATGTGAATATATTGATCAGTCTGAAAATTATAGAGGACCCTTACAGAAATACATGGGAGCAATATGGTTTTATATCACAATATTTTTGTGAGTTGATTAGTGATGAAATGTATAAATTATGTTAAACTATTTGTCTAGTTTTTTTTTTAAAGAAATACTCTAGACTATAAACAAAGTGCAATATTTTACTTTCTAAGTCATTTCTAATGGAATTTTGTGATGACTATTGTTTTTGTACAGTGAAACCTGTTTAAACTAAGATTGGAATATATAGATAATTAAAGTTACATTTTGATGTCATTTATTGTCATGTTGGTATTATATTAAATAGATAATTTATTTGAAATAAGAGAATGAGAAAGGAACATTGTAAATATTATGCTAAAAAAGAAAGGCAAATGATATACCATTTTAATCAAAAAGAAATAATCTATTTTTCAGTTGTTTTGCATATTGAAGAAAAGTATTCTTAGTGCCTTCTAGATTCATGCTATAAAGTATTTAATAAATTACTGGGTATTTGCTAAGAATTAACTAAAGCATTCATAGATATCATACAGATATATTCCCTTTTCCAAAAAGTGTCATATTACTTTTTTGTATACATTATTACTAGTTTTTTATATACTTTATACCTTATGTTGAACAATAGGCAAAATTCCTTATTTTTTTAATATGAAATGATGATTTTGCATTCTTCACTTCCCTTTTGCTGTTTCCCCCCCAGATTGCTTAAGTTTCAAACATCATATTTTTTATGAAACAAGACCAAAGTACAATTTTTCATTACAATCATCATCATCTCATGGTACAATATTTTATTTCTTATCCACATATTATACATGTGCAAAAAAAAACTTTATAACAAGTTTTTCAGACATGGAGTTTATATGACTTATTTTGTGGGAGACTAATAACCTTTTTATACTGTTATTTATGGGTTTTTTTTCAAATGAGTCACAAAAATGGTATTGAATTGCTGATTTGATATCATTTTATGGTGTGTGGTTGTCATGGCCAGTCACTGAGCTTTGATGTGAGTACAAAGAACAAAATAAACACAAAGTTTGATTATTGAGTACGGTGACAACATCAATGATTTGTAAGATGAAATAACTTTTGTATTTTTACTTTGCTGAACAAATGTGTAATTTCAGGTAAACAAATCATTCTTTATATTATTACTTTTGAATCAGATTTTCCTTATGTGTGTAACATTTGTTTATTTCCTGCTGACAAATGGAAATTAATAAACTACCTCTATTCTGGTGGTTAAAGGTCATATGCAATATTTATTTTACTGTTAGAGCTGTTTTATATCCGGAATGATGTCATAAGGGCCATGAAGGCAAACATAGAATCTAATTGAGGCTATTGTGAAAGACTAGTATTTTATTGTTCAGCACCACCATCACACATAGTGCCATAAAGTTCAGTAGGTATAGATGTACATGTAAGGCGCTTGAAACAATGTTTTTAATAGTAATTGTGTAGTAAAGGATACAATTGACTGTGATTGGTTTTAAATATTGATTTAATTTAAATTTCCAAATGATTCCATCTTTCAGGACCATAATGTAGATTGTTTGAAACCCTTTCTTTCCAACAAGTCTTTTATCCTTAACAACTTGAGGCAAAATGTTTTTCCAAAATGAAACAGATGGAGTTGGATGATTGTACATTAACAAATTCCATATCTGACTTTAAAAAAATGTTGCATGTGACCTGTTAAAGGTGTTGGAATCAAGTTGCACTAACTCATGCTGTAGAAATATATCGACTTCTGTTTAAAGGAGAGAATACAACAAGAACCAGAAAAAAACCTATATATTTCATACTTGTATATTTATTTTGATTTACTATCTAGTCTACACAGGTTAACTATTTTTTTTTGTACTAACTTATTTTATATCTATTGTCAAGTTAGTTATCTTTCCCTATTTGGTGATATATTAATTTACTGGTTACAGATTACATTACTGGTCTAATTGATAGTGTATTTATTTATGTAAAGGAAACAAACTTTGTTCTTTAATCTTTCAAAATCATTCAGCAGATTGAATATGTACAAGCACTGTGGGACTTCAGTGAATTAAGCAGGCATCAGTTGAAAAGCGATCTTTTCCTTAACAAAAATATATTATCTAAATCCAGTGCTTATTGGGTGTTTTTTTCTTATTGTATAAAGTTTTCCATTAATAGAAATAATAGAATTATCTTTGAAATGATATGAATCAGCAAATAATAGAGGTTTTCTAATCTTTAATTCAAAAGAGGGCCCCAAGTATTGAGGCTGTGATTAAATGGTTGTCATTGGTAGCTGTCAGTCATGTTTGTTTGTTGTTCACTGATTTAAGCATAGATCCGGCCATTGATTTTCTCTTTTGAATTGTTTCATATTTTGTCAGCAAAGAGCCTATTTTGTAGCTAACTAGACAGTATTGGTTTTGCTCATTGTTGAAGGCCATAAGTTGTTTACATCTCTGTTGGATAATTGTTTCATTGTGATATTTAATACAATGGAGGACTTTTGTCTTTTATTTTGACCAAAAGTAGTTTGCACTCTTCTCAGTTCAAAATTGTTGAAGGAAGTGAAGAATGAACAAATAATCAATAACTAGGAAGTCCTTGAAACAATTGAATTAAAGTTTCCGTCTTAATTGTTATATGTTTTTCAACATTTCACATTTTTTTATTTAATGAACTTAAATATAACTCTATATTCTGGTTGCTTTTTTCAGATTCATGACTTATGTTTTAGACAAATTTCAGTTAGATATGTTTTTGTTATATTTGTATTGTTATTTACCAATATGTATGTAATTATTTATTAATGTGTTCATTTTATTACACAATCTATGCAATTTTTATGCATATTTATCAAATTTTACACTTGCATAATTTTTTTAACTTTGTAGAATAATTTCTTTGTTTTTGAATTAGAAATTTTATTTTGAATGATTTATTTTGGTCTGCATATCAGAAGAATTCATATAGATATTAAAACATTAATTATTTATTCAAATATTGGGGATTTCAGCATATAAACATAGAATGTTTATATTTGGTCAGACACTTGTCAGTGAAAGGAATAATGCATATGATATTATAATTGTTGACTCAATACTCAATTTAGATTTGAGGAAGGAGAATGAAGCAAAAATTATATCTTTCATAATAATAAATTTTATGGTGATGTTAATGATGCAATCTTAGAACTTCTTAACTTTAATTTAGGTACTGATTGCAGGCTTCAAGTGTCATCACTATTTTTTTTCCTCAGAATTTAATTCTTTAAATAGACATATTTTAGTTGTCACAAAAGACTCACGATACTTGAATGAAGTGTTAATGGAAAATGAATAAAACCACATGACCATTTTTATGAAGTATTAATCATATACACAATTTTAAGTGCTAAATGATGAATTATAAGTATTACATATACTTTGTCAACATTTTGTATTGTAATCTCTATAAGCTTTGAATCTCTTTCATTTATAGTGTACAATGTGCAATGTTTTACTAATGTGATGTAACAATCTTGTCAATAAATTTATTTTCATATAGTAGTAGTACTTTGTTAATTGTAGTTAAGTGCAGTAGGGTGTATACCTAAAGAAAATAATTTATCAACATATTTTAAGTAAGAATTTAAGATCGATTGGGCTGGGCTATATTTGGTTAAATACTATGCATATCTAATATATATTATCAAAAAAAAATTGTATGCAGTATTAGGGAAAAAGCTACAAATCTGGGCAAAAGATTACACTGCTTATTTTCAGTAAAAAAACTATTTCATTTTATTTAAGATGAGATAAAATCCTAAATAAGTCACTTTGAATCAAATTTTTATAATGGTAAATATTAAAGACTTTTGCCAGGTGATATGATCAGCACAAATGAAAACAGTTATGACATTTTATTAGAATTCAATGGCTTTCAATTATAAACTTCGCTTTCTGTGTACATATATATCTTACAGAATTGAATCATTGAGAAAAACAATTGTGAGATCATCACACAAGTTGCTCATTCAAATCAAATCATCAAACATTATCTACTTCAATGAAACAGTTGACCAATATGCAAATAAATCTGCCTCTGTATAGAAACCTTAATAAAATAATATGGGGTGCAATTAGAAAAGTGAAAGAGTCAAAATAGGAAGTTATTGATATAATAGGTTGAGGAAATCTAATTCTTGATCATCTGATTAAGTCAGATTAAACAAATAAGACATGCAGTCAATAAATGTAATGACCATGGTGGAACAATAGTTGTCAAAGGTACCAGGGTTTGAATTAAATACGCCAGATGCACGTTTGGTTTACATAAAACTCATCAATAACACTCAGATCAAAATAATTATAAAGCCAAACAAGTACAAATTTTGAGAACCAAAAATTCCAAAAATTTGTGGCAAATACGGCTAAGGTGTTTAATCTATTCCAGAGAGACATTTTAAGTGGCAGATCAGAACATTCCCCTCCCTTCTCGCCATCTTTTAAGTGGCAGATCAGAACATTCCCCTCCATTCTCGCCATCTTTTAAGTGGCAGATCAGAACATTCCCCTCCATTCTCGCCATTTTTTAAGTGGCAGATCAGAATATTCCCCTCCATTCTCGCCATCTTTTAAGTGGCAGATCAGAACATTCCCCTCCATTCTCGCCATCTTTTAAGTGTCAGATCAGAACATTCCCCTCCATTCTCGCCATCTTTTAAGTGGCAGATCAGAACATTCCCCTCCATTCTCGCCATCTTTTTAGTGGCAGATCAGAACATTCCCCTCTATTCTCGCCATCTTTTAAGTGGCAGATCAGAACGTTCCCCTCCATTCTCGCCATCTTTTAAGTGGCAGATCAGAACATTCCCCTCCATTCTCACCATCTTTTAAGTGGCAGATCGGAACATTCCCCTCCATTCTCACCATCTTTTAAGTGGCAGATCAGAACATTCCCCCCCATTCTCACCATCTTTTAAGTGGCAGATCAGAACGTTCCCCTCCATTCTCACCATCCACTCGACCAACCACAATGAGATAAATCTAATAACATTTAGCATATTAGTACATGGAACTAGACACAGTCTTACAGATCACATGATACAACTTCTCGTGCTCAAAAATCTATAAATGGGATTTTGAGAAATGGGAATTTGAAGAATTATTCCCAGGATAAAATATTTAATGATAAATTCTTAAGACTATATCAAAGCACCGAGGAAACGGATTGCATCACCAGTGTATGGTCAATGGCAAGGAAGGATTTTGATATGGTTTTTTGTCGAGCCTTCGACTTTAGTCGAAAAAGCGAGACTAAGCGATCCTACTTTCCGTCGGCGTCGGCGTCGCCGTCGGCGGCGTCCACAAATATTCACTCTGTGGTTAAAGTTTTTGAAATTTTAATAACTTTCTTAAACTATACTGGATTTCTACCAAACTTGGTCAGAAGCTTGTTTATGATCATAAGATAGTATCCAGAAGTAAATTTTGTAAAAATAAAATTCTATTTTTTCTGTATTTTACTTATAAATGGACTTAGTTTTTTCTGCGGGGAAACATTACATTCACTCTGAGGTTAAAGTTTTTAGAATTTTAATAACTTTCTTAAACTATCCTTGGTTTGTTCCAAACTTGGACAGAAACTGGTTTATGATCATAAGATAGTATCCAGAAGTAAATTTTGTAAACAAATAAATCCATTTTTTCTGTATTTTACTTTTAAATGGACTTAGTTTTTCTGCGGGAAACATAACATTCACTCTGTGGTAAAAGTTTTTAAAATTTTAATAACTTTCTCAAACTATCCTGGGTTTGTACTAAACTTGGACAAAAGCTTATTTATGATCATTAGATAGTATCCAGAAGTAAATTTTGTAAAAAGACAACTCCATTTTTTCTGTATTTTACTTTTAAATGGACTTAGATTTTCTTCCAGTGAACATTACATACAGTCTGCAGTTAAAGTTTTCAAAACATTTATTAGATTCATTAATTATTCTAGATTTTTACCAAACTTGGACAGAAGCTTCTTACAATCATAAGATAGTATCAAGAGGAATATTTTAATTGATTTTTTTCCTCATTTTTGTTTAGCCTGTGATTTACAGCAATTGTAGGCGAGACACTGGGTTCCACGGAACCCTTACAATTTTTTTTATCAGAGATCCCTGAATGAAATATTGCTTTATCTTTTCAAAGCAGTGGTTAACAAATCTGATTTACCTAGCATATTTACCCATTAGGAATTTGAATTCGAAAAGAATATATTGGGAAATAGTATGATAAACTTTTATGTGAAGTTTTGTTATAACTATTGTTAGAACTCTTAATAATTCCAACATCAACCAACACGCTGAAATATTAAAAAGATTTGTTCAGGATAGTAGATTCCATCAGATGGATGTTATACAGTCTTCCTTCCATCATAAGGGGAAATCTTCATCAAAACTTGATTATATACACTTGAGCTCAGAAATGAGAGATAGGACTAAACGTATAACAAAAATATAATCAAGTTTTTACAAAAGAGTTATGCATATAAAATATGGAAATTTGTCTCAAGCGTTATCAGTGAAGCAATGACAATAGCAATTTGTCAAAATACAAATTATCTAAAGAACCTACTACTGAAGAAAACGCGACGTTTGTCATGGAGATCACAAAAAATGATAAGCTGCAACAAAATATTTTAACACAATTTCTAATATCGCTGTTTTAAGAATGAATGTATAACAAAACCAAATAATTTTCAAATATAAGAAAAACAAAACTTATGAAATGAGATTTATTTAGACAAAATAAAGACAAGGAGGACCAGAGAAATTTCTCAGAATTGTAAAAGCAACCTAACTAGGTCAACAAGAAGTAACTTGTATTAAAAAACATTAAAAAGAAGTACTCAAAATGTAATCTATAATCCTGATATCATCCAGAACAAACTCAATTTCAATTTATGACTTGCCCAACTCATATACCAAATTATAACTCAAAGCAATTAAACCTTACTGATGATTGTTCTTGAAATGTTCTATACCAAGTCAGGAATATTGCAGTTGTTATCTAAATTATAATTATAATTCTGGTACATTTGATAAGTATTGACACCACTGAGTCGACGCCACTGCTGATGGACGTTTCGTCCCCGAGGGTATCACCAGCCCAGTAGTTAGCACTTCGGTGTTGAAATGAATATCAATTATATGGTCATTTTTATAAATTTCCTGTTACAAAACTTTGAATTTTTGGAAAAACTAAGGATTTTCTTAACCCAGAAATTGATTACCTTTGCCGTATTTGACACAACATTTTGGAATTTGGGTCCTCAATGCTCTTCAACTTTGTACTTGTTTGGCTTTATAACTTGTTTTATTAGAGCATCTCTGATGAGTCTTTAGTAGACAAAACGCGCGATTGGCGAATTAAATTATAGTCCTGGTACATTTGATAACTATTTATACCACTGGGTCGACGCCACTGCTGGTGGACGTTTTGCCCCCGAGGGTATCACCAGCCTAGCAGTCAGCACTTCGGTGTTACCCTGAATATCAATTACATGGTCATTTTTATAAATTTCCTGTTTTAAAACTTTGAACTTTTGGAAAAACTAAGGATTGTCTGATCCCAGGAATAGATTACCTTAGCCGTATTTGGCACAACATTTTGGAATTTTGGGTCATCAATGCTACTTTGTACTTGTTTGGCTTTATAACTTTTTTATTAGAGCGTCACTGATGAGTCTTATGTAGACTAAACGCGCGTCTGGCGATTCAAATCATAATCCTGGTACATTTGACAACTATTATCTAATAGTTCGTTTTCTATTTATGTTGTATTGTCGTTTGTTTTTTGTTGCACTGCAGTGTTTCTGTTGTTTCGTTGGCTTCCTTTTATAAATGTTGTGTTTCCATCGGTTTAAGTTTGTATACTCCTAATTTCATGTCTTACGGAGAACTTGTCCGACCTCCAATTGAGTATCTATTAATTTAAAAAAAAATAGTCTGTTTTTTAAGGCTTATTCAGTCAGGTAATACTAGTTTTTAGGGGATAAATCATGCAAAGTCTATTTTTGATAACACGGAACTCAGCTATGTATGGACTCTGCAATTTCCAGTTAATTCAGTCCAATTGAAAGTTACTGTAAAGCAAAGTCTCGTAGATCAATTCATCCAAAAATGGTATACTTGTAGCCAAATAGGAAATTCACCAAGAAGAAAATTTTATGGTCAATTTAAATGAGAATTTAATCTGGAAAACTACCTTCTAAAATTATTTCCAAGAGAACGACAATTATTAACAAAATTGAGGTGTTGTAATTTAAAAGTACCAATAGGAACCGGAAGGTGGACAAACATTCCAAAAGAAGAAAGAATATGCCATTGTTATATAGGAATTGGCTCTGAATTTCATTACCTTTTTGAGTGTCAGTTTCAGACAGTCGTAAAGATACAAAACAAACACATTCCTATTTACTTAGATATCCATGTTATCAAAATATGAAAGGCTATCACTTTTTATTAGTAAACTTAAGAAAAGTTTGTTTAGAAATTATTTTTTTATGTTTTTTTCCTTTGTTATACCCACCATTGTTTTGTATTGTTTAAATATATGTAAATATTGTATTGATGTTTATTTCATTTACTAGCCAATTGTCGATATGATTGCTGGTGGACCGTTAGTCTCTTTTCAAGGGTATCATCAAATTAGTATTCCGTACTTAATTGGTTCTTGCATGATTCAAACATACATTTAAAATGTCCCGTTTACATGATCAGAAATTATTAAGACAAAGTTGACCTTAAAAGAATTTTATTATTAATTTCATGTCTATTTCGGTCATATAGTTCCTTATGTTTCGACGTCCTTTTACATCACTGGCGTTCATATAATTACGATTATAGGAAAATACTGAAAAGCGGTGTTGACGCACGAAATTTGTGAGTTGAATTCTAATTGCGAAAATGGTTTGTTGGAAATAGTAAGCTACTTCAATTTTTGCATATTTTTTTTATATTCATAAAGTCGTATACCTATTCGAATACAACCGACCCAAGAGTAAGTATGATACGAGACTGTTTTTTGGGGGGACCGAAATTGAAAAGAGTAAACTCCTTCAAATGAGCTGAATATGGCAAAACTTCTTGGAATGATGGATCATCAATCATTTTTTTCTTATTCGAGCGTCATTAATGAGTGTTCTGTAAACGAATCGTGCGTCTGGCGTACATAATCTTGAGCGTAGTATATATGGTCAGTTTATTATGTAAATTAATGTTGAATTCATTGATTCACATACAGACACAAAGTAGGACAATCATATATACGACACATCTTCATAGAATTTTTCTGGAATCAGGTTTTTATACTACCATAGACATCATGTTATAAGAGGTGTAGATTTTTGTTTTTTATTTTAGCAATGTATACACCAGTATCAGTCAGGCCAGTTATTTCATTAGTATTAAATGCATGTTAAATGTACAATAGATAAAGAGCAAATCATGAACAACGAGCAGTTCGAAAATTAAATATGTTCATTATACATCATGCTCCTCTCTTCTGCACACTTTTGATTTCAATTTCCTAGCTACACTTTTACACGCGTTTCTAAATCTCCTATCAAATATACTATATATGATTGGGTTTGCAGTTGCACCGAGGAAATATGATCGCAAGAAAAACCTATAAACGACCTTACCACCTGCATTCATATCTAACACGAAGTTGTCAATGATTCTGTTCAGAATTATAAGAATTAAATGAGGCAGACCTGCAATAATAAATGAAAACGTTACAATGAACATCAGATATGTTGTATTTCGTGCAAGCTTTCTTCTACGTTTTATCTGATCCAGTTGGGTAGTAGATGGTTGATGCACAAATCGTTTCTTTCTCTCAATTGTCCCGATTTCAGTGGTATGTGAATCCATGGATTTCAAAGTATCCGTGTTAACATTGCTATAACTGTCTTTGAACACAGTGTCTTTACTGTTACTTTGTGACATGTTAACATACTCGTTCTTTTCTGCAGCGTTAGAATTCTCAACTCGCTGTAATCTCTTTAGATTAGGAACATCGTCTAAGTGATCGTCGCTATCCAATGTATTAGACTGACTACGTCGTCGTTCATGTTTAAAAGCAAAGAATCTTACTTTTCTCCCTATCATAGTATACATAACAATCATAATGCATAACGACGCAGCGAACAAAATGAAAATTAAAATCTGAAAAACTGTTGGATAAACGGAATCTTGATAGAAATCTGATATCGAACATTCCGTTCCATTCAGTCCTTCACCCTGGATAACGGTGGTTCTCAAGCCGTACATAACAAATGCAGGCCAAACTAGAACAACTGTACCACAAAACAAGACAATACAGAGTAATTTGGCAGTCCTGTTCGAAATCTGAAATCCTGTCGGTCGACATATTTTCAAATATCTGTCAACTCCAATTGCAAGCAATACTGCACTACCATACAGAGTGGTAAATGAATTTCCTGTTCTTGAAAATTTACATAGCAACGACTCTTGGAAATTATATTGGTTAAGTACTGTTATAATTTCCAATGGAATATCTATGACGCAAGTGCACAAGTCTATTACAGCTAGACAAAGCAAGAAAATTCTGGAATTTGATTGGGTATAGACTGATCCATAAATATAACACACTATTAAATTTCCAATACATCCCGTGAATCCTACTAAACCAAGATACACGGCTATCGGTATATGTCGCAACGTATCGGCATGATTAAGTTCGGCTAGACGTGATGACGTGTTATCAAAATCCATTGCTTTGTTTGCTTTGTAAATCACGATAATTGTTTCTTTCTTTAACCCGAAGACATTTTTCAGTACTTCCTGACTACTTACAAATTATATATTACAATATGATGTACGTGTTAAGATTTGTAATATCCGGAATTTACTTATGAAATGTATCTACTTATAACTTACAACTGGATTATTGATATATGAAACCAGGTCCGGTGAAGTTAACTGTATGAAGGGTCCAATTCCTGAACCAGTATACGTACATGTATACATGTATATATATGTTCCGGACCATATGAGTATCTGGACAATACGCGTATGGTCATGACCATATGCGTATACTCATATGGTCCGACCATACGCGTATGGTCCGACCGTACGCGTATGGTCGGACCATATGAGTATATACTCGTTTGGTTATAAACGGGCTGGACCATATGAGTATTTGGACCATACAGGTATTTTTTTCAATTATATACATTAGAAAACTTAATAAAAAAAACAATGATTACTACATGCAATTGTATTATTTACAATTCAGATAACATTAAATATCGATGCTAAAGTTAGTTTTCATGGCTAAGTTGTATATTCTTGCATGTATGCGTAGGGTGACATTTACTTCCACACGGTACATGTACCATAGCTTTTCTTGGGGCCTGGATCATTCCGATGTGTCTACGGTGATTTTAAAAAGCTCTAGATGTCCAATATCGTAACATGACTGAAGTACATCATATCACCAGACATCTTCAAAAAATAAACTAGTGTCCTTGACGTCATTCATTAAAAAAAACACAAAAAAAAAACACGTACAAGTATAAAAATTCTGAATATTGCACTTCTAATGCTTATTATATTATATTATATTACTGTCGACTTTTACGTCAGGTTATAGTAAAACAGTTGACTTCTTGTGTAACAGTTCATTAAAAAAAGGTTATCTTCCCAGGTCGACATTTTGCCATTCACTCGTAATATTAAACATAATTTATTATCGGTAATGAAAAAAAAAAGTGTTTACTATAGTTTTGACTAGTGATAAAATTTACTGTGTGAAACTGCTTATTTTTTTTTTGTTAATCTTGTTATTATTAATTTTTTATAGATCTATGATAAAATGACTTTTGGTAGTGTCTTTTTAATAAAGTGATATCTAGAAGGGTTATATGAAGAGTTAAGCATATTATACATGTACCTGTTAATTACCCCGACCATACGCGTACGGTCCGACCATACGCGTATGGTCGGACCATATGAGTATTTACCCATATGGTCATGACCATACGCGTATGGTCCAAATACTCATATGGTCCGGAACATATATATATATATATATATATAACGTGAATCGTCAAGAGATGACCGAGTAAGACAATTCAATACAATTTGTATCTACCGAACTGTAGCAGGAACTTATTTGTACAGTAAGAAGGGCATATTTGAACAAGTACATATAGGCAAGTGTGCCTAAATAAGGTTACAGGTCAAAATTGATACGCACGTTACAAAAAACAAACAATCAAAAAAACAATAAACAGTTAACGTGAGTGTACCCAAATTGCACCGAGTACCATTATTGCACGTCTTCAAAACGTCATCTTTTTGAAATAAGAAAATACTATGTTACAAGTATCGAATTCTTTAAAAATGAAGAGTAAGCACGAACTAATATCCAATTATTCAAAATGTTTGAAGAAATTAAACAAAAGCTCTGTTAATAGACTTTTGGCAATGCGAATTTTAAGTATGAATGTAATTTGGCTACTCCTCATTACAGAATCATTGATGGTTTGAAGGTTAGTTCAGACAAATTTTTATATGATTCCATATGAATTCAAAATTAAATTGGTTAAAGTAATGATACATCTTCAAAATAAACACATAATGAAAACTTTTGTCTGAAGCATATATACACAGCTACTTTTGCATAGGTACTATTTATGTACCACAGATCTGTAGTACTGGAAATCTACTTTTAATATTCAGTACTATTGTGTTACTTACGAACAATTGTAATATTTAAATACCTGTATTTTACAGTACTTGATTTGTACTTGAAATTTAAGTACTACAGATTTTTGGTCGCATGGTTACATTTTCAGCATTTTGAACGTTTGTCTTTTTCAAATCTCATGAAGTTATGATGTGCAAACATGGAATACTGTGATCATTGTTGGTATCATTTTTGTACCAATATTTTGAGTACAAATCAACACTGGAAAATACAAGTACCTAAATATTACAACAATATTTAAGTAAAGAAATAGTACTAAATATTATAAGTAAATTTCCACTACTACAGGTTTTAAGTACAGAAATAGTACCTATGAAAAAGTAGCTGTGTAGGTTAAAAAAAACTGTCAAAATAGGTGCAATTTGGGCACTCTCAAGTTAACAATAAAAAACCCATCAAATCACTCGACATACATTCGTAATAATGTAAATGATCTCTCAAATAAACACATTATAGATACCAGGAATAAAATTTAATATATACGCCAGACGCGCGTTTTCGTCTACAAAAGACTCATCAGTGACGCTCGAATCATAAAATGTTTAAAAGGCCAAATGAAGTGCGAAGTTGAAGAGCATTGAGGACTAAAAATTCCTCAACGAACTGTTTTGAATGGTAATTAATAATTAAATGATGGAATTTCAAAACAGTAATAAAACCAGAATAACTATATACTTTCATCATTTTCCTCTAAAAAAGAACAAATAAAAACCCATCTGGTTAAAGCAGTGATTACGCAATACGACCTCAATGTTTGCTTGTGAATATATTTTTTTAAATGTTTTATAAGTGTCACAGAAATCGTTATTTTCGTAGTTAGACCAAACATACTGACAAAATCTGCCGATCTGCGATCTAGATGAACTTTAAAATTTTAATAATGTTTGGAAACGCAATATATCACTGAGAAATATAAATAAATCACTGAAATTGTTGATCTTACGAGGACACAATAACATCATGATATGCACCATTTTCATGTAGAAAAAATTAAAAATGTCTGGTTTGTCGCAGCAGGGTATGGGAGATTTGTGTAAAAAATAGATTTCAAATTTGGCTATGCGAATGTATTACTGGTGAACCAACTTCTATTTATTTTCAGTTGGCTTTATACCTCTCTGGACTTTGCTAAATATCTGTATATGTGTGTATAAAAATAGGAACAAAAAATTCTAAAAACTTATAGATTGATATGAAGCAAATAAAACATTTTTGAAACACTAAGCAAATTCAGACGGAGCTTATTACCATGTGAGCATGTCATGCGAATCTTTTGAGAAGGCTGCAAAAGCATGTACAATAATCGAAACAATCTTTTCTTAGAATTAAAAATATTAAAAATTCTTTTAATAACAGATAAACTACTATATAAAATATTTATCTTTAATTTTCGAACCTGCAAAGACACAACTTTGAATTGTTATATTCACGAGATGATAAAATAAGGCAGCATACTGGATGGTTTACTAGACCACGTAGACGTGAAAACATGATAAGAACTATGTGGAATCTCAACAAATTATGACCTGAAAGATCTTCTAGCTTTTGCACGTACATGTTTTTTTCAAATTTTGTTAACAAATTTTGTGTGACAAAGGCCAACATTTTTAAATTTCAGATTCACAATCTTCTTATGCAATTATCTCACTTGATAATGAACATAAAACATCGTACATTTACATGTTTATTTCTAATAACACATTTCGGTGTTGACATGGATATCAATAATGTGGTCCTTTTGATAAATTTCCTACTTACAAAACTTTGAATATTACGAAAAAATTAGGATTTTCTTATCCGAGGCATAGATTTTTTTAACCGTATTTGGGACAACTTTATGAATTTTGGATCCTCAATGCTCTTCAACTTTGTACTTGTTTGGCTTTATAAATATTTTGATATGAGCCTCACTGATGAGTCTTATGTAGACGAAACGCGCGTCTGGCGTACTAAATTATAACCCTGGTACCTTTGATAACTACATTGTAATTAAACACATTTTTGTAATGTACAAGTGTTGTTTAAACATAATCATAACTTCATCGGCATTAAATTTCCTATTGATTTTGTCGACGTTTGCATACGAAGGTGACCATTCAATTGTTCTTGCGTCATTTGTTCTGCCTCTGAAAAATGACACTTTTATGACAACACCAGTATGGCAAAATGAACAAACGGTCTGATGTATACCACACCAATGACAAAACAAATATTACAACCAACAAAAATACAGCTAAACGAGTTTCTGATTTTGAGAAAGACACACAAAGAATGTGCCGGGGATTTATATGGTTGTGAGATATTAGTTCAGATCCTTAACAAGGGGCAGTGGTGCTAAAACACCCAACAAGACTCAAGACAAAAACTACTTATAAACATGTTACTGCAAACTATCTACAAATATCAATTTAATTAAAGAATTAATAAATATACTGATAAAAAGGTGAACTTGTGTAATGTCAAAAGTTTCTACACGGTGTAGTCACATAAGTGTTAATACCTGGAGAGCAAATAGTTTTATTTTAAATTAAAAAAAAAAGAATTGTCACAAATATATAAACGTTATAATAATGTCTTAAGCATTTACAATGTTTGTCTATCAGTGAGATTTTCGTTATTCGACAATTCAGCATGAAATGTTTCATTTTTCGTCAAAGATTCTTCACCGATGCTAGCCTTTGTCATGGAATCAGCACTATAAGCACATCTTCTTATCGAGTTATTGCCTACTGTTTTAGATGATATACTTTTGATAGAATTAGTGTCCGACCGTCTAGATGACATATCTAAATCTTCGGACCAACAACAGAACGTTCTTTTAACTCCGTTCCTGAATCTTATGTCACGCCAGTAATATATTATAGGATTAGAGACATGATTTATACAGTGTGAAAGAGAAAATAACATAAAAGCAGACCCTTCTATATATCCACTTTGACAATTCAGATATTTATTGACGGTCTCTGTAACGATACGTAGACTCAAAGAGATTATAGTAGAAATCGAGAAGACTGCTGTAATAGCTATATATATCATGATTGTCCTCCGACGTTTGCTGAAACCAATCGACGACCTCTGGGCATGGATTTTAATTTTTGACCATATACCACCGTATGCCAACGAGAAAAACGATGCTTGCAATAATGAGCACGCTAAAAGTATGTAGTTGTTAATATATGATAGTTTGTGAACAGATGTACACTGTGATATATTTTGTTTCACAATTTGAATATTGCTGTTCGATCGTTCGTTAACTCCATATATTAAAAAGCTGTACCAAGATAGTGTTCCCGAGAGTAGCAAAGCGATAATGCAGCTTTTCAATGCGTGAACTTCTCCTATCTTTTTCTGCAAAGGTTTACGAACAACGATATATCTGTCTACAGCGATTATCACCAAAATAATTAACGATGCCAATGACAAAAATATCGTCATAAAGCATCCCAACTTGCAGACGATATTTAGTGACTTACGCCAAAGTTCCTCAATATTAAAGTTCCAATAGTAAAGAATATTGAAGACATAAAACGGTATCACTGTAAAACAGAAAACTATGTCTATGCCAGATAGGAATAGCACATATACTCTGTAATTTGATTGTTTGAATTGTTTGTAGAATATATAGAGTACAAATGTATTCCCGGTTACACCAATCACAAAACATATCGCAAGGAAAATACACGATGGCACATGTTGCTTGAGAAATAATAATTCAGTAGTAAATCTGCCCGACTCGTTTTGCAACAGAAAGCAATGATGGTCAACGTTTAGTTCAGTCATATTGCCAATTCGTAGAGGACGTTGTGAAGGGAGAACAGGAAGTTTTTGACCACAATGAATTAGACTTGGGAATGATTTCCTAAAACACTTAAAACTAACATCTAATTTTAAAAATGTGTAACAAACAAAAAATACAATGTAGTCGCGCTGTCTTTTTTCTGAAAAGCCCTCGTCACAGTTTTTAGATTAGATAAATCCAATCTTAGGTATTCTCATAGTTATTGTAGAAATATGATTTTTCATTTGAACGCCAAACTTTTCAAAATTAAAGTTATTTTCATGAAAAACAATTTATTGTGTAAGTCATTCTTACGTGGTTTATTTGATCAACAGAAAGACGTTTCTGAAGAACATTCAAATTTCCATTGTTCAGTAGACCAAAACAACTTAAACAATCGGATTGCACAGTTCATCATGGGTTCAAAATTCAATAGGTACAATAGGAATGTGACTGGAAACATGTGTAGATGGAAGCCTAATGCAATTCAGAATGATATAAGACTTGATAATTTATTTATACTAGCAAATAGCATTCTGTGCTTTTGGCAGATTTTTTTTAATTTATTTTTTATTAATTGGGTTGTTCAAAATTAGTTATCATGGTTATGGTGCAAATACTTTATTTAGTTTAAACAATGTTATTTAAAGACTCCAGTGAAGTTGAATAAAACTGTTCTTTAGCTGAAAATAATAGGTTCCAACGTATGTCAAAAATGAAATAATTCGAGAAAGTTGACGTCAAAGTTTCAATGAATATGTAGGAAAATTCGAGTACACAAAATTGGTACCGTCTTTAATATGTTTTCTTAAAAATTACAATTTTCTTAAATTAGAAACAATCCTTCAAAATAATTTCACTATAGTAGGTGGACTGTGCTAATTGTGTGCAATCTTTCTGTGAAGGACCAGGGATCAATGTTGAAAATATTATAATTAATGAGGAAAAAAATCGATTTGCCAAATTGACCGGCCAATCCGCCCGACTTTAAAATTCATGAACTCGGCAAAAATGCTTTGAATTATATTCTTGATAATATCATGGTTTGGGGGTGTGGGGTTTGAGGCACAACCAAAGAAGTAATCGATGTTATAAGTGTCATATTACAGATTGGTACCGTTTGAGTAAATTAAACATGATAAACGAAAAAATATAAGCATGAAAATAAATGATGCCCGGCACGAAAGTGCTTCAACGGTAAAGTGTTTCTATAAGCTATCAGTTATTTGAAGCATTAACAGACACATCACAAATGTGTTGTAATAACTAATTTCAATGATCTCCAAATATTATAAACCATTTACCCATTATAAAACATTTTAATCTTGTTTCATAATTTATAGATGCAAACTGGTTCATTAAAGCTAATGTATAATCATGATACCATTTTTTTATACTCTCCTTTTTTCCCGGCTTTATTTTCAAAATTGATCGCCTTGGAATGATGAATTTTTGCCAAGTCTGTAACTTCAACTTTGAACTATTCCTGGTCGATGACATTTTGACTTGAGTGTGGATTAGCTATGCGATGACGAATGCATCTACTATTGCTCGTGCAGTTTCGAATATTACCTTCATTCGTTTCGATTTAATATAAGAATTGAACATCGGTTAACTAAGCTTGCCTCAATTTAAACTCTAAATTCGCAAACATTTTGCAATTTCTTGCAAATTAACGTTCAATCATTTTTGATATTAGTGCCCTAATAGTGTATTAGTTTGCAAGAAATCTCATTATACATTAAAGTGGGTCCAGTTAAAGCATTTAAGGCATACATGTCATTACACATCAAAACATTCATTTTTAAAACCTCAATCCCAATTGTATATTCTATTTTACGTCATTTCTTGTGGCGTTGATACATTCGAATGACATACAGTTCATAATTCAATTGTGATGTACAGGTATAATATCGTTAATTCATTGGAGGTAATGTCCATAGTTATTCGGCAGTTTACATGTTGTACTTTTATATATTCCTCTGTTATGAGTGTTCTAGCGTTTACTTATACTATATTCCTGTCGTGTAAAAAGTAAAAACACAAAAATACTGAACTCCGAGGAAAATTCAAAAAGGAAAATCAAAAATCAAAAGGCAAAATCAAAAGTCCCCAAACACATCAAACGAATGGATAACAACTGTCATATTCCTGACTTGGTATAGGCATATTCTAATATTGTCATCTAAACGGTATTTTTAACAAAACCATATAAACGTGAGTTTTCACTAGCCATGAAATCAGGTTCAACCCGCCATTTTTTATCAAAATATTCTGTACTAAGTAAAGAATATGGCATTTGTTTTCAAATAGACCGTTTCTCTGGCGTTTGTTATTGTAACGTTTAGCGTTTCTGTTGTTCCGTTGTTTTTCCTCTTATTGTTGATGAGTTTTCCTCAGTTTTTTTTGTGACCCGGATTTGTTTTCGCTTATTCGTTTTCTGACTATTCAACAGTGATATTCTACTTTTGCCTTTATTTCATACAATACGAGAAGATATAACTCGCATATTCTTTTACATTCTTAATGATAAAGAACAAACGTAAAGGGGAGTAGACAACCAGTACAAAGAGTGATAGCTTCTTTTTTTTTGAGACTCATCAAGTATACAAGGCTAATATTTTGTTTCTCCAAACGCGTTTGTTGTCTACATAAGACCCACCAGTGTTGTATAAATACGTAGAATCGCTACGAACAATATGGGACTCTGTCCAAAATGTACATAAAAACAATAGCCAAACTGAATTTAAGTTCTTAATTTATATCAACGTTAATAAGTTGTATAAACAGTTTCTAAATGTCATCTTATCTGGACAGCAGCTCTAGTTAGTTGACGTTTATATATCCAAGTGTCTACTCTCAAGCTTATGTATTTCGCCTAAATGAAGTGAACAATGTTCACTGGTTAAATTAGGACAAACTATCAATCGATAATGAAGATTTGCTAAGGTAACAAGGGGAAACTGAGGGAATCACATGAACATGAAAAGAAGTGCGACCGGGGTAGTCAACAGCCAGGAAAAGCGTCTCTTGCAATGTATACATTAAACGCCATGCGAATCCACACTTAGAAAAGCACTGATCACAGATAACAACTACTAGTATCATAAAAAAAATCATTAAACACACAAAACCGATAGAAGAGTAATCGCAGTTCTCCATGCTTTCAACAGAAATACGTTAGTACCCATGTTTTCACTGTAATAATGTATGTGTTAATACAATTAATATATATGGAAGAGAGGTTGAAACGATTGAAAGGCAACATAAAATAAGAAAATACACGTCCGTCAGTTATATCGAAATTAATAAAGAATACACGATCATATACATTCAGCTGAATGATAAAGACTTTAAAGAACTCCAAAAACACTGCTTAGTAACAAAAGTCCCGAATACCATAACCGCTAAGAAACTTCTGATGGTATGCCCGAAGTATTACATATCTATATTTGTCAGTTATTAGATATAGGAAGATGTGGTGTGAGTGCCAATGAGACAACTCTCCATCCAAATAACAATTTAAAAATTAAACCATTATAGGTTAAAGTACGGCCTTCAACACGGAGCCTTGGCTCACACCGAACAACAAGCTATAAAGGGCCCCAAAATTACTAGTGTAAAACCATTCAAACGGGAAAACCAACGGTCTAATCTATATAAACAAAACGAAAAACGAGAAACACGTATATATTACATAAACAAACGACAACTACTGTACATCAGATTCCTGACTTAGGACAGGTGCAAACATTTGCAGCGGGATTAAACGTTTTAATGGGCCCAAACCTTCTCCCTTTTTCTGAAACAATAGCATAACATCACAACATATAAAAACATACGATAAAATATCAATTAGCAGACTTAACTCAATCAAAAAACGTATGATTACACAAAGAACGAATAAATTTGATCTGCGATATCTGAATACAAATGCACAGTTTATTTGTTCATATATGTAGATTTTATATACGAATGTCAATAAATAGTGTAGGGAACAAATTACACTTTGTTGTGGAAAATTCATGGAAAATTCAAATGAAGAAAAGGAAAAAGAAATGTTACAGCCTGTGAATACATATGTTCAACTCCATCTATTTTTGTGCTTGAATATGTTGAATATATTTCTATTATTTTCATTTAGCGTCATCTTTGATAATTCACAAAATCTTATCTTCAAAATAGGAGGAACGAACATCCACAATTCATTAAAAAACTTAAGACAGGAATATAACACTGTCCCATTTAAGTAATGTGTATATTGTATACATAAGATCTGATTAAGCCTACCAATCTAACCATTTTAATATCATAAATATCACCTTACAAAGAAACAAATAAATATAAGCGTCAAATGTTTGATGAAATATGCTTACTAGATATCCAGCTTATCTGTTCGGCAGACCTTTAATTTCAATTTTCTCGCTAATCCTCTACATGCGTGTCTGAATCTCCTATCAAATATACTATAAATTATAGGGTTTACGGCAGCACCAAGGAAATACGATCGCAAGAAGAAACTATATACGACCCTACCACTTGGATTCATATTCAACACAAAGTTGTCGATGATATTGCTCAGAATTATGAGAATCAAATAAGGCAGACCTGCAATGATAAATGAAGACGTTACAATAAACATAAGATATGTTGTATTTCGTGCTAAAGTTCTTCTACGTTTTATCTGATCCAGTTGGGTAGTAGATAGTTGGATTTTAAAAGGTTTCTTTCTCTCAATTGTCGCGATCTCAGATGTTTGTGAATCCATAGATTTTAAATCATCTATACTGTCATTGCTGTTGTAAGTCGTGTCCACGTTATCTTTAGTGTAACTCATTGACACATGAACATACTCGTTCATGGCAGCGGCGTTATAGTTCTCAGTACGCTGTAACCCCTTTAAATTAGAAGCATCGTCTAAGTTTTCGGTGCTATCCAACGTATAAGTCTTAGACAGGCTGCCACGCCTTTCCTTTTTGTAGGCAAAGAATCTAACTTTTCTCCCAATAAGACAATACATGACAATCATTATTGACAACGATGCAGTGAATAGAATAAAAATGATAAACTTGAAGACCGTCGGATATGCTGAATTTTGATAATCATCCTTGACCGAACAGTCCGTCCCATTTAATCCTTCACCTTTGATCACAACAGTTTTCAAGCCATTCATAACGAATTCAGGCCATATGAGAAGGAGTGTCACAAAAAACAACGCAATACAGAGAAATTTGGCCGTCCTGTTTGAAATTTGAAATCCCACTGGGCGACATATTTTCAAATATCTGTCAACTGCAATTGCAAGCAACACTCCACCAGCATAAAGGGTTGTTAATGCGTTTCCTGTTCTGGAAAATTTACAAAGCAACGTATCTTGGAAATTGTATTCGTTAAGTACAATAACTATTTCCAATGGAATATCTATGACACAAGTGCTCCAATCTATTGCAGCAAGAAAAAGTAAGAAAGTTCTTGAATTTAATTTTGTATAAATTGATGCATATATGTAAAACACTAAAGAATTTCCAATACATCCCGTGATTCCAACTAATCCAAGATACACGACTATCGGAATGTTTCGTAACGCTTGAGCATGGTTTAGGTCTTCAAGACGTAATGTCGTGTTATCAAATTCCATTGCCTACTTTACTCAGTCAATCTAAATAATTGCTATTTTTTTCATGATCTTTAGACATCGTACTAGATGTTTACTACTCAAACACTTATTTTGAATATGGAGTTGTAAGATTTAAAACATCCGGAGATTTAGTTAAGAAATTTAGCCATTTATACATTACAAAGGGATTAATAATATCATGCAAGATCCGGGATTGTCATACGAATTCACACACAAGTATGCAAATACAAACTTGTATGTATGAATCCAAGTAATTAACTGTTTCAAAAAGTAAAAAAAAAAAAATTAACTCCGAGGAAAATTCAAAACGGAAAGTCGCTAGTCATATGGCAAAATTAAAAGATAAAACACATCAAACGAATGGATAACAACTGTCACATTCCTGACTTGTACAGACATTTTATTTTTATGTAGAAAATAGTGGAATGAACCTGATTTCTCAGCTAGCTAAACCTCCAGGTCTTGTCCTGATTAAAACGTGCTTCACAAGCTTTATTCCATTTAAGAGTGTTACATAAAACAATTTGCAAATTATTTAACTATAATAAAATTGGATGCTAGTATTTGATGCATGTATATAAGCACCAGTCAAAAGCGACACAAAAGCTGAAAGTAAAAAAAAATCATATATGAACAAACACCAAAATAAGCCCCAAAAAAACCCAAACGGAAGTAATTGTTAAAGCGGGATATGGCTTCCAAATAAAACATGGTTCAACAACCATTCTAATGCAATTTGGATGTAACAATTGTTTTCATTGGCTAAAATTTGCCGTCAAATCCACAGTTGACTAGGCGTAACTAAGGAGGGACCAGCCATTTTGAATTGGTGAATCAACAAATGTTCGATTACTACTATATAATCGAAAATAAAACAACACCTACCTCGAATTCGCCGTTTTAATGTAATTTTATCCGAATTTGAAGCGTACAGGTAACGTAATACCGTCCACTTTGCAAGTTTTCATTTGTATGACGTCACGTTTAGCCATGACGTCTTTGTGCCAAAATCATTCATGAAGTTTCGCGGATTTTTTTTATTTGACATATTTAGACATTTTTTAAGTTTTATCGGATTTTTTCTTTTTGTAATGCATTAGAATCGGAATAACAGTACTGTAGTTGAAGAGTTGCCACCGTCAATTTTGATTTGACGGTCGCAAATCTCCGTTTTACTGTCTCCGCTACGCGTCGCCAGTAAAACTGCATTTGCGACCGTCAAATCTACAATTGACGGTGGCAACTCTTCAACTACAGTACTGTTATTCCTTAACTGTTTTTCCTTTATATGTCTTGTACCAAGTTAGGGATGTGGTAGCTGTTATCAACCTTGTTTCTATTTATGTTGACGTTTGTTTTTGTTGCACTTCAGTGTTTCTGTTATTCCATTGTATTCCTCTTATAGTTGATGTGTTTATCTTGATATTACTTTGTAACCAGGCTTTGTTTTTTCTCAATAGATTTATGACTTTTGAACAGCGGTATACTACTGTTTCCTTTGTTTACCACATCGCATTATCTATATCATAAGTTAACATTTGGTTCTGATGCATTGTTTAAGCTATTATAAACAGCCCAATTATATTCTGTATTGGACTTGAATAGAAAACCGTTTTGTTTCTTAAAAGTAGGGTAAAAATATTTTTTTTAGGAAAGTAGGAAAACATGTATTTTGAGATCAGATAATTCTTAAGGGCCTGATCCGCTCATCGATATGTATATATAGTATACCATTTTGGCAGAACTTGGGTTTCAAAATCGTTTCGATATTGCCCATTATCCTTTTTGAAGTTGCTAGTATTTCATTGAATCTGAAAAGATGTGTTTGAAATTGCAATACTTTAAGCAAATAAAATTTAAAGATCAATTTTATATTGATGAAATTTCATTCCCCATTAGGCTTTTTTCTGTAGCCTTCGACATCATTTTTGGATGGGTTTGGTGTTGCTCATTCTATAGTTTTCTATGTTGTCCAGTTGTCGTGTCGTCGTTTACGTTTTTTGCACTGAATTTGCATTGAATATCCTTTTGGTATCTTTCATCTCTCTTTAATCATTCAATTGATGGAAGTGGTCAGAAATATCGGTCATAAGCGGGTTTCGGACTCATAGCCTAATGTGTTGACAGGGTAGTGATACTGTATTTCGACAATCTGAAAAAATCTGCCATCAAGGTCCCTTTCATGTATTAACTGATACAGACCGAAAAAAACGTGGCACTTTAACACCTAACCTTACTATAATTTATAAATAACCATTCAACTAGTATATATTTGTTATGGGGCCAGCTGAAGGACGCCTCCGGGTGCGTGAATTTCTCGCTACATTGAAGACCTGTTGGTGACCTTCTGCTGTTGTTTTTTATTTGGTCGGGTTGTTGTCTCTTTGACACATTCCCCATTTCCATTCTCAATTTTATTCAATACTATCACACACATAAAATATTTGTAACTGATCATTAACTATGGTTGATTTTATGTTATTGCTTATCTTGGGCGACATACATATATTACTCCATTAGCATTAATCAGTAGTAATGCTATACTTTCTGGCAATATTTGGTTTATATTGCATAAATGGCCAGGTTAGATGATTAACTAAAACACATTTTAGCTGCACCTTTAAAGTATTTTCATTAAATATTAGATTTGCGGATGATGTAGTGTTCACTAGTAATGGTAAAAAATGTTCAAAAAGACAAAACTGAGCAACCAGATAAGCTACTGATAGGTAATGTTAACTATTTTTTAACGGTTATTCAAAGTAAAATTAAACAATCATACAAGGGGTGTGATGTTAAAAACTCAAAAGATTAACATCCCACATACTCATGTGCCGGTCCAGTGAAGATCCTTATAAATGGTCTTTTTATGTCCTATTTTAACGTTTTTCATGGGTTTTTTTCTAAGGATTTGGCTTAGGCAGTCCTGTTTCACAACTTTTCTAGACTTTAGACATTTAAAGATGAACTCATCTTATGTTCCAACCTTTCAAAGTTACCAGGCTTATAAGTTAGAATCAAACATGCCTTTCTTCTTTATAAGACTCAATAGTTATCAAAGGATCATAATTTAATACGCCATACATGCTTTCAACTACATTAGACTTATCAGTGACGCTCAGATCAAAACACATTATAAAGCAAAACAAGTACAGTTGAGGAGCATTGAGGACCCAAAAATCCAAAAAAAAAAATGTGCCAAATACAGTGGCAACTGAATTAATCCCAGTTTTAAAGGCCAAAATCAAATATGAAATCTAAGAGCATTGGAAATCTTTTCATTTCCCCAAAATTAAACCAAATCTGGCTAATTAATGTACATCAGCCTATTTTGTATGATAATTTATCCAATATATCTTACATGAATAAATTGTCAATTGAACAAAATTGACATGACACAAATAACCTTTGGATATCCCAAGGTTTACATACTGTTTTCAGAAATAGACAGATGTACATCATTCAACCAGATTTGGTGATTTCTTGTTGATAAAGGTTCATGTATCATTTTTTTCTCTCCAAATATTAAGATGCATTTGAACTATGCACACAAATTTCATAAATATCAGAAATATTGCCTAATTGCATAACTTTTATATCAAGCACGTTCTAGCTTTAAACACATAAATGAAATGTGACAATGTTAATATATTTGAAAAAAAAATTTCATTGACTTACCACTTCCCTTATTCTAACCTTATAAAAAACTAATACATTGTTAAAACCGCTGCTGCATACAAAAGTTAACTTGAGTCTAAATGTTCTAGTTGGTGGAGGCTTGAAAAAAATACTTTTAAGAGGACATAGACTAAACCTTTGTTGACGACATAGACACTGATAGACACTGATAGACAAAGATTACTATGTAATGGTTTCACATCAAAATGTTGCAATCTTGACAAAAAGTTTTGGTGTTTTATATCACCTGAAACATAACTGCTGATTCATGAAAAATTAACCTAGACACAGAAAAAGTCAATCAAGTGTGGATCATAGGACTCCTACTGTACTTTACAAGAGACTTCAAAGGTGAAATACCAGTATGATAGAAATGGTCAATCATTAAAAATACCTGATGATACAAGGATGGCTGCACAATAGTAACACATAGGTATACATGATCAGTCCCAATCAAATGAAGACTGGGCTCATTGTCTTTTGATACTGCAGAGTTATGGGACTATATTAAGTCCAAAATAGACATTTCAAAAATATAATGCATTTACTCCATTTCAGTTTGTTTGATTTTCAACATACTTTACCAAACTATCCTCAGTACAAGTCTAAAGGTCAATGTAATTTTGGATATTCACTCATCACTAATGAAGAAAAGATTGTTTGCTTGCTAGCTGAACCGTGAAGTCATTAAAATGTCAGGTAAACTACCCTCCTTTAAGAATAGACTAGTCCAATCTATCTGTCTGTAGGACTAGGCTACTTGGAAAGGAGGGTAGTATAACTTAACACTTCAGCTAGCAAGCGACCTTTTCAAAGATATGTTTAGCTAAACACTCAATGAAATCGACTGTAACTTTGACTAGCTGTTAGGAAAGGTGGTATCTGTAGAAACCCACTTCTGAGAGTGTGTGTACCCCTCTTGAGAAATACAACCATACACTTTGTGAAAGCTCTACTAATCATTATATTTGCAGAATTAAAACCTAATCTTTCCCATCTAATTTTGGACAAATGTAAATACACTTATTCAAAAGCCTGGAAACTCCAATTAGTACAAAATACCTGTGTTTTTTACAGGAATACTCTGAATATTCATTTATTTAAGGGCCTCTAGACAAAATAACAGAGAGACAGTGATATTTTGCTCTGTATTTGATACAGATATGATAAAATAATGTTCATGTTTCCTGAGAATCACTACAGTCTTCCATCTGTCAAAATAATCCAAATAATGGGTTTGCATAGGCCATGGGTTTCACATTGGGATGTGGCTGAAATGAACAAACATACAAATATATAGCATTTGAGAAACTTAATACTACATGTAAACATAAAAAATATGAAATGTGCATGACATGTATATAAATCAATAAAGTGAATATTAAATCTATATTGTCAAGTATGTGTTTGTTGATTTAAAGAGGGATGGTTGGGATTATTAACCTCAATAGAATAATAAATGTATCTCTTCACAGTTTGAAAGCCATAGGTCTAGCACATGATTACTGAAAATATAAAATACTTTCTATTGTCAAATTTCCTTTTCTTATTAGGCGGGATGACCATTTTTGAAGAGGAATAAGATTAAATAATCACAATGGTTAAAAAGAATCATTAATGTGTCATGCTTTTCAAATGGAGGTCAAATTAAAGAACTTTATGCCATTCATTTTCCAGTTCAATTTGATATGGTTTGCTGTTCATTCATTTATTCCTGTCTTTCCTATCAATTTAATACTATCCTAATGTAAATATAAATGACTAACTTATAAATAACTGGCAAAAACAAATTATTTTAAAGATTTTTTAATTGATGGTAAATTTTCAGACCATCACACTTACCACTGCTTCAAATGATGTGAATTTGGGGGTCAGGTCATCACCGGTGATATTGATAAAGGCTCCTTTGTTTCCCATCTGATCACTGAAATGAAAATAATGGTTATAGAAACTAAGTCATTTTTTTAAGTTTTACTGAATAACTGAAATGTATTACAGCAACAAATTTATAAAAAATAATGCTTTCTTTATCAAATTCAAATAATGTGCATAACAATTTATTTTACTAATAATGGAAAATGATCTTGGACAAAAGCCAGTCTTTTCTTTTGTCCTTTTCCTCATAGAAATTGGTATATCCATTTGAGAAGAAGATATTACATAAAAACATTAAAGAATAATAATATTGTGCACATCAACTTGTGATTTAGAATTTAAGGCACTTTAAAAAATAATAAATGGTGACATACCAGTAATTAGGAGCTGAGAACACTGTTATACATTTGCCATCATGTATGACTTCATATCCCTCTTGTTTCACTTCATGACTCCTAACAATATAGTCTAATTTATTTTTCTGAAGAAATTTCTTTGTTACATCTGGTCCAAACATGGTCCCTACCCCTCTTTTACTGTCACTTGTCCCACACATCATCTGGGGATCAGACCATAACAGTTCACACATTGCTCCTGTAAATATTCATCAAAAATGACATTTTAAATCTTACATTATATCTGTCCTGTATATTCAATGAAATGATCCAGTATTATTCACTAGGATCACAGATTAAAAGAGCCAATCATTCTATTTTTTGTTTCTATTTATGCTTTCAACTATTTCAATTCTAACAAAGTTACTGACAACATAACAGCAATGCCCATTCTAACAATCTTAAAAAGCTTATATCAGTTAGCCAACCAATATTTACTTTAGCCTAATGTGTAATACTGTTACAGTTTTAGCAAATTAATAAAACTAATTTATTACATATTGATTTATAAATTCTTTTATATCATGTTACAGTTAAATTAAACTTTATAATTTATTTTTTATTTCATTATTACATAGCTTTCATATAGCGCCTATCTAATAAACATAATACTCTAAGCACTTAACATATAAAATTGAAGGAAAATATGTATCACAATGAATACAATAATAGCAAATATATATATATATATGTCAACATAAGAATAAAACAGAAATTAAATAGAATAATGATGTAAATTAAAAGCATTGAAAGGGGAAATATATATCACAATGAATACCATAAAAACATATTAGAATTTAACAGTCAACCAAAAATTAAATAAAGTAATGATGAAAATTATAAGTATTTACATTCCCTGCCCTATATACACAAGTAAAATAAATAAAAATTTGCATTAAAGGATCTATAATAAACATTTAACTGTATTAAAAACTTCAACACCTACCACTTTCTGGGGGTTGTCTGTTACGATCTACTTTCCGTAAATCATCTAATGTTACATTTTCATCCCTGAACAATCCTCCATGCATTAACTGTAATATTAAACATTATAAATTACTGGGTTCAAGCTTTTGGTTGTAAAATGTGAAACAAAATAACCTTACTATACATTCTCACAAATAATGTGAGAACCTTAATAAGTCAGCACATATAAAATCAAATCAAATACCAAAACAGGCTCAATTTTATTCTGATAATAGACTTTCATTCATGATTTGACATCTGTATTATAACTGTTTTATGGTTTCATTTTGATTTTTTTTTCAGCATTTATTTTTGTGACATTCAAATGTATTCATGGTTTTGATCATATCAATATTATATCCTGAAAATTAAATTGCAAACACAAATCGATAGTGTTATTTTACACATCTCATCCTCTCAACTTGATTTCCCATTTGAATGTTTTGATAATCATCAAAATTTTAAATTTCCAAAAATGTTTAAACACATCAGAAGCTATTACAAGTGGCAGCATGTATGAGCTCAGATGTAATAGGAATTAACTGTCAAATTCTCAGCATTCTACTGTCATAAACATTTCTAAATCTCACCAAGGTGTGAAAGCATTCTTGATTAAAGTTACAGGATTTAACAGAGCACCATTTTGATTGTTTTAAGTCATGAATTTGTCTCTTTGGTGTTAGCCCCACATCCTTTTATTCCTATTCTTTTTAGTAGTCATATACAAATTTTATATGCAACAGGAGCAAATCCTTGATAATTGTCCTATGGTACATGATATAGGATTCACCGACAACTATTTATATTTCTGACAGATAGAATGTATAGCAAGTCCCTCATGAATATTGCCTGTTAACATGTTTGTAATGTTTAGCAGAATATGTAGGAAATTTGGAAAGGTGACCTTTTATGATAAGTTTTCTATAAACAATCTTTTGTTAATTACTTACCAAAATTTTATTATTTATACAGTGACATAAAGGCAGCAAATTGAATATCTCAGTAAACAGGTCAGCCATTTTACTGCTGTATGTGGTATGTGTTAAAGATTATCATTATTAAACTATTATATACATAATACAATACATAGCATTGTTGATTCATACATTTTATTATTTGTTTTACAAAATACATTCATTTTAGTGTGTTTAATAATATAACAGTATTGCAAAGTGTCATTATCATTTGGAAATGATGTTCAAATGTCTTTTTTTATCTGACATATAATATTGTGTGAAGGGATTTTTCCTTAAAAGTCATGATGTATAGTGACATATATATGGATATTATCCTCTGCTGCTGACCTCAGTGAGGACATATAAAATTAGTCTGCAGATAAAAATGTGACGAAAATTGTCAACTTGGCTATCATGTGTAAAATGATACAAGTGTTTGGTAAACAGGAAGTTTTTGAGTGATGAATCTGAAAACGCATCACACTGTATAGCTGACTTATATAAACTCTAAAACCAAATTTCAGAAATCCTTGTATTGTAGTTCCTGAGGAAAATGCAAAGAAAATATTCATGGGACTGACAGACTGACATATGGATGGACAGACAGAGGTCAAACAGTATACACCCACTTTTTTTAAAGCTGAGTATAATAATGAAAAGGATATTTTGATTTGACTTCTCCTTCAAAACCGTACATCTGGTTCATTGTTGCACTTTCATGATTCCCTAAAATAAAAATAATACCATAGAAGTTTTAATAACAGTATAGTGTATCTACATTTACTTTATTTGCACAATGTTTAAATAACAGAAGATATTACAGTACAACACATTAACATTTTCTAGTCCTGGTATGCATGTAGTATCAGCCTCTGGTTTTCAAACATCTATTTATCATCATCAACATACTCATGTATACTTTTGTTTTGTGTGTTGTATGTTTTGGACAATTTTTTTTTAATTAGATGTTTTTTTGTTTTTGATCAGTTACTTGTTGAATATCAGTTGACATTGTTCGTGTGATGAATTAAGTTATTTCCTAGGATTTCTTGTTTTGTATACACCTATCCTACATCCCTCACCCCTCCTAATACTTCTCCCAATAACTAAAAGTAAAATGTATTTGAATAATACAATTTTATCAAAAAAACTTACCCCTGGCCATATAAAAACTATCTGGATACAAAAGCTTAAAACTAAATAAAACAAATATACATTCTACAGAGAATGACCCTCGGTCTACAAAATCACCATTAAATAACTGGTCAAAGGTTAAGGAAATTTTACTAATATAATTTACAGACTGTATAACATTTGTATAGGGATTTTTTTACCTTAATATAAATGGTAATATATTTTCAAGAAAATGAATTGAATTCTCAGTGCTATATTTTCTAACAAATTTCATTGTTGTTTCTAGAATAATGTTTTAGCATCTAGTTACAAGCTAAATAGCAGTGTAATACCAACCCAACAATACATAACAGCACAAAATGATCCAGAGGTTGACTCAGGGAGTGTAGAGGTTGTAAGCACCCCTTTTATTGTGAATTAACATATCTTTTTTTAGCTGAAATCTTATATTTTTTTTATATTTTTTGCCATCTTTAACTAAACCCCCACAAAATAGTTGTTCAGCCCTGTTATAAAACAGATTTTTTACAATTTCATTATATACATTTATTATAATTTCATTCAAACTCTATAATACCACTTATCGTCATACAGATTTTTTACATTCATTTTAATTTCATTCAAGCTCTATAATACCACTCAGTATTGTAGATTTGTGTAAGCTGATGTTGTAAAGGATACATAAGGATTATCTACAGACGGTAAACCATTTAACTTAAATATATTAAGTAGATCATAATACTGCCCATGTATATCACCACATATAGTAAACTTTTGTCCCTGAAAATAGATATCATTTCACTATTTATAAATCATTTGTATTAAGACCAATTATGGTCACATATATACCAGGTTTACAGATTTTTTTATCTTTACATCAATTATGCGAATTTGCGATCACAAAGTGGACTTTTTTTTTATTAGTTTTTAGTTTATGAGTTACTACTCATAAAAATGCTTGATTATTTATTTTAAGTTGTATAAAAAAGATGTGGTATGATTGTCAATGAAACAACTCTCCACAAGAGACCAAAATGACATAGAAATTAACAACTATAGGTAACCCTATGGCCTTCAACAATGAGCAAAGCCCATACCATATAGTCAGCTATAAAAGGCCCCAAAATGACAAAGTTAAACAATTTAAGTTGTGACTATATAAGTGGTATGAGATTCAATAGTAAAGAATTTTGTAATATTGTAGACCATGAATTTAGTGTCTAAAAACAGATACTACAAAACAAGCAATGGTCTACCCTATGCCTGTATTTTTCATTTTTTTATTGGCTATCTTAAATGTATTGTAGAAATAATTGACTTTCTTTCATAGTTTGCAACCATAAAATTATTTTGAGAACATCAAGATGAAATGTACGATAAAAAGCTTCTCTTGTGGTGATCTTACCTTTGGCACATCTATATCTACCAGTGAAGGTTGATTTTTAAATAGATCTTTTATTTGCAATAATATCTGAAAGTAAATCACAGATGAAATTACAAAATATTATTTTTAAATAAATAAAGTAAATGCAGCTAATGCAGGGAGTATAAATGTTGCAGCAAAAGGTTTGTGTACTGGTGAGAGATGTTTGTATGTTAGAAATAAAACTGAATTTTATGATGAACAAAAAAACACCATTGAGAACACCAAGATAGTAAAAGACAATTCATAAATTACAGTAAGTTATATTAAAGGTAATTTCTTAAGCAGTACCACTTGTACGTAAAGTAGCTCTCAACAAGTTAATATGTAGTTTTTTATATTGGTTTGATGTATTTCATAATATTTATGTTAATTTTACCTCATTTTCATCATTTTTAAAAATACATATCAGCAAATGCAAATTCTATTCAGTGTGACCCTGATTTTTTTAACAGCAATAAAAAATTCATTCATATAATCTCATCAGTACATTTGTACTTGAATCTATTTTACATGATAAGTTTTGGTGAATACTCTGAGTGCATTTCAGAGATAAATTTTGGTGAATACCCTAAGTGCATTTCAAAAATAAGTTTGGGGAATACCCTGAGTGCATTTCAAAGGTAAGTTTGGGGAATACCCTGAGTACATTTCAGAGATACGTTTTGGTGACTACCCTAAGTGCATTTCAGAGATACGTTTTGGGGAATACCCTGAGTGCATTTCAGAGATAAATTTTGGGGAATACCCTGAGTGCATTTCAGAGATAAATAACGTGACAAACACTTTCTCTTGGATTTTAATTCGTTTTTACAGTCTGGAGGTATAAAATGGAAACATCAAGTTACAGGCTAAAAAATAATTCTATTATAAACTTAAATAACTAAATGGAATAACAGGGGGAAATCAAGTTACTAAAATTTGGTTAAGTGGAGTATTATAATTCAAATCCTAAACTATGAAGGATTGGGAGCTTTGAGGATCTCTTTTTATATATTTTTCTGAAATAAATACATAGTTTACCTGGAATGCAAATCTACTGTGTAATTTCTTCTGGTCTCTAAATGTATCAAGTAAATCTTGTACAAATTTAAGTGTAACCTGGTTATTCTCTAACACTGGCCCTGAGTAATCTCCCTCTATTGCTACAGATCAAAACAATACATGTGTTAATATAAAGTTGGAGAAGATCATAAAACATTGGAAGACAATGCAGTGTTCTCCACAGTATTTTTTTATAGGGCTTTGGTAAGTGCACAATATTAGATTGATTCACCATTTTGTACAGAATAATATCAGAAATTTGAAAATTCAAAAACAATAGTGCTGATATTAGATTGGATAGCGCTGCAGTCTGCCCAATAGAAACACCCTGAAATACCATAGAGCTGAATACCACAGCACTAAAACGGCTTGGGGAGAACACTGCAATGCTATCAAATTTAACACTTCTCTCAACATATTTCATATGCATAGACAATTTACCCAAGATTAAGAACATATACTTTAATGATTTTTGTTGTTGTTGTAAAAGTCTCTATTGAACATATTGGAATACAACAATAGTCTTTTTCATCTTTAAAAAAATCTAATATGATGTGCTTCTTTGCCTTGTGAACAAACTCATGCTCTAAATCCGATAAAATTTGTTTGCACATGCGTATATTGACTTCTTCAGAATAATGAATTTTATCAAATTATCATGCACTTAATAACTTTAAAACACTTTCAAACTCTTAAATGGTGCACATGATGTTATTAATTCATTTATTATGACTGTAATGTGTTGCATTCAGAAATTGACATATTTGGCTGTTCAAACTCCTCCTTCTCAAAAATCACAGTGTCAGCTATCTATCGCTCTGGCAAAAATAATCATGAATATTATGCCTACCCATGTTAAAACTACAATAAAGTATAGCTTGCATCAATTATTTCTTAAACAGAGTATGAAATAATTAACAATAGAAAGTTTCGATTATGTTCTACTTCAAATACTATTCATACATACTCAATGACTCCAAGTCGATAGTTTCTGACACTGGCTTTTCTTCCACTGCAATAGCTTTCTCAAAGGCTATTCTTTTAACAATTTTGCCACATTCATTAAACTTTGCCCTTGCATCTTTATCACTTGGCTTCACTTTAACAACCTGAAAACATATGCATAAAAGTGTTTGATTTATTAATAGTAGGTACAGTAGGGTTCTTACTAAAGCGAGTCCATGAGTCCTGGACTCATGAAAATCTGTCTGGACTCGCCATTTTCAAAACTGTTGAGTCCAAAGATTGAAATATTTTGTATAAATTGAACACACATATCATCATTTAATAGCCAAAAATTGAAAGTTATCTGCATTTAATCTCTTATTCCTACTGTTGGACTCACTATGGCCAAAAATGATGAGTCCCTGGACGCACCTTTAAAAATCCTTAGTGAGAACCCTGGTACTGAAAAGGACATGAACGAATAGCAAATAAATATGCTGGACTCAAATCTATGGTGGGTTCCAGCTCTATGGCAAATTTCTAATCTATGGTTTAATGACATTATAAACACCAAACAAATTATAAATCTATGGCAGATTTTTATATTAGGTAATTTTCAAGCTGCCACTTACAATGACAGGTTGGTTATATAGAAGACATTTTTCAAGGACCCTAATCCATGAGTTTAATTTTATTCCAGAATTCAAGTTTATGGTAACAGAAAACCCTACACATTTATAGAAGGTGTATATACTATCTGATTCTGATGATATCAGAATAAAATGTAACACATCCATATTCATTTGTACCAGTAAAATGGCTAGTGCAGACAACTTTTACTAACAATAAGTATGTTTTGGGTATTTGGTGTTGATGGTATGTGTTTGTTTATAGTATTGTTCATTGTGTCTCTTGATATAAGAAGTTTTTTTTGTGGCTTTAGTACACTTTTTTACTTATCTTTAATATTAATCTTTTATATGCTGCTTTCTTGTTTTTGTATCACTATGGTACTCTCCATATTTTTCAAAATACAACCAGCATCATTGTAAAGCTATATCACAGTGACTACCTGTACTATTGAGTCACTGTAACATTGTAAAGCTATATCACAGTGACTACCTGTACTATTGAGTCATTGTAAAGCTATATCACAGTGACTACCTGTACTATTGAGTCATTGTAAAGCTATATCACAGTGACTACCTGTACTATTGAGTCATTGTAAAGCTATATCACAGTGACTACCTGTACTATTGAGTCATTGTAAAGCTATATCACAGTGACTACCTGTACTATTGAGTCATTGTAAAGCTATATTACAGTGACTACCTGTACTATTGAGTCATTGTAAAGCTATATCACAGTGACTACCTGTACTATTGAGTCATTGTAAAGCTATATCACAGTGACTACCTGTACTATTGAGTCATTGTAAAGTTATATCACAGTGACTACCTGTACTATTGAGTCATTGTAACATTGTAAAGCTATATCACAGTGACTACCTGTACTATTGAGTCATTGTAAAGTTATATCACAGTGACTACCTGTACTATTGAGTCATTGTAAAGCTATATCACAGTGACTACCTGTACTATTGAGTCATTGTAACATTGTAAAGCTATATCACAGTGACTACCTGTACTATTGAGTCATTGTAAAGTTATATCACAGTGACTACCTGTACTATTGAGTCATTGTAAAGTTATATCACAGTGACTACCTGTACTATTGAGTCATTGTAAAGCTATATCACAGTGACTACCTGTACTATTGAGTCATTGTAAAGTTATATCACAGTGACTACCTGTACTATTGAGTCATTGTAAAGCTATATCACAGTGGCTACCTGTACTATTGAGTCATTGTAAAGTTATATCACAGTGACTACCTGTACTATTGAGTCATTGTAAAGCTATATCACAGTGACTACCTGTACTATTGAGTCATTGTACTATTGAGTCATTGTAAAGTACTATTGAGTCATTGTAAAGTTATATCACAGTGACTACATGTACTATTGAGTCATTGACAAGTTATATCACAGTGACTACATGTACTATTGAGTCATTGTAAAGTTATATCACAGTGACTACATGTACTATTGAGTCATTGTAAAGTTATATCACAGTGACTACCTCTACTATTGAGTCATTGTAAAGTTATATCACAGTGACTACCTGTACTATTGAGTCATTGTAAAGCTATATCACAGTGACTACCTGTACTATTGAGTCATTGTAAAGCTATATCACAGTGACTACCTGTACTATTGAGTCATTGTAAAGCTATATCACAGTGACTACCTGTACTATTGAGTCATTGTAAAGCTATATCAAAGTGACTACCTGTACTATTGAGTCATTGTAAAGTTATATCACAGTGACTACATGTACTATTGAGTCATTGTAAAGCTATATCACAGTGACTACCTGTACTATTGAGTCATTGCAAAGCTATATCACAGTGACTACCTGTACTATTGAGTCATTGTAACATTGTAAAGCTATATCACAGTGACTACCTGTACTATTGAGTCATTGTAAAGCTATATCACAGTGACTACCTGTACTATTGAGTCATTGTAACATTGTAAAGCTATATCACAGTGACTACCTGTACTATTGAGTCATTGTAAAGCTATATCACAGTGACTACCTGTACTATTGAGTCATTGTAACATTGTAAAGCTATATCAAAGTGACTACCTGTACTATTGAGTCATTGTAAAGCTATATCACAGTGACTACCTGTACTATTGAGTCATTGTATCATTGTAAAGCTATATCACAGTGACTACCTGTACTATTGAGTCATTGTAAAGCTATATCACAGTGACTACCTGTACTATTGAGTCATTGTAACATTGTAAAGCTATATCACAGTGACTACCTGTACTATTGAGTCATTGTAAAGTTATATCACAGTGACTACCTGTACTATTGAGTCATTGTAAAGTTATATCACAGTGACTACCTGTACTATTGAGTCATTGTAAAGTTATATCACAGTGACTACCTGTACTATTGAGTCATTGTAAAGTTATATCACAGTGACTACCTGTACTATTGAGTCATTGTAAAGCTATATCACAGTGACTACCTGTACTATTGAGTCATTGTAAAGTTATATCACAGTGACTACCTGTACTATTGAGTCATTGTAAAGCTATATCACAGTGACTACCTGTACTATTGAGTCATTGTAAAGCTATATCACAGTGACTACCTGTACTATTGAGTCATTGTAAAGCTATATCACAGTGACTACCTGTACTATTGAGTCATTGTAAAGCTATATCACAGTGACTACCTGTACTATTGAGTGTAACAGTTTTCTGTCAAACAGTCTCAGAGGAGTTGGATTCACAAGGTGTCAATGTTAACATGATGGTTCAGAAATGGTAAAGTCTAATAATTCTAGTAATAAACAGTTTACACAGAGATATATCTGGCCTCTTAAAAAAGCAATACTTTAACATGTAAAATATACATTCTAGTCAATGAAATATAACTGAAAGTATAGGGCCCAATAATTTCTAATACAATAATTATAACATGTACAACTGTGGTGTGGGTTGAAAACAAATTGCTAGGAATAAAACCTTTAATATTGCCACAACTATTATGTGAGTCTCTACTTAAGTACCTTGACAAATGTTAAGCTTCATTTGTTTACTTGAAATAGTAAGGGACGACATCAAAAGATCAATGAAGGATAAAAAACTTCATTCAAATAGTTTGGGGGTGGGGGAGTTAAACTTGCTGTAAGCTTTGTTTATCCTTCATCGATTTTACATATATCTATATGGGTCAATCAATTTTTCCCAAATTGAGTTAAGAGGGGGATAGGGGGGTCAGTAAAAAAACTATCTGAATTAAGTTTTTTATCCTACATTGAACTTTTGATGTCGTCCCTAATACAAGTTGAAGAGCAATTTTTAAAGAAGAAAGTTAAATTATAATGCTTACAGCTTCAAAATCTTTCAATGCAAGTTTGAACTTCCCCAGTGCCATGTTAGCTGATGCCCTTCTGTAGTAAGCCTGAAAATATACATAGATGAATGTGAAAATATATTATGATGATGAATGATTTAGTTACTACTGGCCCTTTAGTTTCAGAGCAGAATTATGAAATAATCAAGACCTATAAAAACACTTCATTTGCAAAAGAGGTTATGTTGGTAGACCATATTACAGCCTCCTTTGCAATAGAGTTAACAATTCAATATTGAATAAAACTATTAAAGTATATCAATTATTCACAATTAGATATTTTAAACATATTTACATTGCATGTCAACTTTGAATTAAACATCTCTAAGTCACCATGATTTCATACTATCCTCAGTTATGAAAACTTCAAATTAAAGAGTTCATAGTATATAACTTTTTAGAATATGACTTTTTCAGAGCTACCATTCTTTTCGTATAACCCCAAAGAAAAATACACTTTTCAAACAATCATCCAATTTGTATTATAAGTTATCTAGCCAATCAAAATACATAACTAGGGGTGGTGTCTTTTATATCCACCAATTAAACTATGATCCCTTTCATACCTTTTCTTTAATTAACACTTTTATATTAAAGAATTAATTATGTAAGAATATAAAACATCCTTATCTACTCTAGAATAGGAAATGGCTTAATCCCTAATCATGAATTTAGAATTGTATACCTAATTATAACATTTTAATACAAGTCATGTAAAGTTAATACTTAGTTTTGACATATTCATCTCAAGTAATCAAATTTACCATTGAAAACTTATATAGATTCATTGGGGTACTTACTATAAGATAAAAATAACACTGACATTTTTATAATACACAATTAAAACAACCAACCTTTATGTAAGATCTGTCCAACTGTAATGCCATTGTAGCATCTGTTAGAGCCAGACCAAACATTTCTGTTTTGATGTAAGCAAAGCTTCTGTTTCCATAGTATGCTGCTATGCGTGGCCATTTTTCGATAGCTTGGCTGTACAATTCTATTGCCTTAACATAGTCTGAATCTAAAATTTAAGATGAACTATCATCAGCACAGTACATGGTTTTATATAATGTTACCTGTTAACGTATCAATACAAAAGCATTTTAATTCACAGATTACATACACAGGTCTTAACCATGAAGTTGAATCAGTAATTTCTTATGATGTCTTCAAAGTTTCAAATGCACTTCCAAATATCAAGATTTACAGAGAAACAGAAATAGCCAAAAGAGATATTTTGTATAGCCTTTTGATAAATTTTAGCTAAAACTGCAGATAAACCATGTGTACGTCATGTATATTGTTTTATATGTAAAAAAAAAATCTTTATGTCAGGCCATGAACAAGACAGTGATGCAATATAATATATCCTATCACTTTATTTTTGTCAGGTCCAGCTTTATATCTACTATTCTAACTTATATTATTATATGTTGATTGGGATATAATCATGGTACAAGACTGATTGACCTAAAAAAAAATACCACTTCAACATGCTCAGAAGAAATTTCAGTTTCTGCGCTGATATCTGGAATAACAGTCAGAAACTTTTCAGGCATATTAAAGAAACATGGTTGAATATTTCTGTGCAATTTTTTAAAACTTTTATTGCAATTTAAGATAACAGTATGCCTCTCAATAGATAAAAGAACATGTGTGTGCACCCTCATATATTTACCCCACGCCCAGACATTATCAATGGACAAAAAAAAATCTCACTTCATTTCTAAGTTCAAAGACTCATAACTCCTACTAATGTCAACTGACAAGTTTCCTGAAATAGTGTGGGTTCAGAGGGTTGATAAACTGTTGCATCAGACTGATTCAGAATATGAAGACTAAAATTTCTAGTTCAAAGAGGCATAACTCCTAGAGAAATAAATAGAATCATAATTTCCTGTACATACATATGCACATCTAAAATGGCTGGATCCGCCCCTGCAAATATGTCCTTTTCATCTGCTAAGTTTCCTGAAATTCTGTAGAGACTGTGGTTTCAGAGGAGTTTTAATGACAAGAACAGGACTAATGCACAGACTGACCGACAAATAGGTTTAAAAACCTCATACTATACTGGCCAGGAGGTACATGTACCTGTTCTTATTTGTTTGTTACTTTCACTCTACACTAAAATTGAGAAAGGAAATGGGAAATGTGTCAAAGGGACAACAAACTGACCATAGAGCAGACAGCAGCCACATACAATTATTCTGTAAATTATGTTTCCAATCATTTAAAAGTAATTATAACAACCAATGTAAAAAAAAAAAGCGAATAATTTGCAAAGACAAGTACAATGTATAAATTCTCTAAATATATGAACACCAGAAATGCTAGGTAATGAAATTATGGAAATAAAATATTGGAAATTGCCCTATACCACTCATACTACAATCTTTCCTCTTCAAGGTCATCTATTCAATGTTTTCATTAAATAATACCATGTGGCAGTCCTAAGACATGTAAGAGATAGAAATACAGTAGACCAATGTTTAAACAGAGAACCCCCCCCCCCCCAAACAGTCATTCAAATTTAATCTTGTGGGGCAAAGATTTGTACACATCCTCATATTTCAAGCCCATTAATATAATATTATAATGGTCACCAAAATTTTGAATCAATCAGAGAATCTGATGGAATCATTTTTTCAAACTTCATGTAAATAGATTGACAAAAAAGATGCATAGTTATATCTGCATCTCTTCCTTATTAAGTTTGCAAAGTTTCTAAATGATATATAAGCAAAAAATAAAAAAAATAAATCACTGAAATATTTGCCAAGGGAGATAATAATTTATATTCTTATTGAGCTGTTATATAAGTTAGTTATGTAGACTTGTAGAGTTTGTGTGTAGTCTCTGAATAGTCTGATAAATCCATTCATCTTCTTAATTAATCATTAAATGAACAGACTTACAGAACTATCAAAATTACCACCATCCTTAATTTTAGTCTCTTGACCTACCTGGTGATCATTATATAATACCAGAGCAATAAAAATACGAAATATAGAAATACTGCTACAATATTGCATTATAATTTTACACTAGCATTGTTAAGAATAACGTGATACAATAGTATTGAGATCTCCAAGTATTAGGGATTCATTTTGCTTTGACTGGTGATCTGATCTCTTGCACCAACACTGCACACAAAACTGACAAAGAATACGTAAGAATAACTGTGAATATTGTTTTACTTTTGAAAAACTCGTTTGCCGCATTCTTTAGCTTTTCTGCTTCTGCTTGAAGTTCCTCTGGTGATTGTTTGTTTAGTATTTCCTCTTCTTTTTCCTTCTCTTCCACATTTTCAGCATCCATGCTTAGTAACATGAAAGAGTTCCTTCAAAGGGAAATAACTCATTACAACACTTTGTATGGAGGACAGGCTTACAATTTTCTTGGTCTAGGAAAATGAAAAATCTTCCTGTGCAAAGAACTACACGGGTTCTATCAACATCAAATAAATAAAATTATCTCATCATAATTCTTAACCTTTTTACAAACAAATTCGGTGGATTGATATTTCAATCAACTATAACGGGTCCGGCGACCCGCACAGGTGTCCAAATACAACAAGTAATACTGTATGATGTGATATATGTACAAGGAATTTTAAAGATGTTTATGTACACGCTTGTTGCAATTGCCAAAGTACTAATGAACAGCGCGAAGTATGGTGGGACATTTTAAGTGACAATTTTCCAGTGCAGCTTTACTGTGAATTAAGCATGTATGACGACGAAATCCTGTTTCAAATTTTACTCGGTCGAAAACCACTGACAATTTTTTCAAGCGATGATAGATGAATCCGATCAATTTCTCAAGCTGTGTCATGCACATGTTATCCAGTGTGTAGCAGAATATAGTCGATCTCTTAGACAGTGTTGTTAGATGTGTCAATACATGATGTGTCACTGCATTTTTACTTTAAACATTGCTTGCATAAACTATTTATATATTATCTTTTGTGTATTTACCTTATATTTTGCTCTTATACTAATATTTTGTGTGTAATTATATTGTAACGTTTACTTATATTTAATTATTGTATGTTCATTGAATCTCATTTATGAGGAATTAAAGATATGAATGAATGAATGGGTCCGGCGACCCGCACAGGTGCGCTCGAATCCACAATCTTAACGGACAAAAAAACGGATTGTCAGCTTGCGGCCTACCGAAGGACGATGGTTCTTTCCGGGCACTCCGGCTTACATAAAATAAGAATTAAAGCGGCATTAAAAACGAGCCTCATAAACGGGTTTTTGATTATGTGATTACTTTATCTTTTTTACAGTGAATCTTTTATTACCAGACCATATATTTCATAATTATTTGATTATTTTAATTATCTAGGACTGTATATTTTTTTATTATTCGATTAACTTGTTAAAAAATAATGATAATGTTATTATATTATTGGCCAAACATGTATGATTATATGTGATAACTTGGATATCCCCCCCCCCCCCCCGAGGAGCCTCCGAAAACAACCTATCAATCAATAGTCGACTGGATTCTGTACTCATATGTCAGAACATGATTTAATGCACAACCAACTCAAAGAGATGAAGAAAAAGAAAACAATAGTCGGTGTACTTTTTTTCTATTTCACTTTCAGATTCAGGATTATGTGCCCTTTTGGAACGCAATGGGAAGTCAGACAAGCCAACAAAAAATATATAGAAGAAGTAAGCACCAATTACAAAGACAACTCGAAGAAATTCTGGTCTTATATAAAGAGCAAAGGTCAAGAATGGACAGGTGTAGCACCATTGAAGAATAAAATGGGATTTCTGCAAAGCGACAATAAAAGTAAAGCTGAGATACTCAATGATCAATTCCAGTCAGTATTCACAAAGGAAAATCTAAATAACTTTCCCAACAAAGGAAAGAGCCCATATTCCACCATGGATGACATAAAATCAGCACTAAGGGAGTACACAAACTACTGAAAACCCTTAAACCACACAAAGCTACTGGTCTAGACTCAATTCCATCTTTCATCCTGAAAACAGCAGCAGACCAGCTCGCTCCTTTTCTAACAGATCTGTACCAAACATCCCTCAACACCGGAGAAGTCCCACAAGATTGGAGAGATGCTAACGTGGTACCTCTATTCAAGAAAGATGAAAGACATCTAGTTTCCAACTATAGACCAGTATCATTAACCTCCATCACATGCAAGGTCTTGGAACACATAGTCCACAGCAGTATTATGGACCATTTCGACAAATACAATATACTTACCAACGCACAGCATGGATTTCGCAAAAAACGATCTTGCGAATCGCAACTCATAATAACAATCAACGACATTGCTAAAAACCTGGAAAAAGGACAACAAGTCGACATCATCCTTCTTGACTTTGCAACGGCATTTGACAAAGTACCGCACCACCGCCTTTTACATAAACTGGAATTTTATGGAGTAAACCCTAAAGCTAAAAAATGGATTCAATCATTCCTTGAAAACAGAATGCATTGCGTTATATTAGAAGGAGCTGTCTCTTCTCAAGTCACGGTACTTTCAGGCGTCCCCAAAGGCACAGTTCTTGGACCGCTATTGTTTCTGACCTCCATAAATGACATGCCAAAAACATCAACATCATCTGAAATAAAACTATTTGCAGACGATAGCCTACTTTTTAGAACGGTAAACAACCAGGCAGACAGCGAACTTTTACAAAAAGACCTTACATCATTGGAAGAATGAGGAATAAATGGCAAATGAGTTTTAACGCCAAAAAATGCATAGTTATAAGAATAACTCAGAAGAACAAAGAAGTGAGAGACACATCATATAAACTCCATGGACATATACACTAGACAACGTTGATGCAAGCAAATACTTAGGCGTAACAATCAGCAACAACCTATCTTGGGATAGACAGATTGACAATATTGTAGGCAAAGGAAATAAAACACTGGGATTTTTCAGAAGAAACCTAAAAGACGGCACAAAACCAGTAAAAGCAGCAGCATATACAGCCATGGTAAGACCTTCAGTGGAATATGCCTGCACAGTTTGGGAATCATCGAGCCAAAATAAGATAAAATCATTAGAACAAGTTCAAAAAAGAGCAGCAAGATTCGTTAATGATAACTATACAGACCGAACACCTGGCTGTGTAACACACATGGTTACAGTGGGAAATCCTGGAAGAACGTAGAAAAACCAACAGACTATGTATGCTATTTAAAATCCAGCATGGGCTTATTGATATAGATAGACAACAATATCTAATACCCAATGACAGCCGGACCAGAGGTATAGGCCGCTTTTACCAAGAAAGAACAAAATCTGAAACCTATGGACAGTCATTCTTCCCAAAGACCATCAGGGACTGGAATCAACTGCCAGCTAATACAACATCAGCTGATTCGATAGAGGGTTTCAGAGCTGCTCTGAAAGCAGGCTCTGGAAGGAAGTGGACAGCATAGAGTGCCCGGCAATGCGCTAAGTTTTCGCGGGACCAAAGAAGAAGAAGAAGAAGAAGAAGAAGAAGAAGAAGAAGAAGAAGAAGAAGAAGAAGAAGAAGAAGAAGAAGAAGAAGAAGAAGAAGAAGAAGAAGAAGAAGAAGAAGAAGAAGAAGAAGAAGAAGAAGAAGAAGAAGAAGAAGAAGAAGAAGAAGAAGAAGAAGAAGAAGAAGAAGAAGAAGAAGAAGAAGAAGAAGAAGAAGAAGAAGAAGAAGAAGAAGAAGAAGAAGAAGAAGAAGAAGAAGAAGAAGAAGAAGAAGAAGAAGAAGAAGAAGAAGAAGAAGAAGAAGAAGAAGAAGAAGAAGAAGAAGAAGAAGAAGAAGAAGAAGAAGAAGAAAAAGATGGTTTAAAAAAAAATAACAATTACAAAGATCCGTTGAATTGCATACCACAAATGTAAAATAAAGTATATTACATTTTATTTATTTAAAGTCACGTTTCATATATACACAACTAAGATTATGAGCTCTCATAAAAGCTCTAAGCCGACTGATATTAATAAACAAAACCAACATGTTATAACATCAGATACTGGCACATAGTGATACAACACAAACATATACAGACAGACAGCACATATATATATACATAGATAGCACATGCAGAATAAAAGTAAGCAAGATGTATATTAAAACAAATGTCAAATATCAGCACATAGTAGTATATAGTATTTATATCGGAGTAGATCATGCAAAATTAAACACTATAAGCACACAAAAAAGACTGCATGCAGCTATGATCAGCTATAGCAAAGGTTATGCATAAGCAAAAGAAATAAATAGCTAAATAAGAAAATAAAATACCTGCGAAAAGTAAAAACATAAAAAAAACCCAGCAGGCTTCGAGATAAAGTTGTTGGACAGCAAATAAATACATTATTTACAAGAATTCCAAGTACATTTTACTGAAAAACACCACGTGGAGATAACAATTTTTGAACTGGACAAAAGTTGATAAGCTCCTTGCCTCATTTGGAAAAGAGTTCCAGAGTTTTGCTGCCTCATAACTAAGTTTTTCTTCCATACCTTGTTGTTTTTGCATTAATATTCACATTGCCTTTGTACCTGCAGTTATATGAATTTTCTTTAATATATACTAAATAATGTAGAAATTCTGGGCTTGATTTATTAAGTATTTTTATATGTCTCTAATGCCAATATTCTAATTTGTAGTGCTGGTAGCTTAGACTGTTCAAGAAGTGTATCGTAAGAATTTGTGTAGTCATAAATAAATCTGAGTACTCTTTCTTGTATTTTTTTTCCTATTTTCTTTGTGTTTTGTTCCCTGCAAAAGTGCCATGTAAGAGGACAGTAGTTGAGGTTTGACATGATAAATGAGTGGTATACCGTAAGTTGAGAAAGTCTGGTGAGATGAGTGCCAATTCTTTTAGAACGTTTAGATGTCGTGCAGCCTTTTTTGCAAATATTTGAAAAGTGAGTGTTGAAATCCAGTTTAAAGTCTATTGTTATACAGTCACCGAAAAGTTTCACTTCGTCGTCACATTTTATATTGAATCCATTTAGGTTGAAAACAATATTTTGAGTGTGTGTTTTTTACCTTTAGCAATTGCCTGGAATTTTTCTGGGTTTGCCTGCATTTTGTTGAAAGAGAACTATGAGATTAGGGAATTACTATCTCCCTCTAAGGGATTAATTACAGATTCCAAAGTAGTACATGTTTTTGAGAGGGTGTTATCATCAGCATAGTTGTACAAATCACAGTCTTTGACAAAAAGAAAAATATCTTTTCTTGCAATAGTATAAACAAAACGTTGAAACCTTGAAAGAAATTTTACACCTTGCAAACGAGCTAACCGATGTTTCATAAAATAAGATGGCCAGAATAAACTAACTTGTTTAAAGTAGAGATAAATCCTATCTTAAAAGAATATGTCTGAAATTGACATTATCAAAGCTTGATTTATTGTTGAACAACATAAGTGTTACGTTTGGGCGTTTTTTTCAACAATCCCATGGGAACCCATTATGTTCCTCTTTTGGTCAATTTGATTCTTTATTGTAGTTTATACAGACTTCATTCTTGAGCTTCTTAAGGGAAATAGAAAGAAGCTAGCATTATCTTTTACTTTTACGTTTCGCTATATAAATATATCATTGGTGATCCGAGGGACAAATCTATTGTTGAGTTGTCACTGGTTCAGACGTACTTATAAATATGATTATTTCTGTGACTGTATCTTATATTTATTTGTAGGATCCTTTACTAAAGGTGATTTAGCCGATCTGTAATTTATAACATCTTTCAGCTTTCAATTTCTTTGTAGCAACATGCCAGCAGTTCCTGCATATGAAATATATATCTCCTTGTTGATACGACTGCTATATTTCCAGAGCTTGCATTTCCTTTCTACTGTTTCTTTGTGAAAGTTCCTGCTTAAAAGGAAGTTAATAAACCAAGGACTCAAAGTGGCAAAGTTGAAGTCATCCTTTCGTCAATTTTATGGACACCATCACGAATTGATTAACCTTTATGGAATATGTGTTTCACAGGTAAAGACAGATATGTTGTTATTTTAACCAGTGGTTAACAGGTAAAGACAGATATGTTGTTATGTTAACCAGTGGTTAACAGGTAAAGACAGATATGTTGTTATGTTAACCAGTGGTTAACAGGTAAAGACAGATATGTTGTTATGTTAACCAGTGGTTAACATTGTTAACCGGTTAACATAAGGTTACACAACAACATATCTGTCTTTCCACACACCTGTCCTCTTATTATCGAGTAAGACTTATCACCTAAAATTAACACAAGGTACCACATGTGGATCAGCATCTGCTTACCAGTTCTAAGCACCTGGTACCCTCAATCTGTTTTTAAGTTGCTTATGACGCTCAGTTTTGTAGACTTTTTAAGTTTTCCTGGATTTTTAGAACTCGTTTTTTCCTTTTTAATCTCTATCAATGGATCAGCAAAAGTGACAGCTGCACATGCATATAATCAATGGGGAACACATTCTTGAATTACAATGTCCTCTTGTTGCTGATGTCGCTCTTGATATAAGTATTGCTTACACAAGCTTGTTGACAATAATTTACCATTACTGAAGAAAAAAAACCCCATTATTTTGCTAATCGACTGCAGACTTGCAGAAAAGATTAATACATTTGCAACAAGCTTAAATAAAGGCCAAGAACAATTTGAAATAGAATAACTTGATGTCGACTGCATGTTTGTTGCAAATGTGCATCAAATCTGCGGAAAACTATTTACCATTTAAAGAGCAAATCTTAACAGACCAGAGAATATATAAATGTTGATCTGATATAACATTACTCAAACGCCATTATGATCTTGCACCAAATGGAGCAAACACAAAGGCAGACTCAAAGGTAGGCATGGTCAGTCATTATTATGTCATTCTTGTAATACTTTTGTGAACATATACATAGTTCCAGAGATTTTGGTAATAGTCGCAAACATTCCTTATGTTCTAAATTCCCCCTGTAACCTCACTGGTCTGCAAACTTGTCGGCAAAATCTGCAATGTTTACTGGAAGGTTGCAGTCCGCTATTAACATTAGCCAGCATTATGTTCTAGCGTGGGTCAGTTGTACTTCTGCTGCAACATGCATTTTTTGATCTGGATAAGGATATATCATTGTATTTTAAGATGTTGCCTCCGATGCTGAAAAAATTCCCACAGGAGATTCTCTAAAATCGAATTCACTCTGATAGTGGTCCTACATGTATAGTCTCAAGAAACAAAACAAAAAAACCCCTCCCTACACTATCCCTTATTGTGTAGATGTTCTTGGTGTCTTGAAGTACAACTCTATAGAGTAGGCTCTTACTAATGCTTTGAAGCAATGCTCCTTGATCTTATCTGGGCACTAAAGTAACGGCTATCCCTAAGTACTAAGTTTTTATGACTTTAGATTGGGAAACTCGATGAGATTTGCGTGTAGCATGTGTAAGTTATAGTCAAAGTACTAAGTTTTTATGACTTTAGATAGGGGAACTCGATGAGATTTGCGTGTAGCATGTGTAAATTATAGTCAAAGTACTAAGTTTGTATGACTTTAGATAGGGGAACTCGATGAGATTTGCGTGTAGCATGTGTAAGTTATAGTCAAAGTACTAAGTTTGTATGACTTTAGATAGGGGAACTCGATGAGATTTGTGTGTAGCATGTGTAAGTTATAGTCAAAGTACTAAGTTTGTATGACTTTAGATAGGGGAACTCAATGAGATTTGCATGTAGCATGTGTAAGTTATAGTCAAAGTACTAAGTTTTTATGACTTTAGATAGGGGAACTCGATGAGATTTGCTTGTAGCATGTGTAAGTTATAGTCAAAGTACTAAGTTTTTATGACTTTAGATAGGGGAACTCGATGAGATTTGCGTGTAGCATGTGTAAGTTATAGTCAAAGTACTAAGTTTGTATGACTTTAGATAGGGGAACTCGATGAGATTTGCGTGTAGCATGTGTAAGTTATAGTCAAAGTACTAAGTTTGTATGACTTTAGATAGGGGAACTCAATGAGATTTGCATGTAGCATGTGTAAGTTATAGTCAAAGTACTAAGTTTGTATGACTTTAGATAGGGGAACTCGATGAGATTTGCGTGTAGCATGTGTAAGTTGTAGTCAAAGTACTAAGTTTTTATGACTTTAGATAGGGGAACTCGATGAGATTTGCGTGTAGCATGTGTAAGTTATAGTCAAAGTACTAAGTTTATATGACTTTAGATAGGGGAACTCGATGAGATTTGCGTGTAGCATGTGTAAGTTATAGTCAAAGTACTAAGTTTGTATGACTTTAGATAGGGGAACTCGATGAGATTTGCGTGTAGCATGTGTAAGTTATAGTCAAAGTACTAAGTTTTTATGACTTTCGATAGGGGAACTCGATGAGATTTGTGTGTAGCATGTGTAAGTTATAGTCAAAGTACTAAGTTTTTATGACTTTAGATAGGGGAACTCGGTGAGATTTGTGTGTAGCATGTGTAAGTTATAGTCAAAGTACTAAGTTTATATGACTTTAGATAGGGGAACTCGATGAGATTTGCGTGTAGCATGTGTAAGTTATAGTCAAAGTACTAAGTTTGTATGACTTTAGATAGGGGAACTCGATGAGATTTGCGTGTAGCATGTGTAAGTTATAGTCAAAGTACTAAGTTTGTATGACTTTCGATAGGGGAACTCGATGAGATTTGTGTGTAGCATGTGTAAGTTATAGTCAAAGTACTAAGTTTTTATGACTTTCGATAGGGGAACTCGATGAGATTTGTGTGTAGCATGTGTAAGTTATAGTCTAAGTACTAAGTTTGTATGACTTTCGATAGGGGAACTCGATGAGATTTGTGTGTAGCATGTGTAAGTTATAGTCTAAGTACTAAGTTTGTATGACTTTAGATAGGGGAACTCGATGAGATTTGTGTGTAGCATGTGTAAGTTATAGTCAAAGTACTAAGTTTTTACGACTTTCGATAGGGGAACTCGATGAGATTTGCAAGTAGCATGTGTAAGTTATAGTCTAAGTACTAAGTTTGTATGACTTTCGATAGGGGAACTCAATGAGATTTGTGTGTAGCATGTGTAAGTTATAGTCTAAGTACTAAGTTTGTATGACTTTCGATAGGGGAACTCGATGAGATTTGCGTGTAGCATGTGTAAGTTATAGTCAAAGTACTAAGTTTGTATGACTTAAGATAGGGGAACTCGATGAGATTTGTGTGTAGCATGTGTAAGTTATAGTCAAAGTACTAAGTTTGTATGACTTTAGATAGGGGAACTCGATGAGATTTGCGTGTAGCATGTGTAAGTTATAGTCAAAGTACTAAGTTTTTATGACTTTAGATAGGGGAACTCAATGAGATTTGCGTGTAGCATGTGTAAGTTATAGTCAAAGTACTAAGTTTTTATGACTTAAGATAGGGGAACTCGATGAGATTTGTGTGTAGCATGTGTAAGTTATAGTCAAAGTACTAAGTTTGTATGACTTTCGATAGGGGAACTCGATGAGATTTGTGTGTAGCATGTGTAAGTTATAGTCAAAGTACTAAGTTTGTATGACTTTCGATAGGGGAACTCGATGAGATTTGCGTGTAGCATGTGTAAGTTATAGTCAAAGTACTAAGTTTGTATGACTTTAGATAGGGGAACTCGATGAGATTTGCAAGTAGCATGTGTAAGTTATAGTCTAAGTACTAAGTTTGTATGACTTTCGATAGGGGAACTCAATGAGAGTTGTGTGTAGCATGTGTAAGTTATAGTCTAAGTACTAAGTTTGTATGACTTTCGATAGGGGAACTCGATGAGATTTGCGTGTAGCATGTGTAAGTTATAGTCAAAGTACTAAGTTTGTATGACTTTAGATAGGGGAACTCGATGAGATTTGTGTGTAGCATGTGTAAGTTATAGTCAAAGTACTAAGTTTGTATGACTTTAGATAGGGGAACTCGATGAGATTTGTGTGTAGCATGTGTAAGTTATAGTCAAAGTACTAAGTTTGTATGACTTTCGATAGGGGAACTCGATGAGATTTGTGTGTAGCATGTGTAAGTTATAGTCAAAGTACTAAGGATGTATGACTTTAGATAGGGGAACTCGATGAGATTTGTGTGTAGCATGTGTAAGTTATAGTCAAAGTACTTAGTTTTTATGACTTTAGATAGGGGAACTCGATGAGATTTGTGTGTAGCATGTGTAAGTTATAGTCAAAGTACTTAGTTTTTATGACTTTAGATAGGGGAACTCGATGAGATTTGTGTGTAGCATGTGTAAGTTATAGTCAAAGTACTAAGTTTTTATGACTTTCGATAGGGGAACTCGATGAGATTTGCGTGTAGCATGTGTAAGTTATAGTCAAAGTACTAAGTTTGTATGACTTTAGATAGGGGAACTCGATGAGATTTGTGTGTAGCATGTGTAAGTTATAGTCAAAGTACTAAGTTTGTACGACTTTAGATAGGGGAACTCGATGAGATTTGCGTGTAGCATGTGTAAGTTATAGTCAAAGTACTAAGTTTGTATGACTTTAGATAGGGAAACTCGATGAGATTTGTGTGTAGCATGTGTAAGTTATAGTCAAAGTACTAAGTTTTTTATGACTTTAGATAGGGGAACTCGATGAGATTTGTGTGTAGCATGTGTAAGTTATAGTCAAAGTACTAAGTTTATATGACTTTAGATAGGGGAACTCGATGAGATTTGCGTGTAGCATGTGTAAGTTATAGTCAAAGTACTAAGTTTTTATGACTTTAGATAGGGGAACTCGATGAGATTTGCGTGTAGCATGTGTAAGTTATAGTCAAAGTACTAAGTTTTTATGACTTTAGATAGGGGAACTCGATGAGATTTGCATGTAGCATGTGTAAGTTGTAGTCAAAGTACTAAGTTTTTATGACTTTAGATAGGGGAACTCGATGAGATTTGCATGTAGCATGTGTAAGTTATAGTCAAAGTACTAAGTTTGTATGACTTTAGATAGGGGAACTCGGTGAGATTTGCGTGTAGCATGTGTAAGTTATAGTCAAAGTACTAAGTATTTATGACTTTAGATAGGGGAACTCGATGAGATTTGCGTGTAGCATGTGTAAGTTATAGTCAAAGTACTAAGTATTTATGACTTAAGATAGGGGAACTCAATGAGATTTGCGTGTAGCATGTGTAAATTATAGTCAAAGTACTAAGTTTTTATGACTTAAGATAGGGGAACTCGATGAGATTTGCGTGTAGCATGTGTAAGTTATAGTCAAAGTACTAAGTTTTTATGACTTTAGATAGGGGAACTCGATGAGATTTGCGTGTAGCATGTGTAAGTTGTAGTCAAAGTACTAAGTTTTTATGACTTTAGATAGGGGAACTCGATGAGATTTGTGTGTAGCATGTGTAAGTTATAGTCAAAGTACTTAGTTTTTATGACTTTAGATAGGGGAACTCGGTGAGATTTGCGTGTAGCATGTGTAAGTTATAGTCAAAGTACTTAGTTTTTATGACTTTAGATAGGGGAACTCAATGAGATTTGCGTGTAGCATGTGTAAGTTATAGTCAAAGTACTAAGTTTTTATGACTTTAGATAGGGGAACTCGATGAGATTTGTGTGTAGCATGTGTAAGTTATAGTCAAAGTACTAAGTTTTTATGACTTTAGATAGGGGAACTCAATGAGATTTGCGTGTAGCATGTGTAAGTTATAGTCAAAGTACTAAGTTTTTATTACTTTAGATAGGGGAACTCTATGAGATTTGCGTGTAGCATGTGTAAGATATAGTCAAAGTACTAAGTTTTTATGACTTTAGATAGGGGAACTCGATGAGATTTGCATGTAGCATGTGTAAGTTGTAGTCAAAGTACTAAGTTTTTATGACTTTAGATAGGGGAACTCGATGAGATTTGCATGTAGCATGTGTAAGTTATAGTCAAAGTACTAAGTTTGTATGACTTTAGATAGGGGAACTCGATGAGATTTGTGTGTAGCATGTGTAAGTTATAGTCAAAGTACTAAGTTTTTATGACTTTCGATAGGGGAACTCGATGAGATTTGTGTGTAGCATGTGTAAGTTATAGTCTAAGTACTAAGTTTGTATGACTTTCGATAGGGGAACTCAATGAGATTTGTGTGTAGCATGTGTAAGTTATAGTCTAAGTACTAAGTTTGTATGACTTTCGATAGGGGAACTCGATGAGATTTGCGTGTAGCATGTGTAAGTTATAGTCAAAGTACTAAGTTTGTATGACTTTAGATAGGGGAACTCGATGAGATTTGTGTGTAGCATGTGTAAGTTATAGTCAAAGTACTAAGTTTGTATGACTTTAGATAGGGGAACTCGATGAGATTTGTGTGTAGCATGTGTAAGTTATAGTCAAAGTACTAAGTTTGTATGACTTTCGATAGGGGAACTCGATGAGATTTGTGTGTAGCATGTGTAAGTTATAGTCAAAGTACTAAGGATGTATGACTTTAGATAGGGGAACTCGATGAGATTTGTGTGTAGCATGTGTAAGTTATAGTCAAAGTACTTAGTTTTTATGACTTTAGATAGGGGAACTCGATGAGATTTGTGTGTAGCATGTGTAAGTTATAGTCAAAGTACTTAGTTTTTATGACTTTAGATAGGGGAACTCGATGAGATTTGTGTGTAGCATGTGTAAGTTATAGTCAAAGTACTAAGTTTTTATGACTTTCGATAGGGGAACTCGATGAGATTTGCGTGTAGCATGTGTAAGTTATAGTCAAAGTACTAAGTTTGTATGACTTTAGATAGGGGAACTCGATGAGATTTGTGTGTAGCATGTGTAAGTTATAGTCAAAGTACTAAGTTTGTACGACTTTAGATAGGGGAACTCGATGAGATTTGCGTGTAGCATGTGTAAGTTATAGTCAAAGTACTAAGTTTGTATGACTTTAGATAGGGAAACTCGATGAGATTTGTGTGTAGCATGTGTAAGTTATAGTCAAAGTACTAAGTTTTTTATGACTTTAGATAGGGGAACTCGATGAGATTTGTGTGTAGCATGTGTAAGTTATAGTCAAAGTACTAAGTTTATATGACTTTAGATAGGGGAACTCGATGAGATTTGCGTGTAGCATGTGTAAGTTATAGTCAAAGTACTAAGTTTTTATGACTTTAGATAGGGGAACTCGATGAGATTTGCGTGTAGCATGTGTAAGTTATAGTCAAAGTACTAAGTTTTTATGACTTTAGATAGGGGAACTCGATGAGATTTGCATGTAGCATGTGTAAGTTGTAGTCAAAGTACTAAGTTTTTTTGACTTTAGATAGGGGAACTCGATGAGATTTGCATGTAGCATGTGTAAGTTATAGTCAAAGTACTAAGTTTGTATGACTTTAGATAGGGGAACTCGGTGAGATTTGCGTGTAGCATGTGTAAGTTATAGTCAAAGTACTAAGTATTTATGACTTTAGATAGGGGAACTCGATGAGATTTGCGTGTAGCATGTGTAAGTTATAGTCAAAGTACTAAGTATTTATGACTTAAGATAGGGGAACTCAATGAGATTTGCGTGTAGCATGTGTAAATTATAGTCAAAGTACTAAGTTTTTATGACTTAAGATAGGGGAACTCGATGAGATTTGCGTGTAGCATGTGTAAGTTATAGTCAAAGTACTAAGTTTTTATGACTTTAGATAGGGGAACTCGATGAGATTTGCGTGTAGCATGTGTAAGTTGTAGTCAAAGTACTAAGTTTTTATGACTTTAGATAGGGGAACTCGATGAGATTTGTGTGTAGCATGTGTAAGTTATAGTCAAAGTACTTAGTTTTTATGACTTTAGATAGGGGAACTCGGTGAGATTTGCGTGTAGCATGTGTAAGTTATAGTCAAAGTACTTAGTTTTTATGACTTTAGATAGGGGAACTCAATGAGATTTGCGTGTAGCATGTGTAAGTTATAGTCAAAGTACTAAGTTTTTATGACTTTAGATAGGGGAACTCGATGAGATTTGTGTGTAGCATGTGTAAGTTATAGTCAAAGTACTAAGTTTTTATGACTTTAGATAGGGGAACTCAATGAGATTTGCGTGTAGCATGTGTAAGTTATAGTCAAAGTACTAAGTTTTTATGACTTTAGATAGGGGAACTCTATGAGATTTGCGTGTAGCATGTGTAAGATATATTCATACCCATTAGTGAGGTTTGAATAACATGATGCAGTTGTTGTCTCATTGTTACTTCCACAAGTCCCCTAAAGGTTGACAGTTTAGACAGTCATCTGCAAACAATCTAATCTTAGGGCAGATTACTAGTGCTGATTAGAAAAGGGAGGGTTCTTAAAACTCTGATACCGTTTTATAATGAACTATTGTTTTGTGTGCGTCAGGGTTTTTATATTGTCTTTCATATCTGTGTTATTAAGTTCAGAGTTCTTTTTATGAACTGATTATTTTGTACTATCTTCTATGTTCTATTTGTTGCACAATGATCTCAAGATTAAAAGGGATGGGTCAGCAGTTATCTGGTTTAAACCTGCAAATTTTCACATGCCTGTCCCAGAGTTTGAAACATCATCAGTGGTATTTGTTAATTATCTACTAAATGTGTTAATGTGTGAACATTGACTACTTGAATTTTTTGTTTTATTTTTAAAATGTAATTTAGCTGTTGTGTAATAGGTTTTGTACACCTAAAATATCTTCTATTCGTAATTTTTCCATTGACATGATAATGAATGTATTTTTAATCTCTACAAAAAAATATTGTTTTTCTGTTTATCTAATGGAGCTCTTACTTATTTGATATCTAACAAATTATTTTGTTGTAGAGTTAGAATGGAGAAAATGTGTTCCTTTTAAATGTAAGATGTTGTATAGTGCCCAGTAAGCATCTATCAAACAAAGAGTAAGGGTGTTAACACCAATAGTCTGTCACTTTACAATCTTCTACTATTAGCCACACACAAGACATACATGTGATTGATTGGCAATGACAACACCACCTTCAGAGCTATTACTTCTTGGTGGAGGAAGTTGGAGTGGCCAGAGACATATGTTTTGCTTGCATGTAATTTCGATAGAAAAACGCAATTGTTGTAATTAAAATGGAACACCATTTACTATTGAATTATTATCAGTGCTTTCCAATAAACAAACCTAATCAAAAACTAATACATTGTCGAAGAGGTTGAAAACAGCACATCTAAGTCATGCTGATTAACATGGTTAAGGCAAGATAAACAAAATCCCACAAATCAAACTAGCACAAACATATCAGTGATAATTTATTCTTTATGTTTCAAACAGATTAAAGCAGTTACTGCAACAAAAAATATGAAAATACATAACAATCTGTCATGAATCAAGGAATGAAACATTTCAACAATACAAGAACACAAGATGTAGTTTGTTAAATGAACAATTGTCATCCAAGTACATTTGTTTATGAAATATTACATGAATGAAGCCATTTAAATTAAACAAATTTGCAAGAGTTTATGAAATATAAAAGTACAAGAGAATCAGTAACAGATTTTCTGTTTTGCATCAATTGAAAATAACTTCTTACTACCTGAATTCTTACACTTTTATTATCGAGGAGAATAAAAATACCCCCCCCCCCCTTTTCCCCCATTTTATTATCAAGGGAGTATATATATTATTTCCTCGCTCACAACACTTTAATTATCGGGGCATATATAAATTACCACAAAACAATATGTTTTATACTTTTTTCTGATTGTAAAAAGGATCTACAAGCAAAAGAAAAAATAAATATTGCAATTTCACCAGCGACATCAAATTGCAAAAACACTGCACTGGGCCAGGGTAAGATCACATTTAAAATTGAGAATGGAAATGGAGAAAGTGTCTAAGAGACTGCAACCAAACCAGAGAGAGAGCAGAAAACAGGCAAAGTCTACCTGTGAAAAACACAATCTAAGCTAGGGGATAAAAATCTTTGAGTCAGTTATTTTCCATAGAATAAAAAGCTCAAAGCTAATTTTTTTACGGTTTAAGTATTATTCAGAATACATTGTAATAACACAAGATTACAAAAGCACTGACAACTGAACTGATGCTACCCACCGAGACAGAAAGGCAGTGCTAGAACTTTACAAATTTGGTACAATATCTCTCATAAGTGTTTCTGTTCTCAATGCCAAAACAGATACAGTCAATTTAAAGGACAATGTTATATCTGAGGGCTTATATTAGAATAAACATAAATAAAAACTACCTTGTAAAAACCCATTTTCAGCTAATTAATTACATTCAATGAAAATAAAATATATATCCATAAAAATAATCACAGCTTGCTGCTAAGTCTGAAAAAACATACTTATATGTAGGAAATAATTCAGTTTTTGAATTTTTTTATTCTACGCAATGAAAACGTGCAAGAATACTTTTTCCAAAACAAAATGACTTTCTCAAACAGATTTTAGAAGGAAATTTCTATCAATACATGAATTAAAAAGTATGTGACATAAACATTTCTTGTTTTTAAATTGTTTGGTTTTGATAAACCAATTAGTACATTTTTTAATGCTTCAAATTATGTAATGTAAAAAAAACCCAGAAACATGTTTACAAATGAATATTCTCTACATATTGGTATTTTAGACATAAAAGATCTACATAAAATAAATCTATCAGCACTATTAGTAATATGACATGTAATATATAAACTAAAATAATTATGTACAAAATTTAACAATAAAGTTTGATTGGTAGAAAAACAACAAATCATAACACATATACCTAATACGTCATCCAAGTTATTTCACATTGATTGAGCAAATAAGAAAATGGTTTCTGACATACTTAATCACTGTTCTTACTATTCAAAAGAAGAAAATTAAAACAACTTACATTGTAATTGAAGTTTACTTTTATTAGACAAATAAAACTGCTTTTAAATGTACCAATGTGATGAGCAGAAATAGGGAGCTTATTTTCCAAACAATATAATAATAAACGAAATTAAGGACAACAACACCCATCAATTACCGCATGGTGATTAATTTATTGTGGTCGACATGTTTCGCCAACAAGCGTGGCGTCTTCAGGACAATATTATACATGAAATCAAACAGTAAAGTACAAATTTTGCGGTTGTGTGGTTCGCCGAACAATAGAGGTTGTTATGACGACATTATAGATATAAATAGAAAGTGAAAGTGAAAGTAAAATAAGAATCTAGTTATAGTTAAAAGAGAAAGTTAATCAATAAAGTTTTTAACGATGTGGTTATCTGCTATTCTCACACGTCTGTGTAGTGGTCCTCATAGAAGTTTCTAGTGGTAATATTGTAGAAATGATGGAGTAGCTCATAAAATGTCAGTTCATTTCCAAATTGGACAACACCCCAAACAATATAATAGTTAAAGACACAAATGGTTTCATGTGACTTATCTTTAATAGGAATCAACTACTATTAACTAATCAATAAATCCGTGTGGAGGAATTGATCACTAGCAAGTGCTCAACTCCAAATTCCTGTTTTAAAAAAAATAAAGAAGCAATATATTTTGTAATAATATTTTTTCCCAAAGTATCATTAATATTTATCTAAAACCTAAGCCTGAATAACCTTGTAAGAAAACATATGAATCATGTAGCTTCATTCTCCTATTTATAACAGGTAGTACATAGATGATATACAGAGATGAACTGACCATTAGGAAAATAAAACTGACAGAGAATAAAATCACTGATATCATTCAAAGAGTGAAAAAAACTTACTGATCAGAAAATTCATTCATATTTCATGTAAAGCGTCACCATCATCAATCTATAAGATTGACTACACATATATAAAACTCATTTAGAGTAACTGTCCATGTGTGTAAAGATATATATAAGAATCTCTTAACATATATCTAACAATTTACACAGTAATTAATGAACAAGTGTATTTCAAAACTGATTGTCATATAAGTTATCACAAGAATGCCAAGTAATGTAAGTTAAAATGAGATTGAAAACATGTAAGTTAATGGACAACTTCTTCAATGAATATTCAAAATTTCGTAATGTGGATTCATTATTAATCATTGGATACCAATTGTTGTGGTTTTCGTGGTTACAGGTGAAACACGAATTCAAATGTTTTATGAATATTTTTAATAGGCTTTGTAAACATGATTGGCAAACCAAAATCAAATATCCATGAATATACAAGTTTTCAGCAATCCACAAAAAATTGATAACCACGAAAATAAATGAATCCACAGTAAATACTATGTGTAACAGAATAATTACCTAACTTAGCCAAACTAGTCATTTTTATAAATAATCACTACATCTCTCAATGAATTGTACATTTTAGCTTATGGGTTGATAGATTTGAAAAAACATTTCATTATAATTTATCAAATATGTGATAACTATCATTTATCGTTAAGAACCTGATATAGGTTAATTTTGTTCTTCACAACATTCATAACAATATAACAGTGTTCTCTCCAGACTTTTAAAGCAATGTAGTGTGTCTGTACTTTATAAATGGCTTAAATGGTCTTCAGTTCATCCACAGCATTAGAGATTTAGCTAAAATATACTCAAGAACTTTAATCTGAAGCGGGACACAGACAGGCAAATGAACAAATGCACAGAACGAAAAACAAAATGCCCCAAGGTGGAGCATATAAAAATGGTTGATGGACACAAAACTATTTGTGTATTGTTATTTATTTTCCTTTAGAAAACATTAATGCATAAGGCATGACTATAAGAGTAGAATGGGCAAAGGGGATCTCAATCCTCTATTATCAGCTATGTACTTTATTAATTTGATTTCAAAACAGAGTGATAACAATAGGTAGAAAGTTTCACCACAATGCTATCCAAAATCTGAAGAGAACACTGCAATATTTGATTTATTCATTACACTCTTAATATAAGATAAACACCAAAAAATACTCATCATACAAGAAAAATATCTCTAACATAAAATACACTTTATTTGTATCGTTGAATGATACAAATATTTTAGTAGTTGTAAATATTTAATATGTTATTTTGAGAAATTCCTACAATTATTTTAGTACTTTTAGCAAAACCTGAGATTACTTAAACAGTTGTTTTATCTAACCACTTTATGAAACAGTAGTCCCCTCTCTTCATGACTCTCTAGTGTGTTAATAGTCTACATAACATGCCATTGTAATATTACTAAATAAGAGAATTTAATAATGCACTTGATAGGTGCTGATAATTTCCTTTAAAAATGGGGACTACTGTATCCAAATTTTAGATCTGTATTGTTTAATGAAAAAATTAAAAAAGAACCAATTTGTTTATGGTATGTGTATCCCTAAGGTATAAATAGCACAGCAGTCTATCTTAACCTGGTTTTGTATAGTGAAAGAAGGAAGTAAAATGTAATGAACACATATAGGTCAGATATACATGGTTCCTGGATGACTAGTTCCATCACCTATGTCCAACTCAAACTCATCCTGAAGGTGAACCTGGCTGACTGATGCTGTTGCCATAGCAATATCAGGCATGGTTTCACTTAAGACACTTTCATGACATGGGTTAATATCAGGCTGAAAATAAAAATAAATAGTTGGTGATCTAATTCATAATTTCTTTTGATATTTATTGCAATGATGTCCTACCTAATATAAAAAAAAGATGTGGTATGATTGCCAATGAGACAACTCTCAACTAGAGACCAAAATGACACAGAAATTAACAACTATAGGTCACCGTATGGTCTTCAAATCCATAATGCAGGTCAAGGAATCTTTATTCAGTTACAATGCGAGTTATTTGGATTTTCTTGATATTATTACTTTGTCAGATGAGCTAACTGGTACTATTTTTTCTTTCAGAACATCATTTAGTTTTTATATTGTCTTATTTTATTTGTGATGATCTCTTCACTGACATCTTCAGATTGTGTGGTTACCAAGTGTCTTTCATACAGTCATTATTTTCTGTTTTTACTGGTTGTTTTTTTTTGGTTTTGCTTTATTATCTTTCTACTATATATATAATTGTTCATGTGTGAGTTTAGTCAAAATTTTACAGTTCATTTCATTTTGCGCTATTAATATATTATCAGTGCAAAATAGAACTGCAACTTAAAGTATTCTGCAAAGAAAAATTAATGCTGAATAAGAATTTAAAATAAAGAAACAAGGTATTGACATAAGTGTATGGAAGCTACACAAAGGAAATATTCCTTAGTCTAAACAAATATAAGTTGTGTTTTGTGTCATTACCTGTTTGAGGGACCTTGTAGGTGACACCATCTGTATAGGTTTTGTAGGACTACCATGTCTACTCCGTCTGCTGAGTGGTGGGCTCTGTCTACGTTTTATTGGTAACAATGGATTAGTTCTGACAGGTGTTGGTGGCTGAGGATGATGATGATGTCGGACATTGTTTGAATGGTAAAAATGACTATTTTGTAATATTTCAATAGTACTATCAGGTAGTCCAAATTCTCTCACTATACGTAACTGTATTTGATAATTCACAACACGACGGTCACAGTAAGGTAGAGATAATGCTCTTATAGTCAATTTACTCTCTTGGAATTCTTTTTCTCTTTTTATCATCATTTTCATTGTTGTCTGATCAGGCACTGTGAAAGAAAAGCAAACAATTCAGATTAAGACTTATAACTAACTTAAAATGATGATATCATTGTCATACTGAAAGACATCATTGTGATATTGTGATAAATATTGTTAATAGGTTTTTTTAATCTAATATGGAATTTGAAATATTATAAGGGGGACATTTTTTGTTTGAAGAATTGGGAAAATTTGAAGCCAGTTATCTAGTAAACTATTTTGTCATTAAATGAGGTTTTATGTACAAAAACACTTTAGAATGGACATGGTACTGTGTAAGGAATTTGTTCAACTTCGTAAAAATGTTCAAACCTTTTGCTTTTGGGTTGAAAATTTATGATTAAGGGTCTAACAGAGGAATTGTGTGAATCTTGTATTTCAATGCCAAAATGTACCAAATTCAATTTTTATCTGGCCATAAATGTATTAAACCATAAACATTACTGTGTGTATGTTACTAGAATAAGGACATAAATAACTACAGATTTTTTTTATTGATATTTGATATAATATTCTCCAACTTGTGTCACAATGGTCAGGGAAGTCGTCCTCTCGGAGAAGCTTCTGTCAAGGCAGCTATCGGTGAAAGTGTTAACATAGAAAGCATAATTACACAATCTATCTGCACCCAGTAAATTGAAAAATTAATTATTTAATAAAAGTATGGCTGAGAAAACATCACAATAATTTTTACAAAGACAACTTAAAATAAATTATATAATTGTTTGCAAATAAAACAACTCCTAGGAGATGAGGCATTTCTTTAAGCTGTTATCTAGTTATGTTTAGTCTGAATCCTGTATCACAACTTTAATTGATTAATTTAAATTCTAATGATTTTTCATCTTTATCACTACTCTTTTAATTTTCAAGGTAAATTAATGTGTTTGACATGGATTATATGTTCCCCAATGATTAGTCATCAAGGTGAAGACAACAAACAAACAAGCCACTCTCATTTTTGAAACAAACTCATTTAAAAGTTATTAATAAAGCAAATGCATTTCGATGCACATAGTAAAATCAACCTATTTGAATTTCTGATGAATCTAAAACATTGATGTGTCACGTTAACCTAGGTCCCATTTAATTTGAGGGATCTGCTAAATATTCATGACTGAACTTAGATAACAAGATACAAGAAATCAAGCCTGAGGCATCAGAGGAAATATGCATTGAAAAAAGAGATTCTACCAAAATGATGCATAGTATATTAATAAGTTGTTACCAAAAAAACATGATGATGCTTAGTAGTATCTTAGTTGTAGGAAATATACAGAAGAAAAAGTAACAGGATGGTTGTATGAGATGGGTAAACCAGTATATTCCCTGTTCAGAGTGTAAATTTAACAACAGATGATAAACTTATCCTAGCTTGAAGAGTGTGTTCTGGTGTTCTCACAGTTACCTACCAGGAATAGTACCAGCAACAATATCAACCGTAGAACTCCCTGAACTGAACGGTATATAGGACTGTCTGTCCTCCACCATATACAGTGTGTCTGGTATAGATGACATTTGTATCGTCCGTACACGACCTGAGTCTTGATCCTGATCCTGTGACATCTGTTCTTCTAATACAGCCTAGCAATGAAAAAAAATATTTTTCTTTCACTCCACAAGAAATGGTGTTAAATCAATTTCCCTCAAAATACATACACATTTTTGTCTTACTAAAATTCATCTGATATAATCAACTATTTGATTATATTTCCCTTATCAACTTCACAGCAAACATTGTAAAAGAATGTTTATGAGAATTTTCTCATGAATTTTTTTTTTTTTTTTTTTTATGACATTCTGAATATATTATATATTTATGGTTTCTTCATCTTCAACATTCCTGATATTATTGGTACTCATTTCATTGTTTTCAAAAGTTGATCATTTTTACACTTAAACAAGAATGTGTCCCAAGTACACGGGGGGGTCTCTTCCTATATAAAGGTATATACATATGTGCCGCTGGAATGGGTCCCTTTTTTGATCCGTCAAATATATCAATGGGGTGCAATTTTACCGAGGAAATATATCAATAGGTAGTGTTTTTGATGTATAATAAGATTGTATATGCATATAGGTACTATTTGAGCTGATAAATATATGAATGGGTTATGATTTCGCTGTGAAATATATGTATAGGTAGGGATTTCACAATTATTCAATATATGAATGGGGGGTGTTTTTAAAATCCCAGCTGCACACCTGTACCCAAAATCCCATGTTGAGACCCCCCCGTGCCCAAGTACACAGATGTCCCATCCACAATATCATTTTTTATGTTCTGTGGAAAATGAAAATGGAATACAGTCTCTAATTTTGCAAATTGAAATTGGAAAGATCATATCATAGGGAATATGTTTACTGTTTCAAGTTGATCAGACTTCAACTTCATCAAAAACTACCTTGACCAAAAACTTTAACCTGAAACAGGACAGAATGACGATCAGATGAACAGACGCACAGACCAAATGCAGATAAATGGGGCATAAAATAAAGAGTGTTAATCTTTTACTATTGTACAACCCAGATAGATATTCAACATTTTACTCAGGGATTGTTTTTTAACTCTTTTTGTTGCTGGTGATATTTCATTGATAATGTACCTTTGATTCTTCAAAATATGGAGTAAATAGTCTTGGTCGTGTAAACGTTCCATGACATTTGGTGCGTATCCATGTTGACACAGGTAAACTTTGACAAGTTTCATCTCCCATCATATGTAATGGCGGAGAGCTTATAAGTCCTCTTTTTATTGCACTATTTAAAATTTCATTATTATAAGGTATCACATGATCTATTCTGACCAATGAAATTATATCACATAAAATGTCTCTTAGTTCATTGTCATTTAAATCTCTTTTCTTCACTCCTTTTTTACTGATACTATGAGCTGTGTGGCTGAGTATATTTGGCTCTGAAATTAAAAGTGATATCAAATCAAAGGACTGTCAGTTATTTGAAATAACAAGTTTTTGTGAAATATTTTCATTTTATAATTTTAATTTTAAGCTGCAACATATTGAAATTCAAAATGTCTTTCTATCATAATATAAAATTCATATAGTCAATGATGTATACACTGTTAATGTCAAATCTTAAAATGCAAATTTAAGAACCTAAAATATTGAATTCCTTATAATTAGATTGTTGTTAACAACTAGGACATGATACAACAATCCCTTATTTCAAACATTGAAGTGCTGAATTCAAGAACAGCAAATCTGAGAGCATTAAAAAAATTTGAAGAAGGTATATTAGCAATTACAATGCATGTTTTTTTTTTTAACACTTAAAATCTCTCAAAGTGGGTTTTCAAATATTTCAGTCCATATTAACCCTTACCATACCGAATTATTTTAAGAAAATGTCAATTTTGTCGATTTTTCATCCTTTCTCTTGACCCAGAAATGCTGGTAAAGGTATCCAGCGGTAGCCTGCATGTAGAGTGTGGACCCTAGTTAACGAATTGACCCAAACAGTTGCTAGGTCGGAGTGAATCTGATCTTGGTTCAGCAGTCTACAGAAGGTCATTTGGACCAAAAATACTGAATTTCACAATTTTTGCCGATTTTTTACTTCAAATTGACCTGAAACCAGTAGTTGTTTCCTATGCGTATTTCAATAATAATTACAATCAGTAGTTATATGGCCGTGGTTTTGCACTATTTTTGCAAGTTTTATGCCTTTGAACTTCCTGTGTGAGATACAGGTGTAAAGCCCACCCCTCCAGAAAACCGAGTTTTAGCCAATTTCAATTTTCCAAGTCCGTATTTGTGCTCCTTATACATGAGAAACGTGAATATGGATAGCCTCAGGTTGAGGGAACATGCATAACTTTTTAAATAAGTATCATAAAGTGGACTTCTAAAAGTATGGAATGCCATTGCAGCCAAATAACGGTTATTTGGGTATGCCCGTCATATGACGGTCACCGCATGGTAAGGGTTAAGATGATAACTCCAAAAGCTTTATGTCAAAAAGTGGTGTTACCTTTGCTTTTTTTTTACTTACTACAATCGTTTTAATCTAATAAAAACTTGTAAACTCTAAGACAAGAACCTAAAATATAAAAATACTGTATTTGGTTCTTTCATCACTTTTAATTTTTCATCCTATTTAAGATTCCTGTGCCTCTTTTATTGATTTGCTATATTAACATGATATTAATTCCACAATACAAACCTCTCTCTTCAATCTTTTTAACCAGGTGATGTTCACCCCATTTTAACACAGCTGATAAAATGTCCAGCTCTCCCGCCTGAAAATATATACATGTACAAATATTAACAACGAACTGCAGCTGAAGATTGTTACATGTAAATGCTTATTTCATACAACTTACAGAATAAATCAGTTGTAAATATGCATGAGTGAAGTACCACATACAGATGTAAGATCCATGAAGTTAAGACTGTTTTGTGATTATAACCATTGTATATAGGTTTCATAACATTTGGTTGAAGCAAACTAAAGTCAGAGAACAGAAACAACAGATTCAGCAATTTTATCAATTATTATAGGAGCATAACTCAAGAATGGTAAAAGTGATGCCATCTAATTTTGAACTTGATCTGTGTTTAATGGTAACATGCATTGTGTATATGGTTTTATAACATTTGGTTGAGGCAAACTAAAGTTAAATTAGAGAACCAATTTTTGGGGATGTTTGGGACCATCAGACGAGACCATTTGAAAGACATGGGTAACACTTAATGCCCCCATAGTATAGGGGTGGGAGCTGCTAAAATACAAGGTTGGGAAAAACTGGTTTCAACAGCTCAGGCCATTCTGGGTGATCAAAATTATTTTCCATTGATTATAATACAACATAACAGTACATGTTTTGTACACAGAAAGTATGGTCATGATAAAAAGGATTCACTGTATATATACATGTATCTCTTTACCTGCAGGAAATCTGAACACACTACATCTATCAACTGTTCTTTGGTTAATTCATAAAATATCGGGGATTGTATTATCTGTAAGAATTCTTCTCTCATGAACTGTATAGCCTGTCTGTGAACCCATTCAGACCCATGTGGCTCTGAACTCCAGTTTAGTATGCTGAGTATATTGTCTACAGATATATGCTCTGTAATAATATCTTCACAACCTAAATACAAAGAACATATTAATAAAACATCATTACTGCACAGAACAATTATCCCTCTATACAATATGAATATTGAAATCTATAATACATCATAGTTTTCATTTAGTAGAAACCTTTGTCAATCAACAGGGGATAAATATATAATACATTTAGCTAGACTTCATGGTACATGCCTGTAATGCCTTCATCATCAGATATTTCCAATTTTATTTCAAGTTACTGTAATAACTATGACATGCATTTATATAGATTAGACCGTTGGTTTTCCTGTTTGAATGGTTTTACACTAGTAATTTTGGGGCCCTTTAAATTTATAGCTTGTTGTTCGGTGTGAGCCAAGGCTCCGTGTTGAAGGCCGTACTTTAACCTATAATGGTTTAATTTTTAAATTGTTATTTGGATGGAGAGTTGTCTCATTGGCACTCACACCACATCTTCCTATATCTATATAAGAAATAGTACTTTTTTTGTTTTTTTTAAACCTATAGTATAACATTTTTTTATTATAAATGCTATATTGTTAAATTACAAAAAATAAGTAAATCATATTTTTCAGAAAACAGCTACCTGTATAATTTTTTTTCTTAATCTTTACTTCTTTTATAGCTTAAAACCATATGAGACAAACAAGGCGTATATTTGATAAGGGTATTTATATTGAAATTTCTATTCTTAAATATACATTGTAATTGTATATTCCTGGTAAAACTGACCTTGGGACAATATAGGGAAATCAAGGAACTGCCCTATCTGGTAAACTTCCATCGCTTCATCAACTAATGTCATCTGTCCTTTACCCGCAACAATTGCCTGAGCTTCACTTAAACTACACATACTAGCACTCCCTCGTAATATTAATGATAAGTCTACGCTGTCTTGATAAATAGCATTCAATAACACACGCGCATATTTACGAGGAATCACGCTTTCATCTAGAACAATCAATGAAGTTGTCTGCAATGTTCGTTCAGTCAATTCCTCACCTGACCTAGCACGCCTTAATAATAAATTACGAAAAAATTGAGATCTAGCTGCTAAAACACATTTATGACATGGTAATTCCAAACTTTTAGCTTTACATACACCTTCTGGTGGAAGGTCATGTGATAAAGAATCTGAGCACTCACTGTCACATGAGAAAACCAATAAAGCATCACAGTAATCTCCCGACTCTAATAAAGTCCGTAAATCAAATTCAAGTTGATTTGGTAAGCCAAATTCCTCAGCTAATCTTCTTAAAATTTCTCTATGGTCCTTCCGTAATTCCTCTAAATTAATTGAATCTGTATATAAATATCTTAATAAAATTGCAAACAAAGATACATCAACTCCTACTGTTTTTAACTTGACAGGAACCTGTGATCCAAAAGGATGGTAGCGTAACAAGTTCCTAAAGTATGGACTACGAGCTGACAACATTGCTCTATGAGCTGGGAAACATGCTCCACGGTAAACTAAATCAACATCTGTACATAATTTGCTGTCGAACAAATGTGACAGATCTTGTCTGAAGGAGTTTGCTGGGGGTCTAGCTACATTTGCTGCTAAAGCTAGCTCTTTTAGAGCTGCAAGTGCCTCATATTCCTGTATTAAACAGTTCACATCCCTGAAAGACCAGGATGATATCATATCTCTAAGAGCTCTTCCATAGTCCAAGGAACGACTATGGCGTCTAGAACGTATTAACTTCTTTCTTAATGTTGCAAACTTTGAAGCTTTTTTCCTTTTCTCTTTAACACTTATATCAGTTTCAGAAACAGTATACTGGTGGCCTAATCTTGGAAACTGTTGGGATTTCCCTGATGCCCCACTTGAATCCATGTAGGAAGAATTTGCCCCCATTCTTGGAGGTTATCTATATACTGTTGTCACATTTCAGTCTTTTTGTTAATCTAAAAAAAAAAAGCAAAAATAATGTATTTAATAAATAGATATATATCATATAAGAAGATGTGGTATGAGTGCCAATGAGACAACTCTCCTTCCAAGTCACAATTTGTATAAAGCTTATCTAGTCAAATTACTAGCTATTATATGTCATAGTTGAATGAACTATCAGCCACTGCATAGGTCTTAGTAACTGAAAGTCATTTCTAAAACACAAAAAATGAAAACTGCATCAAATAACTTAATTTGCATACATACATATAAATATATATATATACAAAGATAACAAAAGATGCACCTAGATTTGATGATGTAAAATCATACCTGTATCATACCTGTATACAGGTGATGAAGTGTTATTATTGTTTAATTTGTCTGCTCATTGTTCCCATGAAATCAGGTGCTTAGTCTAACATATCATTTTGCTTTCTTCATTTTCTTCATTGTGAAATTCATTTCTTTTTATGCTTGGTTTATGATTCCATGTACTTTTTTCTTAACTGTGTGTTTATGTTTTTCTCTGGTACAGGTAGTTAATATCTTCAATTCTTAACCACACATTTTGCAAGTCATTTGCATTCTATTATATTGTATAATATAAACTCTGTCCTATATCATGTATATCTGTATGATTCAAGGAGATAATGTATAACTGCAAACAGTACAACATTATGAATTACTTTAAAAAAAATAATTAAATCATAAATATATTTTTTATGACTAATTTTATGAACTCATCTCATGCATTAGTAAAAAATCATTTTGTATGTAACATTTCAAGATTTTTTTTAAATCATAGCTATGACCAAATTACATATATATATATCTTTTAAATCTATCTATTTTATAAATTCATTAATCATTCAATTACATTTGCGCCAAACTTTAAGTGTTTGATATAAGAAGTCATCCTGTTACCACTTATTGAGTAGATATTTTTACACATTTACAAGGGTGGAGTTTTCTTCTTCTATAATTACATTTGTACATTGACAATATATGTGACACATTTAACATTATATTATTGTAATCATAATTAAAACCCACATAGAAAGTATCATAATATCATCTATGTTTGCAACAACTCTTTTAAAATCTTCAACATTGCATTTTTTTTTTTAAAATATCCAATCTTAAATTGAATATTTTACACCTATAACAATATCATATGCAATAGTAAAATCTCCTATTCCTTAACTTTAATTTAAACAAGGTTTTATATAGGTCATGTAGGTAGTTTTTATTAATCTAGGTTCAATGAACAGAACTTTATACATCAAATGTAATTACGACTATTGACGTAATAATTTTAACTACTGTTACTTGGTAGTAAGTGTTGCTGTCCTTTTATTGCAGTTCATTCAAAGTTCTGACCAAAGTGCAATTTGTTTCATTAAATCAAACTGTTCAAATGATAGGAAATTGTAACCATAACTGTTGTAGAAGAACCACAGTCGAGTAACCATTACTAATCTATGGATACCAAGTTTTATGGATTTCATCACTATAGGTTAGCCACAAATTCAAATGTTCAACAAGTACAATTTATCTATATAGGCTTGTTGTATGCAGACACCCAACAAAACCACAAAATCCAAGTATCTAAGAAAGTACAATTCCTTCTTAATCTACAAAAGATGGTACCCACAAACGTAAATGGATCCTCAGGCCACAATTTTTAATTTGTTGGTTTAGGGATCCGGCTGACAGTAGTTAAAAATCTCCCAATAGTTATTATAGGTTATGATGAAAGCAAACTCTCTTAAATTGCCAACATTTGTGTCCTGTGGTGTGTAATGATTATGACAGATTATAGTTTAATTAGTAATATGAATCATATCCAATATCAGGAATTTTATTTTAGAGTGATCATCCACATTATAATGGCCATAAATCACTAATTAATTTGTTGATTTTCATCATTACAAGGAACAAAGTCCTAAATATTCAGAATTCATAAATTATCCAGATGCATCAAATCATATCTTCCATTTTAAATAATTAACTGCTAATAGATGCAATCATCAATAAAGAAAATGTATGTATGGCTTTTGCCAGACTAGGATTGAATTTGAAACTTGCAAAAATTAATTACTCCCAAAATAATTTGTTACAGGAACATCAAAATCTTGAGTGTCCTATTTATGGAATGGTTTATCAATTAGCTTAGCCTGCTAAATGGTTAACCTGTTTGCATACTGTGGTTTCATTATTATCTATAAAGGGATTCTAATTTTTATGGATTTCGTGTACTTTCCAATGTTCAATTAAACACGATTTTCTATAGGCTTGTAGCATACTTTGGCAATTCATTTGTTCTATGAAAACAAATATCCATGAAAATTTAAGAGGTTCTCTGTCCACAAAAATTGGTACCCATGAAATTTATATCTACAGTAATTGAACATTTTTACTTCTAAATGTCAATTGCAAAATCCATTTTTTTGGGAATTGAATTTTAAAAAGTTTACATGATGAATGCAGAAAGAGCATGACAAATCCCTTTTCACTAAAGCAAAATAATAAGTTTCCAGATTAAAGTCACGTTCAAGTTACCACTATAGCTATGTGTGAAAACCTCTTAACCACATCCAGAAAACATTTTATTAAATATCATTCATGATTGAGGTAATTTTCCTAGACAATGACCTCAGCAAATATCTGTGGTATTATTACTAGTGTAATAAATGTCAAATTGAGACAAAAATATCATACATTCAGTGACAATTAACATTTGTCACAAGACTTAATCTTGAGGTGAAAGGATAAGGAAGTACAAAAAAAAATGTATAATGTCTTCTTTACTTACATGTATTCCCCAAAACTTTTAACCAACAATAACAAATAGGTATGGCCAACACACCCTGAAAGTGTTTTTCTAACAGCTTCATCAATATAAATTATTGGTATTTGGATAAAAAAAGTCTAAATAATGTGTGTCTCTTCACAAAATGAATGTCAATGTATGTACATATCCATAAAATCCTAATGTTATCAATCACTTAACATTGTTTTTAGCAGACAATTAGATACAAAAATGTGAACACTTATTCCATGAATCTCCAGATGTTCCTGTGTTTGTTAAAGTTTACATGGGAGCACATCTTGAACCAAATTAAATATAAGTTTTAACTAAACAAATAACATGTTTTACTTCGCATAAAAGTTTGGTTATAAATGTCCTTGTTAATGTTTCGGGATAAATACTCAAAAACTGTCAGCATCTATCAATTTGATAAATATCAATATTTTGCTTTATAAACCCATGTACAGTTGAAAAATAGGCAATTATACAAATCATAAAAAATGCATGTTTAACACATGATTAAAGGCCTTGTGAGAAATAAATTCGCTGAGAACAGACCCTTAGTGACCTCTTTGCATTCTAACTGAAAAAGAATTATTTTTTTTTCTTCAAAAAATAAAAACAATGCTATTTAGTCTATATCAGAATCATAAATTGTTACAAGTTAAAACAACCAGAGATTTCAATTACATGCAATACTAATTATTGGTAGCAATATTATTGATATAGTGGAGAATACAGAACCTTTTGTTTCCTACCCTCAAAGAGCCACACAAATAGAATAAGTTTTACCGATCATTATGTAGGACAATTAATTTTCCAGTGCCAAAACTAATATATGATGTTTACCAAACAAACTTACATCCACAAGAAGTCTTGCCAAACAGAAGACCAGAGAAACAAAGAGCTCAGCTCAATTCCAATTAATTTATTATGTGAAAAATAAATAATGTTTACCAAACAGAAGTAAGTTGGCCATGAAATAAATGAGATCTGATATACAGAGAGAGAAAAAAAAATGTGTATTTATGATGAAAGAAAGTTAACATATTTCAAAAGATAAATTTGTGCCAAAAAATTTAATCTTGATAAGCTACTTCTGGTTTCAAAGAAGATTTGATTCCAAAACGACCACAGCAAACCATGTCTGTTTCTCTTATACTTGATGAAGACAGGATTAATTATTGTTTATTTCACAAGAAAAAAGATCCATCCTTTCTTAATTCTTAACTGCATGAGAGCGAGACAAACTTCTTGTCGCCACCTATGTTTCATTTAATTCACAGTATCAGCTTTATATTATTATCCTCTTAAAACCAAGGTCATGAAAAGATCTATGATTGAAATACAAGAAGTACACTTGACTCTGAGACACTTGATCTGAATTAGTGTTTAGTTGGAAGAAGTATAATTGATCACCAGACAGCTAGTATGTTAAACATGTTAAAAAATAATTGGGAATATTATTTTAAAATTAATATGATCGAAGTTCGAACAAGTCAATTTCTAATATTGTTATTCTATAGGCTACTAAAAGTATCAAATGTAACACATGACAATCAATATCTTTGAGACTTAATTGTTTATCGACACTCTAACAAATCAACAAAAACAATGTTTGACAACATATGTGATTGGATATCTGATAGACATGTCACATTTGAAATTATTCAGTCATAATCTATTACCTTTCACAATAAATTTACAGACCATATAGAGAGTTGTCTCATTGGCACTCACACCACATCTGCCTATATCTACATATATATTTAAGCTAATTCAATAACTTCGGTTAAAATTCATGGAAACTGTTTTAACTTAAAATAAAGCTTAACACACTGAAAATTTTAATCATAATTATTTAAAACTAATTCTTTATACGATTCGCAGAATAATAACATTTAACTTTACATAAAAATTATATTTTCAAATGTTTATCAAGTTTTTTCCTTTTAAAACTATGGGTAAATTTATCAGTAAGCGCTGCAACAAACCAATGGTTTCCCTGCAGTTACAAACCAATGGTTTCACTGCAGTGTTACAAACCAACGGTTTCCCTGCAGTGTTACAAACCTATGGTTTCCCTGCAGTGTTACAAACCAATGGATTCACTGCAGTGTTACAAACCAATGGTTTCCCTGCAGTGTTATAAACCAATGGTTTCCCTGCAGTGTTACAAACAAATGGTTTCCCTGCAGTGTTACAAACCAATGGTTTCCCTGCAGTGTTACAAACCAATAGTTTCACTGCAGTGTTACAAACCAATGGTTTCCCTGCAGTGTTACAAACCAATGGTTTCCCTGCAGTGTTACAAACCAATGGTTTCCCTGCAGTGTTACAAACCAATGGTTTCGTATTGAGTTACTTGATATCAGACAACACACAATGCATTCTATTTATCAGAACTGACAACTTGATTATGTGACAAAATATTTAGATTTAGAATGACCAATTTGATGATTGTAAATTTTAGGGAAGTTTAACTTTCATAATCAGTTATCATTGTTTATAATCTGAAAAAAGGTCATAATAGAATCATTTAGGTTTTCAAGAAATCTGAGGCACTAAATAATTGAAAAATAATTTTGTAACTCCCATCTCCATTTACTTTACCTACTTTTTACAAAAAAGATCTCCAACCCTTTTATATGACTTCCTGTAGTTTTATGTCATATTTTTATGTTATACATTTCTCATTTACACCTTATACGACCTCTAACCTACTCGGATGACTACTTGTGAAGCAATGATAAAATTAGTTAGAGAGAAAATCTTGTCACTAATAACAACTTCATACATGTACATGGCAAGTACGAGTGTTGATAACTTAATTACTGTAAAAGGTTTTACATTAATTGAATGTCCATTAAGCATGTAATATACACTAATGTATATGATGTAATAAAATCATTCTGACAACACCCACTGATATCATTAAACAGGAAAAAAACATATGTATATTCTGTAATTCAATTAAATAATTCAGTCTTTCTGAAATGGGTGTACATTAAAATCAGGTTTCAATGAAAAAATCAATATTCCTTTATTTAATCCAAATATGTTAATTAAAATAAATAATAGGACTAAAATAATTAAGTTACTCAATTATCACTCAACATACAGTAGACTCAGTAAATTATTTACTTATCTTTAAAAAGTCAGGTAAATTTATATAGGTGATCTTTCATACTGTAAAGACAATTTTCTGACAGTAAAAAAGACATACATATACCTGACCCTCAACTACACAGTCTTAAATCATAAGTGTTTCACCTACACAAAATGTATCAGAAATTCACCTATTATTTCATATATATAAAAAAACAGATTTTTTTCAAAAATCCTACTGAAATTTTTTATATATAAATACATTTGTATATCATTTTTTTTAAATTTTATTCTTTCAGAACAATAATGTCTGCAGTTTCTTGCAATAATCATGATAATCATGAATTATGTATTTGAATGACTTGAATTTTATAACTTGAGGATCTATAGCAAGCACAATTGTAGCACACAGTCATGTTAATGATGCCTTTTAACTAAATCCATTAGAATTTGAATGTGATTGATAATTTCGTCTTATATATGATTTTTTTTTAATAATTGGTATTGGCTTTAAACTTACATTCTTGATGTGTTTCTTTGAAAGTTTTAAGATGCATCATTTAAGCAGGGTTTCCCCTGGGTCAATTATTTTTTTCGCCACCTCTTTCGTCAAAACAATATATTTTTCGCCACTTTAATATTTTTTTCGCATAGTAACACTAATACATTTTCCTTTTAAAATTCAACTTTTTTTCCAGCCCCCCCCCCCCCCTAAATAAGAAGTGGTTTTTAAAACAAAACGAAGCATCTTATCACTTTGAATTGATCCCTCGTGTAAGATGTAGTCATTACATTGAAGGGTTACTCTCATGCCAACCTTTTGAATATATTTCTTCATAGTGGGTCTTATTGGGGTCTAAACGTGATGCGGGATTACTGATTTTTCGTAAGCGTGAAACGTGAAAGTCAAATTATTATGTTGTGAAAACGGGAAATGAGGTCTTGCGGGACCCGGGAAATGACACAAAAATGGGAATTGCTCACGCACATTATGTAAGCGGGATAGGGGAATCTAACAACACAGTAAGCGGGATCCCGGATCGGAACTCCCAAATGAGACCCCCTTCATAACGACAGTTTTCTTTTCTAGACCATCGGAGACCTTTCTTGCTTTTGGACATTTTTCGTCATAACAACAATTTTCTTTTCTGGACTATCATTAAGAGAAGGAGAGGAAGCGTAAAAATTTTGCTTCAAACACGTGCTTTGTGACATATGACAGAAGCCATTTAACCATCTCATTTTGTCATATTATATAATTAACACCTTTATCAATTAGTCCTTTGATGTTGATAGCTATGAATGCAATCAGCTGATTATTGATTTTCTGTCAAAATCTTAACGAGTTCAAGGTCTATTCCGAGTATTGTCTGATCGGTTAAGTCCGAGAAACCCGAAAAAAGTAAATAAACAAGATGGCTGAAAATAAATCGTTTTATATATTTCTTTCGCCAAATTCTTTCGCCAATGACGAATTTTAATCGCCACAATTATTATTTTTTCGCAAATTGCGAAAATGGCGACCGCCAGCGGAAACCCTGATTTAAGTTTTACACTGCAAGCATGCATTGGCACACATATTTGTAGATTAATAATGTGATTGTCTTTGAATTTATTTCGACAAATGTAAGAAAACCTTTAATACTTTGAAAAAATAATTCCTAGTTTTCTACAATTAAGTAGTTGAAAGCAAATAAAGACATGAGGTAATAAAGATATTTTGTATTGTCTGGTTTCTCCAGCCTAGGTACTTCATCTATTACACAAGGTGTTATCTTAATACACTGATTATCTCCCTTTACAAGTCAAACGCTTTAATCAAAGGAAACAAGATCTTACTTTTTAACTTTGTAATGAAACACCCTGGCATTTATATTACACATCTCAAGTTAATACTGACTAGTGAACAAATCACATAATTAAACTAGAAATATAATACTATTACATTTAAAACTTCAGAAATACATCTTTTTACTTTTGAATGAACCAAAATTATACTGTTTCAAGATTTGTAATCCAGTATATAATTTTATCTATACATATATCTTTTTCATATAAAAATCCATCTTATTTCTATACCAAAGTATGTGAATACCCAAGTTGTGTCATGTATAAAAAAAACTTTTAAAGTAAAAAATAAAATAGACCGATTTTATCCAACTCCATATGTTTTGAAAGATATAATGTACTGATTAAACATTCAATTTTGTCCTGAAAAATATACTGACTCAATTTATGTAGGAGCTGACATTCCTCCAAGAATGAACTCATTGTGAGATTACAACTACTATATGCTTCAGATTGTTTTAATGACTAGATTTCTGTGTTTCTTGTGAAATAATTGCATAAAGTACAATATGAACCTATGAAAATGTAGTGCTACACAACCATTTGTTAAAAAGTTTTTACTGTTAGTTATTAGAGCACTATTTATTTATTATTAGCAGTATGTATGGTCAAATTTTAATAAAATAAGCTAAAATATATGTCTGTTTATTCATATCGGTATTTATGTTTTTATCGGTTTATAGAACCTTACATAGTCTTCAGAGGTCATCTTGATAATACTTAAATAGCCTCTAGTCTAAAATGCACATAAAATCCTGATCCTAAATTGAGTCCTTGCATTGTTTATTGTTACTTCAAGTTTTCAAGATAATAGGCATAAATGAATACAATTGGTGAAAATTGGTCTTCTAATTGCAATGATAAGTTGTTGAACACTTTTGATGTATACGTATAAACATGTCAAAATGTAAATCTTATATAAAAAATTTGTAAGGGTTCCGTGGAACCCAGTGTCTCGCCTATTTTTGCTGTAAATCGCAGGCTCAACAACAATGAGGAAAAAAATCAATAAAAATATTCCTCTTGTTACTATTTTATGATTGTAAGAAAATCTAAGTCCATTTAAAAGTAAATTACAGAAAAAATAGAGTAATCTTTTTACAAACTTTACTTCTGGATACAATCTTATGATCATAAATAAGCTTCTGTCCAAGTTTGGTACAAACCCAGGATAGTTTAAGAAAGTTATAAAAATTTTAAAAACTTTATCCACAGAGTGAATGTAATGGTTCCCCGCAGAAAAACTAAGTCCTTTTAAAAGTAAAATATGGAAAAAATGGATTTATTTATTTACAAAATTAAATTCTGGATACTATCTTATGATCATAAACAAGCTTCTGTCCAAGTTTGGTACAAACCCAGGATAGTTTGAGAAAGTTATTAAAATTCTAAAAACTTTAACCACAGAGTGAATGTTTTGTTTCCCCGCAGGAAAAAACAAAGTCCATTTATAGTAAAATTCGGAAAAAATGGAAATTTGTTTTTACAAAATTTACCTCTGGATACTATCTTATGATCATAAACAAGCTTCTGTCAAAGTTTGGTAGAAATCCAGTATAGTTTAAGAAAGTGATTAAAATTTCAAAAACTTTAACCACAGAGTGAATATTTGTTGACGCCGCCGCCGCCGACGGAATGTAGGATCGCTTAGTCTTGCTTTTTCGACTAAAGTCGAAGGCTCGACAAAAATATGAACAGTTTCTTTTTACTACAAAACAGATAGGGCTTAATGATATCCTTGAATATGAGATGTGCTTATGTCAATACCACTTTTTCTTTTCTTGAAACTTTCAAATTCAATAGCCATAATCAGGTCAACATTGATTCAACTGGAATAAATACTATATTCAATGTAATTTATATATACTCATTATTCAATTTATTTTAACCTCAAGATGGACTCACTTTGTGGATCTACATGTATATCAAAAGTTCAGGGCAATTGTTTTAAATTTTTTGTTCAAATTTTAATTTTTAATAATGGGGCCAGTCATGTTTGATAGCAGATCACTTTGATTATTAACAAGAATAATAAAGCAATATTTTATTGCATGGAAGTTTTCATTTACACTTGTATGTGCAAATTGCATTTCAGTTGTCATTGACTGAGTGTCCAGTTTTACCCTTTTGCATTAATACTGTTTGATGGCATTTCCTATAGTATTATATTTTAATCTGTTCAAGGGGATTATCAAAATCTAAATTAAAGACCAAGCTTCTTCACCAATTTTTCTTGGTTGCATTTGTTTCTTATCTAGCTACAGTTCTTCACATTAAGAAATGAATATGAATTACAGGTGTATATACAAGCAATATTATCCACCTGACTGAGCTCGAGTCAATAGAAAAATCCACTGACTACATGTACATGATGTACCTACACTCACAGTGTATATTTCTAAAATGTTAGACAAATAATATTGATCCACATAATGTATTTATAAATCTTCAATAATAATACTTTTAATTAGAATCAATTGATTATCATTAAAATATTACATATTGTAATACCAACCTTTAATGTCTTAATAACATCTCTCTCTCTAGCTAGCAGTCTGAAATTAAAAAGAAAAAGATAGAACAATTACTTTAAAAGTAAATCATGTTCAATCAATGCTGAATGTTGGTAATTGGACAAATCATCAGTAGCGATCTGCTATAATATGGATGATACTTATGCTAATTTTTGATGATATTTATAACTTAAACCATATGGCAATCAAACTTCATTCAAATTTTATCTAAACAAGATTCAAAAGTGATTGGTTGTGTATGGATGAAACTGAGATGTTCACAGATTGGTAATACATGTACAAAAATGTATCTTAGGTACTGTGGATTCATTATTATTCGTTGGATACCAATTTTCGTGGTTTTCGTGGGTACAGGCAAACCACGAAATCAAATGTTCAACGAAATACATATTTTCAATAGGTGTTGTATACAAAGATTGTCAAAACAACAAAATCAAATATCAACGAATATGCAAGTTTTCAGCAATCCACGAAAATTGATACCCACGAAAGTAAATGAATCCACAGTATACATGTATGGCTTTATTGCTACATTGTGTACACATCATCCATATGTCACAAGGTTTACAATAAAACAAATTGTGATCTTTCACTTCTTAAAACAATGCTTTTTGTAGGCCAACAGTACTAAACAATTTTAGTACATAATCAAAGGAATTTCCTCTGGTACTTAGACACGTAAAAAAACAAGTGAAACTCTTGAATTATCACTTTCAAATTGACCCCCCCCCCCCCACACCCTTTTTAAGGAGTTGGTTAACAGAAAGTTGATTAGCAATAGATATGAAAATGCATCACAGGGTATAGGCTCACACCAAGCTGGACCACAAATTTAAGAAAAGACCTTCTTTGTAGTTCCTGAAAGAAATGTGACTAAAATTTCACAAATTGCCATTCTGTGTTAAGATATACATGTATAAGAATTCAGTAAATAAGGAGTTTTACTTATTGAGCAATGACTCTGAAAATACATCCCTCAATTTTTGTTAAAGCTTTAATTTATCAATTTTGACTGCTTCTGTTTTTTTCTGAAGACAACATGTACATGTACAAGAATAATTCTATTTATGTTACAGTGGGAAAACATACTTTGCAAAGACCGTCATACTTGTTTAGTTCTGGCTGACCACCTATTTCATGTTTGAGTCTTTGCAATTGTCACAATGTTTAAATCTAGTACAGACAAAAAGTGTCGCAGTAGTTGGTTGTCGACTTTTTGTAGCTAGTCATATCATTGGACACCTGTTTCCTGTTTTACCATTTATTCTTGTGAATGCATTCAAAATTACTAGCATATTGACAGAGTACATGATTTTTTACCACAACCAGGGTACGTCTGAGCTATACACTGATGTGTGACACCGGTATTAGGTGCAGTGCAGTATAGTGTAACTGTGAAACTAAGACTTCTGAATTCATTTTATTAAACAGTTAAAATCAATGATCGGTATTGTGTGAAAAAAAATTGTAACATACTTTTATTTCATAATATTTTCAGTACTGTACATGATGTACTAAGATGGTTTTATTCTGAAGATTTTGTGTAATGTGTGTCTAAAGTTAGGCAAATACCAGGCCTGTTTTGAGAGTCCTTCAAATGTCTGGTGATTTAGTGCATGACAGACTGTCAATGATCAGGAGCAATATTTATTTTATTCTACTATAAATTTTATTTAAATGAGACAAATTTCTTCTCATGATGTATTTTTTTTAAACTGACCATGTGGACTCCACTGTATGTATGTATGTTTGTAAATAAATCTTGGCATAGGTACATGTACATGTATGTAGAAAACCAGAATACTATCAACATAAATATATTTATATGGGAACAGACCAGGGCCAAACATAATAGTATTATACCATATTTACACATGTGCCCTTACTTAGTACCTGGATTTAATCATATTTTAAAACTGGTTAATATGAGGACGAGGTCCCCTAGGCTATTACAATAGAATAAAAAAACAAGGGTGCACACGCTGAAACGTCTCGCCTTCTGTACTAATCATTGATATTATGTTGATAGTCCTAAGTATAAAGCCTTATTACAACTGTCACATAAACTTAACATTAATCAAGATAACTAAACAAAGACCAATCAATGAACCTTGAAAATGAGGTCAAGGTCAGATGAACCATGCCAGGCAGACATGAACAGCTAACAATGCTTCTATACAACATATATAGTTGACCTATTACTTATAGTTGAAGAAAAATAGACCAAAACACAAAAACTAAACACTGTACAATGGACCGTGAAAATGAGGTCACGGTCAAATAAAACCTGCGCGACTGACATAAAGATCATAAAATATTTCCATTTTCCATACACCAAATATAGTTGACCTATGGCATATAGTATTAGATAAAAAGACCAAAACTCAAAAACTTAACTTTGACCACTGAACCATGAAAATGAGGTCAAGGTCATATGACATCTGCCCGCTAGACATGTACACCTTAAAATCATTCCATACAACAAATATAGTAGACCTGTTGCATTTAGTATGAGAAAAACACACCAAAACACAAAAACTTAACTATAACCACTGAACCATGAAAATGAGGTCAAGGTCAGATGACACCTGCCAGTTGGATATGTACACCTTACAGTCCTTCCATACACCGAATATACAAGCCCTATTGCTTATAGTATCTGAGATATGGACTTGACCACCAAAACCTAACCTTGTTTACTTGTCAATGAAATGAGGTCGAGGTCAAGTGAAAACTGTCTGACAGACATGAGGACCTTGCAAGGTACGCACATATCAAATATAGTTTTCCTATTACTCATAATAAGAGAGAATTCAACATTACAAAAAATCTGAACTTTTTTTTCAAGTGGTCACTGAACCATGAAAATGAGGTCAAGGACATTGGACATGTGACTGACAGAAACTTCGTAACATGATCGCATCTATATACAAAGTATGAAGCATCCATGTCTTCCACCTTCTAAAATATAAAGCTTTTAAGAAGTGAGCTAACGCCGCAGCCGCTGTAGCTGCCGGATCACTATCCCTATGTCAAGCTTTCTGCAACAAAAGTTGCAGGCTCGACAAAAAATCGGGGAAAATTTCAGATTTTTTTATCATTATATTTTTACTGAACTCAAAATCGTTAACTTATTTTAAGACTTTTTTAAATCCTGCAACTGCGCAGAAATCCACCTTTTTACGGTCTTGTTTTCCTGAGACTCTGAATGAAATTTATATATTTATTTAGTTTAGTAAAATATAGGAAGGAACACAATACCAAATTCATTTTTTTAAATTATTTTTTCCTTGTAAAAAACGTTACCTGATGAAAGCGTATATTTGTTTACATTGAATATGACGTCATAACATAAGGAATCCGGGTCCGTTCGCCCTGATTCATGTTCGCCCTGGTACCTGTTCGCACTGATACCTATTGCCCAGGGTTAATTGTTTTATTATTATTGTCTACTTCCATAATGTTTATCATATGTACAGAGTATGATAACTATTGATGACAAATTCGCTCAATAAATGAATTACTGCAACCAAAAAATCGAATACTTGAATACAATGTATTTATCAAGGAGGTAACCTCTATAACCTCCTTGGTATTTTTCTTTATAATATTGATATGTGTTATAACAATTACCATACCCATAGCCAGGGGGGTTTGGGCAGATCCGATGACCCCCCCTCAGCACTGTTAAAGTCAACTTTCTGTTCAAATTGTGAGTCCAAATAACCACCCCCTCCCCTTTGGTAATTCCTGGATACGGGCATGTTTACAGTTTGAATAAGTCAAGTTAAGCAGTATAATATGGGGATAAATAAACTTGTAAATTCTTTCCATGTTTTACAATTGGTAAATGACTGTTTTTACTCATTTGAAGCTAACTTATTTATCAAAACAAAACATTATTTTTATTATTTATCCAACAAAGTCAAGTATTTAACAAGCGAGAATTATTAATATATCAAACATAGAACAATTATATTAATGCTCCAAAGTAAGCCATCAACTTTTAAATATTTCCATGTTTTTTCACGAATGACAAGAATTTATACCATAACAAATATCTAAATAAGTTTTATTTCACTTTTATGCCCTTAATATTAATATTTTGAAATAAAAGTATGCAGGGCGAACGGACTTTATGGGCGAACAAACTCAGGGCGAACATGTAATTAGGGAGAACGGTCCCGATACCACTTTAAATAACGTCACAACTATAACCCCTAACAGCAGAACCAAAATCGGAAACGTTACAGTATTTCCATTTCTTTTTTAACAGATACCTTTCACAGGTAATGCCTGCCTCATATAAGGCTGTCTTCAAGTTAAACTGATGCCAAGTAACCATGCATTACAGAAGTCAGAACAATGCTCAGTTGTGTTTTATATTGAAATAAAATGATCAAATATATATTAAAAAAAACCACGTTTACACCAAAACGCGAGTTTCATACAACACCTGCCTAATAGTACCCTAATGTAAAGATCTTGAAGATGATACCTGTAGTTCCCTGTAGTTGATATCATGATGACGCCTTCAACAATGTTTACCTTTTTATTTTGTCATGTATTGATTTGAAATGTTGAGAATAGTCTCTATCAGTTTTTCAGTCGTCCATATAATCCAAATATCCTTAAAACAGAACGTATTTATCACGATATTAATGAATAAATAACCTTGGTAATGATCACAGCAGTTGGCTACCAAAACTTATTTTACCTTGACACTGCCTCACCCTGGAACCTGTAAGTAATCAGCAGTAAATATATTTTTGTTTATTGTCTTTTTACACATGCATCTTAAAATAATTAGAAGGAGTAAAACAAATAAATCTTACATTATGTGTGACAATAATTTCAAGTTTTGATAAATACATGTATTATCTCCACATTTTTTATATTATGATTCATGACATGAAAGTGTTCATTTTATGCATACGATTTTCTTTCAAATTTCATCCTAGCCCCCCCCCCCCCCCCCCCCCCCCATAAAAATCAAATGGTAGCTCCCTTATATGTTTTAAGGGAAGCAGGTCAAATCGCCCAACTTTTAATAAAATCGCCCTAAACAGGTTTACCAACTCCCCCTACTTGTGAAAAAGGTTATATTCCTTTAATTTTTCTCCTGCAAACTCGACCCACTTAAAAGGAAACTTGTCTACACAGAATACAAACAAACAAACGAAAATTTCAGCTATTGAACTATCTACTGACAATCTATTGTATATGTGTAATATGTAAATGCTATTTTGTTCCGGCGTTGGAAAGTTCCGGGCGGAAAGAACTAGGTAGCCGAAAATTTCCGGAGGAACTTATCAAATAGTTAGTTTGTTCCTTCCTCTGGTTTAAAAGTTCCACCGGAACAAAGTGACCTTGATGGTTCTAGTGCTGACATTTTATGTTGTACTAGTACTTCTTTTTGTGTTATCATGCCATTAAACTAAATGATTCTTGACTTATATTATTAAACATTGAATACATTACCAGGGAAAATGTGTTTTTCAGAGGGAGGAGTTTTGAACAGCCATCATGACTGATCCGCGGTTTTCAGAGATTCGCTTGTTGTCGAGTATCGAGTTGCAAGCTAATAAAATCGAGTTGCGAGTTAATAAAATCGAGTTGCAAGTTAAGAAAGTCGAGTTGCGAGTTACAAAAGTCGAGTTGCGAGTTACAAAAGTCGAGTTGCGAGTTACGAAATTCGAGTTGCGAGTTACGAAAGTCGAGTTGCGAGTTACGAAAGTCGAGTTGCGAGTTACGAAAGTCGATGCGAGTTAAGAAAGTCGAGTTACGAGTTACAAAAGTCGAGTTGCGAGTTAAGAAAGATGAGTTGCGAGTTACAAAAGTCGAATTGCGTAAAAATGGGGAAACTAAAATATTTTAATTTTTTGGTGTAACTGTATAACATTTTGGAATGATGATTGCTTATAGAATTGTACATAGTGTTGTTTGATTATTTTTGTGGTTTGGACTTTATCTGAGTCTCTTGTAAAAATATAATGGACTAGATAATAACTACGTATCTTATTTTCTGAAGAAGCAGATAGCCTTTTGAAATGCAGCAGATGGTTTGCAGTTAAATTATTTTTAAATTTCATACATAGCACCGTCGTATAAAATGTAAAGGGAGATAGCGACTGAACTATAGTACATATATGAAAAACAGCCCTTCAGCAGATTTCGTTTAAAGTGGGCTTTTTTGGGCAGCTGCAGAGCCGGGCAATATTTGTTAGGGACCGCAAATTTTATTGTTTGTCAGTGACACTCAAAATTGAGGATGTTAAAATTATATATGTCTTATACATTGACTAGAGATGAAGGGGATATGATGGGCGTGAATAAAACCAGTTTAAACCCTCCGCATTTTTGTGTCTGACCTATGTCAGGAACCTTTAGCCTTTGTTGCTCTTGTATATGTTTTAATTTTGGTTCATCTTTAAATTTAGCAGCATAGAATGGCGTCTATTTTCTTGATATATCTAATATTGTGTTTCGGGGCCTGCTCAGGGCTCCCTATATGTGTGTGATTTTTCGCTGTGTTGTAGACCCAATGACCTTTGGTCGAATTGTATATTTTGATTTGGTTGCTGTCTCTTTGACTCATTTCCCGTTTTTTTTCTTTATTTTAAAAATGTAACTGTCAAAGATACTATTGTAAAAACTACATTTGCGCCATTTTACAGGGAAGATTTAATTGGAAAGTACAAAATGATTATTGCTACATCATGGCGTGATTCCATAAGTTTTTTTTTTAAGTATTGGGTAAAATTGAGAAAGGAAATGGTGAATATGTCAAAGCGACAACCACCCGACCATAGAGCTAACAACAGCCGAAGGCAACCAATGGGTCTTCAATGTAGCGAGAATTCCCGCACCCGTAGGAGTCCTTCAGCTGGCCCCTAAAATATGCATAATAGTAAAGTGATAATGGACGTCATACTAAACTCCGAAGGTAACTTATTAAACTGAGTCACTTAGGTTTAAACTTGAGTTGTATATAGTGTTCACATGTTTGATATTGTCAATTATAAGTTATTTTTAACTTAATTAAAACCGGCAAAATAGCAAAACTCTATATAAATCGCTGTTCTGCTAGAGCCAGTAAAATAGCCTCGAAGGGAGTCGTCAAAACAGCCACTGCCATATTTATCTTGACTTACATCTAGAAATTGACAATGAGGGTCGGTTGAAGACAAAACTTTACGACAAAAGAGATGATTTCAGCTTTCCAATTGTGAACTTTCCATTTCTAAGTAGCAACATTCCAGCAGCACCTGCATACGGGGTATATATCTCCCAATTGATACGATATTCCCGTGCTTGCATTTCCTATCATGATTTTCTTGATAGAGGGTTACTGCTCATGCACAAGGAAGCTATTAAACCAAGAGTTCCAAATGGTGAAGTTGAAATCATCCCTTCGTAAATTTTACGGACGCCATCACGAGTTGGTTGACCGTTATGGAATAACCGTTTCACAAATGATATCGGATATGTTCCTTACGTCGTAACTACAATCCCCTTCCCTTTCATGAATTTGACCTACCGAATTAGACTATTTACCGGATTTGTAATCACATAAGCAACACGACGGGTGCCGCATGTGGAGCAGGATCTGCTTACCCTTCCGGAGCACCTGAGATCACCCCTAGTTTTTGGTGGGGTTCGTGTTGTTTATTCTTTAGTTTTCTATGTTGTGTCATGTGTACTATTGTTTTTCTGTTTGTCTTTTTCATTTTTAGCCATGGCGTTGTCAGTTTGTTTTAGATTTACGAGTTTGACTGTCCCTTTGGTGTCTTTCGTCCCTCTTTTTATACGTTGAAACGAAATATTATTCTAAATAAGTCACTCAATTTAATTCAAGACAGTATCTGAACTATAAAATCATTACAATTATCATTGTTAAGTAACATATATTCATTTACATTTCGTTTAACATCTAGACTTGTAATAATATACAAAAATGTAGTTCCCTAAATATTTAGGTACAGACACATTCTCAAATATACATAACAAAACAAATTTTGTCTCATTTGAGAGATATGAAAAATTAGCAAAAATACTGAAAAATATCTCCTTGAAAAACATCTCCCTACAGATCATCTTTGTACATGCTGGACAACTTGTAATGGAATGTTGTTCATCTTCAACTACATTTCTTACAAATCCTTTAAAATGGTCTTTTGCTGTATATATACAAAGTTTTATATCTTGTCTCTTTCTATTTTGAGATCGTGGGCACTGATTCTGATTTTACTTATGACGTCACTTCATCAAACAATTGTTTAAAGATTCATGTAGATACATTTCTTTAAAAAAACAAGTTTTAATTTGAAATAAAAATCTAATTTACTACTCTTTGTATCTATCCTTTTTGTATTCCCAAATTTTACCAAATTATAACAAAGTTTTTGCTTAACTGACTTGATACTGAATGGTTTTACACTAGTAATTTTGGGGCCCTTTAATTATAGCTTGTTGTTCGGTGTGAGCCAAGGTTCCGTGTTGAAGGCCGTACGTTAACCTATAATGGTTTACTTTTTAAATTCTTATTTGGATGGAGAGTTGTCTCATTGGCACTCACACCACATCTTCCTATATCTATTGATAAAAAAGTCGAGCTTTACTTCCAAATTATGAATATTTCAGCTTTTTGAAAAAATAATGTATGTGAATGGATGAATTAAAGCATTCAATATTATTAGTGAACATGTTTTTGTTACACATAAAGGTATCATATGGTAAACCATCTTTCATATTGTTTTTTTTTCTAATTCTTAACCGATATTTCATAATTGATAATACAACTGAAAAATATAAAGGAAATATATCAAGCTCTCCTAGCACAGCTATAAAGTTAGAAGACTATTTTTTTAACCTAAAATATATTTCATATATTTTTTAAATTGGATTCATCTAAAAAATCCTTCATATTTTAAGGTGCTGTAATAAATATTCACGTTCTTTCTGGCATGCTGCAGAGATAGTTTTGAACATTCCTGTAATTTCACTGCCATTCATTAAAATAGGTTTTATTGTATGGTCATATATTATATATATATATATGTTATAGAGTAGAATTACTGGGATTGACAGATGATGAAGTTCGCAATTTGAATATTGCTTATAGTGATGTTTTGTACAACTCTCCCTTTCCATGCTTAAAAAGTCAATATACATTTTAAACCTAGATACATATACTTATAATTGTAAACACATTCTATTATATCTTTTTCGCAATACAACTATTCTTTTAAAAGTTTCCAAGGTTTGTTAAACATATAAACTTTGGTGTTAGATAGATTGACCTCTAAACACCATTTTACAGTACAGGATAAACTATCAAGTCGTTTTTAAGTTGAAAGACTTGCCTTGGAACTAGAAAAAAAATAACAAGATCCTCTGCATATATGAGGCAGTCAACTTTGTGGTCATTTATATCAACAGCATATCTGGGGTTTCATTTAATGCATCCGGTAAAATTCATTTATAAAAATCTTGAAAAGGTTGGGATTCAAAATATCCCCTTAGTTTACTCCAACTTGGGAATAAAAATTAGAAGTAAGCACATTGTCTATTTTAGCACATAATTCACTTTTATCGTACATATCTCTCACCATTGCATGGAAATTACTACCTATGTTTGGCGTCAAAAACACACGTTTTTCAAAACGATGGATGGAATAATGAAAACGGAAAATATCGATCTTCAATCGGTCTTAAAAAGATCAATCTTATTTGAATCGATCTTTTTTCAGTGTAAATGCTTAGACCGATCGTTTTTTTCCGAGATGAATGTTATATTCAGATATGAAAATAAATCTGCGCATGTTCTGCGTGTTTAAAAATGATGGATGGGATACGAAAAGTAAACATACATTCGGCTATATTTTTTTATCATCTTCTAAATCAATAAGTTCTATTTGTTTGCTGCAAAACTTCATCTGCAAACGCATTGGCCGTTCGTTATTTAGCGATAGTCTACACACATATCTTTGTTTAATGACTTGTGATGTATGATCCAAAATAATGATTAATAAGTCCATACGAAATTCCAATGGACAAACTATTTTCTCAATGTTTTTGCAATTTTTTATAGTTCGCGCGATATGCAGAATTTCCATTACTATTCTATTTTTAGGATTATTTGTTTACGAAATGTAGTTTATGGTCAGATCGGTTCTTTTTATGTTGTAGTGAAAACGCATTGGATTAAATAAGATCGATCTCGTCCATTAAGGATACATTGTTTTTAGTTAATGCTTCCAGAACTTAACTTATATTAGACTCAATAAGTATCACATATAACTGTTTCAAATCCCACAATCACTGGAATAACTAAGTTCGGGCACATGCATGTTTTGTTTATCAAATGTGAATCAAACTTGAAAGTTCGGTGTAAACAATATTTTTGTAACTCGCAACTCGACTTTCGTTACTCGCAACTCGACTTTTGTAACTCGCAACTCGGCTTTTGTAACTCGCAACTCGACTTTCCTAACTCGCAACTCAACTTTCGTAACTCGCAACTTGACTTTCTTAACTCGCAACTCGACTTTCTCAACTCGCAACTCGACTTTTATAACTCGCAACTCGACTTTCTTAACTCGCAACTTGCATCTTGCAAATATGTCAATTTCGAATTGCAACACGTTACAGTCATAACAATGAATGATTTGCAACATGTGCATCATTTAAGGAGACAGGAAGTGGTTCCAGTTTATCAAATATATCAAATGCATGCACGAACATGAAAAGGTGCACTCGACTTTCTCATTTCGAAATGCCCATTTCATTAATTTTTCCTCAACAATCTCGCTGGGGGCAAAGATGCAAGTTAATGCTTTAGAAAGATCAATGTAACATATTTCTGTACGTCACTCCTACAATGGCTTCCACTTTCACGATTGAAAAATTCAAATGGTGTTCCGATGTTGCCACGAGTAAACATCAAAGCAGTACTTTCTAGTGAGACATTTATTTCATTTGCTGCGATCCTAAAAGGTTCAGTTGTTCACTTCCGGTTGCCTTCAGGAAAAATCTCAAAATGTTAGGCAACACAGGCCGCAGTTTACTCAGAAGTTCAGCAATTCAAAAACAGCTGATGTTGCAGAAAAGAACTATGCTGGAAGCACCTCCAAGACACAGAATTTCTTTCGCTGTAAGCAGGGTTTTTGAATAGTTAATTAGATATCCACAACCGCACAAGGTCGAAAGGACAAAACAAGCTTGTTTTGTCCGCTCGATTAAGAAACGTATTATGGTATATCGTTTTCCGTCTGTCCGTCTTGTCCGTCGTCAACATGTCCATCATTTTTTCAAAAACGTTTTAACCAATTTGCATGAAACTTTGGTGAAATATTTATATCTGGTGAACTTGAGGTGTGCTCCCATTTATTTTGTATACATTTTTGATATAACATTTCTATGGGTGTAACGTATTTACACTTTTCGTATTTCACTGTAGTTTGTCTTTGAATAATCTTAGATCTTTCTGTATAACCTTCTGACGTCAAGCAACCAACAATCATTCAATCAACAGATTGGGAACAAACCCCCTGGATGGTGATTATACCTGTATAGAGGGATAACCCTTCTTTAGAGGATAAAAATTATCCCTCTATAGAGTTTTTTTTTTTGCACTGGATTTAAAGCAAATAAGGGCAGAATGGCTTTTTTTTAGTTATATTGGCTATAATCTCTTGCATTATATGCATCAACATATGCACTTTACTAAAAATTGGGATAACCCATTTTCTGCTAAAGTGACTAAACTTGCAATCTATTGTATACCTATCTGAACACCTGATCAACAACAAAAGGAATAGTTGACCTTTAAGTTTGTGTTAAATCTAACAATAGAAATTCTGTTTAGTGAGACATAAGTGAGTAGATTTTACCTGATCATCACATCTTTCAAGCATGGTTAACAATAGATTTTATATTTTGTCAGATAAGCATCAAACTGGGCATGTGCATATTAAATTAAGTACATCAATTGGTGCATCAACTGTTCCAGGTTACTGCCATAATAAGAAGAGAATGCCATTCTGCCCTAATTTGCTTTAAATCCAGTGCAAACAAAAATACCCCTCTATAGAGGGATAATTTTTACCCTCTAAAGAAGGATTATCCCTCTATACAGGTATTATCACCATATAGGGGGTTTGTTCCCAACCTGATCAATTAAGCAACATATATACAATCACTATAAAATTGTGACGTCAAATCATGACAAATGCTTTGAATTGTGATGTCAAAGTTTTTGGGAACCTGTGTGATTTTACGTAATGGCAGAAAATTTGCATGCAAGTGTAAATATATACGTCTTCATTTAAAAGGAGGGATTTTCCAGTTTTCAAACAATATTATCAATTTGCAAGAAACTTTGATGAATTGTTTATACATCATGTACATGTATCTATTGACATATATGCATGATCTCCCTTAAAAAGATTAATTTTAAGCATGCGAGTTATGTTTTTTTTGTATTAAAAAAAAACAGGGATATTCCAGTTTTCGGACAATAACTTAAAACTGTTCAGATATTCTGATGAAACTTTGGTGAATTGTTTATGAAGATAACCTCCCTTTAGCTTTTCATAAATTTTTGAGATGAAAATGAGAACTTATTGAAATTTTCTTAAAAATGTGACGGCATATCATTCTACTTATTAACTTAATTTAGATTCATCATAACAATTGGTCAAACACAGCTGTATTTTACCTCTAAATCTACTCAGGGGGGATCCAGCCATTTTTAAAAGGGGGGGGGGGTCCATTCAAATGCATTGATTGTCCAAAAAAAAAAGGGGGGGTTCCAACCCCCTGACCCCCCCCCCCACCCCCCCCCCCCCCCCCCCCCCCCCCCTCTGGATCTGTGCCTGCTACTTCAAGTGACGTACAGACTTAGTTGAAACATATTTATTTAGAGTGGATTGGGAAACAAGTTTTGCAACTTATATTAATCCCTTTCCACTTTGCGGGTGCGAGTGCTGCCTTGTAGCGGCATTAGCCTACTCTTTTTCGAAATCTACAAGGGTGTCTTTAACGTGCAAGAGATATGATGTGAACATTTGGTATTGATTATATCTGTATATTATATTTTTTTCAGCAACTTGCTTATCTAAAGAAACATTAAAGCACAAAAAGAAGAATACATGCTTATTAATTATTTTGATTAATTTTGAGATTCTTTACCTTGACATGTTAAAAAAATCAATAAATGGTCAACTAATGAATTACGAAATCCAGATATAGCATGATAAAAGATATAAAAACACCTTAAGAGTTGTTTGATATACTCTAAAGACCTCTAAAAAAATCAGGAATCAATACATTCTGATGAATGGAAGCGGTAAAAAATAATTTTGTATCAATTTTTATTGATATTTCTGCCTTTTTTGCAAGAGTAATCTCCCTACTCAATGCAAATCTCCATAGGAATTTTAAATGGTGATTTTTTTTGGTATTCCTCAAGTTAGAATTTATGGGATTTTTTTTGTGCATATTTGGGGTAAAATACTGAAGATAAAAAACTTAAAAAAATTCTGTAGCAATTACTTTTGGGTTAGGGTCAAATTTATGCTACATGTATATTGACTAGACTATATTATAAACCGCATATAGAAAATTGTAAACTCACAAGTCAAAGAACAGTTGACAGTGTCATGACAAAAAATAAATTAAAAAAGAAAAGTCTACAAAACACTACATAAAAAACTAAGACTAAGCACAAAAAACCCATGAAAAATTTGTGGAGATCTCTCTGGTCAGCCAGGTCACCATGCTCCAGAAAGAGTAAACAGTTTCTGCTCCACATTTGGCTCACATTGTGTTGCTCATGGAAATACAAATCAGATATAATAAGTCTTATTCAGTGACATAAAATTTGAAGAAATAAAAATTAATAAATAATAATTTATAATGATTCACTCAACATGCTCAAAACAATAAACAAAGTTCTGTAACTTTATCTTGTTTATTTTCTGCTCATCAAAATTCAAACAAAATGTTTTTAATGCAACACCCAGCAAATTTTTTACTTATACATTGAAACTTCTCTAAATACCGGCCAAATCACAAAATGCAAGAGAATAGGAATAAAACATACTTGAAATACAGGTTTTTGACTGCTCAGTAAAGTGTATTTTATTTTGTTTCAGGAGAAAGTGATAACTGGAGCCTTATCAACAGTTGCTGTTTGTGCTCCCATATGTTGGGTGACATACTACACTGATGCTTACTTGGAACAATCCAATAAATGATAACCAGGATAAAAGAAATGGAATAACTTTACATTGACATTTTGTATTTGAACAGAATGATTCTACATGTTTTATTAAAATAGATTTGTGAATAAATAAAGTACCCCTTGTAATTCCTTATTATTGTTATCATAAACTGACAAGAATCAGTTCAATCAAGCAGAGCCATTAGTTTCTGTACAATACTATTGGTACTACATGTGTGTCTTTGGTGATCAACATAACCCCACATCCTCAAGCAAACTCAGGATTTGTATTTGATTTAAAGCCTTAGGCAGCAACCATTTGATTTTCTGGGGGGGGGGGGGGGCTATAGATTTTTTTTCTCGACAACCTTTTTTTCCCCGCCTTTTCACCCTGAGGCCCTCGTAATGAAAATCAAACAAAACACAAACATATACATTGCATACATACATTAGCATAAAAAGTCAAGTATGATAATAATGTTCAATACAACTTGATGAAATGTGATGAAAAAATAAACATGATGACATGATCAGTTTTTAATATTATTTATACAGCTAAAGTTATATAAGGGTACCATTGGAAGAAAATGTAGACAGTACAATAAATTCGTTATATATGTAACTAAAGCAGAAAATCTCAAAAGTTCTAAATGATAGAACTCACAATTATGAACTTATTCCTTTCATATGTACATGTATTGCAAAACTGAATCTTTTGTCAAATGGGGTTTATCCATATATGATGTTTAAATAATGTGTACCAAATAAATGTGTGGTATATAAACATACATGTACATATGTATATGTAGCAGACACAAACAACAATAGGAATGACATCATAAATTAGGATCAACATTTCAATCTGCCTGATTATTCTTTTCTTTCATTGTGAATTTGCATGATTTTATATAGCACAATTTCTACCCTCACCTTGCAACACCTGTCTGTTTGCAACAGAAACCAGTGAATTATTGTAAAATTATCTTGTACTGAAATGTGGTCTAGTGGACATAGAAATACTAGGCTGCAGACACCCGGCCATCAAATATGAATTCTCTCTATTTGCTAAAATTCTTAACAGACTGAGATTTCATGAAAATTCTATCAAGGTTTATAACAGCTTTGTTTTAGAAGAGTGCAATCAGCTATTTTTATACGACCGCAAACATTTTTTTTGTCGTATATTGGTATGACGTTGGAGATGCATCGTCCGTTGGCGTCATCCCAATACATTTGGTTTTCGCACAATAACTTAAGTATGAGTAAACAGAAATCTATGAAATTTTAGCATAAGGTTAATGACCACAAAAGGAAGGTTTGGATTGATTTGGGAGTTCTAGGTCTAGCAATTGCAATTTCATTCCAAGTGTCCCAAAGACACATATTTTGTCTACAGCTTGATAATTTTGAGTTGTAGTACACACTACTTTATGCTATTACATGCAGCAACCAACTTTAGACCAGGTATTGGTCTTGTCTCAACAACAAGCCAGTGACAACTGTGATGTTGAGGTTCTCTGATTTCTTCAGAAATAAATAAAGTAATCCTCATACCAAATTTCTATCTGGTCAATTATATTTGTGTGTCTGTCTTGTCAGTGAGCTCTCAAGCTGACATTTCTCACCATATTTATAATCGAAAATATCAAATATATATATTGGAGTTATTGCCCTTTGTAAATTCAGAAATTATTTGGGATGTTTGTATTACTATGTATTTATGAAATGTGGTAGTAAAGCAATTAATAACTTCAAACTTAACTGCATTGAATCTCAAATTTTTGTTGACCAGTTGGCAATAATCCATTAGTAAAAACCACAAAAATTTTAAATCTACAGTGAGTATTATTTTATCTATGTATTCCATACCAATTTCAAAACTACAAACATCTGCTGCATGACAACTTCCAATATTATTAGCTCACCTGACCTGAAAGGTCAAGTGAGCTTTTCTCATCACTTGGCGTCCGTCGTCCGTTGTCTGTCGTCCGTCGTCAGTAAACTTTTACAAAAATCTTCTCCTCTGAAACTACTAGGCCAAATTCTAACAAACTTGGCCACAATCATCCTTGGGGTATCTAGTTTAAAAAATGTGTCCGGTGACCCGTCAAACCAACCAAGATGGCCGCCATAGCTAAAAATAGAACATAGGGATAAAATGCAGTTTTTGGCTTATAACTCAAAAACCAAAGCATTTAGAGCTAATCTGACAGGCGTAAAATTGTTGATCAGGTCAAGATCTATCTGCCCTGAAATTTTCAGATGAATCGGACAACCTGTAGTTGGGTTGCTGCCTGTGAAATGGTTATTTTAAGGAAATTTTGCAGTTTTTGGTTATTATCTTGAATATTATTATAGATAGAGATAAACTGTAAACAACAATAATGTTCAGCAAAGTAAGACCAACAAATAAGTCAAACATGACCAAAATTGTCAGTTGACCCCTTAAGGAGTTATTGCCCTTTATAGTCAATTTTTAACATCTTTTCATCATTTTTTGTAACTTTTCAAAAAATCTTCTTCTCTAAAACTACTTTGCCAAATTTAACCAAACATGGCCACAATTATCATTGTGGTTTATAGTTTAAAAAATGTGTCCAATGTCCCAGCCTACCAAACAAAATGGCCGACATGGCTAAAATTAGAACATAGTGGTAAAGTGCAGTTTTTGCTTTAAATTTTTGAAACTAAGGCATTTAGGGCAAATCTTTCAAGATTTAAATGTCCATCAGAATAAGATATATCCCCTCACAAATTTTCAGTTGAATCGGACAATCTGTTGTTGGGTTGCTGCCCTAAAATTGGTGATTTTAAGGAAATTTTGTCGTTTTTGGTTATTATCTTGAATACTATTATAGATAAAGATAAACTGTAAACAGCAAAATAAGATCTACAAATAAGATCTACAAATAAGTCAGCATGATCAAAACTGTTAGAGGACCCCTTAAGGAGTTATTGCCCTTTATAGTCAATATTGAACAACTTTTCGTCATTTTTGTAACTTGTATAAAAATCTTTTCTAAAACTACTTGGCCAAATTTAACCAAACTTGGCCACAATCATAATACTAGGGTATCTATTTTAAAAAAAAGTTTCTAATGACCCCGCCTACCAACAAAGATGGCCGACATCAGTAAACACATTAACAGGTGAGCGACACAGGCTCTTGAGAGCCTCTAGTTTCACCTGTTAGAGTACCCCATTCAAACAATAGGTGCCAATAGTTGTGCAGAAGTTCCATGGTATTCTGGAGCACTTCAATTGTAACCTTATTTTTATGTCCTTGCCTAAGCAGAGGCTGTGACTATTGTACTAATTATACTACTATATTATATTTGTTTATAAGTCGCACAGGGGGCATTTGATTTACCCTTGTCCATCTGTATGTCTGTAATTTCATCCATACATCTTGAAATTGTTTTCATTTCTCTGACTTTAGCTTAAGATATTGATTTGATATTTGGTGTATTGTTTTTGACAAGTAACAGATCAAGTTCCAGATTTTTTGTTTTGATCTGATGATTTTGTGCAAGCTATGGTCCTTGGACCTTTAGAATTCATTCAAATAACCAATTTTCCACTTTCTTCATCATGCTTGAAGATATTGATACCATAATTGGTTAATAGTTATATCTAACAAGTAACAGATCAATTTTAATTTTGTTTTTGTCTGACAATATTTTGCAATGCTGGTACTTGGACTTTGAAAATTCACTTAATTTATCAGATTTCCACACTTTTTTTGTCAGGTTTGATTATATTGAATTGATATGTGTTATATAGTTTACACCATTAGAAGTTTAAGTGAGAATTTTTTTCATACCACTTAGCATTTTGTTTATACTAGTTAGCATTTTGTTCATACTGGTGAGCATTCATTTTGTTCATACTAGTTGGTATTTTGTTCATACTAGTTAGCATTTTGTTCATACTAGTTTGCATTCATTCGGTTCATACTAGTTTGCATTCATTTTGTTCATACTAGTTTGCATTTTGTTCATACTGGTTAGCATTCATTTTGTTCATACTAGTTAGCATTTTGTTTATACTAGTTAGCATTTTGTTAATACTACAATGTAGTTAGTATTTTGTTCACACTGGTTAGTATTTTGTTCATACTAGTTAGAATTTTGTTCATACTGGTTAGCGTTCAGATTGTTCATACTAGTTTTTTCATATTAGTTAGCATTTTGTTTATAGTGGTTAGCATTTTGTTCATAGTGGTTAGCATTTTGTTCATAGTGGTTAGCATTTTGTTCCAGTATGATGATTTTTGTCGAGCCTGCAACTTTTGTTGCAGAAAGCTCGACATAGGGATAGTGATCCAGCGGCTTCGGCGGCGGTGGCGTTAGCTCACTTCTTAAAAGCTTTATATTTGAGAAGGTGGAAGACTTGGATGCTTCATACTTTGTATATAGATGCTTCATGTTACAAAGTTTCCGTCAGTCACCTGTCCAATGTCCTTGACCTCATTTTCATGGTTCAGTGACCACTTGAAAAAAAAAGTTCAGATTTTTTGTAATGTTGAATTCTCTCTTATTATAAGTAATAGGATAACTATATTTGATATGTGCGTACCTTACAAGGTCCTCATGTCTGTCAGACAGTTTTCACTTGACCTCGACCTCATTTCATGGATCAGTGAACAAGGTTAAGTTTTGGTGGTCAAGTCCATATCTCAGATACTATAAGCAATAGGGCTTGTATATTCGGTGTATGGAAGGACTGTAAGGTGTACATGTCCAACTGGCAGGTGTCATCTGACCTTGACCTCATTTTCATGGTTCAGTGGTTATAGTTAAGTTTTTGTGTTTTGGTGTGTTTTTCTCATACTAAATGCAACAGGTCTACTATATTTGTTGTATGGAATGATTGTAAGGTGTACATGTCTAGCGGGCAGATGTCATGTGACCTTGACCTCATTTTCATGGTTCAGTGGTCAAAGTTAAGTTTTTGAGTTTTGGTCTTATTATCTAATACTATATGCCATAGGTCAACTATATTTGGTGTATTGAAATATTTTATGATCTTAATGTCAGTCGCGCAGGTTTTATTTGACTGTGACCTCATTTCCACGGTTCATTGCACAGTGTGAAGTTTTTGTGTTTTGGTCTATTTTTCTTCCTATAAGTAATAGGTCAACTATATATGCTGTATGGAAGCATTGTAAGCTTTACATGTCTGCCTGGCATGGTTCATTTGACCTTGACCTCATTTTCAAGGTTCATTGGTCTTTGTTTAGTTATGTTGATTAATGTTAAGTTTATGTGACAGTTGTAATAAAGCTTTATACTTAGGACTATCAACATAATATCAATGATTAGTACAGAAGGCGAGACATTTCAGTGTGTGCACTCTTGTTTAACCTGTTGGGGTCTATGTTATGCCATACAATACTCTCAGCATGCTTGTTTTTGTGAGGTATGCATTGTTTTGTTTAAGGTTTCATTTGAGATTTGTGCTTCTATGTGTTCCACTGTCTGATGGTTCTTCTTGTAATAACACTTTTGTATTATTTGCATGAAAAAGATTATTTTACTATTGCTGCCATTTATGGGTAACAAGATGTTATGATTTCAGTTCTTTCTATTGTGAAATCATATTTTAGTCCAAAATGACAAAAAAATCGCAATAATAAATGCAAGCAATAATTTCTGAATTACAGTACTTATTTTACCTAATGCAATGAGAAGTTTTAAAAGCTCTTAAATTATAGATGCCGGATGAGCTCCTCAGCAAGAGATCTTGGTGAAAGTACAGAAAAAGGGGGAAAATAATTAGCCTAGAAGAAAGCTCTGAAAGATCTTTGAATGTAAATAAAAGGGCTAATGATAAAATATGAATAGCATTGGCCAATCTAGGTTGCCCCCCCCTTTTTATGGGCAGATCAATGCATTTGAAAGGGGACATATAGTTGGTACCCCCCCCCCCCCTTTTTTATCCTGGGTTGGGAACCCCCCTTTTTAAATGGCTGGATCTGCCCCTGAATAGATGGCAAGACATCTTCATGTAAAATGTAAGAAGAAAACTTATTCTAAAGTTGTTTTGGCAAAACTTTGGTTTGAAAAGCCTACTGGTTTTAGAGGACAAGATATATTTTTGTTTGCAAATGTGAATAGATGCCAATTAATAGTTTAAACAAAGACTTTGGGCTATAAGAAGAAAAACTATTTTGATAAATATATATAATTTTAATTTGAAATGGGTATCACTTTTATATAAATTTATGTATGAAAAGGCACAACCACAAAATGGAAAGGTTAAAACAATATCACAATGTAAATATATAAAAGTAACAATATAGAAAAAAAAATTGGTAAATGTACAAATATTGCTTCAGAAATCAGTTGTCCATTAAAGACAATCTTTGTTTGTATATTTCTTTACAACACCAGGAAAAAATCCTAGGAATTTATATGAATTCCACCTTTTAACTAAAAACTTTAAAAAAAAAAATGATATGTGTAAATATGTGTTGGTTGATTTAATATATTCAAAGCTATTTTAAATGTTTGTTAATAGCAACCTTTTCACTAATTCATGCATATGTAGAAAATAAATCAATTATTTAATTAAACAAAATTGAAAATTCCTATAAATAATGCATTTATATAATAATTCACTATATCAATATCATTACATGTATGAAAAAAGAAATTTACATTAATCAATGAGCATGTCCTTTTACAGACATATACCAGTAGATCGTACAACATTTTTACAGACTAAATATCCTTTCCTTTAATGCATATCATATGGGAAACTATCCAAAGGACAAACACTTACATTAGTATTGGTCAAGGTCTAATGATGTCTTAAAACCTTACAATGAAGACCACTCATAATAAACATAACTAAGAATTGTACCTACTAAAGCTAGAAAAAAGTCTTGGTCATGGCACAATATATATAAGGTTAAGCCTCAATGAGATATCAAAATAATACAGACCGAATGTAGACCTATCTTTAAGAGTGACTAAAATTCCATTAAAGCATATGGTAGCAACCTACACATTGATATCTGACCAGGGAAAGGTAGTCTTCTGTCAGATGAACATATACTTCTAGTACCAATTCACAGACTAAATATAGTTGACCCATTATATGTAGTGATATTGAAACTGACCTACCAAATAAATTTACTTTATTTTGATAAATGAGATACAAAATGAGGTCAAAGTGAGAGTGACTGCTGCAGACAGACCATTAATAGTTTAATCTATCACTAAAATAGAAAATAGCATAAGAAACTGTAACAATGTTTAAGCAAGCTTTGAATCATGAAAATGAGGTCAAGGTCAACTGTCACATGTAAAACAGAAACTTCAGACCATAAGGCATTCATAGCCTGTATACTGTTTCAACCTTCTGAAATATTATGCTTTATACAGTTAATTAAAGCTGTCACTGAATTAGAATAACAATGTCTTACAACCTGAAACATTCATCATAGGCAGGACAAAAATAAATAAATGTACAAAAAATTTGTGTCAAAGATAGGATTTGGGAGCAAAATTACATTATTGTGAATTATCCCCATTGGGTATAGATCACCTCTTAAAATAAAAATGTATTATATTGGAAATTTATGAAATAGACACTTACAAATGTTCCCCCCTGCTTTAATACACAAACCTTACTATTTCTCTCATTACAGATCTACTTAGGAAAAATATAAGAATCTTATAAACTGTACTTGTTTCAGTAAAAAGGACATGTCTCATTTGAGAATCCTTACAGTCAAGTTAACTTCATTAATGCTGGGAATATGAATGAATGTTAATCCCCAGTCACAACAGATCATACAATTTTTTGTTGTGGAAGATCTATAAAATAGTTGTCCAAAATCTCAAAAAATATTTCGAGTGGTCACCTAAGCTAGGACAATGGTTCCATGATGGATACACAACAGATAAAAAGAATTGTAATTGTACTGTCATTGTCGCAAGTCGGTCATGAGACAGTCGTACAACAATCGTGATTTGTTTGGGGCTATTGTTCAGGTTTTCATGTCATGGGATGCTTGTGTTACTGTCGTTCCACTGTCGCACAATAGTTGTGGGTCACTTGCGCGTTTGACTTCGAACTACTAGTATATAAAAATGATGAAATATCGTGCGACTGTTGTACAACGATCACAGATGACCCACGATTTGACCAAATTTCATGTTGTGGCGCTGCATAGATGTGTTGTGGGTCCATTGTGACCAGGGCTTAAGCAAATTTACTATGGACAAAAATGATCTATAACATCATGTATTCATGCAAAGGTTATAATACTATATAAATAAAAATAATCTGTGAGACATTGTTTTCTTATGGCACAAACAAAATAAAAAAGCAGAAAATCATTTATAAAAAAGGAGGATATAAACATATTGTACCAATTTTAGTGAAAAAACAGAACTACTAGATATTTACTTCATCTTAATTTTAATAATTTTAAAACTATCAATTCCATCTCTATTTCTTTTTTAAACATCTTACATGTAAATCTCGAAAGTACCAGGATTATAATTTTGTATGACAGAGGCACGTTTTATCTCAAAGACATTCTCTGTTCCTTTTAAAAAACTAGAGTGGCCACACTGAAGTGTCCCACTTTCATTAAATTATCATAATTGAATTTCATAACAAACACCAAATATAGTTAGCTAATTGTTTGTAGTATCTGAGATCTAACTATAAAAATTGAACATTGACCTAGGAACCATAAAAATAAGTCGAGGGCAGATAATTCCTACCATATAACATGAACACCATGCATCATTCACACACCAAATATAGTTGACCTATTGGGTTATGGTATCTGAGAAACAGGCAAAACTATAAAAACTTAACATTGTGTAATGAACAATGAAAATAAAACAAAATTTCCCGACAGATATGCATACCTTACAATCATTCTATTCACCAATTACAGTAGCCGTTACAAACAGAAGCAAAGATGAGGCATAATATTGTATAAAACACAATAAATAGCAAAATAAACTTAACAGTTGATAAATAAAAAGATACAAAAACATATTTATAAATTCATTCTAGAACCAATTCTACATCCGAACTAAATTTTTACTACATAATTAAGTTAAATTTAACATATAATAAATCAAACTACTTATTAGCTATTTTATATGAGGGAGATATATATATTTTTTTTAATAAGGTATAATTTTAATAATGTTTTTTCTAGAACAAGTTTCACTAACTATTGTCAAGCATAACTGTATAAATTGCTGCCTATCATATAAAGAACAAAACATAGCGAGCATTCTTATATATTTTCTATCAATTATGCAACACTTTTGTAGTGCAATCTATCAATATGATGGATAAACTGACACATGGGCATGCTCAAAGAAACACACTGCATTTGTGATGTTAATATCTTTACAGAATTTTGTTCTATTATCTGAAGTTTGTAGAATTTTTTGTTTACTTCAGAAATGTGCAATACATTTATTTATCCATATAATTGCTGAAACTGATGGTTTTATCTGCATTCAGAAAAAATAACCATTCTTATAAATACTCATTGGTTAACCTATAATTTTGCTTTCAGCAAAAATCATAAGAAAACTTAAGTGCTCAGTTACACATATGCTTCTTAAAACAAATTCACTAAAAAAGCATTGCTGACCTATTATGATAAATTCTGACAAACTTTCAATTTCAACAGTTAAACCTAACAAGAGGAGTATAAAATGAGACAAAAAGGCCCCATATACTACTTACAACCAATCCTCATATCAAATCCTGTTAACCATGTACTAGGTGTTACTGTACTGAGGATCAAACCTCATTCAAAAATCTATAACGAAACTTAACAAGACTTCTGAGGCATGTAAATGAGGTCAGGTGATGATAATTGGCTAATATACCTGAATCAACACAATCCACCTTTGTTCAAATATGGTTAACATTAATGAAAGATTGGATACAATATAAAAGTATATAATGTAGTTGCGCAATTACCACTGTGAATTCTAGTAACAGTAATTGACAAGACTTGCTTCCTGAAACTTTTTAACAGATTAGACTATAACAATTTGATACAAGTTATGACACATATATAAAATAAAATAAACTGGTGGATGGTATGTTATCACTGGGCGTCAACATCTTTAATGACAGGTCTGATTGATTAATATTAAGTTTTTTTATTCATTTTCTACCATACATCTTACAAATTTAAACTATTTTTTTTTAAAATCAAATAGTAATTTGCATTTCATTTAATCAAACCGACAATGCAGCATGCTTCCGGCTCATCTTTATCTAATACTCAGCAGATCCAATATATAACAATTGAGCACAACAAAATATCACATACAAGTATAAATATTTTATCATAAATATCTTTTAACAATTTAACATATACAAATAATATAATTTCATCAATAGTTAACAGTGTAGATTCTTGTTCAAACTACAGTTTGTCTTTATTATCCTATTTTACAATATAAACAGAGAGATATTTCACAATCTTTTTGTCATTTATTTCTGCATCAAACAACATTTTGATAAATTTTCTTATTTCTTTACTTACAGTATTCTGTAACTTTTTTTTCAAATGCCCTGAGTAAGTATTATATAGCTATATGTGTGTGACAAAATAGCAACTATTGCACATTGTTACCTGAAAATTATCTGTTCTAGAAATGAATACAAAACTCCATACAGGTTAAGTTTAATCTAAAAAAACACCATCATTCTTTGGTTCTGTTTTCTTATTGGTAATATAAATTTATACATAGTAAAAGATATAACTGGTAAGTAAACATTAAAGAATATGTAACAAGACTGTTGTAGTACCGAGAAATTATGTCCATTAAAAATGCCCAGTACTAAGAAATTATATCCAATTATAATGCCTTGAAGAAAAAAATATATTCTTTTAAAATGCCTGGTACAAAGAAATACTTATTCGAAATGTCTAGTACAGAGAATGAAGAAATGCCCAGAATCATTTAAAAGCTGATACAAGCAATAATGGGTAAAACTTCTCAAAACTTGGTCTACAACAAATTGGTCTACTACTTTTACGGTAAAAAATGATTTGTTTTCATTGGTCAATAATGTTTATACTATTTATTGAAAATAATAAAGCTATATTTATGGTTTATATTTATGGTTTATACAGACTTTTTACAGATTCCACTCCAAAAAAATCTACTTTGGGGGCCCCTGAGCCTGCCAGATGCTTAAATTGATCAGCTTTTTATCCTAAATTGTTTGTTGTCTTTTGATTCCATCTATATGGGCAAAAAGATAGGATACATAAAGCAATGTTTATCATAAGATGAAAATAAACCTGTATAGTTGTCTCCCATTTATATCAACACAACCATCTATTATTCATTACAATTTGACTGTTATACATCTAACTCATTCCAAACTAAATCCTACTGTATCAAACATGTTGGTAAAATAACGTTTCTATGTGCAAACAAGTGTATTATCTAATAATAAAATAACAGAGAATCTAATGCTTCTTATAAACAATGCCGCAGTAGCTCAAAGGTATTGCTGTCTGTAATCATCATCATTTTGCTGATATTTTTTCTCTCCTGGCATCCTCATACTATGCCTATTATGTTTTCTCATCAACCTTGGGTTTGGATTTCCTTTCTTTAAGTGAACCAGAACTTCTACACCTGTACGACCCAATGCTAACCATTTGGTAATTCCACCTTCCTGGTAATCTATTAACAGAATAGTATTTAGATTATGATATAAATCAGTTAACCATGTAAATGAACATTTAGAATGCTGTTGCCTAAACATGACAAATATTTATACATGTGTAGGACATTTTTTTAGGTGTTTATTTATGACCAGGAGAAGGAAGAACAACAAAGAACTGTGAACTTCCCACACAATACCATATGGCATAGGTATTAGTATGATAAAATTCATAAGCAAAATGATAATGATCAAAAAGAAACATGCCCTTTTCCTGTTTTAAACTGATAAACTAAACTGTTGACACAAATATGTCTTGGTTGAATGTAATTTTGATAGTGAAATGCAGGTGTTAAAAAAATTAAAATGGCAATATTCAAACATGTTAACTATGCAAAACATTACAAGGCTGAAGTGGCCAAAGGACAAATAACCATCACGATAATAATATAAACTAGATTCCATTGAGATGGGAGCCATCTCTGTGGGCCCCCTGTCAATAGCGTGGGGTAAATAAGTTGTATGGATAATCTGATATGAAGCATTATTTGAAGTTATTACATAGTCTCATGTGTGATTTTATTCTAAGATTTTAAGTTAAAACTGATAAATATTCTCAACTTACTTTCATAGTATAATAGTAATATGACTGCATGATGTGAACTCATTGTTGACTACTCTAAGGTGACTTCTGGATATATGGATTGATGTTTGAACAATATGTTTAAAGGTGCTGCCCAATTGATATTTGTCACATATTTTTAGAATTATGCCTTCAATATATTATGACCCACCAAGTATAAAGTATGAAATATTAACGGTTCTCGAGAGGTAGAGTGGACACAATTTGTTAAGAACAACGAACAGATGGACAGACCAACGGACTGACTTTTTACCTAGGATGCATACATTATGACACATTATCTGGTGTTGGTTAATATATATGTTAAGTTGAAAATGTTTGTCAGGTATAAAGTATGAAATAATATTAACAGCTGTCCTCTCAAAATATAGTGTTGATCAAATTTGCTAGCGATGGACAGATCAACAGACAGACAGACCTTTGACCTAGGAAGTTGTACATACATCATGACATGCCCTCTGGTGGTGGTTAAAATGGATGTCAAGTATAAACTTTGAAATCATAACGGTTATCTAGATATGGAGTGGACACGATCTTCACCACAGGGCACAGGGTTGTCAACTGAAACCAGTGTTTGACCTTGACCTTTGACCTAGGAAGTTGTACATACATCATGACACACCCTCTGGTGTTGGTTAATAAACATATTAAGTATTAAGTATAAAATCATAACAGTTATCTAGATATGGAGCGGACACAATCTTCACCACAGGACACGGGATTGTCAACTAAAACCAAAGTTTTTGACCTTGACCTTTGACCTAGGAAGTTGTACATACATCATGACACACACTCTGGTGTTGGTTAAAATGGATGTCAAGTATAAACTTTGAAATCATAATGGTTCTCAAGATATAGAGCGGACACGATCTTCACCACAGGACACAGGGTTGTCAACTTAAACCAAAGTTTTTTTACCTTGACCTTTGACCTAGGAAGTTGTACATACATCATGACACGCCCTCTGGTGATGGTTAATAAACATGTAAAGTATAAAGTATGAAATCATAATGGTTCTCTAGATATGGAGCGGACACAAAGTTAAAGTGTTACAGACGGACGGACTGACAGACTGATCAATATAGGGCGACCCGCCTAAAGGCGCCGCCCTAACAAATGGTAAAACAGATGCATACCTTACATTTGATTTTCCACTCAATGTGACATTTTTACCTAACATGTTTGTTTGTTTTGTTCACACAGATTGTCAATATAATGGAATTTGATGTGACTGTCATACAAGTGAAAGGTTTAGCTATCTTTAAAATCTGTTTTTTCTTCCATTTTCTACATAAGAAAATATGCTTGTACCAAGTCAGGAATATAAGTTTTTATCCATTTGTAACCTACCCATGAACAGCAGACCAATTGTGAAGGAATGTTGTGACACATGCTGCTTCTTGCCATCTTTTATATCAAATATAACTAAAGCATCTACACTGGTACCAGCTCCTCTGTCAACCTGTAAATAAAAATCAAATATAACTAAAGCATCCACACTGGTACCAGCTCCTCTGTCAACCTGTAAATAAAAATCAAACAATACAAATATCTTGTGTCTTCATTTCATTATTCACTATTCAGAAATGCTAATACAAAAAGAACAATGTCTGACTATCTAACTTTGTGAGGAATTATGCAATATACTAAGTAGAAGAGATAAGGTGCTTGGACTACTTGTTACCAGCTATTACAAGTATAGTCAACAGATCGATATCGGAAATGTGTGTTCCAACGCCTTTTAAACAAGGGGTAGTGAGACCACTATTGAAAAAACCGAGTTTAGACAAAGAAGTGTTAAAAAACTATCGGCCGATCTCAAATTTACCATTCATATCCAAGATAAATGAGAAAGTCGTTGCCACTCGTTTTGAGAATCACATCACGTCTTATTCTCTCTATGATCATGTTCAGTCAGCTTATCGTGCCTACCATTCTACGAAAACCGCTCTCTTGCGCGTCCATAATGATATTGTGTGCGCACTTGATAATAACTGTTGTGTCGTCTTGCTTATGCTTGACTTATCTGCTGCATTTGACACTATCGACCATACAATACTTCTCAATCATTTAGAGTTTTCATTTGGGATAACTGATGAGGCACTGTTGTGGTTGAAATCATATTTGACAGATTGAACTAAGCGTGTTTCTATCGGATCGGTACAATTGGATGATATCAGACTCGGCTTTGGTGTACCACAAGGCTCTGTGTTGGGACCAAAACTTTTCTGTATGTTTGCCAAACCAGTCGGAGAAATTTGCAGGCGACATTGGATGTCTTACCATTCATACGCTGACGACACGCAAGTGTATCAAGTCATTAAACCTCTTGGAGACTGGTCGGACCTCTCCAATCGTCTTGAAAACTGTTTGTCGGATATTAGTGCATGGATGAGTATCAACATGCTTAAATTAAACCAAGACAAAACCGAATTAATTGTGTTTGCACCAAAACAACAACTAAAGCAACTATCCAGTTTCCAACTAACTTTCGATGGAACTATATTGACTGATGCTTCTTTTGTGAAAAATCTTGGATTTTATTTTGACAAAACACTCAGCATGGAACAACAAGCTAGTGCAACGACAAAAGCATGTTTTCATCAGATACGAAATATTGGTCGCATTAGATCCCCGATTACAGATGAGGCATGTAAGACTCTAGTGTGCTCACTCGTTACATCACATCACGACTAGATTATGGTAATGCGCTGTTATATGGAACAAATAGCTGTGTAATAACAAAACTACAGAGTGTGCAAAATACAGCAGCACGGCTAATAACGCGTAAGAGAAAATACGATTCAATAACACCTGTTCTCATTTCATTGCACTGGTTACCGGTTCATTTTCGTTGTCAGTACAAACTCCTGCTGTACATTTTTAAAACAATTCATGGCAAGGCACCATCATACCTACAGGAATTAGTTGAACGTTACAAACCTGGTAGAGCCTTGCGATCGGAGAAAAGCATGCTGTTATGACTACCAAAAGATGTTAGGACAAAACGCTATGGTGAACGACGGTTCGATATTGCCACACCAACTCTTTGGAACAGCTTACCTTCATCCTTACGAATTGAACAATCTCTTGACATTTTTAAAAAGGATCTTAAGACATATTTTTTCCGAAGTGCTTTCATTGATCTTTTGTAAATTTTGAAATTTATGAACAATTTGTTTTCCCAGTTGATTGTATTGTGAACTTTTACTTAATAATTTTTAATACTTGAGTCACTGTGGTTTAATGATAATCATTATTTTAAATTTATACAGAGGAAATTTTTAATTTTTCTTAACTCATTTTTATTTTTTTGAAACTTTTTACTTTTCTTTCATTTTAATTAATTTTAAATTTTTGATATTTTTTGTGTGGGTTGTACATTCTTTTATATTATTCTATTTAACCGACAATCAATGTTTTCATTTTACACGCCACTGCTCAGAAATTGTATTTATGTGATTGTATATTTTGCTTTAAACTTATGTATCTTATTTTTTGTTTATTCATGTTAAGCGCTTAGGGTAATTTTTCAAATTATATAATGAGCTATATAAATATTGTATATTAATAATAATAATAAATTACCTCTAACAGTAATTACAGTCCTACATCAACTTTTTCTTAAAATAATAAACTCCTTTCCACTTAAACCTTTCATTGGACAGACAGAAAATAGTAAAAGGACAATGGTAACAGTTATTTAACAAATTATTTTATATCTTACCTCAAATATAGCATTAACTTCAGGATTGTCAGCTTTGACTAAATTTGATTTTCCTATCACTCTACTGTTAGACCCAAATCTAAACTTTGTATGTGGACTGAAAGGTAATAATAAAACAAAATATATTTTCTATTTTTAATAGGCATATCATTTATTCCTGATGGCTTTGCTCAAGGAAATAAAACTATACTTCACTATATCTATTTCTTGATCATTAAATTTCTGTACTTTTCTACTGCCCAAATGAGGTTTCTGATATGGTTAACAAGAGGAACAATATTCAACTAACAACTTGGCAAAACAATACAAATCTACAGACTTTTCTGCATAGCCTTTTCCATATCATAATGATTTCTAAGGATTTCATAAACCCAAACATTTTCAACAGCTGGCATTATGCATCTTCAATTGGAGACTCACATTTAAGTTATGCTTTAAGAATTTAGGGGCAGTAAACAAAACAAAATACATTTATACAGACAAAGATACTGGTAAAATATGGTTTTGTACTTATAATACTTACTTTTGAAGTCTAACTTTACAGTAGAAATTACTAACAGATTTTGGTAGTCCTCTGACTTCCAGGACTTCACCACTAATACTGTACATTTTATCATGGTCTACAAGACTACTACTCTCTGAAGTAAAAAGCAGGTCATAATCAAAACTAAATATTGTTGTGTACATGCCAAATGTTTTTCAAAATTTATTGACAGCAATTTTTCAAATGTGTAACTTTTTTTTATTCAGATCATATTTATACTTTCCCTGTACTATTGATAATTTGTTTATGATCAATGTACGTGTGGTGTGCTTGATTACAGTTGGTCTTCCACAAACTGTGCTATTGTGATATCATAAAAACATTAGGCCATGCCAGTTACGCCATATAGAGAAAATACAGATACAATTTGCATATATATGTATACACATTTGTCTTAAACTCATTATAGAAACAGATTCTATCACTAGTTCTAAAGCTAAACAATATTTTTATACTCTCTACAATTCAATTAAAAAAAGGTAACTGTGTTGAAAAGAGAAGCATTATTCTACACTCAATGAAGGTGTAGAATCTACTTTCATATCTTAATTTGTTTTGTATAAAAATTCTTAATTTAGTTACAAGAATTTTCGTTTCTTTATAAACTGGTCTCATTCATTTAAAGTTAAACATGTGTGAAATAATAAGTAAACTGTGTGCTATGGTTTATTTTAAAAACACTGTCAATATCCCTTGTGCAATTTTCTCACTGCTTTTTTCAGAGACATATAATATATATTTTCAAATTACCAACAACAAAAAAAAAGCTATCTCTCTTTGGGGTGTTTTGTGTAAACTGTGTGTACTTTGAAAGCTGTCAGTTACCCTATTTGCCGTGTAGACAAGCAGTGCTGGCTAGAGTCACATGCAACCACTAACAAGACACTATAGTTACCATCATGTTCATCATTTAATTTCTTATAATGTAAAGCTCTGAAGGTAACCCTCCTAATTGAACCTTTTAATTAAATTTATAGACACATTAGTACAGTCACCATTTCATTCAGACATAGGTAGCTATCTAATAGCAGAGCAAGCTAAAACATCAAGGGGTAATTGACCGTTTGAACTGTTACTGAGACTGATAATCATTATGGGTGGCTGATACAACTAGACCATGTTGTTCTTCATTATAATATTGGTACAAATATCTTGTATTTAGTATTAACTATACACTTAATATTAAATGATCCAACTTTGTTAAAAATTTGATTTTGTTTGATAATAGGAAAGGTTCCAATTGTCACCAATTGATACCGAAGCCCATTCTCTTTCCGTCCAATGTGACATCTCAGTTTATCACTGAGCTTGTACTTACATGAGCATCACTACAATATAGCTATGAGTGCAACCTGTGGAGCAAGATCTACTTACCCTTTAGAATTACCTGAGATCCTCCTATTTTTGGTGTAAGATTGATGTTTGTTAGTTATAGTTGTGCTTTGTATACAAGTAAAGCTGTTTTTCTAATGGTTATTTCTCTTTTTTTTAATAGTCTTTTGGAATTGTCCTCTTTTATGGATATACTGTTATGCTTACCAGTATTAAGAAGAAATATTTTGACTGATATTTCATATGTTGGACATAGAGTGGACAATATAAAAATTCTAAGAAATAGTCTCTTTATACAAATATCTATAATCTATAATCTACTGTAAATTCAGAGAATTATTGCGTGCATTTATTATTGCGATTTTGTCAGTTAAGACTTAAATGCGATTTTAATTTTTACCGTTTTGAGAAAAACCCTGTTCAATTCATATAAATATTTGAAAATACAAGCTTAAATTATTGCGTTTACATCTTTGGCGCATTTTTCACATTAATAAAAACCTTGCAAATATTTCTGAATTTACAGTACAATCAATTTCAAGTACAAGTAGTTTCTCTATAATATACATTGTATAAGTCAATATAAAGTGTCTGTACAATCGGCCTTTTTGCACTATAAATTTGTTTATCAACTTATTATTGTTGTACTTATACAATGGTGACATACTGTATATTTTATGTCACTGAGAGCATAAAAAGTTAATAGTTCTATTCTATCATGTAAATACAATGAAACAATCCTACTGTGGATTCATTCATTTTTGTGGATACCAATTTTCATTGATTGAAGAAAATTTACATTTTCGTGGACATTTAACTTTGTGGTTCTGCTAAAGTCAGCATACAAGCCTATGGAAAATATGTAATTTGTTGAAATTTAAACTCATGGTTCACCTGTACCCACAAAATCCACTAAAAAATTGGTATCCAATGAATAATGATGAATCCACAGTATAAGATTGAAATATAGCTTAAACTATCAGTAATGATTCTGGTTAATTTCTGGAGTACAAACTGTATCACATCTATAAATCTGGGTAAGCACTACATATACACAAGCCAAGCGTACTTGCCTGATTTTTCTGTACTTATAATAGAGGGCTCTCTACTAGAGGTCACTATAAGCATAGAAATAAAAAAAAAACTGAATCTTTCTTGCAATAACTCTTTCAATCAAAAAGTGCTCAGACTTTACGCATACATGCATTCAATGAACAAATAATTGTTCGACTGGAAAAAACATTTCTGTGTGTGTTTTTCTTGGTCAAAATAATAAAATGTGTGAATATGGTCACATGACTTCCTGTATCATCAGTGAATGGTACACAGTATATACTATTTTGTACATTGTAGGAAAATATATTATTTATTCTGAGAACTTTAGAAACAAGAAGAAATGGGATGATCAGTGAGTTTTGAGATTTCAAATCCTACTTTTCATTTTCCTATAGTGTACCCTTATTGTGTTTATCCTTCAACTCAACATTCAAACATATAATCTTTTTACTTCCCACCATAAAAATTGTTTTTGAATGAAATTGACACATCTTAAAAGAAAGTTTATGGAGAACCCCCAAATTCAAGTGTGAGGTTAATAATAATTTGAATTTAACAGTTCCCTCAGAACAGAAGCAGTATAAATATAATCATGCATATCAAATACTGCAAAGAAAAAAAGTATATAAAACTCATTAAAATACTGTGGATATTATTATTCATAAAGCATTTACTTTCCCTTACTCCCCATGAAGATACCATCAACAATATTTTTTCTGCAGGTTTTTATGCAGTTTCATGAAAACGTACCCATGAAGAAAAAAAAATCTAGATCCTTAAAATATTGATATACATGATAATTAATTAGTCCACTGTACTTTAATTCTAAAATCAACTTGAAAGAAATCCAATAATAAATAGGGTAACATACCATCAGAGGAGTCATCCTTTTCTCTATATGTAAATGAATTCATCCTTAAATATAAAAAAAGGTATCAATATAAGTTAAGCATAATACACAATAAATTTGGTACAGTTTAAAACAATAAACATCATAATAAAAGTCAACAATGGGCAACAAGGTTTATCAAATTAAAAGTCAAAATGTTTAATCCTAAAACTTTACTAAGTCATAATTTGTTTTACTAATTTCAAGAAAAACTGGTTTGACAGTATGTGTTCAAAGTGGCAATTGCCATATCATTTCGCATAGCAATTTCCTCTTTTTATCACTGAAAATTCCACACAAAACTGCAAGATACACCAAGGTTTTTTCCCTTGATCACCATTGAAAAATATAAAAGTAGGAACAAACTTAATTCTTCCCTAATACATGAACATAAAGCCATAAAGCAAGGTATTACGATACAGTTTTCCATAAAAGCAACCATATTGGGTTTTGAAGCATTGTACATAAAATTAAAAACCAATCAATCAGAGAACAATACATGGTCTTTCCACTGACAAACTCACACTTGTTGAACATAAAATGTGAATAAAAAAAAATCTAAAAAAAAGTGAACCAAGGTTGAAAACTCACTTAAGTCATTAAAAGAAAGATTAGCTTGTGAAACAAACTGTTTTTGTTATCTAATTCATTTGAAATAAGGGACATAATCATCCAGTTTAATTTTAAAATGATAGCTAACTTTACACTGATTCCAAAAATATAAGGTTTCTATATATCTTTCATCTTAAAAGGGAGATAATTTGGTACTTCTGGCTTTTAAAATAGATTTTTTGTATTGAAATTTTAGGTCTAATATCAAAACATAAAACAAATTTCTTAACACATGTATAGGTTGTTTTACTGACCTGAGTTTTATTAAAGAATAGTCTTATTTAATTTGAATATTTTTTTTTCCAAACAAGTATTGTTAGTTTTGAGTGTTTTTTACCAGTATGTATTTCAAAGTTACACCATACTATACTACAGCATTTTTTTTTATATCACATTAAAAACTGTAAAATAAAATTGTCTCTCTGTTTCTACCTGCATCTTAAAAGCTTTTAATCGGATTAGTGTTTTTTTTTTATTAACCATAGATAATAAGAAAATGTAATTGTCTAGCTGTTCAACCATCAAAAATATATAACATATTTTATATAAATGAAGAATGTAAGTGACCTCTAGATGTCTTTTTGTTATTTGTGTTGTTGGCAACAACAAAAGTGTTATGGAATACATTCACAGTTGTTTTAATAATAGTTAGAGAAAACAAGATATTATATGATGTTGAAAGAATTACAAGAAGAAGATCATAAATTTTAAAATAAGTAATTTTATGTTTTTTAAAAGACTTTCTCTGAATATGCATGCATGGGATGGTGTGTATGTATTTATAATGTACTGGTAAGTAGGTATTAGTAATAAGACAATTTGCGGAATGCAGTGACGCAGATCTGCAAAGGTGACGATTCAATACATATCCTCTTACCATCTATTAATTAAGAAGTTATTACCCCCTCTGAAATTAAATCAGGTTAGCATTTTTATAAATCGATTTCACATTGTTACATTATCACACCAATCCAACATTTGCAGGATTACTACTGGAATAAAGCTGAAACCATGGGAATGTTTAGTAAGTTAATAAAACAGATAAATATTAGCTTAATGAACTTAAATGCAATCATGCTTCAAAAGCAATTAATCTGAAGGTTAATACAACTGGAGTTTCCAAATGATTTGACATATTTTTACAATGATTTTTATTATTATTTATTTTCTGTCCCTCTGCTTTTAAATAATTGAACTATTTCTCCTGCTTACTTTTCTAGTACCGGTAGTTGTGAAATATCACTAATAAACAACAAAAGTTACATGAGAATCAAAGTTAACTGAAGTCACTCAAGTATATATAAGTAGTCAGTGACTAAGAAGTAGTTTTCAAATCTGTTCTGTACAAGAAAGTCAAACGAGGAATAGATATACTGGCAAATATACAACTTAAGCAGATAGATAAAGAGTACATCTTAATTCTTAGTTCCTCTGCCACATCTCAAGGAGGAGATTAACCAGAAATAGCTAGTTACAGAAATTGATACTCCCCTTTTCTACTGCAGAATACCAATGTATAATGTAGTGTGCAGATATGGCATGTCATGACAAAATTAACCCCAAAAACCAATCAGATGAAGAAATTTAATAAGAGGTGCAAATAATATTGTGAGTAAGATTCTGTGAAAGCTTCTCAAAATTCTGTAAATTGGTTAAGAAGTAGCAGATACAAATTGGGATTGAAAAAAAAATCTTTAATTTTTTTAAACTAATATAGGAAAGTGAAACGAGTTACAAAATATCAATAAATTCTGTCTGAAAAAAAAGATGATATGATTACTTATATTTTCCTAGTAGTAAAAACTTACGAGTCCCCATGCTTCATGCCCTCTCTATCAGGAAGCATTAATGATGTGTACCCTGGTCTACTGTTTACTGTCATGTCTGACTGGGACCTCATCAATGGTGACTTCTGTGAATTCTCTCTCCCTCTACGACCTCCCTGCCCTGATGGTGATGATCGGTATGAGTCTACAGAGGGACCTGTCGATGGGTTATCAATCAATGTTTCTCTTGATGTCCTATGACTACGTCGTGATGGACTACTGTGACGGATGTAATGAGGATGACCTGGCTGATAGGGACTACCATCCGCCTGAGATTCGACATGTTGGGAGGAGTTTCTCCCTCTTCCCTGTACTCTACCCCTACTCTCAGTTGGGGACTTACTTTGTTCAGATGGAACAGGACTTCCAAGTTGTTTAGGTGTCCTCTGATTCTCCCCCTCTACTCTTTTCTGGTGAGGAGAAGTTTGACTTTTTCTCTGTTTAGGAGGGCTCTCAGTTTTTTCATGGTTACCATTTTGTAGCGAGGTATCTATCTTTTTAGGTTCTGCTGATGTTCCATCATCATGTAATTCCTGACTTGGAGGCGGTTGAGATGACACTTTAGAATCATGTCTCATTACCACAGTTTCCTCCTTGATAGGATGTCTAGAATCAAGTTCATCAACATGTGGTAAGATGTCTGGTTTCATATCTTTCCTAACTTGACCATTCATTTTGTGATTTTGTTCTGTAGATCTATCAGGCATAGCCTACATAAGTAAAATAATATCCTCAATCAAACTACTTAAGCATTTTAAAATTTTGACATGCTATTATTAGATAAGTAATTATATAAGTGCACATTTCTTCTCACTAAACACAGTGGCAGATCCACTGACTGCCTAAGAGGGGGCCCACTTGGGTCATGCTTCAATGCTTCAGTGATTCCCTATATAATCAACCAAATTTTTCCAAGAAAAGGGGGAGGCTGCTTCTGAAACATGTTTAACTCCACTGCATTTTTGCACTTGTCCCAAGTCAGGAGCCTCTGGCCTTTGTTAGGCTTGTATGATATTTAATTTCAATTCATTTACCGGTATATGCTTTGGAGTTTTAGTATGATGTCTATTTTCACTAACCTAGAACACATTTTTGTAAAAGGGCCAACGGAAACCCACCTTCGGTTGCATGTTTTTAACACTGTGTTGAAGATACATTGGTGGCTTTAGGCTGTTTTTTTTGCTCTAAGGTCAGGTTGTTGTCTCTTTGACACATTCCCCATTTCCATTCACAGTTTAAAGTAACCTTAACACAATGAGGTATAATCATTTCTCTGAATATGAATGATGTCATATAATTCCTTTTTTTAATACCTAGTCACTTATAAATGGGGGACTTGTGGGGCACTTACCTGTAATGCTGGAGTAGTTTCAGATTTAAACACCTCACTTTCTGGATTTGAATTGGTATCATTATCTCTTTTCATCTATAAAAAAGACTATACAATTATTTCAAATATTATAAAAGAACAAACAAAAGAACATCATATTTTTATTATAATCTTTGTAAGTTACTCCAATTAACTAAGCCCCTAAACATCTAAGTTAAATAGTTTCTCCCATCTGGTCATAACAGAGCTTAACTTTTAATTTGGTATCCACTATCATACATTTAAGAAACTTTTTTCCGAAGCATTCATCACTTAGTAAATCACAGCAAAATTGTCCATTTGTAATGTTTGATTAGCTGACAATTGAAAATCAATTATAAAACAGGATAATGCTGTATGTTGAACACTAAAAATAGTTTCCTTCTAACAGAGGTATACTAAAAAAGACTGGAAACATTTTAAAAACTAATAATTAAATAAATATAATGATTGAGTGTAAAAACTTACAGGAACTCCATTTGTTGTAACAGTGCACTTGATCTGTAACATACCAGATTTAGTTCTTTGTAACTTTATCCATTCTGATGAGTCCTGTAATATCAAGGGGAACAACTTACAACAAAGTTTATTTTAGGTGGAGGTAAAAAGTGCAGCTAGACATAAACATATGTTATATATGAACCTTAAAATACCTTAATCTGTGATAGCCAATTCAAATGAAGAAACTGCATCTAATTTTGAGTTAACAAATACATGTATGCTCTTTAAATTCAAATTATCATAATGCATGAATCAGGTAAGCATAACATGTCACTTATAAGTGAAAATCCTTAACATGCAAACTAGAAATTTGAAAGTACTTAACACATCACAACTTGTTAATTTACTGCTAAATGTCAAGTTTGAAACCAATGAGATGCCCAATTGTGAGGAAATCTATCCTTATAATGTACAATGGAAGGATAGCACGATAGGCATTTTACAATTAAGAGCATTATATACAATACATATGTACTTTATTTTTGTTGCTAGTATGTCTTAATGTTATCTGGTTTTATTGTATGGTTTGGTTGTCTCTCTTGTATGTCATTCTTATTCATTGAATATTTATTTGAATTCAGGATAATATCAAATATATAAACAGATTTTCTAATGAGCTTTAAACAAATATGAAAACAATAACATACATTTACATTTGTAGATGGAATGATGTAAAGGAGTAAGCAAGCTACTCTGCTTGAAATAAGGTTTAAAAAATGTCATAATTACCTTGTAAGAAATTTCTCTCAGTTTATCAAGAGATAGCATAGCTTTTCCCAGGAAATCATCTGATATAAAATCTTTATCATACAGCAGCTAAAAAAATCATTGAATTATCAAATATTATGTATATGTTAGACATAGTTTTGGTGTTCTGTTATAGATCTGATAAGTTTGGACCTTCCCAACTTATTTTTATAATTTGTTCTTATGTTGTACTGTTACACCGCTGTCCCATGTTAGTGGAGAGTTTGGCACCACCAAACATGTTTAACCCGCCACATTCTGTATGTATGTGCCTGTCCCAAGTCAGGAGCCTGTAATTCAGTGGCTGTAGTTTGTTGCTGTATATCATATCTTTATTCACAATTGTACCAGACATTTAGCATGGCATATTGTATGAGCATTTGTCTATAATTAAAAACTGTTAGTTTACCTCCAGATTTATTTTGTTTTGTTTTTTGTGTTATTTGCTTTCTGTCTCATTGATATATTCCACACATCTCCTGCATAATAACAATGAAATGACAAGAAACAGGAAACCTTATTCTTGACTCTGTGACATTGTTGAAGTAAGGCAAAATGAATCAATTTCATACAGTAGCCATCCAAACTACAAATTACTTTATGTAGACAAACTTACTTTCATTTTGTGGACAGCTATTTTTTCTAAGCAGAATGAAAATAAATATAGATTTATTTCTCTTACTTTTAAATTTTTACAATTTTCTTTCTGAAAATATTCTCTTTTTAAATTCCAATTAATATTTAAGACAATACATTATGTTGTAATTTGATGCCTCACAGTTTTGAGGAACAAGCTATACAATCCTTTAAACTGATCTATTAAAATAACTTACAATTTCAATCATTTGGCTTTCATCATTGAATTCAAATGTAGTACTCTCATTCCACTTAGGGAATAATGTTTTCTTCTTCACTGTGGTCTTCAGTAATCTCTTCTCTCCCATCTTTACTATACAGAAGGGATCACTAAATCCTAAATCAATAATAATTCATTAAGCAAAGGTTTTTCATATGGAAACACCAAAATTCTTAAACAGTTTTTATATGATACTGATTTTTGTGAGCAACACATATGTTATTGCTCTAAAAAATTGCATATACATTGTATTCGTCTTCCCAAAACTTTGGTCTTAAGCAAACATTATTAAGTTTATTCAAGAAACAAGATAACAAAATAATAACAGCAGCATAGTAAAATCTCATGGAACATTACCATTTCTGTCCATTGCAATCAAATCTCTGCCTTGAAGAATTGTCAAATCTACCATAGTTTTAGCTGAAAATAAAGAAGAGAAACTGATACATACAAATCACATATTTATAGTCAACCATTATCAAAGCTAGTTTATCAAAAATAAACCAATAATTAACCCTTGTTTTCAAAATTCCAATAGGGAACCTTTATGCTAAATTTCAAATCTCAATGTTATTTACTTTTCATTGAAGATGTCATGTAAATGCAGCATTTCCTTATTTAATAGCCTTCTATTTCCCCCAAAAAAGGTTACATTTAAATTTAATTTGTGCTGTTAGTGAGTAATTCATATTAAAAAATGAAATCCATCAATATTTACTTACTTGTTGGGTATAATTCAGCCAGTGTAACTTTCTTAGATGTCTGATGATTTGGTCCTCCTCCCTGAAACAAATATAATTGTTAAATCTGGTACCAACAACAAAATACAGTCAAATCAGTACAATATAACAATCAAACAGTAAATGCAAAACATGAAACTAAAATAGGACCAGCACAAATTATAGCAGTTAAATCAGTACATGCAAAACATATAGTCAAACACAATGAAACTGTTGATTTGACACAAACACTACAAATTTTAATATACTTGAACTTACTAAGTTGGTATTCAAACACAATTCAAAGAAGTTTAAATATTCTAAAAATCTTTTTTTTTTCATTTCTTCCAAACGTTTTTTTTTTAACAGATCAGTATCATTGTTTAGTTATATATAGCACAGGTATATATTTACAGTTTACAGTTCAAAGTAGCCATGATGTTTAATTTGTATATTTATAAGACACATATTTTTAAAAGTAGATTCCGGAACCCTTTAATCTCACAAGAGGGTTTTAAGATATTTGATTGCACATCTCACATCTTCTGTTCATATATATTAATTCAGACATTCTCAATTACAGAAAAGACAAAATTATACAGGTGTTATACAGGTATATTTACAGGTGTTATACAAGTGTTATTAGATATTTTAAATCACAGTTAGAATGTTAGAGGATAGGATTATCATGAGGGAGCTTATACATAAAACACAAAATGTGGCCAGGACCAGGTTTGTTTAAAATTTCATAGAAATCCTCTGAATTTATTGTCAACAACTGTCTTCTGTAAAAATATGTTCAAAGATAGGCATTGATATGTGCTGAGCTTGAAGTAATTCTTTATTATCTTTACCTCAAATTATGCCAATTAATCACATCTCTCCATTCACAGTTTAAATCTAATTTAAGTAAAAAGTACTTTGTTTCAACAGCTCTTTGATTTGACATCATTAGGACATCCTCTTTTTTTAAAGCATATAAAATTTTTAGTCCCCAAAAAATGCTTTAAATGCATTTTGTTTAAAAAATATTTTAGAATCATTTCTCTTTGATAGTTTAGACAAAACTGAAATATCTATTTTTTTTAGATTTTACATACAATATCTTTTTAAATGTGGAACAACTATCGTCACATATAAATTCAATAATACATTCAATTCATGTTTACTAAGAAACCTTTAACACTACCGGTACTATGAAATCCTCGAAGGCCTTAATAATTTTATCTAATGGAACATCGGAACTATAAATGGTAATACATGTACAATAGCTTTACTGGATTCTTTAATTTATGCCTACAATTTACCCAACATGCAAAGCAATATGTTACATTCAGACATATTAACATTCATACAAAACACCAATGACATATCAACAACCTTCATAAGGTCAAACCTATAACCTTCATAAAGTCAAACCTATATTGAACATCATGTTCTTACAGTCCAATAAGTTCATTCTTCTAACTGCATTGATATCTACAATGTTATACACTAAAACAAACACTTAGCACATGCAATATCCTACCTCTGCGTGAACCTCTGTGGGAGTTACCTCCTCCTTGGAAGGGAAAAGTGTGATAATGATAACATGATATGAATGACAAACAAATATGAGTAAAAACAGTGAATATTAACTGATGATAGTGAGAAAATGGAGATTTAAAATGAAGAATTTACAAATAAATCAAATGTACCAGTATGCAATATCATTTTACATTTATGAAAAATAAATATAACAGATGGTTTTTCACTTCATATTTGAGTTATTTCCCTGTGTCACAATGTTCATGAGCAATAATCCTGAATTCCCTGATAAACCAAACAAATTCAATTTGTTTCACTGACTGCTAGATTTAAAAAAGGTTGTTTTCTGAACAATCTTCATTTGTTTAAGTTTTGTATGCTAGTTACTCATACGTGTGGTCTAGACAGGATTTTTTTTTATCAAACTTACAATACATTTTTTTTCTTTGAAAAACAAGAATTAAATCAGATTTCCTTGAATCATTACTACTAAGGGAAATAACTCCAATTAGAATACTTCAAAGGAAAAATATAATTTGCCTCAAAAGATATATCAAAGCAACAATGAAGGTTTTTAAATGCATGATCAAAGCTTTTATTAAACCATTTTAAAACAGTGACATTTAACCATGTTTATAGTAAGCAGGCTGTATAAAATGTTACACAGTGAAACTACTATTGGTACATTTTTGGCTAAGGCTGCAATTATCTACATGGTGTAACTAAATTTTCAGAGGAATCTGTTTTATAAGTAACATTGACTCACAGAACACAGTGTTTCAAAGCACATACCATAAATGAGATTCCAAACAATAGCTAAAATGATTCACCACTACTCACAGATTTTAGCAATTTTTCAAACAGGTAGAAAAAAAATTAAGGTCAATTTTAGATTTGAAGACCATGTTTGACAGCTGCTGAAGTAATAAATTATGACATATAATTTCTATTTTTACAAAGATGTCTTGTTATGGACAATAAGGACCAAGTAAAAGTATATTTGTTTTAGATATAATGTGTAAGCTAAAAAGCAGCATAAACAAAAATATAAGCTAAATAATTGCAATGGTGTACATAGGTAAATGTCACTTTTTTAGTCTCCATATAAAAAATATATATTTTAGTGTACCATTAACCATGCTATTCTGTATACACATGCAAGGCAATATTTTTTAATTAGCCGAATTATTTTAAGGTTATATAAATAGTACCTAACTGTCATTATTATAATCTACTAGTGGAATTTATTCATTTTTTATATGTACCATATATACCAATGTTTTCAATTCTGGCTTTCTTTGTTTGTTTGAAAAATTAAATTGTTTATTTACCGTTTTATGCATTTGCATATTACAATTTTTTTTACTGAAGGCCATTAAAACAACTTCTTAGTTTATATCATTAAACAGGATTATAAAACACCTAGAAAAGAGATGGCTGCATGTAATAAATTAAATTTAAGAGTTTGTAAGAAAACATTGATATTGTGAATACTGTATACCTGGTCATTCCGATGAAAGGATGATCTTGATGTTGTAGGCTGAATAATTAATATAGCAGTATAAATATATGATCAAAATAAAAAATTATCAATGTTATTCATGCAAAAATAAAAACTGTTTTAAAACAATTTTAAAGTTCTTTTTATTGATCACATTTTTAACATATACACATAAGCAACAAAACAAGATGATTTTCTGACTAAAATTGTTATTCATTTTAAGTTTTATCATAAGACCAGCATACATCTCAAATTAGAGTACAGCATATTCAATTTTTTTCTTTTTACTATTTGTGGGAGATATTTAGTAAGTGAATCATGCATTAAGGGGGAATAACCATGCAGTACGTTAACCAATGTATAAACAAATGATTATGTGTAACAAAAGTTAGAACCTGGAGGTATCATACTGACCAGACATATTACATAGACAAGTTCTCCATGGCATGTGCTTAGGCATTAAAACATGGAAAAGAGGAGGTATGAGCTTGATGTATGTAATGCATACTTATTAATTTTTTTATTACAAATTGTGAATATTGCAGACTAATGCTTATTAAGTTTTATATATTTTTATCCAAAAAATGAGTCTTTCATTCCAAAGGGTGTAACTAATGATGTCAAATCATAAGCTTACAGTCATATTCATAATTTAAGAAATGAATTTTTGGAAAAGGGCAATAGCAAGTGATTACTGGTTTGTTGTATAACACCTCCCAGGTTAGAACAAAACACAACAATTCAAAATGTTATCAAAAACATCAGCAGTATGTTAAATAACCTGTTTTTTTAGCAGATTATCTGAATAAACATTAACTGAACTTAATTGCTATAAATTATGTCTGTTTCTTGGTTAAAAAAAATTCATCATTTTGTGTTACAATTCTTCCAGTATACATTTAAAATCAACAGTGAAAATAATATTCAGATACTACAGAAAAAGAATACAGAATCCTAGATGAAGTGAATTTCTTTCAGGTTTTATATATGCTGTAAATTTCATAAACAAGATGCAATCAACAAATTTCCTCTGTATAATGGATGCTATTTGAAGTTACTTGGGAACAAAATGTAAAATATCTTAATTTTGAAGTGAACACAACAACAACATTTTTTAAAATGATGTACATTCAACTTAGAATAAAAGATAATGAAAAGCCATGTTAGTGCTGACTTGACAATACTGGTAGTTATCAATTTTTGTTTAAATAAATTAAAAGACTTTAATCTGTTTTTTAAAGTTCCTTAAATGAGTTTTTTGTAATAATTCCATTTAAATAAATAATATTATAGCATACACAGCAGTATAATGTTCAGGCTATATCTTCACTAAATTGACTATTTACTAGTACAGCCATACAGTTTATGCTTCTGTAATATATCTGTGCAACAATTCTGTGTGACCTAAATTTTGATTGATTGATTGATTGCGATTGATTGATTGTGATTGATTAATTGGTGATTAATTGATTGATACAGTAATGTCAGCTTAATGATGTATAACCACAAATTTTATGAAAATGTTAGCCATCAATATTTTTTGAAAGCTTAGTTTAAACACTTTAGCAAGTGATTCTGTGAGTTTAGAAACCTAAATTTAAACTAAACAGTTTGTAAATAGAAAGTTAAGCTAATTTATGAATATACAAAGCTAACTACCAGTACTCTAAAGGCAACACTTAAATATTACACAAAGTATCTAGCTCATATTCCATTTTACTCACAGCAGAAGAAGGGGATACAAGATCTTCATTATACAAGTAATCTCTCTTCCCGCTGTCACTCAAGCTTGCTACTCTGTATCTTTCTGTAAAAACAAAGAGAATATAAGTCTTCTAGGTACAACACTTCTCAGACTTATACAGGAGCAATATCACTGATTAGGATGAATAATAAAATGACTGCCATATTTCCATTAAAACTATATGGCTTAAATTCTTCTGCAAATTAAAGCTACATTATATCATAAATATATTTGTTAAATTGACCTTCAAAGAAGGAACTATTTGAAAATAGTTTTTTTTTAAAGTCTGGAATATTTAGTAATCATTTGCTTCTGAAACTATCCCGACTTTATAGTATGAGTAAGACATGTATATATGACCGAGGGGACTAGTTGGTTTTCTATGCATTCAATGCTAACTATTAAAGACCATTAGCCATACACAAATACCTATCCCTACTTCCATTTAATCTGGTTATTTTTTAGACCTGAAAACTCCATTAATTTTCATTAATGAATTTTATTCTAGTTTTTATTAATTTCCTGTTTTAATATTCAGTTTTAAATTTGAATTTATAGTTGGACAAGCTAAATTGAAGGATATGAATGAAAGGGTTCATACCTGATTTCTCTACTGAAGTAACAGGTCTAAACACTAAAGAGACCACAATCTTTCCATAAGCTGCATCTGTGACATAACCTTCAGATGATTTGTTGTATCCCAAGGTCAACTGTTTCCTTATCACTGCAGGCTCTTCCTATAGGCAAAAAATATGGTGTATGAGAAAAGAATCAACATATACGAGTAAAGATATCTTCAAATGTTACACAAATCTTTTCGCAAATATTGGGATCAAATGACCATAAAGTACTGGTAAACAATTTTTTTTTATTAATATTTTCTGTATGTATCTTTTTATCACTGTATAAACAGGTATAATACATGTACAAGACAAATCTTAACTCAGTGTATTACTTGGGGTGTAGAAAACTGTTTGTAACCTCAAATAAACCCATGCTGTCCATTGGTATTGTTACTTAATCACCTCTGATACTGTACAGAAAGCTGATCCTAAGAAATCATCTTCTATAATATTGGTTCCATCCCAATCAAAAACATAGAATGACAACGTAACCTGAAATAAACCATTATACATTATACACATTCACTCTGCTAATTATTATTTTAGAAATTGTTCTTATTTTGAATAGAAACTTTGGCACCAATTCACTCAGGTAATGGTGTCCTTTTTAATTTAGCTACTATTTATTGAACTTTAAGGTTAAAATTGGAAATATATTTAAATATTTTTGCTATAATATACTCCTAATTGACATCAACACTTTAATTGGTCTGAAACTTTATTTGCTATGGTCCACAAGTTTGGCCTGCAAGGTGGCCTCATCAGGACAATTTTCCAATGACCATAAAAGCAACATATATACAGTATCTGATTGTTTTTACTCTAACTATCAAATAAAGTCCCATATAAATTAAAATCTCTTTCAACAATTAAAGATCGATGATTCTAACAATACCATGAGCATACTATTATTTGTAAAGAAATAGATTGATAAAAAGACTTAACTGTCATTTCTTCTTAAGTATTTCAAAAGGAACCAGTCAAAAATAGATGAAATAAATTAAAAGTAAAAATTGTAATAAAGGTAAACTAGGTTGTACTTACATTCGTAAAATCTTTGACAAAAAATTCCACACTCGAATCCCATCTTGGTGTTAACGTATTTTTCACAAAAGGCGTGGTTAACAACTACAACAAATCATAAAAAAAATTGACTTAGAGAATTGTTAAATTTATTTTGTGAAGAATAGTCTTTGGAAAAAGGCAAGATAAAAAGCATTTTGTTGATAAATAAAAATATAAGAAAGAGAAATTGAAAGGTTTTCATGTTTTTGTTGAGCTTTTCTGTTAAAACTTTGACAAAGTAGTGATTTGGGGGAAAGTTATAAAAATTTCAAAATAATTGAACAATACAGTTAATGGGGAAAATTTCATTGGATACGTACATAGCAGTATGACAATCACTGATTTCTATCATCAAAAGCTTAATATTTCCTTAACAATACAACATGATTTAAACATTTAGCTAATTTTTACAGAGTTATCTCCCTGTAGTGTTATGTACCTCCTTAAATAGACATATACATATTTGTCCAGAACTTACTCTTCTCCTGTCACAGAATGCCACACAGTAAGGATCAGAGGTCCCATTTCTGTCTGAAGCTATCAAGTTACTGGCTCCATGGATACATATATACATTACACCAGATTCTGAAGTATAAATTACAACATTATTATAAAGGCATGCTAATTCAGTATATATTAAAAGCATATTAATTTTTTTTATATATCTGTGTTATGGCTTGGATGCATAATTTGTAAGAACTACAAATTCAAGTATCCATGAGTACAATGTATACAATATTTCTTCAATGCACACAAATAAATGTATCCATAGTAAATCTTATACACAATGTTTTTTAACAATGCACATGTTTTTTTTTTCTCTTTTCATTCCATTGGTTAATTCAGCATTAAGTGTACAATACATTTTCATACAGAAGCAAACAATTACATTGTAAACTCATTACATTGTTTTTCTTTATTTTATTGATTCTTGAATTAAAATGTTATCTAATGTGTTGTTCTTATCAGGAAATATAAGAGAAACTTACTGTTATCAGATGTTTGTATATCTGGTTGTCTTTCTAGATCTACCTGAGGAAGTGGTGTATACTGTAACTTTAGTTCATATGTACTACCATCAGTATTCTCTACTGTTGTATTTATACTGAAATCATAACAATAAAGTATTTGAGTGTATCAATTTATATTAACTACAATTTAAGGTAACATCAACTGACTAGATGACTTAGTCATTTAATTGTGAAAAAAAAAATTTTCTTGAAGATTTAAACCCTTACCAGTCTTTTGCATTTAATTAATGTAAGCTATTCAGACTGTATTTCAGGTAAATGTAATTCCTTTATTTTTGACTGACCCTTACATTGATATTTCAATCCACCTACAAAATGTGTCAGGGATGAACATGTTTGTGGACACTAAACCCTTCCCCTAACCTGGGACAATGGTGTGACTGTACAGATCAGTAAAAAAAGGGCTGAACTCATCGGACTGATACAAAGCACATTAAAACCCTTACAAAAACACAGAAGACAAAAAGTACAAAGTTTTAACAATGTCTTTAATCAGTTGCTGCAGTTGTCAGATCAACCATGAATATGTCCCAGCTTTAATTGTATCAGTCGCAGGTGAATCATAACAAATGCCTGTAATATTGAGTACAGGGAGAAAGTTACCCTAGGGACTGAAAGCTCACTAGCTGTGATACAGATCCAATAATAATTGATCAAAGTAAAATACAAATATAAAATCTGCTCTTTTCAGTGGACTTTTTTTGCTAATGACAGAAAGCAATTCAGTTTTAGTCAGGATCCATTACATATTGACTTGCTTTTGTTGGAGAAGAAATGGCAAAAAAGACAACTTTATTTGTCGTTTGTTTATGTGTTACATATTTGTTTCCTGCTCAATTTTTGTACATAAATTAGGCCGTTAGTTTTCTCGTTTGTATTGCTTTACATTGTCCTTTGGGGGCCTTTTAAAGCTGACTATGCAGTATGGGCTTTGCTCATTGTTGAAGGCTGTATGGTTACCTATAGTTGTTAACTGCTGTGTTATTTTGGTCTCTTGTGGAGAGTTATCTCATTGGCAATTATACCACATCTTCTTTTTTTATATCTATCACAGGTTGTTGCAGTGTGATATATTAACTTACTTTTGTTGCAGATTAAATGGTAAGGAAGACAACTCTATTACATGTTGTTGTAGTGTGACATTACTCAACAGTCTGTGACATTTACTTTTTAATGTTATCTGAAATATAAAATTGTCATTTTCAAAATAAGTAAACTATATTTTCATTTCTGGGTATCCCCTTAAAGTAAAGTTCTTTACTCTCAGTCATAATATAGATGTATTTACTGTTGTCTGATCAATTTAACCATAAATATATTTGATACTTCACTACTATTGATATCCTTGGGTATAGATATAAAAGTGACGAGATGTGGCAGGATTGCCAATGAAACCATTGTCAACCAAGTTCAAATGAAATGGATGTAAGCAATTACAGGGATCTGTACAACCTTGAACAATGTGAAAACTCTGTAATGTTTTGTAATAGATGTCAATATTTGGTGCATGTATTAAGAAACCAAAATGATCAATGGATGAAACAATCTTCAGTTTTAAGAAAAAAACACTATACATGCTTAAATCTTCTTCAAAAGACAGTCAAATAAAAGCAAACATCACAGAGAAATGAAAACTTTATAAACTTTTTTAAAAACAAGAAAATAAAAACAGTCATGTTAATTTTATCTTGGCTAAAAGTTATTGTACATATTTCTGTGGAACATTTTACATTACCTTTTCTTTTTTGAGATTATAAACAAAGAATGAGCAGATATCATCCCATTCATTGATGGCCAACTCGTCATGTGTTGTACGTTTCTGTTCTCCCAGTCGTAATGTGGAGTAACGCACATCTTCTGTATCTATATTTAAAAAGCAAACACATGTTAGTTTGGGTTTCTTATTCATAAACATATATTGGACATATATATATTTCTAAGTTTTTAACCTTATACCAATGATGTAGAAAGGAGCAGATCATATATCAGTTCATGTAACATTATTCAACCAGATGCTCCGCAGGGCGTAGCTTTATACGACCGCAGAGGTTGAACCCTGAACGGTTGGGGCAAGTATGGACACAACATTCAAGCTGGATTCCGCTCTAAATTTGGATTGTGATTAAATAGTTGACACAGCATAGGTTTCTGATACAGAATGAATGTATTCAAATGAACTTAAAATTTTTGTTTTCTCTTTAATAGAGCAATTCACTATGCTGTTGAATATTAATCCTCTCAAAAAAATGTTTGAAGAAATTTTCTTTTTATTTATGAAATTTCAAATGAGAAAAATTTAACCCAATTTTTTATTCACATCCCCCTTTCCCTTATTCCAAAACTAATTTCAATTAAAATATTCTAATGGAGTTTGCAACAATTACTACTCATTTAAATACATGATGTAAAAAAACTGCTTGTTATCACTGAATGGTAAAGATTATTTAAATTTATCAGTTGGTAGTAAAAAGTGAATATACATTGTATATTGTATATAACAAAGATTTAAGTTGATTCTGGACAAAGAAAGATAACTCCAATTAAAAAAAATTATTGCAGATATTTCTTGCTTACTATACTGGACAAAGAAAGATAACTCTTAATTAAAAAAAAAATTGCTATTTCACAATATTGTGAAATTAGATATTTCTTGCCATTGCACAATACTGTGCAATTGAAAAGACTTGCTATTGCACAATACTTAATATAATAATTTTAGATCCTGATTTAGACCAACTTGAAAACTGGGCCCATAATCAAAAATCTAAGTACATGTTTAGATTCAGCATATCAAAGAGGCCCAAGAATTTAATTTTTGTTAAAATCAAACTTAGTTTAATTTTGGACCCTATGCACTTTAATTTAGACCAATTTTAAAACTGGACCAAAAATTAAGAATCTACATACACAGTTAGATTTGGCATATCAAAGAACCCCAATTATTCAATTTTTGATGAAATCAAACAATGTTTAATTTTGGACCCCGATTTGGGCCAACTTGAAAACTGGGCCAATAATCAAAAATCTAAGTACATTTTTAGATTCAGCATATCAAAGAACCCCAAGGTTTCAATTTTTGTTAAAATCAAACTAAGTTTAATTTTGGACCCTTTGGACCTTAATGTAGACCAATTTGAATACGGGACCAAAAATTAAGAATCTACATACACAGTTAGATTCGGCATATTAAAGAACCCCAATTATTCAATTTTGATGAAATCAAACAAAGTTTAATTTTGGACCCTTTGGGCCCCTTTTTCCTTAACTGTTGGGACCAAAACTTCCAAAATCAATACCAACCTTCCTTTTATAGTCATAAATCTTGTGTTTAAATTTCATAGATTTCTATTAACTTATACTAACGCTATGGTGCGAAAACCAAGAAAAATGCTTATTTGGGTCCCTTTTTGGCCCCTAATTCCTAAACTGTTGGGACTGAAACTCCCAAAATCAATACCAACCTTCCTTTTGTGGTCATAAACATTGTGTTTAAATTTCATTGATTTCTATTTACTTTAACTAAAGTTATTGTGCGAAAACCAAGAATAATGCTTATTTGGGCCCTTTTTTGGCCCCTAATTCCTAAACTGTTGAAAATAAAACTTCCAAAATCAATCCCAACCTTTATTTTGTGGTTATAAACCTTGTGTCAAAATTTCATAGATTTCTATTAACTTAAACTAAAGTTATAGTGCGAAAACCAAGAAAATGCTTATTTGGGCCCTTTTTGGCCCCTAATTCCTAAAATGTTAGGACCAAAACTCCCAAAATCAATACCAGCCTTCCTTTTATGGTCATAAACCTTGTGTTAAAATTTCATAGATTTCTATTCACTTTTACTAAAGTTAGAGTGCGAAAACTAAAAGTATTCGGACGACGACGACGACGACGACGACGACGACGACGACGACGACGACGACGCCAACGTGATAGCAATATACGACGAAAATTTTTTCAAAATTTGCGGTCGTATAAAAACCTACAAATACTATGGTAAGGGTTTAAGACTGGATTTGTTCTTTTGAAATAAATATCAACAATCTGAACTTCACTTAAATCTATCAATTGTGATAGACCTTGTTAATACACATGGAAATTGTTTAGATACACATCATGTACAAAATTCAAAACTGATTATTTATTTAAATAGTTACAATTATACTCTTCCACTATGTTAATTATATAAAGTTATAACAATACCTCCATTCTTAGTTGGCTTCCCTAGAATATGTATTGTCAGAACTCCTTGTGCTGTAAAAAAAATAATCTTGTATTTTACTTCATATTAAATTGATCTGATAGACATTATGTACAGCATAATAGTTTATGGATTTACAATTTTAATTTATATCAAATGCTTTGAAGACTCTTTTTAGTTGTTTAAATGTTTTGATTGTTGAGCTGGCTTTACCTAACATTGACCTTAGTTCTCAAATGAGCAAATTTGGTTTCAAAAAGTGTTATTTTTATATAATTTAATTTTTGATGTAACGCGTCTGCCCATTGGCTGACGTTATTTTGTTATGAGCCCATAGACATAATTAAGTCATGTGACTGTGACGTCATCAACGTTTTTTTATGGTTTTCTAAGGTTTAAAATGGAATTTAGAATTAAATTATAAGAAATGGCTGTAATATTTTTTCTGCCTATTTGAAATAACATAAAAATGTGGTGCACATTGTTAAATAACCCACTACACGCATTATTCAGTGTGCACCAAAATTTTTATGTTATTTCTTCATAGACAGAAAAAATATTACAGTCATTCCTTAAATATAGCTCTACGAAAAGTTAAAATAGAATTGATTAGGTGTATAAAAAAAAAAAAAAAAAAAAAAATATCATCAGAAAAACAGTTGTCCTTTCATTATGGGTGTCTTTGGTTTGGTTGGTGTCATGATGACTTTTACCCAGCATCAGCTTTTACTCATATTGATAATTCTCATATTTATTGAAATTGCAAAATACTGACGCTCTATATTGTCACGAAAAAAACATGACAGAAATGTGAACAAAATTGACGGGATTGTTCACATAAGAATGGTCTACCAATATGCTTATTTTTGTTGATCAAACAATGACAATATACCTAATTTCTGTGCTTTGTTTTCCCCTGGTTTCTTTAACTGTACAGCACCAACTCTAGCTATAGGAATATTTATCTGTCCAGGATCTACCATGGCTGAAACCACAAAGTCAATGTTATTTACTTGTTTGTCATCAATAAAAAAAATGTCATAATACTATTGCTATAACTAAAACAAAAGAAGAAGCATTTTTATACATCTACAAGTAAAAATACATGTAGAACCTTTCTTTAAGGTGGCTCGGGTGTCTTCCTCCATCTTGGATTTTAAATAAGCAGATATCTTTGGTCTATATATTTGATGAAATGTGCAAATTTTGAGAGTTGTATGTAAATTATGTAAAAGACTTTTGATATAAATATAGAAAATTGTGTGTTTTAACATAACTTCAGTTGTAATTTTGTAAAAACGCCTTGCTTGTGTTTGATTAGATTTTTTCAAACTTTGCCAAATAAGGGGAGATAACTCTGATAAAGAAAATTTTACAATAGAAAGTGTTATGAATTTACCTATTTTGATATGTATCAAGAAAACAAGTTCGGTGACCCCATTTTTTCTTTTGCTTATTTGAAAGCATGTTATAAGAGCAATATTCTCACATTTTATCTTAAAGTTCTTATAGTACCTTTTCGTTTTATCACACAAAATTTAATTTTCCATGAATAATCTATACAAAATCTGACAATTTTGCGCAACCTGTAGCGTGAAAAAAAGTCCGGTGACCCATACTTTTTTATACAGTTTTGAAAAAAGCATGATAAAAGCTTTATCTTGACAAGTTATCAAAAAATTCTGTCAGTTTTAATTAAGACGCCCCAGCCACCTTAAGGTGTAATACCACCATTGATTTTCCCCAATTAGTGTTTGTTAAATTTGCACTTTTCAAAAAAATGTGCAGAGTGTATCTTTCTTTCAAATAAAGAAATACTTGGCATGAGTAAAGTTTTATCCTGTCCAGTACTATAGAAAAAAATTTCACATAACATTTCATTGCATTTAAGAAAATAACAATCATTGGAAGTTAACCAATCAAATTTCTCCCCTTATTTTATCTGTGTACAATGTTTAGTCACCATGTAACCTTAAGATTACAAAATAGTCTTTAGAAATCCCAAATAAAATAATAATAGTGTTCTGAAATACCCAAAACATATGTTACTCGGACTTCTCTTGAACTGAATTTTAATGTGCTTATTGTTATACGTTTACTTTTCTACATTGGCTAAGGGTATAGGGGAGGGTTGAGATCTCACAAACATGTTTAACCCCGCCGCATTTTTGCGCCTGTCCCAAGTCAGGAGCCTCTGGTCTTTGTTAGTCTTGTATTATTTTAATTTTAGTTTCTTGTGTACAGTTTGGAAATTAGTATTGCGTTAATTATCACTGAACTAGTATATATTTGTTTAGGGGCCAGCTGAAGGATGCCTCCGGGTGCGGTCGGGTTGTTGTCTCTTTGACACATTCCCCATTTCCATTCTCAATTTTATTATGACACAGAAATGGTTTACTGCAATAACTACAACTGTCAAATTCAAGGGAATATTTTTTTTTTCAACCTATTTTCGTATACAACCTGTGTGACGTACCATGATTTGGTGGTATTACACCTTAAGAATTTTGTATTTTAATGGTATCTGGCTACTATCTGCAGATTCTTGTACAATACTTCATGTACATCATGAATGTCATTTACATGTAAAAGAAAGTATTTACCTTTAGCCAATCCATCCATCACCTGATCGTATATCCAATTCTTCAACAATGGTAACTCTGTAAGGTTCACTGCTTTCAGAACATTTAGATTAAACTGTACCTCAGGTCTATACAAAGATAGAGGGCAAAATTAATTCATAAATGAACCAGATGCTCCGCAGGGCGCAGCTTTATACGACAGCAGAGGTTGAACCCTGAACGGTTAGGGCAAGTACGGACACAACATTCAAGCTGGATTCAGCTCTAAATTTGGATTGTGATTAAATAGTTGACACAGCATAGGTTTCTGACACAGAATGAATGTGGTCTAATAAACTTAAAATTTAAATTGAATGTTAATCCTCTCAAAAAAATGTTTGAAGAAATTTTCTTTTTATTTATGAAATTTCAAATGAGAAAAATTGACCCCCCCCCCCCCCTCAATTTTTTTTTCACATCCCCTTTTCCTTTATTCCAAAACCGATCTCAATTCAAATTTCTAATGGAGTTTGCAACAATAATTACTAATTTAAATACATCATAAAATATTAAAATGTAAAAAAAGTGCTTGTTATCACTGAATGGTAAAGATTGTTTTAATTTATCAGTTGGTAGTAAAAGTGAATATACATTGTATATTGTATCAAACAATGATTTAAGTTGATTCAACTACTATTATGGACAAAGAAAGATAACTCCAATTGAAATTGTGCAATTAGATATTTCTTGCTATTGCGCAATACTGTGCAATTGAAAATACTTGCTATTGCACAATACTGTGCAATTGTAGATTTCTTGTTATTGCTGAGTACTGTGCAATTGAAAATTTCTTGCTATTGCACAATACTTAATATAATAATTTTGGATCCTGATTTGGACCAACTTGAAAACTGGGCCCATAATCAAAAATCTAGGTACATGTTTGGATTCAGCATATCAAAGAACCCCAAGAATTCAATTTTTGTTAAAGTCAAACTAAGTTTTATTTTGGACCCTTTAGACTTTAATGTATACCAATTTGAAAACAGGGCCAAAAATTTAGAATCTACATACACAGTTAGATTTGGCATATCAAAGAACCCCATTTATTTAATTTTTGATGAAATCAAACAAAGTTTAATTTTGGACCCCGATTTGGACCAACTTGAAAACTGGGCTAATAATCAAATATCTAAGTACATTTTTAGATTCAGCATATCAAAGAACCCAACCGATTCAATTTTTGTCAAAATCAAACTAAGTTTAATTTTGGACCCTTTGGACCTTAATGTAGACCAATTTGAAAACGGGACCAAAAATTAAGAGTCTACATACACAGTTAGATTCGGCATATCAAAGAACCCCAATTATTCAATCTTTGATGAAATCAAACAAAGTTTAATTTTGGACCCTTTGGGCCCTTTATTCCTAAACTGTTGGGACCAAAACTCCCAAAATCAATACAAACCTTACTTTTATGGTGATAAACCTTGTGTTTAAATTTCATAGATTTCTATTTACTTATACTAAAGTAATGGTGCGAAAACCAAGAAAAATGCTTATTTTGGTCCCTTTTTGGCCCCTAATTCCTAAACTGTTGGGACCAAAACTCCCAAAATCTATACCAACCTTCCTTTTGTGGTCATAAACATTGAGTTTAAATTTCATTGATTTCTATTTACTTAAACTAAAGTTATTGTGCGAAAACCAAGAATAATGCTTATTTGGGCCCTTTTTTGGCCCCTAATTCCTAAACTGTTGGAACCAAAACTCCCAAAATCAATCCCAACCTTTCTTTTGTGGTCATTAACCTTGTGTTAAAGTTTCATAGATTTCTATTCACTTTTACTAAAGTTAGAGTGCAAAAGCTAAAAGTATTCGGAGGACGACGACGACGACGCCAACGTGATAGCAATATACGACGAAATTTTTTTCAAATTTTAAGACGTATAAAAACCAAGTTAAAGTTTAATTTAAGTCATTTTTTTCTTCAATCATTACATAAATAACTAAATTTGGTATGCCTATTTCCAAAAAGTAAAAAAAAACAAAAAAGTTCAGTACAAAACCCTAAAAATATTTAAAATCAAACAAAATATATTAAAGATTCAATGGAGCCATGTCCTACTTTTATATTTCTGACACAGTTAGACAGAAAATTGTGATATCATGTATACCTTTAAATGTTCTGGTGCGAGTCCACAATTATTTCGTAGTGCATTTTTTTTAGAACATAAAAGAAATTAAAAAAATCCCACCGGCGCTTTCTCAATGAAATTTTTACAGTGTGTTGTACTACTTTTGGGACAAATTATATCAAAATTATAGAAAACTTCATCGGCTCTAACTCAAAATATGGACAATTCTATGTTTAGGGCGTCTTGAAATCTTTTGACAGCTTCTGCAGTGCTAATATTTAAACATTTTCAGCTGGACCAAATCACTACTTTCCTTTAAAATTTTGGACCCAATTTTTTTTAGTGTAATTTACTTGCAATTTGAGACATTAAACATGGAGAAATAAATTTGGAAGAGGTATAAAAAAAAAATTGGCAAGTAACCCACTGTCAACATTATAAGGGACTATATTCATGGGGCGATAATTGTGGTATCAGACCTTCTTTGTTGACTTTTATATAAGAAAAACACTATAGGATAAAACAATTTATAAATAATAAGTTTTGTTTATACTTACTTATCAATGAATGACAAACTAGCTTTTAATATGTGAGGAAATGGAATGTCTTTTGACATATGTAAAACAACCTGTAGAATACCAGACATTCTCAGCTGTTCAACTGCTATCTTAAATCCTAAACTAGCCCTGTAAATAGATATTTCTAAATAATGTAACTTGTTCATGTGAGAATTATATAAGCAAACTGCAAACAAAATTACCAGGATTTTCACTCAGTCCAGTCAGATTCCGGGATGCATGAAAATCTGTCTCATCTAATCATTTTTATAATTTGTCCAAAGATGCAATGTTGTATCAGTTGTGGACATACATCATCATTTTATAACTCAAATTTATAAAATAATCTAAATTTAATGTAAGTTCCTCATTCTAAAAATGAATGAAAGAGGGACCAAAGATACCAAAGGGACAGTCAAACTCGTAAATCTAAAACAAACTGACAACGCCATGGCTAAAAATGAAAAGGACAAACAGTTTTTATCTATCTGACCATTTTTATAAATTATTTTTCATGAAATTGTACAAACTTCTAATAAAAATTGTCTTATAACGAAGAAACTAACAGTTAGCAGAATTGGATAATCTATAAAACTTGAGTGTAATATTCAACATAAAAATTTAGAAAAACTTTTCTACCTTCCTCTACCCACTCTAGCAGCAAAAACCATCTGGAACTGGTCCAATAGATTCTGTGTATCAACTTCACATACAAGTTGATAGGATGACACTTTGTCCAGTCCTGTGGGTGGCGTATTGATATTAACCCATGAAACTGGTTTCCTGCCTCCTGGCACTCCATCCATGTACTCAAAGGTACGGATATATTTTATGGAAGGAGTGTGGTCACCAAAAGTAAAGACTTCTAAACTAAGTTTATCTGTCAAATAAAATTAGAAAACTCAATATTAAAATTAATAATAAAGTAAAATTATCTCCCTTGAATAGCAATAAAGATAAATGTATGAATGACTGTACAACATCCAGCTGTCTGCTGATACAGATCAACGTAAATCTTGAGTGGGGTTCATGGTGCTCAGTCTTTACTCTTATATGTTGTGTTTTGTAAATCAGTACTTTTGTTTGTCTGTAGGTCTTTTTCTTTTATGTTGTGTTTTGTAAATCAGTACTTTTGTTTGTCTGTAGGTCTTTTTCTTTTATGTTGTGTTTTGTAAATCAGTACTTTTGTTTGTCTGTAAGTCTTTTTCTTTTTTAGCCATGGAATTGTCAGTTTATTCTTCATTTTTTTATGTTTAATGTCTCTTTGCGATCTTTCAACTCTCTGTTAAAAAATCCACATGTATTTTGTCATATGTCACAACACAATTCATGTTTTTTTCTCTATAATATTATAAAACACTTTAAATTCAGAAATTATTGCGAGTTTTATATTATTGCAAAAAAGGCGACCGAGTTGTAAACGCAATAATTCAAACTCAAATTTTGAAAATGTTTATAGAAATTAAACAGGATTTTTCTCAAAATTGTGAAAATTAAAATCGCATTTAAGTGTAAAATGACAAATTCGAAATTATAGATGCACGCAATAATTCTGAATTTACAGTAACAGATATTGCTTTGTTTGTTAAAACTTGTGAGCAGAAAAAATGCCACACTACCAGATATTTAAAGTTCTATATAATTCCTTGGAAATGGAAAAAAAAAATAATAAAATACATTTTACAAAAATACAATACATTAATATGAACTAAATTGATGGTACCTAAATAAGAAGGTTTTATTGCATATAATCTGTCTTCAAGTCTCTTCTTTACAACTTCTTCTATTGTATCAGCATTAAACACCCACCTGAAAGTAAAATGTATATAGCAAGTATAACACTTCAAATATAAAACTCTGCAGCAAAATAAATGTATATTCATGAAACTAGATAATTAAGAACCTATAGATATAAGGACAAATACTGGTGCAGATTAATTTTGTATATAGGAACAGAAAACTGTGACACTATGTAAAGTGTGGTGGTCAGGCAGGGGCCCCTCAACATATTGATTCAAAACATGACTCAAAACATAGGGAAACATGGCATGTGAACAGTCTAGAAAAGGTGAAACATCAAATGAACCCTCAAGCAGAACACAGTAAAGAGGAAATATTGGAGGGCCATGTGTCATTGGCAGATCCAGGGTGGTCAAGTTTAGGGGCAGTAATGATATATTTCATGTATGTTTGTCTTAATGTAAATAAACATGTAATAATTATGTCACTTTTACATTTTTACATCCCTTGGCAAAACTATACATTCAGATATTAATTTTTCATAAATTAAATGATTAAGGCTATGAGCTACATGTAGTGATGACATGTAATTAGTATGTCGATAAAGAAAGTAAACATAACTGTATAAATAAACATGTTAACGTTGGAACAATTAACCTTTATTGCTTGTACATGTACATGTATATGTTTTTATATGTATCTGCTGCTATTATTTGATTGATTTTGTTGTGTACATGTAGCTATATATCAGTCAGTAAGGCCAAAAAAGATCAAATTTAAATGTTGCCTGCCTACTAGTCCAGTCAATCTAGCATACAGTAAATTTGACCCTAACCCAAAAGTAATTGCAACAGAAGATTTTTAAGTTTTAATCTCTAGCATTAAACCCCAAAAATACACAGAAAAAGTCCCATAAAATCTAACTTGAGGAAGACTAAAAAAATTACCATTTAAAATTCCTATTGAGATTTGCATTGAAAAGGGAGATAACTCTTGCAAAAAGGCAGAAATATCAATAAAAATTGATTCAAAATTACAACTCTACCACTTCTATTCATCAGAATGTATTGATTTTTGATTTTTTAGCAGTCTTTAGAGTAAAACAAACAACTCTAAAGATGTTCTTATATATCTTATCAATCTATAATCGTAATTCACATACCCGTAGCCAGGGGGGTACGGGCAAACCCCCCTTTGAAAACAAATAAGCACTGTTAAAGTCAATGTTCTGTTTGAATTGTGACTGTTAAAGTCGAGTTTGTGAGTCCAACGAACCCCCCTTTGTAAATTCCTGGCTACTGGCCTGATTCATTAGTTGACTATTTATTGAATTTTTCAACATGTCAAGTTAAAGAATCTTAAATTTATCAAAAATAATTAAGCATGTATTCTTCTTTTGTAGTTAAAAGTTTGTTTAGATAAGTAAGTTGCTGAAAAAATATAGTATACAGATATAAACCATACCAAATTTTCCCATTCTTTTTTCAAAACTGTTACAAAGCTTCAAATTTGCAATAACTTTATTGAAAAATGCATGAAAAAAATAAAACTACCCATACATTAACACTTCGGTTTTGTACATTTCATGAGCAGAAGATTATATAATTTAGTCAAATACAAACTTTGTATAATCCCATCAAAGTATCATACTTCACCTAAATTTCAAGAAAAACAACCAAAAACTTACCAAAAAAGATTCATGTTTTCAAGAGTTATCTCCCCTTCCAATAGTAATTTCCATAGGAAATTATAATTAAAAATGCTGTTTTTGAGATTAAAAAAGCTGTTTTTGAGTTTTCCTCAAGTTAGATTTAAAGGACTTTTTTCTGTGTATAAAAAGGGCATATTGCTATAGATCATAACTAAAACATTTTCTGTTGCAGTTAGTTTGAGGTTAAATCTTAGTTTGACTGGAATATACACTCGGCTATATAGCAGCCCACCCAGAAAAAAAATATGTCAGACAAAAAGCTTTTTGATTTTTTGAAAGATTTTTTCATCCAATTGATAGTTTTCTTTTATAAAACATGTAACTTTATATGTACATAATGTTGGCCAAAAATCCCTAATTACCTACCCAACCATACAAGGCATGGGTAGGTACCATCAAACAAGAAAATTTCTAAGGGTGGCATTTAAAAGAGCTCATGTTCTTACAACATACAAAATGTATGCTGTATAATGTTATTTGTACTTGTACTTTTATAAGAAACATTACTTAAGGTGTAACACCACTAATTAAGGCCCGGCCAGAAAGCACATACCAGAAAGTAGTACATATTTAACACAAAATAGTTCCTTCGCACCACTGTAACTTTCAAAATATGTAGAATATTTAGGTATTTTTGGTATCAAATGAAAGCTGAAGGACTGGTGATCATTGTAGAACACTTTTGGACTTTTAGTTTTGAATATTAAAAAAACTGCACCAAATTTTAAAAAGAGGGTACATTTTGTCTGTTTGTCAGATCTGAAGTACCTGTTTTGGTACATCTGAAGTTCCGGGAACCAGTTCTTTCTTATATGCCATGCAAGGTATGTTGATTTTTTCAGTACAAGACACCATAAAGTGTTGCTTTGATATGCAATGATTGCCACTTTATTTGAACTTAAAATAAAAGAGGTGTGCCTGCTTGAAACGGAGGAATTTAACATAGAAAGCAATGGGACCATGAATTAGTGGTGTACTTCCTTAAGATTACAGATGAGTTATCTGTTTAAAAATGGTCTTTTATTAAAAAATATTTTGTATACAAGTTTTTTTATACATGTATATACAATGTACAAACATATCATAGAAACAGATTTCTTTAGAGCTCAAATAACCAATTGATTTAAAAAAAAAACCAACATAATCAATCATAGAATTGCTTAATATTCAGAAATAAGCAAATGTCAGTATAAATCATATTCAAGTACATGTACAATGTAAGTGTACAAGACAAATTTGTCATCATTAATAATACAAATTTACATGTATGATTTTTTTTTTGATTTGTCTCAGTTTTTAAATATATTCTATCAATCAAGCAATTCTTTCTTTTGAAGAACATGTACTGTTCTTTTGTCCCATTCTCAATTTTATTCTTTTAAATTTGTTTGTTTATTGTTTTAAGCCAAGGTTGACCCTAATGTCATGCTAGTAGGACTTTAATTGTGAAAAAAATATATTATACATGTATGCGCCAGTCCATGCTAAAAGGTACAAAAATTATTTTTGATAAACTTTCTGAACACATTTTTGAAGTTTGTTTTTAAAATATTTAGAAAAACTACTTTATCTGTAAATCATTAATTCATTCATTCATTCATTCAAAGTAAAACTGAGCCAAAATGTAACCATTTAGGACATTAATAGAAAAGTTCAACAATTTTCCATCATCTCTACATACATTTATACATTGTATCTAAAGAAAGACAGATGAAGTCATGTTTTAAGTTAAGTACATGACGAATTCGATATATTAAATAACTTGGATAGGATCTGGGAACAGTATATCAATATATATGTTCCTGCATCATTGTGCATTGGATTGAACCAATATTAATATAATTTACGCATTAATTGCACTGTTAGCACTCATCTTACTGTTTAAGTTACAATAGTGAGCTAGTTGAATTGTCTGAGGAAAAGTAACAATGTTTTATAAATCACAAGTCTTCTACCAACACACTTTTTAATTTTTTTATTTGTTTTTGTATCTTTTTGCTCATATTCTTAATTCAAATACAGGTATTGCAAACTGGTGAAACATGATGCATGCAGTCAGCAGAACATAAACCAATACACAGATACAAACATACAAATTGATCTGGTATGCAAGTGTTAATTTAGGATCCTATATGCGTTGAAAAATAGCTCAATATTCTATTAGATATTCCTTACCATCTATTTATAAGAAAGTTGAACCATTCTACTGTTTCACTCTGTCTAAGTGCTCTCTTTCTGTGAATTCTTATCTCCTCTTGGCACATTCTGTTTTGCACTATATTCGTTAATTTGGTCTTCCATAATACAAACAATCCACTTATCAACAAAAATACCCATAAAAATGAACACTGGTAATGTCCAATGGCCCAAGATGCAGAAACAACAAAACAAACAAGTATATAAACACCTAAAAGTTTTGATAGAGTTGTGTCCCTTGACTCAGTGTTTACAATCTCCGATTCACGATTTTTGTTATGTCGTCGCATGGCTGTTTTAAAAAAATGTTAGCCTACGATTTTCATAGCTTCATGAATTTACAAATACTTGACCACCAGCGACTTGTTTTTTATATCATGCACTAGCACCAGTAAACTTTTTCCATGATTGCATCCTTTGCTTTAGAACTTCAACTTTTTCCAGTAACGTCCTTCACCTTCGAAATACGTTTCTACCTGTAATCGTACAGGTGAGAAATATGTAAAATATGTAAGGACGGTGAATAAAACTTTTGAAACATAAAATGACACGATAGAAGAAAATCACGCCATTTGTTACCAACTTCTATTACAATTAGTTGAACTTTTCAACTGAGGCTTAATAAAGTTTATAAGCGTCAGCTATAGGTGTTGTAAAACTTTACCAAAAGTTGAAACCAGCATATACATCATAAACGGCCTCAGCAGGCAATTTCAATAGACCCTGTAAAAAAAAACACACACTCAAAATATTATTTTCAACTTAAATGGATTCAACATAAAATGTGACGATGCGGAAGTGAAACTTCTTGGTGTAACAATTAATAGACTTTAAACTGGACTTCAACACTCACATCTCAAATATTTGTAAAAAAGCTGCACGACAACTAAACGCACTAAAAAGAATTAGCACTCATCTCACCAGACTTTCTAAACTTACAATATACCACTCATTTATCATGTCAAACCTCAGCTACTGTCCTCTTACATGGCACTTCTGCAGTGAACAAAACACAAAGAAAATAGAAAAAATACAAGAAAGAGCACTAGTAGCTCCGATTTATTTACGACGACTACACAAATTCCTATGATACACTTCTTGAACAGTCAAAGCTACCAGCACTAAAAATCAGAAGATTGAGAACCATGACATAAGAGACATATAAAATAGTAAATAAATCAAATCCAGAATTCCTACATAATTTGGTAAATATCAAAGAAAATTAAATTCATATAACTTCAGGTACAAGGGCATAACAGATATACCACGGCCAAAAACAACAAGGTATGGTAAGAAAAGCTTAAGTTATGAGGCAGCAAAACTCTGGAACTCCTTGCCTCGTGAGGCAAGGAGCTTATCAACTTTTTGCCAGTTCAAAAATTTTATCTCCAACTGGTGTTTTTCAGAAAAATGTACATGCAGTTCTTGTAAATAATGCACTTACTTGCTGCCCCATATCTTGATCTCTAAGCCTGCTGTTTGTTTTGTTTTTTGTGGTTTTTTGTTGTTGTTTTTTTTATCTTTTTGCAGTTACTTTTATTTTTATTTAGCCATTCATCTTCTGCTTATGCATTACCTTTGCTATAGCTGCATGCGTACGCCCATTACGCCCTTACCTGGACCCGCCCCTGGGCTGTTACATATATTGAAGGTGAGCATGTTGTCAGGGTTGTGATTTTTATTAATATTTGCTCTGTTGGGAAATATTTGGCTTTTGTCATTTCAATGTTTGGAGTGCACTACACTGTAAAAATCTTTTTGAGATAGAGCTTGTGCGATTTCAGTTTTAATTTGAATTTAGTGTTTGAGAAAGAAATGCACTACGAAATAAGCATGCTCTATCTTACCGTGTAGTGTACTACTGTTGGAACAAATAACTACCAATGCTACCAGCTCTAACTCAAAATATTGACAATTCTGTGTTAAGGGGTATAACATTCAGTTTGACAGCTTCAACGTAATCAAGTTTGATCTTTTTTGACTGGACCAAATCTACTTAACAAAAATTCTGTTATGTTTACAACGATGCGTGAACAAAACAGACATAATATGTAAAATTGTCAAAATACGTGTACAGCAGTCTAATATTAATACTAATAAGTACTAATATTGATATAACAAAAACAGTGTTATGATATTTTAAAAGTATCGCATTGCCGATATTAGAATTAATAACATTTGTTTATTTATGTATATAAGTAAAACACAGCACTTCAAATTTTACATGGACATAAACTTTTGCTTTTAACTAACTTCTGAATGTATATTTAGACTCAATTGTCGTTTCTATTTGAACAATAAGTTACAAAGTTAATATTTTCTTAGTTTTTCGTTGCCGAAAATAACATTTTCCGCATGGAATGTCTGCATATTGACAATTGATATTAGACAATATCGCTATGTGATATAAGAAACGTTTTTATCGATTCGCCTCTTCCATAGACCGAGACCTTTGGTGTCAGTGTACTGAGTGATATTTTAGTCTTTGAGAACATACACGACACTGTCTTTGAACCAGCTTTTAGTTACTGCGAGTAATATTATTGTGAGTTCGTGGTCTAGTGGTTAAGACCGATGGCTACAGTGCTGAAGGTCCCGAGTTCGATTCTCACTCGGGGTGCTAAAAATATCAGTACATTAGAAGGGTAATTTTCACCCTCTCACACACATCTCTGGTACCCAGACCGGAGATTAAAACTAGAATGGGTACGTTGGGGGCCTCGGTTGGTCAAAGTGTCCCTACTTTGACCTGGAGATCAATCTTCTGATATCTCTCTGGTTTGTCTGTTTCCACCGAGTGACCCGGTGGTTCTCTCCGAGTACTTCGGCTTCCTCCACCACAATAACAGACTTCCCGGTGTCCTAGCACTCCCTTTGTGTTGAATTGGGTGGGGATTGTTTGTCCTTGTAAAAATAATTGTCGTATAAATATACGTTAGTGACACATCTCCATTAATCCCGTTAGGGAGTGTACATGGATGCCACTGTACCCTCGCAGCTTTCGAGGGGTTCTTCGGATATCGGAGGCATTTACCAGTACATACATATTATATCGGTGCGTTGTGTCTATTGTTTTTAAGTCACTTGGTTTATTAAGTATGTATGATTCGTACTGATCTTTTAAATTGAGCCACTTGTTCATATTTTTAATGTGTTCTTATTTTGTACTGTTACATGTTTAAGGGGATGTTGCCACATTCAGTATGAGCTATAGTCAAGTTCTGGTTCACGTCGATTTTCTTATTCCTTTTTTAGATGAATACTGGCGAAAGGCAGAAACGGGTCAAGTAAATGTGCTTAATTCATTAGATCGATAAAAAAAAACATCTACCTTAAACATAGCTATTGGTTTTACTCAAAAGATCGACACAAGGAACACTGAACAAAAACTACTATAGCTAGTAACATAAAAAAAAATATGGACTTCAATCACCGAAATAAGTAAACTCTCAGTTACTGAAAGCTATTTTAAAGCAATTTAGAACTTAAAACTACATATGTTCTCTCACACTTAAGTTTCAATCAGTACACATCCAACAGATTTAGTATTACGCACACATGTTTTAACCCCACACTTTCTGTATGTGCCTGTCACAATTCAGGATCCTGCAATTCAGTCGTATGTTCTGTTAATCATATTTTGGAGTTGTTTTTGTTTACAGTAATCATGATGGTCATTATTTTTTAGCGTTCAAACTGTTTTACATTTTTCATATCGAGGTCTTTTATAGCTTGCTAGTATTCAAAGGGCGGTGTCCGGTTAGAAGGCTGCATGTTGACTTACAATTTGGGGCGCATTGCATTTGCGCCATTTTTTTTAAAAATCCATCCTTTCATTTGCGCCTAAAAATTAAAACTGCATTCGGAATGCAGTTTTAATTTTGAAGATTTCATTTTTAATTTTTAAGATAGATATATGTTAAGTTGTAAACAGTTTCAGAAAAGGTATCACTCCAGGGGATGGAAATTCTACTATGGCAAAATTTTTGGGAAATATGTGACATCTTTGCACTCTTTTTGCAATATTTTTTAGCAAATTCATGCAGGTTGTTGCCACTTTCTTTAAACAAGGGATTATTTATGTTTGTGATCGGTATATCGACAGATTGGATTCATATGACTTATACCGCTTCACTTTTGTTTGTCTAAGGGCTATGATGGTTCAATGTCATTGGGTTGGATTTTTTTATAGTACCACACTAGTTTTTGTCGAGGCTGTGAATTTTAACGTAGAAAGCTCGACATATATAGTGATCCGGCGGTGTATATAGATGCGTCATGTTACGAAGTTTCCGCCTGTCACATGATCATTGTCCTTGGCCTCATGTTCATGGTTCAATGCCTACTTGAAATAAAAGTAAAAAAAATGTAATATTAATTTATCTCTTATTATAATATTAGGATAACTATATTTGGTGTGTGCGCACCTTTCAAGATCCTCATTTCACTTGACCTCGACCTAATTTCATGATACAGTATGACAACACTGAAGATGTACTTGTTAGTCTCGCATGTTTTATTTGACCTTGACCTCATTTTCATGGTTCATTGCTCAGTGTTAAGTTTTTGTGTTTTGGTCTGTTTTCTTAAACTATACGCAATAAGTCAACTATATTTGTTGTATGGAAGAATTGTAAGCTGTACATGTCCGACTGGCAATTGTCGTCTGACATTGACCTCATTTTCATGGTTCAGTGGATATAGTTAAGTTTTTGTGTTTGGTCTGTTTTTCTTATACTGTATGCAATATGTCTACTATATTTGGTGTATATAATGATTGTAGGGTGTTCATGTCTAGCTGACATGTGTAATCTGACCTTATACTCATTTTCATAGCTCAGTGGTCAAGATTAATTTTTTGTCTTTTTTTTCTAATGCTATATGCAATTGGTCAACTTTAATTGGTATATGGCAATATTTTATGATGTGCATGTCAGTCTCGCATGTTTTATTTGACCTTGACTCCATGTTCACGGTTCATTGGTCAATGTTTAGTTTTCTTGGTTAGTCTGTTTCTTAGAAACTATTTATGCAATAGGTCAACTATATTTAGTGTGTTGAATGGTTGCAAAGTGTACTTGTGAGTTGTGTTTCTTGTTTGGTTTATCTGACCTTGACCCTTATTTCTTAGATCATTTTAAGTTTACGTTATAGTTGCAGTAAAACTTTATATTTAGGACTATCAGCATAATATCAATGATTAGTTAAGAAGACGAGACATTTCAGCGTGTGCACTCTTGTCTTATAAAAATATAAGGGTATTTGTCCGTCCTGCATAGGTTTTATTTTGTTTGAGTAGATAATATTGTCTCATCTGATGCCCATTGAATTTTATGCAAAGTCATATATATTTTCTTCTCATACAGGGATTTAAACTCATGCTACTGAGATATCGTGGCACCAAATCGCATTGCAATTTGACCGACGCGCTAGACCACTCGACCACTTAGGCCCTTAAAAAAGAGCTGTCGGTTGCCAGTTGTTACCTTTCCTCATCAGTTTTGATCTAGCGTCGTAATACACTTACATGATACACAAGGCATATAGATGGAATAGTTACAGATCAGCTGAATTATCTATTGTGAAGGATCCTGAAATTTGTATAAGATGCAGTCACAGTAGCATAAGTTTGAAACCCGGCGAGGGAAGGAAAAAAATAGCTAACGCAAATTTTCAGAACCAATATTGTTGGGCTGATATATAGACGAATTAAAATTTAAATATTTAAAACGCTCGGCAAGCCTCGCGTTTTAATTTTGAAAATTTAACAGTCTCTAGTGGATAATTATCGTATCACACTCGATGCAGTGGTAGAATCTCTCTTTTTTAAACAAAAAATATTAAACAAAAAATAAAGCCATGATTTACGTTCTTACTTAATTACACAATTACTGTTTTCTTATCATTAAGTCTGGTCATGTCTTGTCTTTAACGATCCAAATAATGCGTTCAATGATCTTTCACGATCAATTTTGATTAAAACAAAATCAACAAAAATATACTTTTTATTAAATTGTATGAACTGTTTCAAGTAATAACATAAATACATTTTGCTTGACTGTCCAACTTTTTAAGATTAAAATTCATATATCTCATGATATACTAGTATTGGAATGTGACTAATATAGTTACAAAACGTGATTTTTCTTTATTGTGTGTCGCCTTTTGTATTTTCTTATGTTCAGCACTTCAGTACTTTGATTTTTCCAACTTTTGAAATAACAGCAGATTGATTCATAGAACTTGCGGTCATCCGATGTTCAGCACTTCAGTACTTTGATTTATTCAACTTTTAAAACTACGGCAGATTGATTCATAGATTTTTGAAGTAAACATGTTTGACCAACACTAGTTATTCTTTCACGATCATTTTTCTCGACTACACGACTGACACACGTGTAACTGTTCAACAGCACAAGATACAGATAACTCTTCAGGATATACCATGTCTGAAAGGTAAAATTTAATGTATAATTTACTACAAGCATTAGCCTTTCAAAAAGGGCTAAAGTCGACTCTTAGCTGATGAAAATGGAAAGTGCTCTCGCTTTGTAGATTAATTCATTTACTAGAAATAGCCACGTGCATCAATCAACAAATGTTACCACACACATGAGGTCACACGTTATGACGAAGTATATATCGTTCAACGTTGTTGTTTACGAAACTCAAGAAGATTCGACTATTTATAGATAAAAGTTACCTGTGTATGAACGATTATTGACCAGGCAAAATATAATTGCAAAAAAGAGAGGACAAATCCGATCTACGGGATTGAATGACATTTACTAGGTTTGGATTGTCCTAACCAATCAATAAACTTTGATTATTCACGTCTCGTAATATCTTCCAATCAGGTAGCAAGAAAAATTCCCGCACTAACTGTCCACCGTTCAATTCTTAATATCGACTCGATAACTAGTATTCTTATATGAAGTGCTTTTTCATATTTTGTAAACAAAAGCGTGATATAAATCTCGATATATCCATGTGACAGAGTGTGAATTTCGCTTGTTTGTTGCGGATGTTGATGTTTGTATGGATAAGGGTGTTGTGTCGGGTTAACTTGGGTATACCAGTAATCGAATGCGATCCTTCACTGGGGTTCTGAAAACAATCCAAGAGAAACTTGAAATATAGATGTTTATAAATTGGAAACAAATCAGTAAGTGCTTCATATATAAAAAGTAATACAAGTACAATACAAAGGCTATAAACTAAAATCATGGGTTAATGGATATTATCAATGATCCATATAAACATACATATTTGTGATGTATAAAGCAAAATCTATATAGTAATACACATCATTATCATTAATTTGTGAAACTCAAACAATCAACATTAAGACGTAGTGAATACTACTGAAAAAAAAGCGATAAAGTGAAATTCAGAAACAAATGCAACATACTTATGCGTACCTAATAAAATATAAGTTTTCAGCTTTACTGGGTGGTATTTAAAATACTAAACATTCCTCATTATAAAAATTTACTAAAAACAAAAACTATCTACAACAAACAAACAAAAGACACACCTTGCAAAGATAACCTATGAACATGAAGGGTCAATCATAAAGATTCTGGATTTAAATACATGTATAATAAATAAGGGAGGGACTAGCTCCTTTATTAAAATTCGGATAAGAGTGGACCTACATTTTATAATTTGTAAAGTATTTAAAATTCTATTCATAAGATAAGTACTTATTTGACAATTGATACATTTCTAATTAAGGGGAGATAATCATACTTTTATGCATGGGTGTCTTGTAAGGTATAAATTCTGCTAAAAGGGTGATAAGTTATTGTGTACTGTGAATAACATAGATATGAGTATGATTCTTTAACTAAAAATGCATTACACACTATATACACTAGATTAATTATTTACAACTGATGATTTAAACAAAAATAAGGGGAGATAATCATTTTCAACATGGGATGAAATTACTATTATTCTTTAATCTGTCATTGGGGAAACTATTCAGGATAAAACATTGAAGGAATAAAATAGTATATTCATTTTCTTATATCAGCTGATAACAGTACAGTTTCTATTGCTTCAGTTCAGAGTAAAACAATGGCTACCTGTAGGCCAACATTATTACACAAATATTTAGACTAAAACTGATTCTATACGCATAGAATATTAAGACAACCTTGCTATAGATAATATTATAGAAATTCTGCCAATCGGCTTTAGGCAACCAAGTCTTACCATGATTCTAAACATCTTTTCCTAAGTAAAAACTTGCTTTCATTTACAAAGCGCCTTTTCTATTTTTATCATAACAGAAATGAGTTATCGGACTTGATTTAATCTAGCTATTTATAGATAGGCTTTGAACTCTTAATTTTCATTAAAATGAACATGTATTCGCAATAAAAAGAAGGATAATTAATTGATCTATATACACATATCTAGCGCACATTATTTACAATTATTGCTAACTCTTTTTCTATGTCTCAAGACTTCTTTTAAATAGATATAAAAAGAATTTCATAATGCAATAAAATAAATGTAATTTCACTAACCTGAAAACAATCCAAGAGAAACTTGAAATATAGATGTTTATAAATTGGAAACAAATCAGTAAGTGATTTGTTCCCAAGAAATAGTATTTCAATTTCCTCTAGGATTATTTTCTGTTTAACCAATCGGATTTCTAGGTTTTTAGAAAAATAGGGGGGATTTGTCATTTCTTAAAAATAAGGGCGGTCCTAAAATAGCGTGCCCTGATCAAAAGTGCTAATTGAAATTACCTACATTTCAGGCAGATAACAATAGCAGCTTAATTAAATCTCTGTCTACAAGTTTGTATCTGCCAAAGCTAAATAGGTTTGAGTCAAAGTGTTAATCTCATGACAAAGACTATTTGCTAAAATTCTAGAAAAGTATTAAAAATAAGCCGTAAGGAATCTACAATCCCGATTCAAAGTAAATACAATAAAAACTTAGTTCCGTCTTAAACGCTTCAAAATGTTAACTTAAAACCTATTATATAAGATATAAATAAATCTTTATCTTGGGCCGTAAATTGAAAAGTTTTCTATGTAAATGAAGAAATAAATAATAATTTATTTTAATTATGAACTTTCGGAACTATCTTTCTTTCTAATAAATGAATGTATATTAGTATTTGGGGTTGGTGCCTGAGAATTAAATTTGAACGAAAAATACACCATGTCACATGCATACTTAGGACAGACTGATGAATTTATTATTGTTGGAATCTGCAATACCTAATTGCCTATTATAAATGAAATTTAGCATAAAAGTTACATGTACCTTTAGTTATTTCATCCACTTTATCATATATCCATTTCTCTAACCCTGGTATGTCTGTTAGGTTGACTGTGTTGTTCAGAACATTTAGATTAAACTGCACTTTGGGTCTGTACACAGGTAAAGGGTACAGTTAAAAAAAACACAAAAAAACACTACATATTTTAAATCTGAAACATTTTTTTCTTTTATTATACGAATAACTCAAGTTAATATGCCTGTTCCCCTTTCCTCACCATTTAAAAACAAAACTAAAAATTACAGGCTATTATTTGAACTTGGAATTATTTTTAATTGGGGAATTTGCATAATTTGTTGTGCTTGAAATTTTTAATAAATTCCATGTTTATTCTGTACTTTAATGTTCTGTGCTTTGCACAACACTTTCTATTACAAAGAAGATAGTTCATTTTCAATAGAATGTACTGTGCTGCACACAACACTATCTAACCAAAATACATTGTATGGAAAGTGTTATGAACCAATCAAAACATTATAATACCAAATAAACATGGAATTTATTAAAAATTTCAAAGACAAGAAATTATTCAAATTCCATAATTAAAAATAAATCCAAGTTCAAATAATAGCCTGTTAAATATAAACATTAAAATAGAAACAACTAGTAGCATTTGCATGTTGTACCATTGTCACAGGTTACTGCATAAGAAAGCTAGACTTGCAAGAATACATTATCTTTCTTTACTAATATTTTTTTTATTATTCTGTACAAAAAAAATTCGAAAATTATGAAATTGAAAAGGGACTTGTCTGAAAGGAACAAAACATATTTCGTAATAGGGATAACCCAGTCTATCTTTTCCTTTGGTAGAAAAGGGGGGGGGGATTACTTTGACAATAACTAATGTTTATACTTACTTATCAATGAATGACAAACTAGCTTTTAATATGTGAGGGAATGGAATGTCTTTTGACATGTGTAAAACAACCTCAGACATTCTCAGCTGTTCAACTGATATCTTAAATCCTAAACTGGCCCTGTAAATAAATATATATACATTCTCAACTGAATCTGATATATGTATATACCAGATTCAGTTGAGAATTATAGCAGCAAAATATACTACAAACAAGAAAAAACTGATTTAGTTATGTCATTGGATGTTGTCTTTTTTTTCATTTTAATTCTTTTAGATGCAATTTCAAACATTTTTTGTCAAAGACACATTTATTAAACTATTAATATCTCCTAAAAGAAGTTGTATCGCAATCCAGACATTTTAAACAAGAACATTAATGTACAGTTTTTCCAAAAAAATGTCATCTAAGGGCATGCCAGTTTTGATCAATTATTAGTTGATTTTGTCTTGCTGGTGAATTTGGCTGCTGGTGAATTTAGCTTTTAAATTTTCTCTCTTTTCAATATAGTTTTCAAGCTAAAAGTAAAAAAATAGTTGAATAAAGCATCGTCGTTGCTGCGATCCAGCCATTTTAAAGTACAACCGTCTAACATATTCAATATTGTTTTGCTTCATACCAGCTCTTTGTTTGGTTTATTACCATTATTTTGTAATTTTACTGGAACTTGTCATAAGAAATACGAAATCTTGGTTAATTCATTTTAAACGATTTATACTTATTTGATGAAAGTAACATTTGAATTTCTACTTGGTATAATTGTAAGTTGCTCTCGATCTACTGTAGTCACTTTTCAATTTCAAGGTAAAGACTTTAATGCAAAATAGTGTCAAAATTCGTCGTTTATAGCCGATAACTTATACGAGGTGTTGTCTATCAGTTTGGTAGAAATTATGACCCCCTCCCCCCCCCCCCCCCCCCAGTCAGATATTTTCTATCTGTAAGATAGAATTTATTAGATGTACTTGTATTCATCCCTATGTTCCATCTATAGACGGATTAAGCCTGATAATTTTAAAACAGGATTCACTATAATTATTGCTGACACGGAGTCATGTTTCAATGGCCCAGTAGTCTTGAGAGGGAAAGAATTTGTAAACGTGAATTGGCAACAGACTACGGATGCCAAATAATAACAAATTTACAGCTAACACTTGCCCTATTAAGGACACAGTGAGCAAACAAATGGATACACTATAAAAAGTGCAATATTCAACACGAGAATTTAAATAAACTTTTTCTTACATTCTTATTCTAGCGACAAAAACCATCTTGAACTGGTCAAATAGATTCTGTGTATCTACCTCACAGCCAATTTGATATGATGACAGTTTGCCAAGTCCTTCAGGTGTCTTATTGATATTACTCCATGTAGCTGGGTTTCGGACTCCTGTCACTTCGTTCACGTATTCGAAGGTTCTGGCATATTTAATGGAGGGAGTGTGATCACCAAAAGTAAAGACTTCTAAATTAAGTTTACCTGTAAAATATGATTCTTTAACCACAAAAACAAAACATTGTTCAATACATCAAATAAAGTTGACCTTCTGCAAATAGGATCTGAAATACAGACTTGACATTTTCCACTGGTCCATGAAATGAGGCCGAGGTGAACTCTAACTGACGGATATGTAGGCCTGGGAAGGAACCCATATATATACCAAGTACATCTATCATCTTAATAAGTTAGTATTTAATTCACCTCTCGAAATAATTGTTTTTCTAACAATAACTTAACCATGAAAATGAGATCAAGAACAATCAACATATGATAGACATTAAGTCAGTAACCGAAGGTCTTAGGTAGCTTTTAACAAATAATTTAGCTTTTTACATTTAGTTCAAATACATTTAAAGTTTACGCCGTCAACGTCACCGCCGCCGCCGGATTGTAATCCCTATCTGAAATAATTGGTGTTACCTAAATAAAAAGGTTTACTCGCATATAATATGCGGTCAAGTTTTCTCTTTACTTCGTCTTTAATAGCATCAGCATTAAACACCCACCTACAAGTATAATATATATCAACTAGTTAACAAATGCATTTCACATGGAACTCTTGAATAAAAATGATTTATATATGAGTGCACACCAGATGCGGATCTAGAAATTTACATAAGTGGGCCCACTGGCTGCCTAGGAGGGAGGCCGCTCCCGTCACGCTTCAGTGATTTTCTATAAAGTCAACCATTTTTTTTCTCAAAAAAGGGGGAGGGCCTGCCCCACATTAAATGTGGGCCTTACTGTACTTCTGTTTTAATTTCCTGTACACATGTCATGATGGGAATAGTTCACACACCAGTAAACTAGTTTTGTATGTATGTGTGTGTCCCGGACAAGAAGCCGGAAATTCAGTTGTTGTAATTTGTTGCTGTCTTGCATATTTGTTTTTCATTGATTTTTATGCATATTAATTTATTGAATACTTAGGCCATTAGTTTTCTCGTTTAAATTGTTTAACAAATAAAACAAATGCAATTTTATAGCTGACTTTGTGGTGTTGGGATTGCTCATTGTTGAGGGTTGTACGGTGACCTATAGCTGTTAATTTCTGTTTCATTTGGCATTTTGATGAGAATTGTCTCATTGACAATCATACCACATCTTCTTTTTTACATGACATAGAATTGAATGTAGAATTTCTCTGGAAACTTTTGTGCAAGTTCTTGTGTAACTTTATGACGACGGCAGTTGCAAAATATGCATGTTTTAATTCTATAAGGATTTACTATTAAAAACAAATCTTTATGAAACCGGGTGGAAATGGGCATCATAAAGACTCGGTTGTAGTATTATGGATTCTTTATTAAAGGTCTTAGTAAACGGTTGTCTCGTATAAAGACCCTACAAAACATAATTATAAAATACTATAAATACAGGTGCAAAGATAGATAACTCTGACATGTTTATGAACAAGTACATTGCACTGTATAACATCCTTAATAAAATAATATTCCCTTTCACAGCTATAATTCTATCTCAAAGACTCAACATAAACTTGCGTCTTACATGTATTAGTTTATGCATCTCATAAACTTAATTGCAATAAATATTCTGTTACCATGTAAATAATATATACTACATGAATTCCATAAATAGTAATAAACTAAGCAAAACGGTAAAACATTAAAATATCTACATGCAGCAACTCAGCAACGCAAAGTAAGCAAAATAAGCAAATAACTAACCAAATGATAAAACAACATAATACAACTCTTTGCTTACCTCAAGTGCTAGTTTGAAGGTCACAAGACTTCATATGTGTATTGGCTACATGTACATCAAATATTAACCTGAAGATAAATATAAATTTATAACTACTGTGTTCCATGTCTATAATATGAACACATACCAAAAATAAGAAAATCTGTTCCCTTAGATACTAAAACATAATAAAGGTTTAAAATGAATATTTAACTATTTAATTTACTTCTAATTTATACACAAGAAAACTCTTTCTTTCTATTTAATATAATTGCACTCCCATGCTCTATTATAACCTATTATTTAGTAATTATTTAATATTTTAATCATTTATCAATCTTTAATGATTTAAAGCATGTTATGGTTAATTAATTGTATTTATCATTCATAAAGGTCATATTCATACTACAGATTCATTTCTCCATTCAATCCAATCAATCTAACCAAATCTTGCATACTCTGTTAAAAACTATAGAACTATTAAATTAATGTGAGAAAAGTATATACAACTGACCTGTAAAGTAGTAATATGAATTCCCAAAAGATTCAGCAATAACTATACAATAATTCATATAAGACCATTTGCACACTCCAAAATTGTGAAATCTATCTTCTCACTATGACAGTTGAAATAAGAGTGTCCAGAACAATAGAATTTTCCCTCCAAAAAGAACATGTGACCAAAATCACTATCCATAAGAAATATAGCCTTAATTAAGATTCTAAATATAGAAATCAAGGTAACATAGACAAACAGGTACACTGGTCAGTTTAACAGTAATCAGACTAGACAAATTAAATACCATTCAATTTGTAACTAATAATATCAATAGTATGACAATCATTTTATTCCAATATATCTAATCAATATATACAAATTTACATTTACAAAAATATGCTAAATTCCACTCTACCACATACTCCTCCCAGCCGGAAAATGACGTCTCGGCATTTCCTGCTACGTAGAAGCATTGGTAGATGACTTCAAAATGTCCAGAATGGTTCGACCTGCCTCTGTCTGTAAATCTTGGAGTAAAGATGTCTGGTCTGAAATAGCTTTCAGACACTGGATCTTCTTTTCCCAATCAGACATGGTGGTGATTGCAGACTTTGCCATATCAAATTCACCAGTGGTAAACCGGAGTGGTGGTCTCCGCTCTCTGGCTGAACGACGTACAGGAACCAGTTCATCTTCATCATCTGTATCTGTTTGAGAAGTATCCTGTTCAAGTGTATCTTCTTGAACAATCTCATCTTGCGAAGCGCTTCTTTCATCTTCAGAAATCAGGTCCTCATCAACACTAATTGTGTCTTCTGAAGATTGGGCGTCCCCTCCTGTCTCTGTATTCTGTAATCCATCAGCTTGAACTAGGGGTAAATTTTCAATGATGGTTGAATCACTGTCTCCTTGTTCCTCTCTGATGACATATCCCCAGTTTGATTCCTCATCAGATGTTGTATCCTCCGAGAAGTCATTACTGGTGATCGGTTCCTTCTGTTTTTTTCTCCTCTTGGCAGGTGTTGGTCTTTTTCGGGTTAACCTAGGAGCAGGTGTTGGTGTGTCACTAATTACTCCTATAGGAAGAAGCAAGTTCCTGTGAAGAGTTCTAATTCTTCCTTCACCATTTTCCTTTTTCACCGAAAATACTGGTATGTCGCTATTGGGTTGACTGATGACATCATAGGGGTCATGCTCCCATCTGTCAGCCAATTTGTGTTTTCCTTCCTTGAAGGCGACTATCTTCACCAGCACTCTGTCTCCTGGTTTAATTGTACCACCTCTAACTTTTGTGTTATAAGCCTTCCCTTGTTTGGTCCTTGCCTTATCCGCTGCTGCAGTGGCTAGCTCGTGTGCCTGAGTAATCCTATGTCGCAACTCTTTGATGTATTTTGAGCTTGGTTCTTTCTCATTCTCTCTTAAGCCAAATACCACATCAATTGGCAATCTTGGATTTCTACCAAACATAAGTAAATAAGGTGTCTGTCCAGTGCTGTCATGACGCGTACAGTTATAGGCGTGAACAAGTGGAGCGACATAATCTTTCCACGCAGCTTTCTTGTGTGGTTCCAAGGATCCTAACATTTCCAGTAGTGTTCTGTTAAACCGTTCACACATTCCATTGCCCATTGCATGGTAGCTGGTAGTTCTTGATTTCTTCATGCCAGTGATGTTACACAGTTCTTTAATAACTTTACTCTCAAAGTTGGGTCCTTGATCTGAATGTATTCTCTCTGGTATCCCGTAGTGGAGAATAAAGTGATTATAGAATGCTTCAGCTGTGGTCTTTGCTAACTGGTTTCTTGTTGGAATGGCCATAGCAAATCTAGTAAAATGATCTGTTATCACTAACAAGTGTTGATGCCCTCCTCTAGATGGTTCCAGCGTCAAAAAATCCATGCAGACTAGTTCTAGTGGCGAACTAGTTGTGATGTTCACTAAATGTGCTCGCTGAGTGGTTGGAGTCTTCCTTCTGATGCATCTACCACACTCTGAAATCCAAGTTACTATATCACTGTACATTCCTGGCCAGTAGAAACGGTCTTTAATCAAAGATATGGTCCTATCTTTACCAGGATGACCCATGTCGTTGTGGATAGCTTGAATTACAGTTGGTACATGTGCTATGGGCAATACTAACTGATGTCTTTCTTCTTCATCTATAGATGTTGCTCGATGTAATACTCCATCTATTAACTTCAGGTGGTTATACTGCTTGAGTAAAGGGTTTGGCCCAACCTCTTTACGTGATGGTTTCTTCTTTTCTCTGATGTATTCAATTATACGGTGTACGTCAGGATCTGAATGTTGAACCTTTTCCCAGTCAATAAGGTTGCCGGTACCTGTTCCTCTTGGGTCGTAGTCATCCAATACTAACTCTGGGTTGAGTGTCAGGTTTTCAATATGGGACCTCGAAACCATGGAATTACAGATGGCTTGAACTGCTTCAATGCTAATAGGAAGACGGCTAAGAGCATCTGCATCTGCATTGTTTCGTCCTGGTCTATACTGTATGTCAAAGTTGAATGCTGCAAGTGCTGCCAACCAACGATGTCCTGTTGCATCCAATTTTGCGGTGGTCAAAACATACGTTACTGGATTGTTGTCAGTGAGGACTGTGAACTGTTGGCCATACAGATAGTATTTGAACTTGTCGCAGATGGCCCACTTGAGTGCAAGGAATTCCCTCTTATGTGGCGGATAATTCTTCTCTGCCTTGTTCAAACCACGACTGGCATAGCTAATAACACGTTTCATGCCTCCCTGCTCCTGGTACAGAACTGCTCCAAGTGCTTCCCCAGACGCATCAGTGTGTATCTCGTACGGAAGCGAACTATCAGCAAAACCAAGTACAGGTGCAGAAACAAGATGGTCCTTTAAAGTCTGAAATGCCTTATCCTGATCCTCATTCCATATCCAGTCCTTCTTACTCTTGACTTTTCTCTTGTTCTTCTTATGTGGTGTAGGAATAAGATTTGTCAATGGCCTACTGATCTTACTGAAGTCCTTTATAAATCTCCTGTAGTATCCTACAAAACCTAAAAATCTATGTACATCCTCCGGTGTTGTTGGTTTAGGCCAGTTGACTACTCTGTCCGTCTTGTCCTGATCAATCTCTACTCCATTCTCTGATACTACATGACCAATATACTTTACCTTCCTTTTAAAAAAATCACACTTGGTTGGACTCAGCTTCAGGTTGGCCTCTCTGATGCGTTGAAAAACCAGCTGTAAATTCTCCAAGTGCTCTTCGAATGTCTTTCCAAAAATTATAATGTCATCAATAAAAATACAACAGATCTTTAAGTTGTAATCAGCTAAGCAATCCTCCATTAGTCTTTGATATGTTGCTGGAGAGTTCGTCAATCCAAATGGCATCCGGTTAAACTCATAAAAACCTAATGGTCCTACAGAAAAAGCAGTTCGTTCCTTGTGTTCTTCCAGGATTTCTACTTGGTGATAACCGGACTTCATGTCGACAACTGAGAAAAACGTGCTTCCTTGGCAGCAATCCAACAACTCTTCAATGCGTGGAAGAGCATAACTGTCTCGTTTTGTCTGATTGTTTAATTTCCTGTAATCAACACACATTCTCAAGGCTCCTGATTTCTTCTTAACGAGGACGACATTTGATGAAAAAGGTGATCGGGAAGGTCTAATAATCCCTATGTCCATCAGTTGATGTAAATGTGACCTGACCTCGTCATACATGGATGCTGGTATTCTCCTATATGCCTGTTTGAAAGGTCTCTCTTCATATAAATCTATACGGTGTTTCACTCTATCGGTGTGACCTACATCATGATCTCCTTTACTAAAGATGTCAGAATATCCGACAATCAACTGTCTACCTACCTGTAACTGTGTAGTGTTAAGGTCACTTTCGGTGATATCAACTTGCTCTAATAAACTTTTTCCATCATCTTTTTCTGGTTTGGGTTGTTCCTCAATCGTTACTGGTTGAATCTCACATATAATCGACTTCGGTGGTATGGTGAAAGTCCGTGTGGTTGTATTCGACATTCTAACGGTTATCGCTCCATTCTGCTTGTACTCATACTGATGTAATGCTGGCTCAATGTCGATATCTTTGCATTCCTTCGATAACTCGCTTGACTGTAAGATAGATGGTGTTGTACAGTATGGAATTTCTCTATCAACATATCCCGTTACTTCCTTCATGGTATTTGGTTGTATAGTAATTCCCTGTTGACATCTTACAACAGCTAATCGGTTGTTATTACTCGACAATTCCCTTTCCCTCATTGATATGCAGCGAAATGTCAGGTACCATGGAGTTGTCAATGCTGCATTCTGTAAATATCTAGCTCCGTGTTGTTCTTGAAGTTCCAATATAAGGTGATCTAAGATATTGGTTCCTATTAATGCTGGTACATGTTGACTGTAACGGCTATCTGGTACTACAAGCAATACATGCTTACTACTGATGTTGCTATTTCCTGGTGTTTTAATATCCACTTCTATAAATCCAGCGTATGGTAATTGCGTTCCTCCTGCTGTCTCAATTTCCAAAATAGAGTCTAATTTCTTTAAAGGTGCTGATTCCGAAAGATATTCCTGATAAAATGATTCCGCTATAGTTGATACTGTAGAACCTGTATCCAATAATGCTGGTAACCTGTGTCCATTTAAAAATATTTCAGCTTCAGTTGGTTTTCCAAAGATGCCTAAAGGTGTAATACTCTTTACAATGTTGTTTCTAACCATGGGACCATAACTCCTCTTGCTCAAACCTAATACCGGCCCCTCTGTACAGGTTTCCTGGCGTTTAAATTCCTCGAATGGTCCATTCTTGTTCTGCAACCTATCTTTATATGACCTTCCTGTCCACAACGATGACAAACTATAGGGTAGTCGTTCCTTTGTTGTTGTTGTTGAGGATCTTGCTGTACCGGATCATGTGTTCCTCGATTTTGCCAATTGTTGTTCTGTCCTTGCCAATTGTTGTTCTGTCCTTGCCAATTGCTGTTCTGTCCTGAGGTTTGGTTCCAGCCTCTGCGGCCTCCCCTACCAGAACCTCTATACCCACCATTACCTCTGTATGGTGCATGTTCCTGTTGGCGTTGATCTCGTAATTCTGTAAATTGATGAGTCAGTTGTTGTACCATACCTTTTAATTCTTCAACATCCTTTGATTCAGGTGAAGTAGTAGCTGCCTTAGAAGTGTTAGGCTTGATGGGTTTTTTAGGCTGATGATCTTTCTCTATTTGTCTAAGAGCAACTCTGAGATGGTTGAAATCTTGTATTGAGTCATACTTATGGCCACTAACATCCTTTAACTCCTGTCTCAGTCCAGTCCATAACATGGCATGAAGCATGGTGTTCATCTCGTGATACTGAATAATACCCTTTTCTATTCCTTTTCCTAAAATATCTTGAAGACGATTGCTCCAGGTTGTTACATCTTCATCTTCCTTCTGGCGGGCACTGTAAAATTCTGACAGAAGTTGTTCTTTGTTGTCTACACTTCCATAAACGCTGTCTAAAATTTCCAATAAGTCGTTGATAGGTTTATCCAAGCCTTGGTACATTATCATACGTGCAGCTGATCCAGATAAAGAACGACGGATGGCAAACTCTTTCTGTGTTTTGGTATATGTGGGATCCTTTAATGCTATCTTCACATCATATCTCCATATGTCATATGCAATCTCGCCCTTGTTATCTCCACCAGAAAAGTTCCTAACCTTGGGTGCATATGATGACATGGTAACTGTTGGCTTAGGGGCAACTTTCAATACTGCTCCTGTTTCTGTTTTCAATGCAGCAATAGGTGGTTGAGACAAAAGTACATTTTCTACTGACTTGTATTCTTTCTGGTGCTCAATATAATCCTTAATCCATTTATCCAAGTCCTCTGCAGTATCTCCCTTGGGGTTGAGACCCATAGCTTGGAAAGTGCTATACATAGTATCATACTGTTCTTTTATCTTCTCTGGCTCTGCCATGATGAGTAGTATAAAAATATCCGAACAAAAATAATACGGACGAATCAAATCAAAATGTACAACGGATGAAATCAAAATCTGAAATAAAATATATATACACAAATACAAGTACCTCAATCTGTATATCAATGTAGACTAAAGACTAAGAAATACTATCAACTGAATGACCTAGGGCAATCAAAGATACCTAATCTCTAAACCCTAAACCGAAAACTCAATCTAGAATCAAAGATCACCAAAATAAAAAAAAAAAATACTGACAGACAGTAACACCAGCTGAAAATAAATAATGCTAATAAGGTATGTGGGGTGTGCTTGGTATGTTATCAAGAGCAAAATGTTAGTTCAGGGTAGGATGCATGCATTATGATATGACTCGCTCAACTTTCAATCAGTCAAAGTGGTTTAATTTTATTTTATATATATAAAGTTCAAGTTTAGACTACAAGATTATTTATGTAAGTTTAAACTAAGTTTTATTTATGTTTAAATACCTTCAAAATATTTATAATATACCCTGTATAAATTGTATCGTGTTCACAAACGATTACACACTAACACTGACAAAGTACAATGTAACTGATAAATAAACTAAACTACAGTACAAAATTCACATACAAACAATGAGTACGGTTATACATATGACATACAACAATACTAACTACACAATATATACTGACAACACACAACAGTAATGTAAATAATAAAAAAAATTTAAATGTGTGTGTGTGAATGTGAATGTGTATGTATGTACGAAGCTATACGTAAATATTCACAGAAAAATTATTTTCAGAAACTAAGTCCTTTTATGAAAATAATTCACATGAATACGAACAAATAATTGCAAGTCTCAATCTAGTATACCCTATCAAACCAAGAAATTTCAATGTGTACCAAGTTTTCAATACCCTACAAACAGCTGTGTAATGTAAACAAAGCTACTTCCGGTTCAGTGACCTTGACTTAAGTGTGGGTGTGTCCGCTAAGGGGGGTCGGATCAAGTATCGATGAATGTCAACAAAGTCCACAAAGATCTACAAAGTGACTTTAAATTTTTTAAATGTCTCCAAGTCTCATTAACAATTACCCAAGTGTGGTGTATAATCGATGCGTAATGTTTAAAACAATAAGCAACACTTGCTGTAATTCACTAGTCACAAAATCAACCACAAATTCTGCACAAAAAATTCAACCTGTTTACGTTCAATTAACAAAGTTATTGTCACTCAATATTCCATACAAATGACAGTAAACATACATAAAACACAAATAACATATAATACAAATGTAATAGAGTAAATGTCAAACCTTTTGAAGACACAAAAAGGTTGTAAACTATCAATAAATCTGCAAAGTTCATATATTCCGCCGTCTTGTTCGATTTCCGGAAGTTGGTAAATTCGGTAAATCCTAGAAACGGTATGCTGATCCCGGGAATGTCTTTTTATGTCGTTGTCACTAAGAGCTCTAAATCACGTTGGGCGCCATTGAAACCGGGTGGAAATGGGCATCATAAAGACTCGGTTGTAGTATTATGGATTCTTTATTAAAGGTCTTAGTAAACGGTTGTCTCGTATAAAGACCCTACAAAACATAATTATAAAATACTATAAATACAGGTGCAAAGATAGATAACTCTGACATGTTTATGAACAAGTACATTGCACTGTATAACATCCTTAATAAAATAATATTCCCTTTCACAGCTATAATTCTATCTCAAAGACTCAACATAAACTTGCGTCTTACATGTATTAGTTTATGCATCTCATAAACTTAATTGCAATAAATATTCTGTTACCATGTAAATAATATATACTACATGAATTCCATAAATAGTAATAAACTAAGCAAAACGGTAAAACATTAAAATATCTACATGCAGCAACTCAGCAACGCAAAGTAAGCAAAATAAGCAAATAACTAACCAAATGATAAAACAACATAATACAACTCTTTGCTTACCTCAAGTGCTAGTTTGAAGGTCACAAGACTTCATATGTGTATTGGCTACATGTACATCAAATATTAACCTGAAGATAAATATAAATTTATAACTACTGTGTTCCATGTCTATAATATGAACACATACCAAAAATAAGAAAATCTGTTCCCTTAGATACTAAAACATAATAAAGGTTTAAAATGAATATTTAACTATTTAATTTACTTCTAATTTATACACAAGAAAACTCTTTCTTTCTATTTAATATAATTGCACTCCCATGCTCTATTATAACCTATTATTTAGTAATTATTTAATATTTTAATCATTTATCAATCTTTAATGATTTAAAGCATGTTATGGTTAATTAATTGTATTTATCATTCATAAAGGTCATATTCATACTACAGATTCATTTCTCCATTCAATCCAATCAATCTAACCAAATCTTGCATACTCTGTTAAAAACTATAGAACTATTAAATTAATGTGAGAAAAGTATATACAACTGACCTGTAAAGTAGTAATATGAATTCCCAAAAGATTCAGCAATAACTATACAATAATTCATATAAGACCATTTGCACACTCCAAAATTGTGAAATCTATCTTCTCACTATGACAGTTGAAATAAGAGTGTCCAGAACAATAGAATTTTCCCTCCAAAAAGAACATGTGACCAAAATCACTATCCATAAGAAATATAGCCTTAATTAAGATTCTAAATATAGAAATCAAGGTAACATAGACAAACAGGTACACTGGTCAGTTTAACAGTAATCAGACTAGACAAATTAAATACCATTCAATTTGTAACTAATAATATCAATAGTATGACAATCATTTTATTCCAATATATCTAATCAATATATACAAATTTACATTTACAAAAATATGCTAAATTCCACTCTACCACATTTATCTTATTCCGAATGCATTATTTGTATGTTGAGAGGGGCAATCGTGGATAGGTTGCCAATTGAACTTCAACCGTATTGATTTCCTTTATCTTATATCAATTTGTAAATTTAAAGTTTATTCGTCCCAGATTAAACTAGTCAGTTCTCTTGTATGTAAGTTTGATGTCAATAATAGGTGATAAAGTATAACAGTAATCATTCTTATCACACACATCTTTAGATAAACCGTCGGTCCTTATGCAAACTAGGTGTTTTATTCCTGATTCAAATAATTCTTTGTTTTTGTAACATAATATAATAAAAATGTACTTTTCTTGTTTCAATTTCTAAATAATGGTATACAAATGGGGTTTACAGGTTATATAATAATACGTCAAAAAGTAAAGATTAAAAGACCTGAACCCCCTCGACCCACAGTATATCCCATAATTGCTTATATACATATTATATATTAAACAGCTCTGAAATCTTGGATTCATCCCTCCACTGAGTTACAGAAGTTTTGAATCCGCCCCTTTTCAATATTTTGAATATCTCTTACCATCTATTTATAATAAAGTTGAGCCATTCTGCTGTTTCACGCTGTCCCAATGCTTGTTTTCTGTGATTTCTTATCTCCTCTCGATATATTCTGTTTTGCACAATATTCTTGATCTTCCATAATACAGACAACCCAATTATCAACAAAAATACCCACGAAAATGAAAACTGGTAATTTTCAATGGCCCAAGATGCAGAAACGACGAAAGAACCCAGTGATCCATACATATACATATGTGTTACAAGATAGAATGGTCCAAATAGAGATAGTAAAGATATAAATTATGTTCTGATACATAAAATCATTTGAATTATTTATCTCTGGTGCAGGTTAAATCCTTTATATAATGCCATAAGGAAATACTATGTGAATTTATACTCAATTGTTTAATGTCATATAATACTTGAATATTACATACTTGAATGGCTAAGTGTTTCTATAACTTGAACAATTATAAGTGGTTTTTATAGTGAAATAAAATGCGTTATCTTATCAAAATCTTCAAAAATGGACTGTTTTTAACTAATGATTGTCTCCTCGTACTCTATTTCGCCCATATTTTACCGTATGCAGTGACCTTATCTACAAGACCTCTCGTGAGAACTTCGGCACAGCAAAAACGCGATGTAAAACAGTGATTGTTAACAAATGTGCACTTTGAATTTATTGATGGCAAGCCGTTTTACTATTTATTATAACTTCAAGACATCTTATAAACTTTGTAAGATATCTCATAAAGCTTATAAGATATCTAATATAGTTCATAAGATATCTTATATAGTTTATAAGATATCTTAATTAGTTTTATGAGATATATTTTATAGTTTATGAGATGTCTTATATTACGGAAGCCTGGAGCTGCCTTGTGTAATTGTTTATAACTAAACCATATTTGATAATTATTGCGATAATGTTTTGTATATTGCAAGATGACGCCTTATTTATCGCAATAATTCGCTGTATCTAACAACAAGGCACTTTATTTAGCGCAATGATTTGTTAAATTTAACACTAAGAAGACTTAATTATCGCAATATTTGCTATATATATACCACAAGTCGCCTTATTTATGGCAATATTTCGTTATATCTAACAACAAGACGTCTTTGTTATTGCGATGATTTTATTCTGTAAAACAGTACCACTTAATTAACGCGATTTACGATTTTTTTCGCTTTAAATTTCGGAAGTTAAAGCTAAGTCATCATAATTATGGCGATAGCACATTTCAATTTACATATGTAGCGTGAGCAGCCATTAAACGGCCATTTTCGTTATGATCAACACCCAATCAACCAGACCATTTTCTCCCGTATGAATTCTTTTGACTAGAGAAGGCTACATTCAAAGGAAGCTACCCCTCATTCTGAACAATGCTTTTGGTAAGTAAATAGTTCATGGTATTAACATAATAGCTACTGTCTGTTCTTTTTATACCACCCACTTGAAACGTGGGGGTCATGATATAGTAATCACTTAATAAAACTTTCACAAATTCTTTATAATATAATGCCTCTGTGCACCTTTTATTTCATATATATATTGATTGAAATTTATATTTTTTGGGGTTTGCCATAACAAAACATGGACTTTGCCATCCCTTATCAACGGGTATTCATTTCTTATTCGCAACTGCAAGATCAACCTAAACCACTGAACAAAACGGACGGACAGACGACAATTATATACCATAATAGGTCCGTCAAAATTTTGACAGGCGTATAAAAAACAGTTCAACTACTTTTACAAGGCGAAAAGGAAAATAGAATCGTGAAGCTAGTAAACAATTCTTATTTTAATCTGAACATGCAAATTGAATATTATGTTATGTTTTTTACATTAGACATATTCACAGAACAACACCATCTATTCTGAGAGTCCGAGAAACTATAATAGTGGACAGTTTTCCTACTAATTCCACGTGTTTCCGAGTCATAGTAAACTCGAAGTAGCCTACAATGCATTGTAGTTTATTGAGTCGATTGGTCAGTATTTTAAGGCCATATCAGCCTTCTGTTTTTGGAAGTTATTACATTTTACTATGCAAAATATTCTCACGTCAGAAAATCTAGAGTTCCCGACCTGTTTATAACAGGCATATATGGTTAACCATATCAAATCATATACAATTTTACATGTGTCATCAAAAAATATTTTTTAGTAGTGCTTTCTGATCCAAAGGGAAATAGATTAAATAAATTGTTTGGTTCCGATTCAGCCTGAAAGGAAGAAAGGACAATAATCAACTTTAGTTTATACACCTTGCATGCATATCAAAATGAGCAAAAATACAGTTTCTTTACATTTGAACTACTAAGAGCATGAATTATTTGAAATAGATTTGTATTGCTCATGACTTTCCGTGGTTTAATTTAAAATGTTTTTAATTATTACTTTTATGTCAAAAAACCTACCACAGAGGAAGTTAGAAATAAGCAAAAATAAAAAGGGGCGGATGTTAGTCTGGTCAAGAAGGTAACTGTGATTAAGAAACGGTGGAAAGTACAATCCAAATTTTCCACACAAACCTTTCTTTAATCAACATTAACATCGTGATAGATTTTCAATATGATCTGTTCGGTAGAACAAAATTAACCTTAAGTCATTTGCATATTTCAACATTCATTTACATACTCCAACATTAACCTCAAAATAAGACCTATAAAATTGGCATTGAAGAAAAAACAGTTTTTAGAAAGCTCGTACGAGTTCGCTAGCAACCCTTTGCGGGTTTTTAATTTGATAGGTGACTTTTTGTTAAATATTTGTTTGTTTTGAGATTGTGACACAAGTATGACTGCTATACCAATATTGTGACTATTTGATCTATTATGTCTGTTTTGTTCATACATGTACATCGTTTTATATATAATGGAATTTGATACGACTGTCATACAAGTGAGAGGTTTAACGCTATAAAACCAGGTTCAATCCTACATTTTCTTCATTTGAAAACTGGAATATGACAGTCGTCCATCCGTTTGATGAGTTTTGTCATTTGATAAGGGACTTTCCGTCTTGAATTTTCATCGGAGTTCAGTAGTTTAGTTCCATTTGATAGGATAACGTCATTAATTTTCATGGCATCAATTGACAGATGTTATGATAATGTACACACAAGCGCATACGATGCATGGCAGATTTTAAATTTATGATTTGAGTTTTCTCTCAGTTTCATAAGAATGAAGATAACAATATTTATTTTAAGCTTCACGGCATCAATTGGTGATTTGAAGATCGCAAATACCCATTTACTGGCTCTGCCAACGCGTTGCCAGTAAAGTTAATTTGCGACCATCCAATCGCGAATTGCTGCCGTCGCAGCTTAAAATATATTACAGTTATCTACTGATAAATATCTTTGCATACATTCATTTTGATCTAATCTTTAAAGCTATCCGAACATCTTCCCCAAGTTTACTATACATCGGATAAGACCATTTCAGTGTAACAAATGCAATAAAATAGCAGTCTAAAGTTCTAAGTTGTACACCTTTATGTTTCAGATGGTACTTGCTCTTCTCCTGTTCTGCAAGGCCAGTGCTATTCCATATCCAGACATAGATGCATCATTAGACGAACTAGTTGTATACTATACAAGTTTTTCGTTTACAACAAAAGAAGTACTCGGGTTTTTACTAAACATACATCATATAATGCTGAGCGAAAGATCATTTTATAGAATTAAAAAACGTTTGAGATTGCAAAAAAGAGGAGTTAAAAGTGCTATTGCTGATATTGTTACAAAAATTTTACAGTTAAGAAATGCAGGATATACCAATATAGGTTATCGATCTTTATGGAATGTACTTCGCTGCCTAGGCGTAAGAGCTTCACAACACACGGTTAGGATAGTTTTGAAAGCTATTGACGGAGACGGCGTTTTAAGGATACAAAGACATAGGCTTACAAGAAGACGATACACAAGTAACGGACCGAGCTTTTGCATCCACGTCGATGGATATGATAAGTTAAAGCCGTTTGGAATATCTGTCCATGGTGGAATCGACGGTTTTTCAAGAAAGATACTTTGGCTGAAGGCTACAAGTTCAAATAAAAATCCCCGTATAGTTGCAGGACATTTTCTTGAGTATTTGAAGACAAGCAAGAGGGTTCCAAGGGTAGTACGCATGGATGCAGGAACTGAAAATGTTATAGTTGAACGTATTCAAATAGCTTTGATATCATTTCATAATGATAGCATGGCAGGACATAGAAGTGTTTCAATAGGAAGATCAACGTCCAACCAAAATATCGAAATGCTATGGAGTTTTCTGATGCGAAATTTCACAACATTTTGGAGGAATTTGTTTAAAGATATGGTAGATGAAGGCATACTCAACAATGACGACCCTGTGCATCTTGAATGCATACGGTTTTGTTTCCTACCACTTATTCAGAGACATTTAGACATGTTTCTACAATCATGGAATTTACACAGAATAAGATCTCAAAGAAATGTTGAATGTCCACATGGTATACCTGACGTTATGTACTACCAACCTTTTATTTACGATAAATATGACTGCTCTTATGAATTGCCGTGCGACATAGTTGTATTGAATTACTTAACTGATATATACACGGATGCTGTTCTACCTAGAGGCACTAAAGAAGAATTTAGACAATTAATAAATACTCTCACGTTTTTAGATATCGAAGAATTCGATGTCATTGAAACTCCAACACAGGCCAAAGAACTGTTCAACTTATTATCAGGCGTAATATCACAACATTTGTTAAATCGATAGACATTTACAGATTTAACGTTTATTCATCATGATAATTATCTTTTATTTCACCATGTTGTCGAATATATGGACCCGAATATATATTCGCATAAGATATTTGATCTGTTGATGCAAAGAACAACATTGAAGTGCATAATGTGTACATACTAATTTTCTTGTTTTTCGTTGATTATGCTTCTTTTTTGTCAGAATCGATGTAAATATTGAATGAAAATGTTCTGTTGTATTAAGTATTATATAAATAGCAAAGAATAAATGCCTACTGTTTCTTTTAACAAGTCTTTCCTATGCCTGAGTCATCATTAAATTGATAACAGTTCGTCACATTTAAATATACCATATTGGTCTATTCCTTCATGATGTAGCTGAGTATCATTCAGTCATTTTTCATATCTGTTACAATAACCAAACACTTTTCCCTAAAAATGACCATCGAGTTTAACGTGTCATACATTAACAAAATATTAAGTACAATCAAATCTTATTTGCTGTCAACTCAACCAATCCGTTTCATTCGTAATGAACTGGACAGAGTGTAGCTAAATTAAAGAGAAACACCATGTATGATACAGTATGTCTGTCACTCACGTCACTGAGTATAAAAGGGGGCATGGTTTCACATAAACCACGATATTTGGAAGGTATATAACGTCACAGTACCCAAATTGCACCTACTTGTATTCAACAAAAAAACTGGGGTAATCTTACTTGTTTTCTTTGAGTCTAAACCCTTGGTATTTTTCAGGGTATTCATATGATTTGATACAATACACGTCATTTAACATTGCTGAACATATACAAAACCAGTAAAAATAAACAGATTTGTTATTAACCGACCCTCATTGTCAATCAAAGATGTAAGTTATGATATAAGACAGACTTAATTGTATATATGTTTTATCCTTTTATTTCCTGATCGATGGGATCAATGCGTTCAACGTAACATAGTCACCAAACTTTGACTTATTAAGTGAGATACAAATATCTGTAGAGCTGCTTTTCATTCGTCTTTAGAAGCTAATGTAAACAGGTAAATGCACGAACAAGTCGAGAAGAAGAGAAACACGTTTGTTTCTCATTACAATGCCGATTGGTTACTGCAGTATTGAAAAACACATCTTTCGAACGTAACAAAAATTAAGAAACCTTTATAGCATCAATTTAAGATATTTAATGTTCATTTGTGATTTGAGCGGGTTTTTGTTTTTCTAAAGTACGATTTATCTCTCGTTAATTCAACGTCTTTGAATCTATGTTGTTTTATGTCTGTTGGTAGATCAGTGCAAGACCAATTATTCAAATGTTTCCTTAACATTGGAATGGTGAATATTCGTGTCAATTCTTTAATATTACTGCACAATAAAACATACTTTGGTTGTATGAAGTCTAACAAATCGTTAGATTTTGCCATTATCCACTTTCGATTCCAAGGTATCTAGGGCCTGTTATTGTAGTTACACAGTACATAAAAGCTGGTATTGAAATAACCTGGCAAATGAAATGCCTAGAGTCATATTACCTAATGTTGCTTTATTGTTACATAGATTTGTCTGTTTAAGCCGTTTTAACTATTTATGTTTTTTTCAACCTGCATATTACGTCTTCAAGCAGCCATCTATAGACTTATTAAAGAAAACACATGTCAAGTTTTACTAGGGAAACAAGTGTGGACACAGTTCAGATTGTTTGAATGTTTACCTATATTTCTAAGAAAAAGAGTTCTCTCCTTTATTCAGCATTAAACTGTGCTATGTTCAACTGTAGCAAAGCGACACTCTACCTTTGGCCTTTGTTAGTCTTGTATGATTTTTAATTTTAGTTTCTTGTGTATGATTTGGAGTTAAGTATGACGTCCATTATCACTGTACTAGTATACATATTTTTTAAGGGGCCAGCTGAAGGACGCATTAAGGTGTTGGAGTTTCTCTCTACATTGAAGACCAATTTATGGCCTTCAGCTGGTGTCTGCTCTATGGTCGGGTTGTTAACGCTTTGACACATTCCCCATTCCTTTCTCAATTTTACCTGTACCAAACACTAAAATGTATTAGTGTGTTTTTGTGTTTTACCAAATGATTCTTATAAAATACCTGAAATTAAATGCCAGTTAAAAGAAAAAGAGGAGGAGAGTAACACATTAGGTGCTTTTCAGAATGATTTGGTTTAAATTTACGAGATTGTATCTGATAGTATCTGAGAACCTACATGCATGAACTATTTTTGGGAGAAATTGTATTTGCTTATACAGGAAATGAATGAATTATGACCGGAGCGGGCCCCCACTTAGGCATTCAATTGGCCCCCATTCATGAAAATTTCTGGATCTGCCACTGAGTTTGTCAAATTTTGTTTAAAAAAAAATACATTTGCATAATAATGGACTAAGCTGAAAGCAACGCACTTTACTAATACATTTACAGAAAGAACTCATGATCAATACAGTGATATACTAAGTACTGGATATACACGACATTCATGTACATTAGTTCTTCCTATTTAAACCACAACTATGATTTAGGTAGCACTCCACAGTTCGGTGTGTAGATTCGTATTTTGGTCACTTTTTCAAATATAAGAGGTAGTGTTCAATAAAATTCTTTTTTGGATAGCTGATGATTAAGATGCTTAAAATAGCCTTCATAGTGAGCATCAAGAGTATTTAATGTATGAAATATGGCTGTTGTCTGTATGACAGTCTGTCTTTGCATATCCAAACCAGGCAATGGTTTGTCAATTATTGTTATCTTTTTTACAACTTTTTGTTGCACGAACTTTGTGATTAATTTTGCTACAAAAATGGGGTGAGAGACACCCATTTTTAGCTCACCTGGCATAGCCATGTCAATTATGTGAGCTAATGCCATCACTTGGCGTCCGTCATTGTCCGTCGTCCGTCGTCTGTCGTCTGTCGTCGTCGTCTGTCGTCGTAAACTATTTCAAGAATCTACTCCTCTGAAACTACTAGGTCAAATACTTCCAAACTTTAAATGAATGTTCCTTATGGTATCTAGTTTATAAATTGTATCCGAAGTTTTGATCTATCAACAAACATGGTCGCCATTGCTAAAAATAGAACAAAGGGGTCAAATGCAGCTTTAGGGCTTATATCTCAAAAACGAAAGCATTTAGAGCAAATCTGACACAGGTAAAAATATTCATTAGGTCAAGATCTATCAGCCCTGAAATTTTCAGATGAATCAAACAACCCATTGTTGGGTTGCTGCCACTTAATTGGTAATTTTAAAGATATTTTGCAGTTTTTGGTCATTGTCTTGAATATTATTATAGATAAAGATAAACTGTAAACAGCAAAAATTATCAGCAAAGTAAGATCTACAATATGACCAAAAATGTCAATTGACCCCTCAAGGGGTTATTGTCCTTAAATGACAATTTTTCACAATTTGTTCATCATATTTGCTAACTTTAAAAAGATCTTCTCCGGCCTCTTTAACTACTCAACCAAATTCAACCAAACTTCAACTGAATGATCAGTAAAGTGTATAAAATAAAGTTTGTGTTTTATTTTCTATTTTGTCAAAAGACATGGCCGTCATGGCTAAAAATAGAAAACAGGTTAAAATGCAGTGTTTGGCTTATATCTCAAAACTTCCAGCATTTAGAGCAAATAAGACAACAGGTTCAAGTATTTATTAGGTCAAGGTCTACCTATCCTGAAATTTTCCGCCGAATCGGGTAACTGGTTTTGCAGGTATAATGCCCCTGAATTGATGATTTTAAAGAAATTTTGCAGTTTTTGGTTATTATCTTGAATATTATTATAGATAAACTGTTAATAGCAAAAATGTTAAGCAAAGTACGTAAGATCTACAAATAAGTCAATATGAACAAAAGGAGTTATTGCCCTTTAAAGACTTTTTTCATCAATAGATATAGGAAGATGTGGTGTGAGTGCCAATGAGACAACTCTCCATCCAAATAACAATTTAAAAATTAAACCATTATAGGTTAAAGTACGGCCTTCAACACGGAGCCTTGGCTCACACCGAACAACAAGCTATAAAGGGCCCCAAAATTACTAATGTAAAACCATTCAAACGGGAAAACCAACGGTCTAATCTATATAAACAAAACGAGAAACGAGAAACACGTATATATTACATAAACAAACGACAACTACTGTACATCAGATTCCTGACTTAGGACAGGTGCAAACATTTGCAGCGGGAATAAACGTTTTAATGGGCCCAAACCTTCTCCCTTTTTCTGAAACAATAGCATAACATCACAACATAGAAAAACATACGATAAAATATCAATTGGCAGACTTAACTCAATCAAAAAAGTTGACTTACTTTAAAAAATCTTCTCCTTTGAAACTGCTGTATCAATTTCAGCCAAACGTAGGCTAAATGAGTTTCAGAGTAACTAGTATAAATTTTATATTTTATTTCCTTGTATGTCAAGAAACATAGCTCCTATGGCTAAAATAGAAATAGGAGAAAATGATTTTTTTTTTGCTTTTGAAGAAAATAGGACGATTCAAAGAACATTTAAATAAATTGAAAAGCCAAAATAATCATTGATGAGAGATTTAAACAAAAAAAAATAGGTGAGCGATTCAGACTCTTGAGAGCCTCTTGTTTATTTGATCATTTGGTAGATTATTGTCAATAGTTACTGAAAAGGTATCACTGAAAGGCATTAAACTTCTAGTTTGATTCAAATTTTGGGGGAATATGTGACATTTTCACTCTTCTTTTTGCAATTTAATACGTAAATTAATGCAAAATGTTCCCATGGAGACACAAAACAGGAGTTATATTTCACTCTTTTAACTTTTGAAAATAAAATCTATGAAAGATACATTTGAACATGTATAACACAAACAGTTAGGTTAATGTATTTGAAAAATAGGAATGGAGGATGATGAAACATTTTGTGGTTCAATTTTAATTAATGTTTTTCTAACTGTACAGTGCTACCTTGAAATAAATGTAAAACTACGTGCATCAGAAGTCCATGCAGCAAAAGACATGCAATTATCATATTATATGTTCGTACTATGGATAAACATTCGATTCAAAGCAAGTAATTGTTCAATAGGAAAATATTGGTCAGCCCAATCGTACTAGTTAATGGGACTTGGTATGGTGACCTGTGTCCTTCTGCACGAAAACCTTTCGGAGTATCAAGTTAAAAATAAAGATCAGCGTTGCTTCATTTTAGTGGGTTTAAATCACATCACATCATGATCATGATTGTGTTCGCTGCCATATCGTATAGACTTGATTGCAAATAATAAACATATGAAAAGCAATTACTTTCCTTTGCATACCTTTAAAAGTCAATCCTTGTCACTAAATAATTGAAAACATACATTTACTATTACGTTTACACTCCTCGTTTACCCTTATACGATTTCAAAGTTGTAACACTTCATTGTTTTGGTCCCCCTAGAGAGTTTGTGTCATTGGCAATCATACCACATGTTCTACTTTTATTTTGTTATATATAGACATTATCTAATAACCACATACATCATATACGGAATGCATCTTGCAACCGAAGAAACCAAATACAGAGTGAGACTGTCCTAACAACTACATACACCATATACAGACCGTATCTAACACCACATACACCATATACAGACTGCATCTAATAACCAAAGACACCATATACAGACTGTATCTAACAAAAACAGACACCATATAAGTTGTCTCATTGGCACTCACACCACATCTTCCTATTTTTTGTTATACGTTGACAGACACCATATAAAGACTACATATAATAACCACAGACACCATATAAAGACTACATCTACCTACCACAGATACCATATAAAGACTACATCTAACAACCACATACACCATATAAAGACTACATCTAACAACCACAGACAACTTATATATATACAGACTTTATCTCACTACCACAGACACCATATAAAGACTACATCTACCTACCACAGATACCATATAAAGACTACATTTAACAACCACAGACACCATATGTACACAGACTTTTAACTACCACAGATACCATATAAATACTGTATCTAACTACCACATGCACCATATATAGGTGTAATACCACCATTGATTTTTCCCTATTAGTCTTTGTTAAATTGGCACTTTAAAAAAAAGTGTACAGAATTTACCTTTATTTCAACCAAAGAAATACTTTGCATGTATAAAGTTTAATCCTTTCCAGTGATACAGTGAACATTTCACGCTACATTTCATTGCATATAAGAAAGTAACCAACACGGGAAGTAAATTTTTACACTGTTATTTACTGGTTACCTGCTTTGGTAGCTATGTAACCAGAACGTTCCAAAATATTTTATAAGACCATCAAATAAAAAAAATAATGATGCTTTCAGACTTCCAACATACATATTTAAGACTCAGAAAAATTTTAGTGCTTTGAAATGCAGGGTTAATTTTCTACAACTGTCAAATTCAAGGGAATATTTTTTTAGGCCTACTTTCGTATGCAACCGGATGCGACGTACCATGATTTGGTGGTATAACACCTATATACAGACTACATCTGCCTACCACAGATACCATATAAAGACTACATTTAACAACCACATACACCATATATACACAGACGTATAACTACCACAGACACCATATAAAGACTATCTAACTACCACAGACACCATATATAGACTACATCTAACAACAACAGATACCATAATTAGACTACATTTAACAACCACAGTTGGATGGAGAGTTGTCTCATTGGCACTCACACCAAATCTTCCTATATCTACATACACAATATATATATATAGACTTTATCTACATAACACAGACACCATATCAATACAGACTTTATCTAACTACCACAGACACCATTTATAGACATCTAACAACAATAGATGTAAACCATGTAAAAACTACATCTTACAACCACAGACATCATATAAAAACTAAATCTAACCACAGACATCATATCTATACAGACTTTATCTAAATACAACAGACACCATATAAACACTAAATCTAACAATCACAGACACCATATATAGACTAAATCTAACAACAACAGATACCATGTAAAGACTAAATCTAACAACCGCAGACGTCATATATGTACAGACTTTAACTAACTGTCACAGACATCATTATATATATGAAGAGTTAGACTACATATTACAACCACAGACAACATGCATAAATAGACTACATCTAACAACCACAGACAACATCTTATAACCACATACACCATATATAAAGACTGCATTTAACAGTCAGAGACACCATACATACAGACTGCATAAATGTGTTAGTAGAATATCCTGGTGGTTTAGGCAAATATGTACTTCTAGCGCCCCATAGACTTTTATCTTGTTTTTGAGCGAAGGGTGTCACCTAAGGTCACCTCTCATAATCCCCTTAAAACCCGTGTGCATTCATGCGGAACAAATAATTTAAATCTTGAATTCTTGATACTTTTTTCGTTCTTTAGTTCTTTTCTCTGCAAGCAGTTCTTGGGAGACAAATGTCTTCCGCCTCTTCCTTTTTAGCTCACCTGGCCCACAGGGCCAAGTGAGCTTTTCTTATCACTTGGCGTCGGCCGTCGTCCGAAAACTTTTACAAAAATCTTCTCGTCTGAAACTACTAGTCCAAATTTAACCAAACTAAGTCACAATCATCATAAGGGTATCTTGTTTAAAAAATGTGTCCGATGACCCAGCCAAGCAACCAAGATGGCCGCCATGGATAAAAACAGAACATAGGGGTAAAATGTATATTTTGGCTTATATCTCTGAAACCAGAGAGTTAAATTGTTTATCAGGTGAAGATCTTTTTGCTCTTTATAGTCAATTTTTATCAATTTTCATAATTTCTTGTAAATTTTTACAAAATATCTTCCAATGTTATTACTGGGCCAAGTTCATTATAGATAGACAATAATAGTGCATTGACTTGACATATCAACGATATAAGGATGAGACTTAGAAACGGGGAAATGCGAGGCTGTGCAGAGCTATTTCCCCGTTTCGGGCCGAATCCTTATATAGTTGATATGTCAAGTCAATGCACTATTATTGTCTTTATACTGCAATCTAAAACAACATTTTCAATAGTTGTTTAATGCGTTAAGGTTATTTATTTGATTTAAATATTGGGGAATATCTCCTTTAAAAGGGCCTCATATCATGCTCGCGGAGAAATATACAGCACAATGAAATGAACATATTTACCTGTTGAAACTCACACTCGATGGTGAACGAAATCGTTTGAGTATGGACTTAAATATCAACCATAAGCATAAAACATAATTATTTATAGGTTACAAACAAAAAATATTAACAAATAGAATATGTTTTTTCCAATAATTGCAAAAGAAAGGATGAGGAAAAGTGATATCAGGTCAGTGACTGTATATGACATAGAAATATACAGTCAACGCATTTTGACTTCTCAAATAGAACGAGTGCAGTCTAAATAGAGATAATTGTGGCACACAAATGTTCAGTTAAGTAAGATCTACAAACACATCACCATCACCAAACCAACAATGTTGTCATGCATTTATCTGTGTCCATTGTTTAATATGCACATAGACCAAGGTGAGCGACACAGGCTCTTGAGAGCCTCTAGTTTATAGTTAGTTTAGATGGCAGATGCTCATAACAAACATGGTGTCGTCTAGTCTAAATTACATTAATAAATTTATGAATGCAGATATACTAGAATATGAGCAGTGTTTTTAAATGGGTTTTTTTTGTGGATAAATATATGAACTACACGGACACAACCAGTTGAGGTATTCTAGGGAAGGGATTATGACTGATGATGTTTAACTCTACTTTCAACACTATTGTGCCATTTCGTGATAGTCGGTTTAAATTTATAGATGAATTCGGAGGATGGGAAAGGGAAGAGGGCATTATTATTCGTTTTAATATGTCGCCAATTATGTCTATTTTTCAGCTCTTACAAGGCAACCATATATGAAATCTCCTATCTCCCAACCTAACAAATGAATAAATTTAAAATGGTTTTCCTCTTTATTAACAAAAGTGTAATTTGATTGACTGTTTGTTTCAAAATTTAACCCCCAGTGAAAAATATGTCATGCTTGTTCAGGAAAACAAGACTTTCAAAGTCAGATTTATAATTTAAAAACAAAGAGATGTGATATATGTTAATTTAAATATAGAGTGGATGAAACAACAGGAAACTTTTACAATGGCAAAACACGATACAGTAAAGTGACTAGTCGCCTATAAAAGGCTTGACATGAAAAGTGGGAAACAATTTACAAACAAACAACTGGCCAAATTAAACATAAAAACATTTACAAAATCTTAACTGTTGGTCGAGACATGAAACATCTAAGAAACGTCTGGTATACGTTGTATACTTGTATATATATCCATGATATACAATGAAAGATTTTATTCAAAGTATTAAAGTACTGAACTGATCGCAAATTCTTGTGATTGGTCAATAGCACATGTCATAGGAGACTATATATAATTGAAATTGAGGTTAATGTACACAAGAGTTGATAGACAGTCTGAAGTGTGGGAACATATATTAAAATCAAAATCTTGCGATAACTAAGTCGTCTTGTTAGTATGGCGATATATAAGGTGTCTAGAGCAAATCATTGCGATAACTAAGACGTCTTGTTGTTAGATATAGCGAAATATTGCGATAACTAAGGCGTCTCGTTATTTATAGCAAATAATAACGATAAGTAAGGCTTCTTCTTTTCAAATATAGCAATGCATTGCTCTAAATATGGTGCCTTGTTGTTAGATATAGCGAAACTATTGCGATAAATAAGTCGTCTTATTACATAAAGCAAATTCTTGCGATAATTAAGTCTTCTTACTGTTAAATATAAAAAATTATTGCGCTAAATAAAGTGCCTTGTTGTTAAATATAGCGAAATATTGCGATAAATAAGGCGTCGAATTGCAATATTCAAAACATTATCGCGATGATTATCATATATGGTTTAGTTATAAACAATAATACAAGGCAGCTCCAGGCTTCCGTACTTATATAGTTTATGATATGTCTATTTTAGTTTATAAGATATCTCATATAATTTTCTCTATAAGATATCTTATAAATTATATGAGATATCTTATAAAGCAGAACAAATATTATGAAGTACATAAGATATCTCAGTATATAAAAATATTTATAATATATCTTATTTATCTTAAATAGTATATAACATTTTTTATAAAGTATAGAAGAAATCTTATTTATCTTATATAGTATATAAAGATATCTTATGGGTTTTCTTTCTGAACTTTCAAAACATCTCACACTTATTTTATTGATTTTGTATTTACAGTGTGAAAATTTATTCGTTCAGTGTGTGTTCACTTATGTTAATAGGTCTTTTGATTGACTTAATCCATTTCAATCGATAGTTTATAATGTATCTATCTATTTTGTGATGTTACACCGTGATGTTTCAGGTAAGGATGAAGGGTTTGTATCTATTTAGAAAAAGTTTAAACCCACTGCATTTGTTTGCACCTGTCATATAAAGTCAGGAACCAGTTGTTTTAGCTTGTTTAAATATTAATTTCTTTACAAGTACATTTATCAGTAAATGACAGAAATAACAAACTCGAGGCTCCAAGGGGCCTTTGTCTCTCAACTGATATTTCTATTTTCAATTGATGCATAAAATAACGTATGATTCGTTATATTTATAGGGTCAATATATATACTTTTGCTTTAGTTTCAGAGATAAAAAGTCAAAAACTCCATTTTCCCCCTATATTCTTTTTTTTTGCCATGTATGTCAGGTTGATTGGTAGCCAGGGTTATCAGACACAATTTTTAAACTAGATAACCCAATGCTAATTGTGGCCAAGTTTGGTTAAATTTGTCTCAGTTGTTTCAGCAGATGACTTTTGTAAAAGTTTACAAAATTTTACGAAAAATGGTTCTATTTGACTTAAAGGGCAATAACTCTTCATGGGGTCAATTGACCACTTTACTTATGTTGACTTATTTGTAAATCTTACTTTGCCTAGAATGCTGTTTACAGTGTACCTTATCTATAATAATATTCAAGATAATAACCAAAAACTGCAAAATTTCATTAAAATTAGTAATTCAAGGGCAACAACCCATGCAACAATGGCTTTTCTGATTCGTCGGAAAATAAATTTTAATCTGATGAACATTTTTATCCATGTCAAATTTTCTGTTTCAGAGATATTTATGCCAAAAACAGCATTTTACCCATATTTTCTATTTTAACCATGTCGGCCATGTTGGTTGACAGACTGGGTCATCGGACACATTTTTTTTAAACTAGATACCCTAATAATGATTGTGACCAAGGTCCGGTAAGGGCCGATTTTGGCCTCAAATTTCAAGTTCAGCTGACGACAGATTTTAGACACTTTTAAAACACTTAAGTGTCTATTTTAGTTGATTCAATAAGAAAATGTAAAAGATTTTAACTGAGTATGTCATTAAAAACGCTCAGATTCAAGCTTAAATATGAAAAATCTATCAAATATGCAAAAAATCATCATTTTTCAGTTGGTTTTTGTCAAAAATGAAAGTGTTCATCCTCAACCTTTATTTATGTTATGTATTATTATCAAATACAACTTACATTTCAATATTATGAATGAACACGAATGCGGCCACTTTCAATTACGAAGGAAACCGTCTAAAATTTAAGTAAAATGCTAAAATTGATTTCAGTAATTTAGCATGACTTAATGATGTTAGTACTCGATATATGTGCATTGTATTGACAAAAAAGCCCATATTTGTGTAGCAGAAGCATTCTACTCTCCAATAAACAGCTAAAAGATAACATTTTCACAATTTTGTAAAACTGCTATATTTTGGGGCCAAAAAGGGGTCTTACTGAACCTTCTCATTTGTCTTGAAGTAGTTTCAGAGAAGATTTTTGTTCCATTACAAAAAATTACAAAAATTTGTTAAAAATTAAGTATTAAGGACAATAACTCCTAAAGGGAAAAATTAACCATTTTAGTTATGTTGAATTATTTGTAGATTTAATTTGCTGAACATTATTGCTGCTTACAGTTTATCTGTATAATAATATTCAAGATAATAACCAAAAACTGCACAATTTCCTTTAAATTAACAATTCAGGGGCAGGAACCTAACAACGTGTTGTCCGATTTGTTTGAACATTTATGGCAGATAGATCTTGACGTGATAAACAATTCAACCCATGTCAGATTTGCTCTACATGCTTTGTTTTCAGAGATACAAGCCAAAATCTACATGTTACCCCTATATTCTATTATTAGCCATGGCAGCCATCTTGTTGGTTGGCTGGGTCATCGGACACATTGTTAAAACTATATTCGGCAATGATGATTGTGGCCAAGTTTGGTTGTTAAATTGGACCCAGTAGTTCGAGCGAAGATTTTTGTTAAAGTTAACATACGACGGACGACGACTTCTGACGCCAAGTTATGAGAAAAACTCACTTGGTCCTTTCAACGGGGCCGGGTGAGCTAAAAAGGGTCACCAAGAGGCTAAGTGAACTTTCAATATCGAAGACTATAATGTAATTTCATTACTAAGATCTCTTAGTTGATACGATAAGGCTTATCCTATTTCCTATTAAAAGTTTCTCTCTTTCATTTAAAAGTTGTACCAACAAACACCCACAAGAAAGGATTAAATCGTCATCCAAGGGCAATTACTTTTTTCTATGAAGAACTTTAGGAGATCTTGTATTCGAGGTCTTTTTGTGAATTTTGTTGTTGTTGTATACTGCAGTTTCTCAATATCTTCTATTGTTTTTGCCGAACACATAAAGAGGGGACAACATTGTCATTCACGGACAATTGCCTGGCAATGTTGAATAATTTGAAAATCTTGTCTTGCTCACAATTTTTGCTGTTTACTGTTTCTTTGTTTGCTCATGGAAGTACATGTTCTATTGACAGCTTACCAATTTATGTACTTCCATGGTCTGCTGCAGTTTCACAAAAATTGCCCCAAAAAGTGTAAAATCGATCTAATGTCAATAGCTACTACCGACAATATCGACTTTATTTGATAATTGTTTTAAATTTTGTCTCGCTGATTTTTTTTTTATTTGATTTTTTTTTTTTTTGTGGGGGGGGGGGGGCTGTTATTGTTTTCAAGATAATCAGCAATACGGGAGATGTGCTAGATATACTTATCAGAGCACCGACGAGATGACAATTTAAAGTCTGTAAATTTTCTCTATAATAACTTTATGTTTTGGCAAAGAAAGTTTTCGATAGGTTTGATGCCTTCCTATGAGCACTATTTTCGCCCCTTTATTCGGAAACCTGTTCCTGCATTATTGTGTCTTACCAGTTCATGACAGGTCAAACATCCGTCTGTTTATTGATTATCTAAAAACACTTACTGCTACCTAGATAACGTTTTTGTTTTAATTATTCAGTAACTTTTCAAACTTCACTGGGTAAGTCTATCAAGAGGCACATTCTTTAAATACTTTTAATATCATACAATCAGAAATAATGATTGTTTTTTTTCTACCTTTTTACAGTGGATGACCTTAATGGCATTCCAGTGTATTACTATCGCCGAGATTTCCATTGCGTAATATTTGTTTTTTTTTTACCGATATATAAATATGATGAATACGTAGACATCATCAAGTGCAAACTAACAACATACATTATCGCTTGTTATAAATTCATGTCAATGAATACTCATCAAATATTTTTTAAAGAAGACAAATTAAATTAAATCATAAATGAATATTCAAATGTTTTGTTATATGTCTATACATAGAAGTAAAAAATCATTAATATCTATGCACACGCATGCGGAAGAATATCTCAAAAACGGTTGCAATCTCAAGGAACGATAACTTTGCATGGATGATAACATTTTCCGCGGGAAAATACGAATGCCTACTCAAATCCATTCTCTTCGAAAAATCAAACTATTTCACAAGAGTGACGTGTCCACCATGCACTTGCACTGCACTTTTATTAGTAAAGTAGAATAGAATGATATACAAATGCATAAACATTGTATATACATGTAACTGTAATAGAACATTTGTATCACTACAATATAATAGGCATTACGGTGAGGATAAATTCCCTTTCATTAATTTATCAACCATGCACGAACTTCCAGGTATAGAGATGTGATTTTTTTCTGAGACAAGTGCTTGTTGGACCAACCACAAGAAGTTGTCACGGGTCATCCGATGTTTAGTTTTTCAGTACTTTGAATTAAATATTTCAGTTTCACACAAGAATCTAACAAAAATTTAAAACAAAAGAGATGATCTTTCGTTCAATATCGTTATGTTTCCCTGCATGGACGGGATGTTCCTATGGACCCTTCTTACGATGTGTTTATTCCACATTTTGTTCGCTATGCTTATACCTAAATAAAAAGTAATTGAAAGCAGGAAAAACGATCAGCAAGATCAACATTAATCTCCTGGTACAAATATTTTATACGAAATTAGATAATACCAGAGACATATAATACATTGTGTTATATGTCTCTGATAATACCAAAATATATTTTTGGGTGAATACAGTTTAACTTAGTACACATGTACGAAGTTGTATCAACAAGATTAATAAAAGACAGTTCGACAGACAGTCTTAATCTGTTAACGTCAATGAACAACTCCATTCAAATAGAGGATAATAGAGACAGTGTGATTTCTATTGTTAAAAAAAATGTTTATTCAATTGTTTTAGGAGTGAATTATTTTGAGAGGCCAAAATGAAAAAAATAATACAAAGTGAAATTCTTTTTTAACTTGTTTTGCAATTTGTAATGACAAAAACTATATACAAAATATCAAATTGACAAATGTGACTGGCAGAAGGATGGACAAGATAGACAAACAGACTGAACTTTAGCTTTGCTGGTAGGGGACTAAAATTCAGTGACACAAGATACAGAAACAAGTCAACAATATGATTCAAAGTGTCTATTCACTGTTTACAGAAGTTTTGGCCCTAAATCAAAATTGCTTAATAGTGTTTTTATTTTTGTCTATTATGTGGGATAGAACGAAAATCTGTGCTGCAAGAAGTATTAGCAAGACAAAATTTTGACCCCAAGTATCAATTCAACACAAATATTCTTGTTGAATAGTATAAATTTAATGGGTTCATTGGAGTCTGAAGCTTTCTGCTATTTGTAAAGAAATTCTTCATAGGTAAGGTCACTAAAATAAGTTCTTTTAAAACATCTAAGAAATACTTGCCATCTAGTTATAATTGATTTATCTAGAACTACAAGCATTTAAGAAAGAAGAAAACAATCAACAAAGTAAAGTCCATTTTAAAAATTTGCATTGAATTTGGGACTGCAATCTCAAAATTTTGATATTACCATATTATAAATCAAATATGACTGATTATTTTTCACCTGCTTATGGTCAAGTGGCAAATATTTCATGCATATTTAGGATGATCAAAACAATATCGTTCAGCAATATAAATAAAATAAGGGCAATAACAAAACTCAAAATGAAATGTTTTTTTTTAATGTTGATGACAATAAAGCAACATTCATTAAAACTGTAATGACATTCAGCTAACAAATCTATAACATACATTTTAGACTCGTAATGAGGTACATGATAACAATCATACAATACCAATTATATTGGTAAAAAACAACAACAATACTGTTAAAATAAACATGTCATTTACTTTGGTTTTTATTGCTCAACAATATTAGTTTCTACCTTAATTCTCTTGGTAAAAATAACATGAACTGAGCTGCTATGAGCAGACTTCTATCAAATTAAAACTTCTAGGTATCAGTAACAATAATGTGTTTAAATATGGCAACACATAGATAAATGTTATTATTTCTTGAATGGTTGATCAGTTTTGGTGTTTATATCAATTATTTTTAAATCTTATGATTGATACATTGAGTGTTCTTCCAAAAACTTTCCACAGTAGGAAATTTATAGTTTTGAGGGTAAAATGTAAGACAAAAATAAATATGGCACACATTTTATGTATTGTACCTATTGTACAAACAGTAAGTAAAACATCACAGAGAACTACAAACTTAAATCAGGCTGGATACCACAATGTCACTATTTTAGACAAGCTTTAAAAGAAACACTCTAAAGAATCAGATCCATATACATTGTAACAAAAAGAAGATATGGCACAATTGTCAATGAGACAACTCTCCACCAGAGAGGAAACAACATAGAAGTTAACAACTCTAGGTCACCTTACAGCCTTCAACATTGAGCAAAAACCATACAACATAGTTTTAGGGAGACTCTGGGCATAATGTATTGTCACTCGTTTATTGATGAAGACCATATATGATGACATCTTAAAAATAAGTTGTTGGGTTGCGATCTTATTGACATATACCCATTATATTAATATTGAAGTCCAGGTGTAAATAAAGGTTGGTCAAAGTGATAAAAATGTATATGTTATCATGTTATCTGCAATTATTCAATCAAATATCAGCACTTATATGTATAAAAACTGAGCAATCAATAGTAAAATAATTAGATCAACAGAAGATAAAAGAAAATCAAGCTCAAAATATGATATGTAACTATTCATATAAAAAAATTATCCTACAACTATATGTCAAGGAAGACTAAAAACAGAGCAGAAAAAATGCCATTTTCATGAAATTCCCTTAGAGAAATGGGATAACACTGGTTTAAACCTTAAGGTGATTTACAATTTCTTGTCTCACATTTCTGTTTGTAAAAAAATAAGCTCAGTCAGTCATAATAATAGATAAAACTAGATTCACTGTTACAAAAGTCATACTGTACATTCATGTAATATGTAGCTTAAATATATATTGTGAACTATTTCTCGATCAACTTAGAAAACAGCTGCATAAAACAAATTCAGCCTTTTTTTTTTTTATATCCTAGACTAAATACTCTGTGTTTTTGCAACAACAGTCAATTTGGCTGATTATCTGTAACAGAGGACATATTTTGAAACTCAAAACTCAGCATGGTATCTGACAGGAAAAGAAAAAGAAATTGGAAAAATTTATACAGGAATAACAAAAACACTGATGATATAATCCAAGTGTGAAGCTCATGCAGAAATTAAAAAAACTTCTCTTACGGAACTGAAATGTTTGCAGCAGGTCTGCAGCAGACAAAACCATAAGTGAAAAAATGTCAGAATCAAACTTATCTCCCTTGTCCTCTGAACAATGTTTTAAAATCTAATAGCGTTAGTTTAAACTTTACAATTCTTATGTTATTGCAAGGAAAGCACAGAAAGTACAATTTGTTTATCAATCAAGAACCATAACTAATGAACAGCAACAGAGAATTTTACCTCCATTTTGTCATCAGAATCAACATATTAAAATTTGAAAAGAAATTAGTTAAATGGTTCTCAATTAATTGCAGTTTGTAGCCTCTGACAAGTTAATTCCAATTCTACCCCAAAGCAAAATTTTATTTTTTTAGGGGGAAAAACAGGTTCTACCTGAAACAGTCTGCATACCTGAATTAACTAAATTCAATGATCTGATGTACCTATAGCAAAGTAAAAGTAGACTTTTAAAGCATTTATCCAGCCTTAATGAAAAAAAAAAAAAATAGATGTTGCCTACCCATGGCTTGTAGGGATTAAATTATTTGGGGTGAGGGCAACAACATAAGTTACAAGTTTTAGACCAGTAAAACGTAGTTTGAGCAGGATTTTTGTATTTTAAATTGGTAATGAGTTCTGTCATAATTATTTTCCTGAACAGCGCTTTCTTGATTTTAAGTGGATAGAGTGGGGTGCTCATTTTTGCCATATCTTTCCATGTTTTCTTCAGTTTATGTTCAGATTTTTGTGTTTTTGAAGTAAAGTGATATTTCTATATGAAGATAACTTCAAATGCAAAATATTCTTAGCTTGAAAACATGTTTGTTTTAAGAAAATTCATCTGAAAAGTTGGCTTAAAGGGTGTTTGAATTTTCCTGATTTTTTGTCAATTGGGGACACATATTCGCCATTTTTACACTTCTATTTAAAACCAAATAACTGCAGCTTTAAACAATATTTATCAAATAAATTTCATTATAGACGAATAGAGGACATTTGAAAGGTGTAAAAAAATGAAATTTAGGACATTTATTTTCCGAAATAATCATATTTGTTATAAAAATATAATTTACTGGCATATTTCTTCCATTTCAACCATTCTTATTACATCTCAAATTCATAAAATGGCGAAATTGTGTCCATGACGAATATGAGTGCCCCACTTTTTGTAGGCAACATCAAATAGTTCAAATTTCCTTTTTTATTTCAGGTACCATTTCTAAAAGTACATCAATGAATACAAGTTTCGATGCATATTCAGACTATTGACATTTTGAGATTCTTATTTGTAAGTTGGCTTTCAGCAAACCCTCTCAATATGCATACAATTTAATACAAGTATTACATACAAAATTAATAACTCAGTTTTACTAAGTTATAAACACAAATATATTACAAAACATTTAAATACTGCTTAGAAATAAAAAATCTTCTCAAAATTTTAGTCTTCTGATTTTTTCTTACTCTAACTAACCCTTTCAATTTTATAAAAAGAATACTGAAAACAAAGGCAAATTTAAATAAAGAAGAAATAAAATTATAGAATTTTAGTGACTTTCAATACCAAGAGTCATAGATAACCCCAGAGGAATTATTTCCTCCATAAATGAATTGTGGATGTTCACCAACTTGATATGATGCAGGATGTATTTTTGTTCCATTATTATAGTCTGGACTAGGAGAAACAAATGACAGTGAAAATGCTTGTGATTTCACCGGAATGGGTGCTGCCAAACTAGAACTGGCAACATTATGTTCATAGTGTCCGTCATATAAATGTGAGGGAATTTTATCATTGGGTGACACAGATGCTGGCGGTGTAATGTCAAATGTATCTTGCAGACTACATGAGACAGAAGAGCCAGAATATGATGGCAAAGCTGAGCTTTTACTAATGACTATGTGTGGGATATGTAAGGTCAAATGGTCTTTGTGACCCTCATTTTCTGGTGGGGTTAATAAGTTCACTGGATCGTTATTCACATATGATGGACGGGTGTTACTACGGATAACAGATTCCCGGTTGGCATATAAAGTTCGTAATAAGTTTGATGCTGGAAGTGTACTACTGTCGTGACTATTTCCTGCCCATTGAATGGCAGACCTTTGTCTATTGATAGCACCACCTATTGACTGCACTGAGAGATCCGTAGGAGACTTCATCCCACTATCAATACCACTAACGGGTAAATGACGATTCATTACATCCTCCAAATCCTTTACAGAACTAGCTACTGAATTGTGGTTTATGTCATCCAAATTTTGCCAGCCTAAGTCAGAATGGTTTTCTTCCCGAATATGAGTATTTGAAGATCGTCTTGATAAATCTTCTGTCACAGAATACAATGTATTGTCACTATTTTCAGACATTTCATAGTCTTCGTTGTGATTACTTACATTTGACGTGGAGCTACATCGTTCACTTTTATCTTCCTGACTTAAGTTACTATTTATTAATATAGCACAATGTCCATCAACATCATCCTGATCAACACTGTAATCTCGTTTTCTTTTTCTCGGCTTTTCAGTTTTTCGCCTAGAATATTTGAAATCTGTTTTGTTTACACTTATTTTGTCATGTAAATTGTCTGAATTATTTCTAGCAGCTTCCTCTTGACAGTCAATCAAATCATCAGGTGTTAAACAATGCTCAGTTTGACCTTTGTCAAGGTCAAAGTTGTCAAGTTCATCAGGTGAGTTCTGTAAATTTTCTACTGGCTGGGATGTAGAAGAGGTCACACTTGTATCCCAGGGGTCATGTGATGGAGACTTATGGCAAGTAAATGTGTCAGACTTGGCTTCACCTGAAATGAATATCAAATAAAATTTTAAGAACACCATTCAACTACTTTTCATCATTATTGTACCATTACATCTGACTATGTTGTCATTAACTAGAGGTCAAGGAGGTTTATTTGCTTAGTGATTCCATCATACTTAATTAGCTATGGTAAACAAAGCAACAAATTGGTTAAACTTGTCCTAAAGGTACACTTTTGTTACTTGTTCATCAAAGGATTTGCTATTATGGATAATTTTTACTCCTTAAATAAAGTACAGTATGATGGGGTTTTGTTCTGTGTAACTTGAACACACAACTTAACATAACTGTACTTTCTAAACCATAAAATAGACAAGCTGTAAAAAATAACTTTATTAAAAAATTATCTAAAGATGGAAAAGGCATAATTTTAAGGGCTTATTCATGTTTATGCTAGAAAATAACACAATAAATTATTGTTGAACCTTCTCAACAAAATATTATATCTAATGATTCATCCATTTGTAGGACTTTTTAAAATAATCTATTATGGTTTTTACGATTAAAGTCAATTATAAGCATTTAACCACTATGATTTATTTATACAGTTGGCTACCACATTTTTTGTGTGACTGGCATAATCAATACATAAAAAAAAAAAAAAAAGAAGAGAGGACATCATTATATGATCTTGCCAACTTTGGTACAGGTAGGCAGTTACAGAAAAATGTTTTTTTCAAATGTTAACAAAAATGAATACAAAAGATTGCAATTGACTGTAAGTGATGGATATTGAAGGACAACAAAAATTCTTTGATTTTCACATTAGTCATTCCATACCTATGTCAGATCCATGTTCACTTTGATGTTCCGACTGTTCTGTGTCTAAATGTCTTATTGGTCCTGATGTTTGATTCTGATCCATTACACAGCCTCGATGTAGTATTCCACTAAAATTAATAATATAGCTACTTATTAATTCAATAAACAAAATATGAGATTCGAAAATTTCGTCATGTGCTGTTTAAAAATTTCTAAAAAATGAAATGCTGGTAGACAACATGTCATAATAACTTCATAGACATGGGAAAATATTTTGAAATATCTAATTATCTCCCTTTGTCCATGAATATCATAGCTATAACCCAATAGATGGAACACAACAGAAAACCAAAATACTTCTATCTCATGTCACAAATTTATGAGATAGTATATTTCTATAATAAAAGTACCAGCCAAACAAATCAACTGCACATAAAAAGGGGAGATAATCCAAAAGATCCATTTCTGACTAGTAAGTTTAATACTTGAAATAAATCTATACTACTGAAATATAAAGGTCCAATTTGTTAGCTGGCATGATGTAAAAACAATGATTCGAAGATTTCAACTTTATTTATGACTAATAAAAAACAATGGTGTCGATTGAAAATGACATCATTCCAGGCCGTTTTGTTTTCCACATACGGTATTAGGGTCTACTAACTTGTGAACAGCTTTTTTATCATCTTCTAAATTAAATTCTTTAGATAAAACTTCAGAAGAACTATGTATTACCTTAGAACATATATAATGGCTAGAATGGTATGATCATCAGATGTTTTAGAGTTAAACAATGTGGTAGCACACATCTGTACCCATACTATGCCTTACCTTAATACATATATAATGGCTAGAATGGTATGATCATCAGATGTTTTAGAGTTAAACAATGTGGTAGCACACATCTGTACCCATACTATGCCTTACCTTAATACATATATAATGGCTAGAATGGTATGATCATCAGATGTTTTAGAGTTAAACAATGTGGTAGCACACATCTGTATCCATACTATGCCTTACCTTAATACATATATAATGGCTAGAATGGTATGATCATCAGATGTTTTAGAGTTAAACAATGTGGTAGCACACATCTGTACCCATACTATGCCTTACCTTAATACATATATAATGGCTAGAATGGTATGATCATCAGATGTTTTAGAGTTAAACAATGTGGTAGCACACATCTGTACCCATACTATGCCTTACCTTAATACATATATAATGGCGAGAATGGTATGATCATCAGATGTTTTAGAGCTAAACAATGTGGTGGCACACATCTGTACCCATACATATCCACCATTCTTGTTCATAAATCTGAAGTAATCTGTTAGAATTTGTCCTTTACGCATTACTGTAAAAACATATATAAACTCTTATTAGTTCAGTTAACAAATTTTATCCTTCTGACAGCTGTTCAGTCACATACTAACAATTCTCAAAAAATAAATATCCAAATTTGTTGCATTTCCTTTACTATTAAAAAGAGCACTTTGATTTGCTGCATTAGTTTTAAGCTCCTAAAGGAAAGGTTACAGAAAGTTGCTTAGATCATCATTATGTGTGTGTTTGTGTTTTTTGAAGCTCTCATTTGATTGTATTTACATGTCATAGCACCCCAAACTATCAGCATCCATGGTATCTGAATATATGTCTCATATATTCAAATAATTCTTGGGAACTACCTACATTATAAAAGATTTTATATTTTTCAAACTAAGTGGAGAATTTCTTTTTGAGATAAGAAATATTATTAAGAGGATTGATTCTTGAAAGAAAATAGATATTGGTATATTATGATTTAGACAACTGGCTATAAATGTACACATACATGTTTATTCTCCTCTTAAATGAATTCCAAAATATGAGTGTTTAATCAACCTTTAACAGGCTTCCAAAAAAGTCTGATGTGAGGGAATTTCAATGTTACAGCAGTAGGCCATATTTGGGAAAAACTGTTTGAATGGTTTTTTTTTCTTTGGAAAATTTCTTCTGAAAAATGTCTGATGATAGAGAACTTACAATCTTCATGATGTTTGAGTATTCTGATCACATCCCCAGCGTGGCAGAAATCATAGAACATTCTGTTGTTGGCATCATCACTATTCCAATCTGTTAACTCTGTTATCCTGAAACAAGCATAAGTTTCTAATAAGAGAATGTTCTTAAAAAGTAATTGTATATAATAGAAAAAACCCAGAAAAAAACCCATCTTCCCAAAATATTTTGAAATTTCATCAATATCTGCAAAGAAAAGCAAAACAACTTAAAGATGTATTTAGGTGATCTAAGGTATAATTAAATTAATCAAAAATTCAATATTGATACTTTAAGCTGGAAGAGTAATAGTAAAGGATCAAAACAAGCTAAAATATTGATAGGCCATGGAGCTTCTTTTCGAGATATTTGATTTTGAAAAAAGTCGTGGGAAAAGGTTGACTCAGACTTTTACCTGATATGTGCATTGGTATTATTTGGGTATCAAATCGAAAGAAAGAAAATCAAGTATCTAGTTATATTTTGTCAAATGACCTTTTATGGG